>NC_056625.2:253639728-254305561 GCF_002870075.4 Lactuca sativa | reverse complement strand
TCTTTCCACTTCACAAGTTTGGAACAAAAATCTTTTAGCTCTTCCAGCTTTATCTTTCCCAGCAAAAACTATCCCCAATGGTTTTAAGCAAATTTCACCATCTTCATACTTGTTCAGCTCATTTTTCTTCTTTGTTGATGCCATTGGTGCAGTTATATCGAATCCTTTGACTATAGCAAGTTCCACATCTGTTTGAGCCAAGCACTCGAAGTAATTTTCCAAGTATATTTTTATGTGCTTGCACCCAAGGCTAACTACATCAGGCTCAGTATCTTGAAGAATTGAAAACGATTTGTCTTTAAGCATCAAGGCGACATTGATGAGATCATAAGTATTCATCAAAGGAAAATCTGCCACTGTAAATTCTTGAATTTTTCCACTTGCTCTTGCAACAATGTCTTTGATGTTTTCAAACTTCCCTTGGAAAATGACATCTCTTCTGATGGATATCACCTTTCGTATCTTCTCCAAAAACCAAATCTCTTCCTGAGCCTTTCCCAACACCGCATGAAACCGAATTTTCATCTTCTTTCCCTCTTCTGTTTCCAGTGACTTTGTTTCGGCTTTAAACTGTGGCATAACAAACATCATCTCATTGATTGGAAAATCAAGTTGACAAAAATCAGTGTTTGTCACCACGTAGCTTTTCTTTGGAATCTTCTCAAACAAGTACATATGATCAAACATCACCCTGGATTCAATGTTTTCATAGTTATATACTTTTGACGGATCAACCTTATCATCTTTCGAACCATCCAGATCTCTTTGTCTCATTATGCTCTGTACCTGTCTCATTCTTTCTACTTCAGCTGCAACCTCCGCTTTCTTTTCTTCATTGGACTTTTCAATAACAATCCCTTTGCCCTTATCCTTTATATTTTACAAATCAACTTTTTCTGAAGAAGATCCACTTGTTTGCTTTCCAATTACGACTCCCTTTGAAATTGGTTTTGGAATTGGAACTGTTGTGATCACAGTTGAAGTAACTGGACCAACAGAAACAACAGTTGCCTTTGCCACCACCTTCGAAGGATATACCTTACCAACTACCTTCGCATCTTTTATGGTTGTCTTCATCCCTTCGCAAGTTTTCACTTGTTCCCCAGCCTTTGTTTTTTCTATCTTTTCTCCCCCTTGCACCCCTGTGAAAGCAGGTGGGGCATCTGATACAGTTGGTAAAAGGTTGGAAATGCGAAGTAGTGGAACAAGATTCTTGTCTAAAATGGCTTCAAAGTGTTCCTTCAACAAGCCTACCAACTCTCCAAAGTTTTGTTCCTCTTTGGCAGAAAGAGTTGTCAGTGTTGGATTCATCTGTTCGTAAAGTTTGACATATCTGGTGACTGCATCACAGATGATATCAATTTTCTGATTAGCCGAAGCATAATCCTGTTGTACGATTTGAACTTCCCTTTGCATATCTTCTCGATGTTCTCTGATTTGAAGGTTAACATCCTCCCGTACCTTTTTGACTTCTTGTACGAAGAGCACATGGCGCTCCTTCGTAACCATCTTCAAGTCTTTCAACTCTCGTACAAAATCAGCCCTCTGAGAATTAATTCGATTCTCAGTAGAAATATCATGTTGATCAACTTTTTCAAGGACTTTACTTTCTAAATCCCTAATTAAACCAGAAACCTTTGAAATTACTAATCCTTCCATCAATTTCATTAAAGAATCAACCTCCAAACTTGTAACCCCAACACTACCCACATCTGCTTGTGATTGCAAGATTGAATTTAATTTTGAATTTAGAATCTTGAATTGCTTCATCGTCATCAGCATGTGGTCTGGAAAATCTTCTTCGGAATTATCAAAGTGAAGAGCTTCGAACGTTCCACCAAAGCCTTCATTCTCAGTTCCAGCATCAGTAGCCATGGTTTCATCAACTGGTGAAGATGGGTTCGGTGGATCAGTAGATTGAGTAGAAAAAATTGTAGTGAACGGTTGATCTATAATAGATTGAAAAGTTGTAGAATCAGTAGTTGATGTAACCTGGGTAAAGAGACAACATGATCGTGTTCAACAGTTTTCGAATCAGCAGGCTTCGAAAGAGTAACAGGCGGACTGGTCTTTGCTTCTTCTTGAATTTTGACTTCAGGTGTTTCAGGAACTCGCTCTTCGTCCTCAGTCCTTTGATTCTTCTTAATAAACTTTGCAAGATCCTCAGCCCTTCGCTTTTTCGACGATGGAGAAACAGGGGCTGGAATTTCCCGGACCATAATACCCTGATGTGTGATTTGAGTTTTCTTAATAATCTGAGATGAAGATTTTCGCTTGAATTTGAGTCAGCAAAAAACCCCCGTCTTAGATGGAATAGTCTCTTTCTCCTGATACGCTTCGATAGTTGGTGTATCAGCAACAGTCATCGAAATAGGTGAAATAATCTGTTGAGAAACTTCTTCGACTGTAGCTGGTTTGACCGTAGGTGATTTCTTCTTCTCATCCTTCACTATTCTTTCCGAAGATCCAACGTCTGTCTTCTTCGTTTTCTTTGATTTCTTCTTCTCCGCTTTGTATAAAATACCACTAACAACGGTTGTGTCAATTGATTGAAGATATGACACCAACACGTTATTTGTTGGATTCACCTTTTTGAGCATCGCATCTGGAATACGAGCAATAGATGTAAAGATGGCAGGATCATCAACAACCTCCTTCGGACTACCATACATATGAAAAATGGCTT
Source organism: Lactuca sativa (assembly GCF_002870075.4). Taxonomy (NCBI): domain Eukaryota; kingdom Viridiplantae; phylum Streptophyta; class Magnoliopsida; order Asterales; family Asteraceae; genus Lactuca; species Lactuca sativa. The sequence continues at coordinate 254,302,875 of NC_056625.2, read as the reverse complement.
TTCATCATATTCAGGAACTTCAATCATCTCCTTTGTATAAACATATTGAAGAATAAGACTCCAATATCTGGCACACGAAATCCCCTGCCTGACATTGGTCTTCGAAATGCTTGTCAAGAACTTTGTCCATAGCTGTTCAGAGTAATCAACTTGCAAATCATAATAAAGCCCAGCCACCATTGCGTAGACTTCCATTCTCCCTTTGTCGAGACCCACTGTTCTTCCGGTAAGACAACGAAGAAAAATACCAAATAAGAAATTCCATACCGTAGGTAAACCGGATTTCTTAAAATCACTAATGCGCGTCAATGGAGGTTGATGACCCATTTCATTGAACATGAACACAACTTGTGGATAGGTGACTTCCACCTACGGACCAGTGTTCGGAATCCCCGAAATCTTGCAGAATAACCTCTTGGACACCCGAATGCGTGTTTCATTCACCATTGTAAATTCCACACTTCCAGTCCCTTTGTTGTATGATGCTGTTGATCTGGCCTTAGACAACAGGACATCGGAACCGCAAAAGAATCAAACATGGCTTTAGATAGAACATAATTCTGTAAAGCAACCACCAACATCTTGAATTCATCTGAATACTTGTATAAATCAGACTCCACTTGATAATTTGAACCGTGTATCTTCAATATTGGAACAGAAATAACTTCTTCAGTTGTTGGTGATGATGTAATTGAATCTTGCATGGGAGTCGCGATAGTTGAGTGTGAAGAAGATGATTTTTGAAGAAGATGAATTTCAAAGAGAATTTGTAAGAGAATATTTGATCGCATAAAGTGTTATGGACCCCTGAATTCCCTTTTTATATGTAACCCTAGAATTTTGAATTTCAAGCGGGATGCATTAAATGCTTGCTGACATGGCACCTTGAAATACGGACCTCACTCATCAAAAAGTAACAATCGTAACTGTCAACACGCCTAAAACTCGTATCGTATTCCATACGTCACCAAAGGACAAGACTGTTTTGTTTTTCCCAAAAAAAGTGTAACCGTCGGAACCCTTCGGAAGGAATAGAGGTAAGGCTCTTTCACTTTTGGGTTAAAAAGCGAAGTCATATGCCAGAGTTTCGAAATCATCAGTCTGAGTTGGTAATACTCAAACCTCAAGGATTTCGTGTGTGCTGTGTTCCAAAAATTTAGATAAGAAACAAATGTAATTTTTTTTTGGAAAATGGTGATGTCAAAAATTTGATTTGACACAAAAACAGTTAAATCCCGGGCAAAGATTTCTTCGAAAATTATCAAGAGAGATAATCAACAGCTTGCTTGGTTTCCCGTGAATTACAATCGACAACTTGTAGAGAAGTTTCGAAGGGTTTCTTTTATAAGACTAATGGGTGGCTTCGAAAATTTCGTTACATATCAGCCTTAACATAAGGTGATTAATTGTAACCGAAATTATTTGTGTGACCAGTGTAGTCAGTGACAAATTGGTTTAGAATGATATTCAACGTAACAAGTATTTTCGAAATATACTCACACGGAAATCATATTCATGAAAAAAATATTATGCTGGATCTTGTTGGGAACAAGCATCGTAGGTTTCGAATGTTTGATCAAGACCACTAAAAAAAATGAATACAATTTGGAGTATAAAATGTACTGAAAAAAATGTTTCGTAAGTTCTGGAACAAATTTCCCCGTCAATTCCTTAAGTTTTATGATGTTTGGGTTTCACTTCCATCACGGACTCATGATGTTAGATCATAAACACAGACTTGTGATTTGTCTAGGTTTTGATTGATTTGATCAAAGACCTCAAGGACAAATCTCTTCAAAAATTTGGATTGAAAGAATTGTTTGGTATAAAAAGATTTGTTAAGAATCGAAGTGTACCTCTGTTATAATGGACAAAACAGAAAACTCTTAACTCATATGAGAAGAGTAAGGTAGCTCTGTTGACTAATGCGAATACAAGCCTTGTTGGAAAGAAATTTTCATGAGATAATTTCATCAAGGATTTCCTTTCTCACACATTGAGTCATATGAGGCTTGAGTCAACATGCAACAGTATGCTTCTAGGGACATCCTAACTAGTTTTAAAAAAAAAATTAATACCTTCCCGTAGAAACACATAAGCATGACCTCTTCGCATTAAGCCCTGTACTAAATTCTCAGCACACAATATTTACTAAACAAAGAAAAAATATTTTTGTGATTTTTGAATTTTTCAAAATTAAAAACATAACCAAATAAAATCTTTTTGGATTTTTAATTTTTCAAAAACAAAAATGAATAAACAGAAAATCTTTTTGTATTTTTGATTTTTCAAAAATTAAAACTACAAAATGAATCGTAAACCTAACCTTAGTTGTTATGATCGCAAATGCGAAAAGATGTGGATGCGAAGCCATGCGAAGATTTGACTTAGAACAATGACCTCTGAATAAGAATATCTTCAAAGAACAAAACAAATGAACGCGAAGCATTCGAACAGTTGACTTTGAACAGTAGTCTGAATACAAACTTCAACAAGGAACAAAACATACGAATGCGAACCATTCGAAGTGTTGACCATGAACAATATCCTCTGAATGCTGAACACTTTGTAAGCAAACTGTCCTTCGGTTCACCAAATCGTTATGACCCATCACTCTTCGCTTTTGTCATATGAAATTGAATTTCCATCAAGCATTCCCAATCCTTCTAGAATACGAACAAATGATTTTTCATCCAATGCCTTTGTGAAAATATCTGCCAACTGTTCCGTTGCTTTCACAAAATGAACTTCAATATTTCCTTCTTCCACATGATCTTTTATGAAATGATATCTGAGATCAATGTGCTTAGTCTTCGAATGCTGCACAGGATTATGACAAATTCTTATTACACTTTGTGAATCACAATATAAAGGAATCTTTTTCATATTTATAGCATAATCACGTAATTGACTTTGAATCCAAATAATTTGTGATGTACATGCTGCTGCAGCAACATATTCAGCATCGATTGTACAGATCGAAACACATGTTTGCTTCTTCGATTGCCAACTGACCAATTTTCCATCTATTGACACCCACCCGTTGTGCTTTTTCGATCAAGACTGCATCCTCCCAGATCCGCATCTGAATAAGCTTGTATAAAGAACCCTGTTTTCGAAGGATACCACAAACCTAACGAAGTGGTGCCTTTCAAATATCGAAAAATATTCTTCACTGCTATTAGATGTGGTTCACGTGGATTCGATTGATACGTTGCACAATTACAAACAGAAAACATAATATCAGGTCGACTGGCAGTTAGTTACAATAATGACCCTATCATGCTTCTATACAGAGTGATATCAACAGCAAATTTGTCTAACGAAGGAGTTAACTTTATGCTCGTTGCCATTGGTACTCGTAACCTTGTGCTATTCGTCATTCCAAATTTTTCTAGCAGATTCTTCGTATATTTCTCCTAATTAATGAAGATGCCTTCTCTGCTTTGACGAATATTCAAACCCAAAAAATTATTAATTTTGCCCATCATACTCATTTCGAATTTGCTTTTCATCAAGTCTTCGAATTCTTTAGATAAAGCAGGGTCAGTAGAGCCAAAAATTATATCATCAACATAAATTTGAACAAGCATTAGGTGACTCCCAACTTTCTTTTGAAATAAAGTGGGATCAATTGATCCTTTTTTAAATTTAGATTGTTTCAAAAATGATGTTAATGTTGCATACCATGCTCTTGGTGCTATTTCAACCCATACACAGCTTTATCTAAAATATAAACATGATCAGGATGTTCGTTATTTATAAAACCTGGTGGTTGTTCAACATAAACTGTTTCTTCAAGTTCACCGTTTAGGAATGCACATTTTACATCCATTTGATAAATGTCGAAATCTTTATGAGCTGCATAAGCCATAAAAATACGAACAGCCTCGAGTCTTGCGACAGGGGCAAATGTTTATTCATAATTAATTCCTTCTTGTTGAGAATATCCTTTAACAACAAGTCTGGCCTTATTTCGAATAATGTTTCCATCTTTGTCGGTTTTGTTTTTAAAAATCCATTTAAGTCCAACAATTGAAACATCAACAGGTTTAGGAATTAATCTCCAAACCTTGTTTCTTTCGAATTCAGACAATTCAGCTTGCATAGCAACAACCCAATCAGAGTGTTCCATTGCAACCTTAACAATCTTTGGTTCGATTTTGGAAATAAAAACATTAAACATGCATAGCTCTTGGTGAGTATTCAGTACCTCATTTCTTGCATGAAGTTGAGCCCTTGTCAATACCCCCGCTTGTGGATCTCTATGAATTTGTTCTTTTGGATGATTTCTTGTCCATTTATCCAATGGTGGATAATCTAGATCAAAGTCCAAAGGTGCATCTTTGAACATAGCATCGGTTTCTGATCCATTTACTGAACATGCATCCTCAGCATCATCAAAATGCTCCCCTTCTAGTATTGGATCCTTCTCAAGTATTGGCTCCCCCTCGAGTATTTGCTCCTCTTCGTGTATTGGCTCCTCTTCAATTATTGGCTCCCCCTCAACTTCAATATTGATAGACATATTATCTGCTTTGTAAGAATGCTCCCTCTCAACAAAAGTGTTTGAATCCAAGTGTTCCCCCTCCACTGGACCATCAAATATTTCATTTGGGATTAGATTCGAAAGCGAGATTGATTCATCATGATGCTTCGAATCTTCTGATTGTTGATTATCTGGTGCATTTCTCTCTGCATTAACTGCGTTATCTGAAATACCAAAAATCGATTCATAATTAGCATCATCCATTTCTATTGGTTCGTTCTCATTTGAAGAGCTTTTCAAAATAGGATAATTTGAAAATTGATGATCAGTCTTTTTAATATAATAATCATCAAATGTCAAATTGAATGTTTCTTACACTTGGCGAGTTCACTTATTTAACACTCTATAAGCTACAGAGTTGTGTGAATATCCCAAGAAAATTCCTTCATCAGCTTTTGTTTGAAACTTCGAAAGATTATCCTTAAGATTCATTATGAAGCACCTGCACCCAAAAACATGGAAAAATTTGACATTAGGTTTTCTATTATTGATGATTTCATAAGGAGTAACACTAAACCGTCTATGAATGAATGATCGATTTTGAGTAAACCAAGCAGTTAAAACAGCTTCAACCCAAAGATATTGAGGTAAATTCGAATATGCCAACATTGTTCTTGCAGCTTCACATAATGATCGATTTCTTCGTTCAACTACACCATTTTGTTGCGGTGTGTATGGAGATGAAAAATTATGCGAAATACCTTTCTCCACCAGAAATGAATCTAAAACACGATTTTTGAATTCAGTTCCATGATCACTTTTAATTTTTCGAACTTGTTTCTTCAACGAAATTTCCATTTTCTTGATAAAATCAATCATCATTTATGAGATTTCGGATTTTAACCTGAGAAAATAAACCCACGTAAATCTTGAAAAATCATCCACAATAACTAGAATGTACCTTTTCTTGTTAAGAGTAGCAATTGTTGAAGGACAACATTAATCAATATGCAAGAGTTCTAAGGGTTCAACAATCTTCGAATCTATTGTGATTGGATGACCTTGTTTGTGTTGTTTTCCTACATCGCAAGCTGCACACAAACTGTCATTATCATATTTAAGAATGGGTAAACCTCTTACCAGATCTTGTACAACAAGTTTGTTGATGTTTCGAAAATTGAGATGTGATAGCCTCCTGTGCCATAACCAGCTTGTATCGGTAGCAGCCTTCGAAAGTAGACACACAGCAGGTTTGCCAACAATTGGAATGATGTCCAATGTAAACATATCACCTTTCCGTTTTGACTTGGGTAAAACTTCGTTTGTCTCAATATTTGAAATGACACTTCCTTCTTCATTAAAAAGAACTTGATTGCCAGTGCCCACAACAAGTTGTGAAACACTTATCAAGTTATGTTGTAAGCCTTCTACAAATACAACTCGATTTACAGTGAATTTTCCATTCGTTATCTTTCCATAACCCTTGACTTTGCATTTATGGTTATTTCCAAACTTAACCACTCCACCATTCTCTAAGCTTCGAAAATCACACAAGTTTTCCTTCTTTCCAGTCATGTGACGTCAGCAACCGCTATCAATATACCATTTGTTATCATATTGCTCGTCACAAAGTACCTGCAATTATTGAAAAAATTTAGGTACCCAAGACTTGTTGGGTCCATTTATATTAGGTGTCTTTTTCAATTGTAAAGTACAACCATTAACCCAATCACAAACTCTAGTTTTGAGACTGTCAACAAATTTAACATCTTCATAAAAAGGGTCAGATATATGAGTTTTTATTGTTTTCAAATTTTCACTAACTGTACCCTTCGCATTTTGAGTTTGTGATATGACAATTTTTGCTTTGGTGACCGGTTTCCAAACTTTAACTAAAATATTTGATTCCTTGGATGATAAACTGCTATTTATTGAAGGATTTGCATACTTTTCGTATGCCTCATGTATCTGTTCTTTCGAAAACTTACTTGATTGATATATTTTTCCTTTTCCTTCCAACCAATGATCAATATGTCTTTTAGTTGTTATACCCTTCGCATTTGAGGCTTTGTCAGCTTGTTTCTTCGGAAGATTATAACAATTTGCTGAAATTGGAACATAATCCACTTTTGGTTTTAATAGATATGACTCATGATAAGACGTATTTATTTGTGATTTTGAAATTTGTTTTTCAACCTTTTTCTGAAAGCTTTTGCTTGGAAGTGTTGTTTTTGTTTGATTATTTGAAAACGAAGCATTTTTCTTTTCAAAAACTTGACTCTTTGATTTTCCTCAAAAAAAAATTTCTTCTTTTGAAAAATTTATTGATTTCTTATTTAATAACTCAATGGTTTGCCAAAAAATTGTTGTTCTTGCTTGTCTTTTTGAAATGTTATTTTCCTTTGATAATTTTTTAACTTGATCTTTAAACTCCTTTGAATTCAATTTTATTGCTTTGTTAACCTCTTTAATCACTGGTTTAACGCCTTCGTTCTTTGGTAACTCATTTACAGTTGTGTTAGCTATCTTCTTTTCAACTTTTGATTTTTCAATCCATATTCGTTTTGGTTTTTGACGTTGAAATGTATATGAATTCTTTGTTAGATTGTTTTCAATCGTGCTTTGATTTGAAATGAAACCTTCATCAGAAGTTTTCTTATTGTTCTCCTCTACCAACTTTTTGAATTCAGGATTTATATTTTCAACATTGCCTGTTGTTACGAAGACTTGGTTTGGGAACACAATATCATCAGTGCATTTGAAGATTGGATAAACCATGGTATTTGATTCAAGATAATGAGCACCTTTTTCACTAAGAATTTTCTCAAACTCTTGTGAATCCATATAAACCTGATCAACAACCACTCGAGGAATCTCAAGTTCTTTCAAACTTTCATTTGTCTTCAAATTTTTGTTTTCTTCCTCATTATCACTATCATCTATTTGACTATCATGTATTTCCACAAAATCCATATCACAAACTTTCGAAGTTAAGAGTTGATCAGTGTCAATTTTTACCAATAATTCTTCACATTTTTCTTACCCTTTAAAAGAAGTTGCAACATTTATTACAGACAATTGAGAACAATCTACATCCTGTAAATCACTAATTTCACTAATGTTATCAGAATTATCTTCAATATCAGCAAAATTAGATTGAGAATTAGATGTAGAATTCTCATTCTTTTTCAAAATTCGAATTTGTTCTGATTTAGTTAAGGTCTCATTCACAATTTTTACTAAATCATCAGCATCAAGATAATCTTCGACTTTTGTAATTCCATATCTATACCTATCATCTGGAACTTTGTTAAAATCAGCTATTTCTTTTTCATAATCATATGAAATACTATCTACCTTAGCTCTGTCATAAGCTAAAAATGGTAGCAACTTTCTATGTTGTTCCTTACTAATCTCACTAGAATGATGCAATTCAGTTAATTTTTCATAGTCTTTTTGCAGAATTACAAAAAATATTACGCTGTGCTAATAACAAATTTATCTCTTTAGCTAAACTCTCCTATCTGCCATAATATTTGAAACTTGCAATTCTAGATAATCAATCCTAGTGACTTTTGAATCTAACTTCTTTCTTGTCTCTAGTAATTGATCATTTAACTTTTTCGCTTCATTGCTAGCAGACACGACAAGTGAATCAAAGTAAGTAACCGTTTCATCAAAAGATACTAATTCAGAATTATATGCAGAAACTGGAATATTAAAAGATTCAAGAATGTTACGTACCTTCGTTGTCATAGGCGACCTGTCAGTAGACTTCGATACGAAGCAATGCCCACACACTTCGTAAGTCTGCTCTTCATCTGAATCCTCTTCAACCTTTGCAAACATGGCTCCATGTGATGTATTCTTCATCTCTTATATGTACCATCTGATTCATTTTCTCCATGAGCCACCAGAGACAGATTCTTTGCTTTTGACTTCACTTCCTCCAACTTCTCAGTATAATAAGCTTCATCCTTTGTTTTATTTTTCTTTTCTTCCTTCTTTCTTAACAAACAATCTAATGCCAAGTGATTAGCACCATTGCAATAGTGGCAATTAATACCAGTGTCACCCTTTAATTTCTTTTCCATTTTCTCCTCTTCGCTCTTCGAATTCTTCTTTTCTTCCTTCACCTTTTCATCCATTATACTTTTGTTCTCATAATTTCCCTTCGAATCTGATGACTTGTTCTTTATATTAAAAGGTTTCTTAAAAAATTTCTTTACTCGATTGTTTGAGTAAAATGCAATAGCCTCATCATCAGAATTCATCAGAAAACGTTCTTCTTCATCAGACTTCGATTTTTCACTTTCTTTTTCTGAAACCTTCGAACTTAGTGCCAATGGACCACCAAGACTTGCCATAGCTTCCTCAGCTATTTCATTAACCTCATTTTCATGAGATTTCAATTGATTGTATAAGTCATTTAAAGTCGAAGTGTCAAAACTCTGCTGATTTTTCACCATCATACTTACACTTCTCCATTCCTTTCGAAGTCCCATTACAAATATCAAGTTGAACTCCATTGATGATCTTGTGATACCATAACGATTACAACGGTAGATTAACTCGTTGAACCGATCATAGTAAACTTCAATGGATTCAGTCTCCTTTTGTTTGAAATCTTTAAGTTCCACTAAACATTGTTTCACAGAAGTGATCTTCGTCTTTTCACTGCCTTGAAATTTGTCTTTGAGATTGTTCCAGATTTCTTTAGCTGTTGTGCAAGTCCTGACATAATTGTACACAACAGGAGGCAAAGCACCTCTTAATTCCCTCATGCACCTCTTCTCCAGTTGTTTCAAACGATTAGATTGATTATCAACCTACGAACTGCTTGAAGATGCACCGATTGGCTGAAATGTTGTAGGTGGTATGATTTCTCCTGAAATGCAATTCCATAGTTCTTCATCCAATCCGTTCAAGTAGTCTTGCATACGATCTGCCCACTGATCGTAATATTCAGGAATTAGCATCGGAATCTTTGTGGATGATCCAAGCAAATGAGAAAATGATGTCATGGAGTTAAGATTGAATGACACCATTGTTGTACGGAACAAAAACTCAAGAATATTATGAAAACTTGGACAAATTGAAATCAAATTGTATATTTCATATTAGAATCACACTACAAACAAACGATTCACAAAAATTTTCGCAAAATCAAATCCTAGACCTAGATCAAGAAGTATTTTCCACACACAAAAAGAACGGAAACTTAATAGACTCAAAAACCTTTTTGAACGTATGAAAAACATATCACAGAAAGGATTCCTGCTCTGATACCAGTTGAAGAGATTTGGAATCAAGTTTGAATGTAATTCTAGTATTAATTGAGTAAAGTATTTAAACGATGAACACAAGAGTAAATAGAATCTTTGTTCAGCTCATATTATGCCTTTCAGTTTCAGAATACAATGACTAAACTGTAAAACTGTGTGTAAAGTGCCCTCAGATCACTAGTACATACCCCTATTTATAGGAGAACAAAATCATAAAAAAAATACTAAGGACTAAACGTTAAGTCTTGACTTTACAATCCCTTAGTAAAATAACTATATATACGAAGACCCATACATACAAAGACATAAGATTCTTCGTAACAACCAAACTGACTCTTCGACTATTACAACATTTTAGCCCTAACAGTCACCACTACCACTCCCGAATAAATCACTGAACATACTACTTATGAGAGGGATGTGACAAAGGTGTTGTGTCTAATGATTGCTACCATGACTACTAAGCTGCAGAAGTCCTATGAGGACTACTATCCTTTTGAAATGTATCAAGAATTGATGGAAAGATACCATCAAAGTCCTCGGCAGGAGAGGTATAAGATCATTGCCTCCATGATCACAACCAAACTGAAGGATGGTGAACCCATCACGACCCACTTGCAAAAGATGTAGAGATTTGTGGACCACTTGCTTAAATTGAATGTCAATTTTGATGAAGAGTTGGCCATAGATATTATTCTATACTCTTTACCTTCTTGTTATGATCAGTTTGATATGACATATCATATGAACAAGGAGGAGGTCACTCTTAGCAAGCTTCAAGGCCTTTTAAGGACTGCAAAAAGTAACTTGAAAGGCAAGTCAGTTGTGTCTACTCCTACAACTACTTTTGCCCCTGTTCTGGCAATCGGAAATGGGAAGGGAAAGAAGAGGAAGGCTCCCTACAAGAGCCGCAAGGGAAAGTCTCTTGATGGATCCTCTTCAAATGGGACCAAAGCTGATTATGCTAATCCCTCTTCCAATCCGAAGGATGCATAGTGCTTCCACTATCATGGAAAAGGGAATTGGAAATGAAGCTGCCCCAAGTACTTGCTATACATAAAGGATGGTAAGATCAAGCCCTCCTTTGTAGGTATTTACACTATTCAATCTAATAACGCATCACATGCTAATTCTTGGGTCCTTGATACAGGTTGTGGATTTCACATTTGTTCTGATTTGTAGGGACAAAAAAGAAGTAGGGGTGTGGAGCACTGGAAGATAAACTTAATCATGGGTAATAGGAAAGTGTCGCTTGTAACCAATATTGGAGTTTATTCTTATTTCTTAGTAATGTTTTAGATTTAGATTTGAATAATTGTTGTTACTCGGCCTATATGCCGAGAAATATTATTTCCTTTCACAGTTTGTATAAACAAGCTTTTACCTTTTCCTTTAATAATGAAATTGGTGGTATTAATGCTTATTACAATGGTGTATTTTTTTTGAAGCATTACCATGCAATGGTATATATGAAACTATGATGGTTGTAGATAACTTAGGAAATAATGTATTACACATTGATTCTTCCAATGATTTGGAGAAGGCATGCTTGTGGCATTGTCGTCTTGGACATATCAACAAGAAGCGCATAGCCCAACTCCAAAAGGATGGAGTCTTGTAGTCATTCGACTTGAAGTCGGATGATACTTGCGAATCTTGTTTACTTGGAAAGATGACCAAGTCACCCTTCACTAGTACTTGTGAAAGGGGTGAAGGTCTGTTGGATCTCATACACATTGACGTGTGTGGATCATTCAGAACCGCCACAAGGGATGCTAACCGCTTCTATGTGACTTTCACTGATGATTATAGTAGATATGGCTATGTTTACTTAATCAAGCATAAGTCGGAAACCATTAAAAAGTTCAAAGATTTTAAGCAAGAAGTGGAGAACTAATTGAGCAGGAAGATAAAGATACTGCGATCCGATCGAGGAGGAGAGTATCTTAGTATCGAGTTTCTTGACTATCTTAAGGAATGTGGAATTGTTTCAAAATTGACGCCACCTAGAACACCACAGCTTAATGGTGTGGCTGAGAGGCGCAATAGAACCTTGCTAGACATGGTTCGTTCCATGATGAGTCGAGCTTCGTTACCTATCTCATTCTAAGGGTATGCCTTAGAGACTGTCGTCCATATCCTTAATCTAGTCCCTACCAAAAAGGTTTCCAAAACACCTCACGAGATGTGGACAGGGAAGGTTCCCTCGTTAGACCACATCAAAGTTTGGGTTTGCGAGGCTTTTGTGAGGCGCGAGACTCATGACAAGCTTGAAACTCGGAGTGAGCGATGTATTTTCATCGTCTATCCACATAAGTCCTTTGGATATCTCTTTTATAGACCGAGTGACAATGTTGTCTTCATCGCAAGGAAAGGAGTCTTTCGTGAGATAAAACTTATATGCCAAGGGGACAGTGGGAGGAAAATTAACCCTGAAGATCTTCAAGAGTCAAGCGGTGAAGGAACCTCAAACACTAGTAATCAACATGAGGAGGAAACTCCGGTTTAGCCAATTAACGAGTCCGTACCTCTGAGGTGTTCCAGTAGAGTTAGTGTTCCACCTGTGCTATATGGTTTTCATATAACAACTGAAGGCGATACATTTATCAGTGATAGCACACTGATAAATCTGGATGAACCTAACAACTACATGGAAGCCATCGCATGCCCCGATTCTGCAAAATGGTAAGAGGCTATCGATAGCAAGATTTAGTCCATGTATGAAAATCAAGTTTGGAACTTGGTTGACAATGTACCGGTCGTAAGACAGTCAGGTGCAAATGGATCTTCAAGAAGAAGACCGACATGGATAGGAAAGTACAAACATATAAGGCGCGACTAGTTGCGAAGGGCTTTACTCAAACTCATGGAGTTGACTACGATGATACCTTTTCACTGGTAGCAAAGATTAAATATATAAGGGTTATGCTAGCCATAGCCGTATTTCATGACTATGAAATATGGCAAATGGATGTCAAAACCGCTTTCCTTAATGGAAAGTTGGCTGAAGATGTTTACATGAGTCAGCTAGAGGGTTTTGTCAATGAAAAGTACCCTAATAAAGTGTGTAAGCGTGAGAAAGCCATTTATGGATTCAAACAAGCATCTCGTATATGGAATCTTTGTTTCTATGAGAAAGTCAAAGAGTTTGGATTTTCGAGAAGCAAGAATGAGTCATGTGTATATGTCAAAGCTAGTAGGAGTATAGTGAGCTTTCTAGTATTATATGTAGATGGCATACTGCTCAAAGGAAATGACATCCCAACCTTGCAGGATGTTAATTCCTGGCTTGGGAAGTGTTTCGCTATGAAGGTCCTTGGGGAAGCTGCTTACATCCTAGGGATAAGGATATTAAGAGACAGGAGTAAAATTCTAATAGGACTTGGTCAAAGTACCTGCTTGGACTAGGTGTTGAAGCATTTCAACATGGAGAACTCCATGAAAGGTGACCTACCTATTCAAAGCAATACCAAACTGAGTAAGACTTGGAGTCTGAGTACAGAGGCTGAGAGAGCAGAGATGAGGCAAATCCCATATGCTTCTGTAGGTGGCTCGATCATGTATGCTATGAGTTGTACTCGCCCTAATGTGGCCTTGTCTTTGAGCATGGTCAGCAAATATCAAGGGAATCCTGGTAAAGCTCATTGGACTGCAGTTAAGAACATTCTTATGTACCTGCGGAGGACTAAGGACTGAGTGTGACAGGGTATAGCGACGCCAGCTTTCAAACCGATAGAGATAATTTCGCTCTCAGTCGTGCTTGGTGTTTACCCTGAATAGAGGAGAAGTGACATGGAAAAGTTCTAAGCAGGAGACTGTAGCTGATTCAACGTGCAAATCAGAGTACATAACAGCAAGCGAAGCATCTAAGGAGGCGATACGGTTGAAAAACTTCATCGGATACCTTGGAGTCATACCAGCCATACATGAGCCTATGGAGATTTTCTGCGATAGCGAAGGGGGGGTAGCCTTAACCAATGAGCCGAGAGATCATGGTAGATCCATTCATATCGAAAGAAAATACCACTTCATAAGACATCAAGTAAAAGAATGACACCTCGTGGTAAATGGGATATCGTCAGAGGACAACCCAACAGATCCACTTACAAAGGGACTGACTAGGGTTAAGCACTTGCATCATGCAAGGGGCATTGGGCTAACATACGATATTAGTTTTAGCGGTTAGATAAATAGAAACTTGTAATAGATAAATTGTAATTGACATTTGATGATTAAACAAAAAGGTTTTTATTTATAAGTAAAGTTATTGTCTTGTGCCAGTTATTTACTATTGTTTCACTTTGCATGTTTTGACTTCCGGAATAATAAAATAATTCAAACCATCCATAGTCGATCATATGTTGGAAGTAAGTATGAAAGAAGACTGTCATTAGTTGGCTTGTAGATTGTCTAAGGTGTTAGACATAGAAAACGTTTGCTACACCATTCATGAGTGCTCCTGAAATAAGATTCGAGTATTGGATTCAACCCGCGCTCACCTGAATTACTTCATGGAATTTATCATGAGTAATTGTGAGACGATAATATCATATAATCTTCAAACAAAGATATATGAGTTGTTGACTATGAGTTTTTTGTGCATTGATGACACTAAAACGCATCCGTAACTTGATGTTATAAAACATGTCATTGTGCATGATTTGATAAGCGATATCTTGGGACCCTTGACTATGAGTTTATATGTTCCTTTTATCCTAAGAGGATTAAAAGCGATATCTTGGGACCCTTGATGATTATGTTTTAACTATGTGCCGAGCCTGGTCAAAACTAAATTGATGTGTTCAGTTATGTTCTATGTCAGACGAATCGGAAATCAGGAAACAGATTGCAGGACAATAAGTATGACTATGTTCCATGTGTTTGTCCACATAGATATCTTGAGAACAGAGGAATATATGATCCCTTATCTGAAGGATGCGTCACTGACTAGGTTATAGTTCGACAGCGGCTTTTGAAAGCTTACGATTGTTAATTGGGATCCTGAAGTCACATTGGTAGTTATAGTTATTAGACTTATCCAAATGGGAGACTGTTGGATTTGGTGTCTAAACCCATAACTATAACTGCGATATACTTGACCCGATTGTAGCATGGTTCTTTTGGGTTGCCTTCACCAATGTAATTTGATAGGATGGACTTTTGAGAATAAGGTTATTTATGATTTATTGATATATTATAAGTATAATATATTAATATGAAATCATATTATTTAATTATTATTGATCAATAATTAATTTGGAATTAATTTTATGGTCAAAAGAGGCTAATTTGGAATTATATTAATATGAAATCATATGGGGATTGAGTATGTAAATCCATGATTCTTATAGTGTGGGCCAATGATCAGTGATTATTTAGATGGGCAAAACCAATGAAATAATCCATGGATAGTCCATGGAAGTTAAACCCATGGAGCAGAAGAATGTGAAAGGTCATGGAGCATTAGGGTTTGCATGAATGTAACCCTAGCTTAGCAACACTATAAAAGCATACCCTTTAGAGCCAAAATCGGTTACATGAGTGCCTACCCCATTCATTCTAAGAGAGTGAAGTTGATTTTGTGCTAAGTAACCTATTCTCTCAAGCCTCATCTTGCATATTGGTGTTTGTGAACCATTAGAGGCATCACACTTGAGGTGCTCAAGCTTTCAAAGGTCAAGAACTACAAGTCCTTCTAAGTGCTAAGTTATCTAACTAGTTGTATTGTTCATTTCACAATTTTTATGCTAGTTAGGACAATGATTTGGAAATTGGAAAATATGCATGTATAATTAGAGAAAACATTGACCCAAAGCATTTAGGGTTACATGTGCACCATAGGAGTGTTATAGTGCTCAAAACCCAAAAAAACGTGTCTGTAGGCAAAACAAACCTCATTATTCTCATTGCCTTTGTGTTACTAAGCAGCTTATCAGTTTCATCTTGAGCAACTTCTTTAGTGTTGAGAAGAAGATCATTGTATTCATCTTGAGCCTTAATGACCTTTCTTAAGCCGGTATGCATGAAGGTCTGCCGCTTCATAGCTTCCCATATCAGGGTTCCACATTCTTCAAGACTAAGAGCATAGTATTCAGAGTGTAAAGCCCAAACTTCTTAGTCTTGAGGGAAAAGGATTGGGATCCTGGTAGTTGATCCAATGCTACTAGAAAGATTGAATGAAAGGGTATGTGGATCTTTTGGATTCATCTTTGACAAAATAATCGAAATTGTAAAGAATAAAATGTGTAAGATACTAATCGAGATTAGGGTAAAACAGTAACTCAGATGTAGTATGTACAATTAATAAAAAACGATGAAGACGACTAGAGCAGATTTGATAATAACTCAAAACCCTAGTAAGCCCAACAGAAGATATGCGTATGTATTACACAATCTCCTGCTCTGATACCAATTGTTTAAACAATGAAATAGTGATAGATAGATTTAGAACAATTTAGTTGAATTAAACAATAAGAACAAAGATTAAATGTGTGCCGAATGCTTTATTATCAATATCTTAGAAGAGTTTGATTAGAACTTCTCTGTAAAGATACGTAGCGCTACCAAGACATTAACCCTAAAACGATACATGCATGCTATATTTATAGTCTAACCCAAGCACCATAATGACGGATGACATGCCCAATCTGATAACAATAAAGACTAAAAACATGCATAATCAAAATTGACACAACGCAATAAATATCCCAATAATATTGCTCATGTGATACGTCATCTTAGAAACCCATAAAAGAAATTAACCCACAGACATGAAGATCTATTTCATTATCATTTCCAGATCTAGAGTAGGAGAGAAGAATGCTGAAGGTGAAGGTACCACACATTATCATTTCCAGATCTGGAAGACATCAAAGAACATTTGGATATGAAAAACATTTTGAACATTAAGAACATGAACTTTTGAAGAACATATGAAATTGATTTATGGTTTGATTCCACAATCTTTTACTCGATTTTAATATCATCCAAACATTAAGAACATTAAGCCAATAAAGAACATACAATATTCTATTCATATCAATTCTAGGTTTGATCCAGAAGCTTCAAATCCATCATTTTCATCTTCAAATTAGCCACCAACTACTAAATGTGCAGAACCCTATTGTTTGGTCAATGAAGCTTCCAATCGCCTTCCATGATCTAACCTATAGGAAGAAATGAATAACATTCTTTCCTTTGGAAGCTTCAATATCCAGAATCCGAATTTTTGCTTTTAGAATTGGAGCCCTTTGCTGATGAGAGCTAAACCATTAGATGATTTATCTAATAAAATATAAAATATAAATTTATTTTTATTTTTTGTAGGAAAAAGAAATCAAAAAGAAAATAAAAACTAAAAAAAGCCATGTGTACTACATTAATCCACATCATCAGTGATTTACATGTGAAACTGGAAGAAGATGCATTCATTACATTTTTTAATAGGTCAATTACAGTTTATGCCTCTAGACTACCACAAAATAACATGAGGTGCCTTTTAAATCTAAAATGAAAATTTCGTTGGAATATAGTCACATTAACCCTAAAAACAAAGTAATGTTTTTTTGGATCCCATAAATCTAAGAATTACATAAGAGTTCTAATTGGTTATCACAACCTACCAATCAACAAAATCACTTGTGATGTGGGTCACCGCCTCAAGTTATTTTGGGTGATGTGGATCTTAGATTTTTAAATTAAACTTGAAGGGTAACTAGTTTTAAAAGAAATTATGTCAAAGATATTAAAATGAATCTCATTGTTTTGTAGATGACTACCCCAACTGTAACCACCTCATCACTCACCATCTGTTCCATCATCGAAAAAGAAAAACTAAGTCAACCCAACTTTCTTGATTAGTTTAGACAATGAAGGATTGTCCTCAAGCTTGAGAAAAAGGACTATGTCCTTGATGAACCTATCTCGGAAGAACTCCCATCCGATGCTGCCAAAGCATTGATAGATGCTCGGTCGAAATATGTAAATGATTCGACCAACGTGGCATGCATCATGCTTGCAACTATGACTCCTGAACTTAGAAATTTTTTTAGTTTCATGAAGATTTTGAAATGATTGAACAACTTATAGTCATGTTTCAAGTTTAGGCTAAGCAAGAGAGGTTTGATTCCTTGAATGCTTCCATTGGTTGCAAGATGATTGAAGGATCTTCTATGAGTGAAAATGTGCTCAAAATGAAAGCTTATGTTGAGCAACTTGCCAACTTGGATTCCCATTTGGGGATGAACTAGCGACCGATGTGATCCTAGACTCATTGCCTAAGTCATTCAACCAAATTTTGATGAACTTCAAAATGAATGACTGGGAGAGGAGCATCAATGAGATTCATAACATGCTCAAGAATTCGAAGGAAAACATCAAGAAATCTGGGAACAATCCAATGCTGATGATTTGGCCGGGTCAAATCTCCAAGAAGAAAATCGTTAATAATACTGGTAAGGGGAAAGCTACCAAGAAAGGCAATGTCAAATGAAATCGTCAAGGGAAGCTTCCTGCTACCAACCCAAATCCTAAGCCCAAGCCTACTTGTAACACCAAAAAAATCATGAAATTTTTTAAGGTTTTTAATAAATCCAAAAACCATCATTGTGTACAAATTGTTTCCAAAATAAGTTCAACATCAGAGAAATCCCAAAAATCTAGAAAATAAAATATGAGGAGGAGCACGATCACGCCTTCTCCTTTCCCGTGATCCTCTGAGGTACCTGAAACATAATCCACAACTGTAAGCCCAAAGCTTAGTGAGATTCCCTCAAAATACCTACACAATATAAAACCAGAATAATATCATAAAAAACATGCCTTTAGAGCCTTCAGTTTTACTGGAACGCCCCACCGGCCTACAGTCTATTTGGTACACTCACAGAACCTACAACATAACTGGTACGCCACCTTTAGCCTTCGGCCTATCTGGAACGATCTTCGGGCCTTCGGCCTGACTCGTACGCCCCACTGGCCTTCAGTCCATCCGAGATGCCCTGTGTCTTTTAGCCTTCAGCACAAAGTAGGAGTGCCTCAACCCAACCACACATAACATGTCGACATATACATTACACATAAAAATATAACTAGGCAACAGACAAACAGGAAGATCTTATAGATCACTAAGCGTAGTATCATCCTATCTACCAGGATAAAGATCTAATAGGTCATCACATTACTTCATCATGCAATAATCAGGATAACAATCCAATAAAGGGCCGACCTTGGTGCCTTCGACCCAACAAGTATAGTGAGGAGCACTCACCTCACAAGTAGTGCTGAACTGATAAGATCTAACTCCAATTCTCAGCTCCCGACTCAAATGCCTACAATCACCATGTGACCAATTCCATCAAAACCCTGAAATACCCAAAATGCCCTCAAAAGTCAACTTGGTCCACCATGGGCAAAGTCAAAGTCAACGGTCAAGGTCAACAGTCCATGTTGACCCAACTCATCGAGTGCACCAACAAACTTGTCGAGTTTCTATAATACTCAGAAGGTCGGGAAAACCCTAGCCAACTCGCCGAGTTAGCTGGAAAACTTGTCGAGTTTTCCCCAGCATAACACATTCATTTGATTCCTTGAGTCCAAGGACTCTAAGGCTCAGATCTGAACTGAAATGTTGTGTAGAAGGATAAAGTTTCCAACTTTATCCTTAGGGGTTGTTCCAAGTGCTTAAACCCCCCCCCCCCCCCACATGGCTTGAAAACTCATGGGCTTAACCATTAAGCACAAAGTCCTTGAGATATTGAAACCCAACCTTTCTGAAAGATATCCTAGCTTCAACATCAACGTAAAGGTTGGTGCTTTATAGACATGCATGCCCAATGCATGTCTTGAACTCAAAAGGGGGTCAAAGAGGGAAAATATAACCTAAACTCCATGCATGGCTTTAATACTTAGCTAAGGACCAGATCCAAACTACTATAAGGTCACCTTGACCTGGAGATTCATAAAGTTGCAACCTTTATGAGATCCATCCAATGTAACATCCAAGAATAATGAGAAAAAGGGACAAAACTCAAGATCTAGCAACATAAAGGAGTAAAAATCGGATCTTAGACACTTATAAAGGTCCAGAAGAGAGCCAAACTGAAGAGGAAATCTTTGCTTTCTAGATCCTTGCTTCCTTCTTCTAACTTCTTCTCCTTTTGCTCCAAAAATACCACACTAGATCACAAAATGAGAGGGAAGGGTGATTAGGGTTCACAAGGGCCGATATGGGGGTGGGGGGGGTGGAGGTTGATAGAAGATCAACCATAGGAACTTAAGGAGATTAAATAGGGTGCAAAACCCTAAACTTTAAGGTTTCTCATCCAGCCACCAACCCGCCGAGTTTCCCCCACCCAACTCGCCGTGTTGGTCCATAAAAACACGTGACCCAAAACCCTCCAACTCGCCGAGTTGAGGCTATTAACTCGTCGGGTTCCAAAGGAAAACTTGCTTTAAAGCATAAATCTCATACCTGGAAACCGGTATTTTATAGCTCTCCCCTACTTGGACTGGGCTTCATCCTCGAAGACCACTTCAGTGAACAAATCCAAAAAATGCTCCTGTATTTTAGTCTCCGGTTCCTAGGTCCACTCAGAGCCCCTCCGATGTTGCCATTGTACCTTTACCAAAGGTAGTTCCTTGCTATGCAAAACCTTTACTTTCCTTTCCTTAATAGCTACCAACCTCTCAACATAGTTTAGGCAATCATCAACCTGATTATCATCCAATGATACCACTGCATCCTCATCCAATATGCACTTTCGTAGCTGCAAAACATGGAAAGTGCTAAGAATCTGACTCAGCTCCTCAGGGTGATCGAATACATAAGCAACCTTGCCAACCCTGGAAACAACCCGGAATGGTCCAATATGTCGAGGACCCAATTTACCCTCTTCCTTAAGCGAATCACACCTTTCCAAGGTGAGACTTTCAATAGCACCATGTCGCCGACCAGAAACTCCAACTCAGATCGACATTGGCCGGCATAGCTCTTCTGCCGACTATGAGCAGTCTGCAATCTCTACCTGATCATCTATGTGGTTCGAAGGACCACCTCGGTTCTCCCCATGACCCTGTGACTAACCTCGCCCCAACAGACAGGGGTACGACACCTCCGCCCATACAAAAGCTTAAAAGACGGAGCACCAATGATGGAGTGAAAACTGTTGTTGTAGGAGAACTCTGCAAGAGGTAGGTAGGAGTCCCAACTCCCACCACAATCAATAACATAGGCTCGCAACATATCCTCAAGAGTCTATATCGTCCGCTCACTCTGGCGGTCAGTTTGTAGATGGTAAGTTGTGCAGAAATGCAGCTTTGTACCTAACTGCTCATGGAACTTTTGCCAAAATCGAGAGGTGAAACGAAAATAACGGCCTGGAAGAATAGTGATCGGAACCCCATAGCGAGCAACGATCTTGCGAATATACACATTGGCCAACTTCTCGGCCGACGAGCTCTCTCGAATTTCTAGAAAATGGGCACTCTTGGTCAATCGATCCACGATGACCCAAATAACTTCAAAACCCTTTGACGTCTTCGGCAACTTGGTGATGAAGTCCATCGAAATCTGCTCCCATTTCCACATGGGAACCTCCAGAGGCTATAGCTTTCCATGTGGCCTCTGATGCTTGTCCTCGACTATCCTACAGGTCAATCACCTCTCGATGTACTAGGAGATCTCCCTCTTCATGCACGGCCACCAGTAACTCAACCTCAGATCCCGATACATCATGGTGGACCCCGGATGGATAGAAAAATGAGACTTATGAGCCTCCTCCAACACAATCTTCCTGACCCCACCAGACATGGGAACCCATACCCGACCGCAACGGGTCAACAAACCAAAGCTGTCCAGAACAAACCTGGTGATCTCGCCCCTGATCCTCTCAATCTCCCAATTATCTTCCCGAACACCCTCGACCGGAGCCTCCCTATCCATCCCCACAAGCGGAGAATCCACTGATATCCTCATACATGACACCCTAACAGAAGGTCCAACCGAGTTGCGGCTCAAAGCATCCACCACCACATTCGCTTTACCTGGATGGTAAATGATCTAGAAGTCATAATCCTTAATTACGTCCAGCCACTTGTGCTGCCTCATGTTTAGGTTTGGCCGATCCATAATGTGCCTCAGACTCTTGTGGTACGTGTAGATGGTACAATGGACCCCATAAAGATAATGTCTCCAAATCTTGAGAGCAAAAACCACAACCCCCAACTTCAGGTCATGTATGGGATACCTCGTCTCATGCGGCTTCAATTTCCGCAAAGCATAAGCTATCACCCGTCCTCTCTGCATGAGGACTGCCCCCAAACCAATGATGGATGCATCACAGAAAACCATAAAAATCCTCAAATCCCTCTGGGAGGGTCAAAACTGGGGCCTCACATAGCCTCTGCCGAAGGGTCTCGAATGCTAACTGCTGCTGGAGACCCCACCGGAAATCCACCCCCTTCCTCGTCAAACGAGTGAGGGGTACTGCAATCTTGGAGAAATCCTGAATGAATCTCTGGTAATACCCTACCAAACCCAAGAAACTTCTGCTATCCGAGAGAGAATTCTAAACCTCCCACTACATAATTGACAAAAAAACTCAATGCCAAAATCGAAGTTTTATGATAATATAATGACTTTCATGCAATTTACCCTGTATATTAAACTTAAAATTTAGAGAAAAATATTTGTATTAGTTTTTACCATAACAAACTAAATAATCTAATAAGTTTTTTTTATAATTTTTGTTAATATATATATATATATATATATATATATATATATATATATATATATATATATATATATAATAAAAACATATTTATATGCCATTGACTTAATTTTCATATAATATTTCATTTTTTAATAATTATGTTTTATAAAAAAGTTATATAACATATCTTATTTATACACAACTTTATATTTAGAAAAAAAAACATTGCCTTTTTTTTAACACTGGCATCAAATTATATTAACAAATTAATCTAGCAAAAATCTAGAGAAAAAGAGATTCACAAAAAGTTAAATGGGACACATAAGCCAAGAGTTCCAAACTAAATCGGTATTGGAATCTCGATTTTTTAACCACGAAAAAGAAAATAAAACAACATTATCAAACAACAGACTTTTCTTGATCTTGTCTCCTCAAAAACAGAATTCCAAAATCTCAAAAGCATTCATATCATGGTTTGGATCTGGGGTTCTCTTTGCTAGCAACCTTCAGGAGGTAAAAAGAGAGTATTGGAGCTTGGAAGAAGTTTGGATCTGGGATTCTCTTTGCTAGCAACCTTCAGGAGGTAAAAAGCTCCTAGCTTGATCATCTTTTCTTATGGATCTAGTTATTCCTTCATTTAGGGCATTTTTGGTCCCAACCTTTGTGATTCTTGAGCATGGCATGCTCTTAACCAAATAAGTCATCCTTTCAGACCTAATGAGGGGTCTTGAGTCATAAAAATGACATCCTGATGCTTAGTTCTTCCCCATGCATGCTATAGAAGGTCTTTAGGTGTTAAGAAGTTAAGAGTGTTGGTATTAAGGACTTAATGGGCATGCAAAGTCATAAAGTTGGAAACTTTATGACGCTCAGTGGTATTTTGGCCTTGGATTTACAAGTGAACGTAAGAGCATAACGCATTAAGCTCTTACAAAGGAAAAGGACTTTAGTGCATACAACGTGCGTAACTTAGTGTACGTCGCGCATATGGTGTCAACCGCCCGATCCTTATCAAGGTTTGTGTAAACCCATCGTACAAGGTGAGTATTCCCCGCGTACTGAGCTAATTTGATCGAGTTGGCCTGTTGACTTTGACCTTTGACCAAGTTTGACCTAGGGGTATTTTGGGTATTTTGAAATATTAATTGACATTAGAACCTTGGTTTTGTTTAGGTGATCGTTAAGTCGATTTTTCAGAGAAGAGATTTATTCAACTTGTATTCAGATTGAGAGGTGAGATTTTCTTACTGTACTCGTGGGTTGAAGGCACCAATGTCGACCCACTAAATTATTTATCTTGATTAGGATAGTATTATGCTAATTTGTAGTTGTTTAGTAGATCTGTATGATTATGTGTGTTTACTGGATCTTTGTTTATGTTTACCTATTACATATGTCGATATATTGTATTAGGTTGAGGCAGTCCTGCTTTGTGTTGTAGGCCAAGACACCCGACGACGACCATATAGGCTATTGGACCTGCAAGATGGTCTAGTCAAACCGGCAGCACGTAGAGCAGTCTAGATAGGTTATAGGCCTTGCGAGGCGGTCCAATCACGTCAAAGGCTCATAATGCGGTCCAGATAGGTTGTAGGCCCTGCAAGGTGGTCTAGTCAAGCTGCTTGCTCATATTGGTATGCTTGTTTTCTATGTGGTGTGCTGGTACTTTGGGGGAACTTACTAAGCTTTGGCTGATAGTTTTTAGTTTATTGTTTTAGGTACTTCTGAGGATCGTGGGAAACACATGCGTGATTATGCACATCTTCCTATTTTATGTCACTGGATCTTGGGAAAACTCTAATTTGAAAATAATGCTTTTGAAACAATGAATATTTTTGTAACAATGTTGGTTAATGGTTGATTTTGAAAATATTAAATTTCTTTGATTTTGGAGTGTTACAAGTTGGTATCAGAGCCTTGGTTTTAGAGAATTGGATGAACATTTGTGTGAATCAAGACTGAAACTAGGGAACTACATAAGTTTTTAAATGGTTTTCAAAATAACCAAGGAAGGATGTGATGTCTACAACCAGCCAAGAAAGAAAGTATACCCCAAGTTACCTAAACTGCTATTTGTTATAATATGGTAGAACAACATGTTAGTTGTAGGATCGGGATGTTCAGGAATTGCATGATAGAATTGCATGTTGAGTGATGCCTTATTTCCAATAGACTTTTCTTGCTTATTGTTGTAGGACTCTTTTGGGTGTGAATTAACTCTTAGTTGAATACGTTAAGTCATGTGCTACATGCGTTAAATAATTTTAGAGTGAAGGATTTTGTCCTATTGTGCAGCTCTTGTCTGAGTCTAACCATTGTAGGGTTGAATATTTTAATCTAAGATTATTTAAGTTATGTTGCATGTGATTGTATTCATGAAATATTTAACTGACACCAATTGGGGTTGTTTGGTAGTTCATGGTAGGGTGAGATGTGGATCCTAGGATAGCCTAGGGAGTACGTAGTACTCATGATGCGCTTTTTAGCAAGTGTTGGAAGTTCCGTGGATGGGCTATGTGTAAGAAATCGACTAGTTAAGGAATGTCTAGCCTTTCTCTAGGGAGTCAGAATAAGATGTATATGTATTCTAGTGTGTGCTGTTAGGGTTGGTGTGGTGATCTTCTAAGACAAATACGGGTAGGTGTGGAATACTACTGGACGCACAGGACCCTTACGCGTAACAGGGAAGTCACAACCCCTAGGGTTCGTTATTTAGAATAGCTCATATGGTATGAAATGCGATTTATCTGATATTTTATGGTTTATTTTCAATATGGTGTTCATGAGGCGATCCGGATCAAGAGCTGGAGCGAGTGGCCAGGATAGGCCATGGTTGACTGAGGATGAGATTAAGGAGTTGATTTCTTCTGAGGTTGTGACTATTATCCGGGGACAAATACCGTAGTTGTTCGGGTCTACCAAGACTGCCATGATTGAGTACTTTGATGACCGTTATGTTGCACTTTCTGAGGCTGTTGTTGCTACATCTACCACGATTATTATGGCTATTGGGGTTCATGGAGAGAGCTTTTCAGTACAGGGACTTTGGCAATACGAAGCCCCTAGTGTTCGATGGCATTCATAATTTGATCATTTCTATGGGGTGGATGTCTGATGTTAACGGTTGTTTCTTTACTTGCTTCTGTCTAACAGAACAGAAGGTAAAGTATGCCCTGAACCTTCTCCAGTTAGAGGAAAAGGATTGGTGGAGGTTGGTTACTAGCTCCTACACTCGGGAGCAGGGGGTTGTTGTTTCATGGGAGCATTTCTCTGAGATGTTCCATACGAGATATGTCCCATTGGTTGAGAGGGAGAGATTGCCCTAGGAGCATCTCAACTTGAGGTAGGGGACTGAGTCAGTGACGGAGATGACCAAGATGTTTACTGAGAGATCACTGTTTTGTCCTGAGTTTTCTGCTACTGAGCAAGCTCAGATGACCTGGTACTTGAGCATGCTCAAGATGTACATTCTTTAGTTTGTGTCTAATCAATGTTATGGTACACTTGTCGAGCTACAAGAGGCCGCTAGGAGGAGGGAGATTGATTTGGAGCTCCAGGTGAGGGAGCAGAGGCAGGCTCTAGTGCAGACGCATCCTGCGGCGAAGCGGTTCAAGGTTACTGATGTGAGATCTGGAAGTCAGAGGGGCCACACTTGTGGCAAGTGCAGAAAGGTTCATGAGGGTCCTTGTCGATCTAATTTTGGGTGCCACAAATGTGTCAAGGATGGGCATTACGCCAAGGACTGTTGCTAGCAGGTTCGCACACCGACCACCAGGATTTGTTATCACTATGAGTAGGTTGGCCATATTAAGGCCAACTGTCTTATGCTCATTACAAGATTGGTGCAGGCTCCAGTGCCAGCTACTTTGAGGATCATTGATGGACACCAGGGTAAGGCGGATCCCCCAGGGGCTCGAGGTTGCGCTTTCAGCTCAAAGTAGAGGAGGCCATTGCGGCGCTAGACGTTGTTACTGGTATGTTTCCATTCATCATTCTGTCAATTATTTCATGGTATGCTTATGTTTATGCTTCTGATAGGTACATTCCTAATGAATTCTTTGCTTGTTGTTGTGTTATTCAACTCAAGCGGGAGTTGGTCCTTTGTATCTCAGCCTTTTAGTAGGGATTTCGATATGACCCTTAGCTACCTAGAGTGTCTATTGTGGGTTTTTATCGCCAATGAACACGAGATTTCTACATCCAGAGTGTATCAGGATTGTGTCTAGGATATCTTCAGGGTGCCTTATCCGATTTATTTGATTCCAATCGCCATGGGGGATGTATGCGTGATAGTAGGGTATATTGGCTTAGTAGGTTTGGTGTTATGATAGACTATGAGGGTCAGCAAGTGGTCGTTTGAACTTTAAGTGGGTAGAATTGGTCATCTATACATATGGTACTATGATTGGGTCAGGTTTTGTTCAGCGGCTAAGGCTCAATAATATATTTAGCATGGTTATATGGGTTATCTTACCTATGTGGTTGAAACATGGGTTTGGGAGAAGGCATTGGTTTTAGATGCTCTAGTTGTCAGGAAGTTTGCTGATGTGTTTCCGGAGGAGTTACCCGGTGTGCCTCCCAAGAGGCAGGTTGAGTTTAGGATTGACCTAGTGCCAGGTGCAGCTCCGATTGCCAAGGCGTTGTACTGTTTGGCACGTGTAACATCACAAAACTTTTCAAAACAACCCCTTTATTAACAAAAGTATTTACAAACACATTGTCTCCAAAACATGATTTAAAATTAGAGTCTCCCAAGATCTGATCCGTTGTAAAGCCGAGGATGTGTCGCCTTCACCTTGCCATGGATCATCTGAAGAACCTAAAACCATAAACAAACTATAAGAACAAAGCTTAGTGAGTTTCCCCCAAAATACCACTGCACAAACAGATAGCACATAAATAACAACAACATGTACTGGGTCTACAACTAAAAGACTGGATTACCCCTGAGCCCACAGTATGAGTCTGGCATGCCCTACCCGACACTCAACTCATATCTGGATGGGTCTAATACTCTCAAGCCCTCAGTACAAATCTGGCATAACAACCTGGTCCTCAGCTCGTATCTAGAATGCTACTGAGGCCTCATTATGAGTTTGGCAGGCCCTACTCGACCCTCAACTAGAATGCTACTGAGCCCTCGGTATGAGTCTGGTGCCTGGAATGCCCTACCCGACCCTCAGTTCATATCTGGAATGCTCATGAGTCCTTAGTATGAGTCTAACATGCCCTCCCTGGCCCTCAACTCATATTTGGCATACTCCAGGTTTTGTTGGCTACAACACAAAGTAGTACAACATCAACCCAACCCACATAATATGTCGACATATAACAGATAATATCACATACTGATAAATAGATAGTATCACAGGTAGCCCTACAGATCTACCAGACTAGCATATCAATAACTAGCATATTCATGCATATCTATTCCATACTCAGCATATCGTCAATATCGGGTTATCAAACCAAAGGGTCGGACTTGGTGCCTTCGACCCGTATGTACATTAAGGAAAAATCACCTCGACAGTTGAACCCACAAATAATCTCTTACTGCAAATCCGCTAGAAACCCTGCGCTATCAAACAAACAACACTGAATTAACAATTTAGATTCAAACCGAATCCTTTAATCCATAAATGGTCCAACTAATGAAGCCCACTAATAGCCCAAGCCCATTGGCCCCACTAAGGCCAAATAAGGCAAGCCCAACAAATAAAT
Organism: Lactuca sativa; assembly: GCF_002870075.4. Lineage (NCBI taxonomy): Eukaryota > Viridiplantae > Streptophyta > Magnoliopsida > Asterales > Asteraceae > Lactuca > Lactuca sativa. The sequence continues at coordinate 254,274,670 of NC_056625.2, read as the reverse complement.
ACAACTTTAATAAAAGTCCTCAGCCCAAGGGATTTTAGGCCCATAACTCAACCAAAACCCAAAATCAAAGCCCAAAGTCCAATGATCTAACAAGCCCAAATCCCATCTAATCAGACGTATGCATGACGTACATGGCTTGTACGCACGGCGTACGTTGCTGGTCCAAAAATATGCATCATAGCCGAAACGTGTGGTGTTCCCCATTGGTACGCACGACGTTCCCGTCGGCTACCCCAAAGTCATTCCAATGATTTAATCCTTTAAGAAAAATGTCTAACACCTCAAAACAGCTAAATATAAGCGACTTGATCCATAAAGTCGAAGGCTTTAAATCTTTGCATGGCTTAATGAAGACCAATCACCAAAGATGAACTCCAAAGGTCAAAATCACTTAAAAAATGTCTTAAAACTTCTTAATACCTTAAGACCTCAATCCAAACTTCCAGATCTGATTTCATGGGACTTCTTAAGTCATAAAGTTTCCAACTTTATGACTTAGCATAACTCAATGGGACCCAAATCAAAACCCTAAGTCCCAAACTTGATCAAATGACTACCAAATCATGCATGGAAGGGTTATACCCATCAAGATCCAAACTTTATGATTCTATAACCTCAAATATGAAGCTCAAAGGTTCTGGAGTAACTTCTATTCATCAGAACCACCTCAATGGGACCAAAACCATAGCAAAATACCACTTAGCTAGATCTACCTGAAAGAGTTGTCAATGTTGACACTTTATACCTCTAGAAGATAGATCTAGGTGCACAAAGCCTAGATCAAAAGCTCCAAGTCAAGAAACGACTCTTCAAGAAGTTCCTTCTTCCTCTTCAAGCACAAAAAACACAAAATCACCATGAACCTCAAGAAATACTCAAGTGGAGGCTCTGGTTTCGTTCTTAGGGTTAGAGTGGATGGAAGCTGAAGGAAATAAGAGATGGAGGTGAGTTAAGGTGTTTAAATAGGGGCCAAGACCGTAAATTAGGGTTTTAATCTTGCTAGATGAACACAACGTGTTCCCTTAGGGAACACAGGGTGTTCCCAAATGCACCCGCATCCAATTTCCCGTGTACAGCATGCGTACCTCCCTTGCACACCATGCGTACTCAGTTTGGTCCAAACCCTTCTAACTTCAAATGATCATAACTTTTGAATCCCTTCTCCGTTTTTGCCATTCTTTATATCCACAGAAAGGTAACAGGAAGACCTAAACTTCTTTAAACTTTATTTATTTTGAAAACCAAACAAAATTAAATCCAAATTTCATAAAAGGCCTGAACCAACGCCTTTAACGATACCCTTGGGCTCCAAATCACAAACTGATACTCGAATCATCCAAACTACATCATCCACCTCCGAATGAGCCCAAAATCAATTATTCAAGGGTTATAAGTCTGATAATTCCCACTCCTTTATCACTAGCCCACAATAGGAAACGATTCGCAACAGGGCATTATAGCACCGCTTGAGATGCATGAGTTATCCTCTCAGCTTTAGGAGCTATTAGGCAAGTAGTTCATCAGACCGAGCAGTTTACCGTGGGGAACACCGATATTGTTCATCAAGAAGAAGGATGGTTCACATCGGATGTGCATTGATTGCCGGGAGTTGAACAAGTTGACGGTGAAGAACCGTTATCACCTTCCGCAGATTGACGACCACTTTGATCAGTTACAGGGTGCATCTTGGTTCTCCAAGATTGATCTGAGATCGGCTATCATCAGGTGAGGGTTAGAGAGGAGGGCATGGAGAAGACCGTGTTTTGAACTTGTTATGGTCATTACGAGTTTGTGGTGATGCCATTTGGGCTCACCAATGCACCTATGGTTTTTATGGACTTAATGAATCGGGTACGTAGGTTGATGCTCGACCGATCAGTTATTGTCTTGATTGATGATATCTTGATGTATTCCAAGACCAGAGAGCAACATAAGAAGCACATTCGAGAGCTTTTGGGAGTATTGAGGCGGGAACGGTTGTATGCCAAGTTCTCAAAGTATGAGTTTTGGTTGCGAGAGGTCCAATTCCTGGGGCATCTCGTTAACCAAAAAAGGATTTTGGTCAATCCAGACAACATTGAGGTTCTGATGCAGTGGGAGGTTCCAAAGTCCACTTAGGAGATCAGGAGTTTCTTGGGCTTAGTAGGATATTATCGGAGATTTATTCGGGATTTCTCCAAGATTATTGTACCCCTCACTCGTCTGACGAGGAAAGGCGTGGATTTATGTTAGGGCCCTAAGTAGCAGACAACATTTGAGATACTACGACAGAGTTTATGCGAGGCCCTAGTGTTGACACTTCCAGAGGATATCAAGGATTTTGTTGTATTTTGTGATGCATCCGTCACAGGTTTGGGGGTGGTTCTTATGCATAAGGGGTGAGTGATCGCGTATGCTTCTCAGCAGCTGAAGCTGCATAAGGCATGTTATCCTACCCATGTTCTAGAGTTTAGGGCAGCAATGTTTTCCCTCAAGATTTTTAGACATTATCTGTATGGGGTCCAGTGTACCGTCTACACGGATCACAAGAGTTTGAGGTATATCATGGACCAGCCAAACCTGAACATGAGGCACTGCAGATGCCTTGACGTGGTCAAGGATTATGACTGCGAGATCCTTTACCATCCGAGTAAAGTGAATGTGGTTCCAGATGCTTTGAGCCGTAAGTCGGTTGGATTTTTGGTTGGAGGGGTATGTGTATGAGGATATCCGTTGATTCTCCACTTTTGGATTTGATCAGAGAGGCATAGATAAAAGGCATCAAGAAGGAGAACTGGAAATAGGAGAGGACCAGGGGCGAGATCGATGGCTTTGTCACCGATAATCAGGGATTGTTGACCCGGTGTGGTTGGGTATGGGTTCAGACTTTTGGTGGGGTCAGACAGACAATTTTGGCGGAGGCACATAAGTCTCACATTTTGATACACTCGGGAGCTACCAAGATGTATCGGGATTTGAGACTAAGTTATTAGTGGCCATGTATGAAAAGAGAGATAGCTAGGTACGTTGAGAGGTGCTTGACCTATACGATGGTTAAGGCCGAGCACCAGAGGCCGCATGGCAAGCTGCAGCCTTTGGAAGTTCCTATTTGGAAGTAGGAACATATCACCATGGATTTTCTCACCAAGCTATCGAGGACTGCCAAGGGTTTTGATGCAATCTGGGTCACCATGTGGAACATCCCAAAATTCAAGGCCAAAAATTTCATTTTTAATTAGGTTATTAGATAAAACCAAAGTGTGAATAATCAAATATAATATTATGAAACCATATCAGAGAATAATCCCAAGGATCTCGTGTGCGGAAAATATAGTGTGATGCGTTGCGACCAAGCCGACTCCTTTCGTTTGAAACAAAGTACCTAAAACCAAAACTCTAAACCATAAGGACGAAGCTTAGTGAGTTCCCCCATCATACCACATACCACATAACACCATCGGTATCTCTCAACCGGTAACTGCCATCGGTATCATTCAACCGGTAACCGGGGACTATTTCACCCCCACCACTACCACATAATAATATGTCATAAATATACTGATCACATACTAACATCATAAACATGCTGATCACATACTAACATATCATAAACATAATGTTCACATACTAACATATCATAAACATACATATAAGCATTGCATGGGTTTTGTATACCCCTTCGGTATCTTTCAACCGGTAACTGTCATCGGTATCTTTCAACTGGTATCTGTCATCGGTATCTTTCAACCGGTATCCGCCATCGGTAACTTTCAACCGGTATCCGCCATCGGTATCTTTCAACCGGTAACCGGGGACTATTTCACCCCTACCACTATCATATAATATCATGATATAATCATACAATCAGGCATTTCTGGGGTACTGACCTACCCTTCGATCCTAACGACCGAGTCAGAGAAAAACTATTCCCTGCTACTACCACTAACACACATAGCATATCACATAAGCATATCACATAAACATATCTCATAAGCACATCACATACGCATATCTCATGAGCATATCACATAAACATACCAAGATAATTATCACAAAGACAATTTTCTACCAACGACCCCTGTTGGTGGGCCGACATTGTGGCCTTAGACCCATCCCTACTGGAAGGTAACTCACCTCACACTGCTAATGTCCCGTAGGCACAATCCCACACTGCTGTAGTCCCATAGACTCAACCCCAACTACTGGATGACAGGTTCCCGAACTGTCAATACCAAAATAACACCCAATTAATAATTGGGTCCCAACATATAACCATAATACATACTTGGATAATTACTACATTACCCCAAGCTTGGCTTATTCAAGCCCAAGGCCCAATCCATAGGCCCAAAGTCAACTAAGAATCAAAGCCCAACACATGGCCCAATTTTCCAAATTGGGCCCAAACCTTTATAAGGTCTTACCATAAGGCCCAACCAAAAGTCTAGTCCAACATTTGACCTTCTAATGGCACAATGTCATGTAATCATTAAGGCCCAAACCATGGCCCATTTATGGCCCAATTTTCCAAATTGGGCCCAACTCCTCATATAATCCTTACCTCAAAGCCCATTAATTACCCAATCATCAAGGCCCACTAGAAGGCCCAATAATAAACCCAAATGGAATTAGGGTTTCACATAAAATGATGATTAGGGTTAAGTTTCCTACTTAAGCCATTAAGGACTTAATACTTTAAGGACTTAATCCATTAAGTCCACTATCGCTTAGATTAATCTAGCCAATGATTATTATTTATTATTCCACGTTTTTAATAATTCCCGTGTGTTCCGATTAAATTCCCCAAAATTAGGGTTTTGATGGCATTAGGCTTTTCCAAACCCTATTTAGGGTTTCCAACCCAATTACTAGCTGATTTATTAGTTTGTTGGGCTTTTAGGTTATTTAGGGCTTTATTGGGCCTATTAAGGTCTCTTTGGGTCAGTTAGGGTCCATTAGACCCATTAGGGTTTCCTTAAGCCCATTGATCATATGTTTGGGCTTTTATGTCCATTAAGCCTCATTGGGCCCATTAGGGTTTCAAGGCCTATTAGGGTTTCAAGGCCCATTAGGGTTTTAGTCCCTTGTCCAAAAATCCCAAACTAACAATCCCAACACAACTAAGCACACCGCCACCCGACACGGAGGCCGGTGGCGGCAGGAGGTGGCAGCCACCACCCTAAGGTGGTGGTTTTCAATTTCTTTCCATTATTCCATTTTTGTTACAATGTACAATGCCAAATTCCAAAATAAACACACACACTAATGCTGAAAACACACACACATAACCACCTTGTGGTGGCCGACGGTGGTGAGTGGCGGAAGCCACCACCCTATGGTGGTGGTGATGCCATTTTCGAGAGTCACAACTATGCACACATACACACCAACTGAAACGCGCATATTTACTTCATTAATCTAAAAAGAAAGTCAACCACCCACCAGGCAGCGTACGGTGGCGGTGGTGACACGAGGAGGCGGCAGAACGAAAACATCTTTGCTAGCAGTGACAGCCACCATGGCCTGCGGCCATGGTGGTTTGTCTTCAGGTCGTCCAGTCCATCAAGTGTCCAAATCGACATCAGCAACCCAAGAGCACCCACATGCCTGCGATACATGGTTGAAGCTCACATGCACCTACCAATACAGCGGTGGTGAGCGGCGGCAGTTGCGGAAACAACATGGATGGAGGAGATAGCAGCGATCTAGAGCAGCAACAGCAACTGCTGTCTCGGTCTTCACTCTTTTTGTCGGATTCACATGATCGACGGTTCACCATGGTGTCACAGAGGCGGCGGCTAGAGGGCAGCATAAGGAGAAGAAGAAATCACGAAGTGACGGTGATAGTGTTAATGTCGCTGGCAGCCTTCGCTAATCGGAAGCGTGGCATGGCGGCTGTGTGATGGCGGAGGAGAGATGGTGGATCCGGAGGGAGTGATAAGGGTGGCATCGATGAAGAGGGTGTAAGGGGTGAAGTTGGCGGCTGTTATAGTTCTCTAGGGTTAGTGTTAGGCAACGGTTATATACTCCCGAGCCCCATAAGCATTATTTCCATAATTACCGAATTAGCCCCTCCTTCCACCTTTTCTTTCAAAACGAATCCATAACTTACTGTTTAAACCCTCATCATTAAAGTTCATTACAAATCAAGTACAATACTTACCAAACAGCCCTCCTTTCTTGAATTTCTTTGCAAAGCCGGTCCAAAACTTACCCTTTAAACCCCCAATATCTAAATTATGACATATTCAACCCTTCCACCTCTTTTCCTTTCAAATTAACTCCAAAATTACTTAAATAGCCCTTAGTCTTCAAAATCCTTTCAAGTTAAGTCCCAATAATTCACCAAGTAGTCCCTACCTTTATAATTATTACAAAACCAATCTGGAACTTACATTTTTAACCCCCAACATCTAAAATTATGACAATTAGCTCTTCAAAACCATCCTTTGATATATAATTATTTATTTTTAGATCTACAATTCGTTCATTAATTTATTTATTTACATAATAAATAAACGAGGTGTTATACCATGGATCGGTTGACCTAGAGTGCCCACATTTTGGCCATCTGGGAGAGCTCCTCGGCAGAGAAATTGGCCGATGTGTATGTTCATGAGATTGTTACTCTTCTTGGGGTTCCGGTTTCCATTATATCATGCCAAGATTTTCGGTTCACTTCACGATTCATGCATAAGTTTCATGAGGAACTAGGTATGAGGTTGTATTTCAACACTGCTTATCATCCATAGACTGACGGCCAGAGTAAGCAGACCACCCATGCACTTAAGGATACGTTACAAACTTGTGTCATAGATTTTGGTGGGAGTTGGGATTCCTACCTACCTTTTGCAGAGTTTTCCTACAACAATAGTTATCACTCCAACATTGGTGCACCGCCCGTCGAGCTTTTGTATTGTCGAAGATTTCGTACACCAGCTTGTTGGGAGGAGGTTGGTCAAAAAGTGATGGGAAAGCCAGAGGTAGTTCTTCAGACCATAGATCTCATCCAGCCGATCAGGAAGAGATTGTAGACAACTCAGAGTTGGTGGAAGAGATATGCCGACCGGCGTCGATCAGAGTTGGAGTTCCAGTTTGGCGAAATGGTGCTACTGAATGTGCCAACCTGGAAGGGTGTGATACGCTTCAGGAATAGGGAGAAATTGGGTCCCCAGTATATTGGACCGTTTCGTGTGGTCTTCAGAGTAGGCAAGGTGGCCTACCGGTTGGATTTGTCCAATGAACTCAGTCAGATCCACAACACTTTCCATGTTTCGAAGTTGTGGAAGTTCATGATGGACGAATTATATTGAGAGGCTAGTAATGGTGCTGGATAGAAAGATGAAGGTCCTACACAACAAGGAGATACCTTTGGTAAAGGTTCTGTGGCAACAGTGGAAAAACGCTCGGAGTGGACCTAAGAGTCGAAGACGGAGATACAGGAGCATTATTCGGAGTTATTTGCAGCATCGGATTTTGAGGACGAAGTCTAGTTCAAGTGGGGTAGAATTGTAACACCCAAGGTTCATTTTTAACCCTAAATATGTTAAGTTTGCCTTTTGGTTCGTACGCCATGCATACTCGGTGTGTACTCATAGCACACTCATGCATGAGAAAAGTGGGACTCTTATGCGTACGCCTGACGTACTTATTAGGTACGCAACATGTACGTTGTTCATACCAAAACCCTAGTTTTGAGGGTTTGCTTTATGGCCCTGAGATCTTCACCCTCATCAGCCTCCACCTAAAAGCCATCCCTCTAGCTAACCCTAAGTGTGAAGAGTGCATCTTGATCTTATTTGTGTGCTTTAGTGGCGTTCTTGTAGAAGAAGAAGAAGGTGGTGGAAGGACATTGGAGCCTTGAAGAAGTTTGGATATAGGATTTTCTCCTTGCTATCAACCTTCAGGAGGTAAAAAGCTCCTAGCTTGACCATCTTTTCTTATGGATCTAGTTATTCCTTCATTTAGGGCATTTTTGGTCCTAACCTTTATGATTGTTGATCATGGCATGCTCTTAACCAAATAAGTCGTCCTTTCAGACCTAATGATAGGTCTGAGTCATAAAAATGAGATCATGATGCTTAGTTCTTCCCCATGCATGTTGTAACATCCCAATAATACAGGCCAAAATTTTCATTTTAAATACATTATTATAAAACCAACAGTATAATAAAACATCCATAGTATCGTGTCATGTCAAAACCGAAGCAGAAATAATAAAAACGTGTTATCATAAAACAGTATCAGATTGTAATACCAAAGATCTCATGTGCTAGAAAACCGTAGTGTGATGCGCTGCGATCGAGCCGGCTCCTTTCCTTTTAAAATGGAGTACCTGAAATCAAAACTGAAACCGTAAGCACAAAGCTTAGCGAGTTCCCCCATCATACCACATACCATACAAAAACATAACATACATATATTGTCAGGCATATCTGGGTGCCGGACCTACCCCTTCGGTCCTCTCGACCGGATACTGGCTAGCATATCTGGGTGCTGGCCTCCCCTTCGGTCCTCTCGACCGGATATTGGCTAGAATATCTAGGTGTTGGCCTCCCCTTCGGTCCTCTCGACCGGATACTGGCTAGCATATCTGGGTGCTGGCCCCCTCTTCGGTCCTCTCAACCGGATACTGGGGACTATTTCACCCCTCTACTACTACCATGTAACATGTATCACATAATCATATTCTATCTAGCATGACTGGGTATGACTACCCCTCTTCGGCCCTATCGACCCGTATTCTTGGGGACTATCTCCCCTACTACTACTAGCATATAACATCACATCATACTAGCACATAACATATCAGGTAGTAGCAAACCTAGATGAATATCACAAAGACAGTCATCTAACATACAACTCCTACTGGTGGGCCGGCATTGGTGCCTTAGACCCACTTCTATTGTAAGGTAACTCACCTCACACTACTGAAGTCGCGTAGACATAACCCCACATTGCTGAAGTCCCGCAGACTTCACCCCAGCTGCTGGATGACAGATTCCCGAACTGTCAACACCAAAATAACACCCAATTAATAATTGGGTCCCAACGTATAATCATAGATACTTACTTGAATAATTACTACATTACCCCAAGGTTGGCTTTATGCAAGCCCAAGGCCCAATCCTTAGGCCCAAAGTCCACTAAGAAATCAAAGCCAAGCATATGGCCCAATTTTCCAAATTAGGCCCAGGCCTATACATGGTCTTATTCTAAGGCCCAACATCATATAATCATTAAGTCCCAACTATGGCCCATCTATGGCCCAATTTTCCAAATTGGGCCTAACCCTTTACATGGGCCTTACCCTAGGCCCATTAAAATATTTTAGTCCACATGATTATTCTTGGATGGCCCATTAATAATCCAATCATCAAGGCCCAATAGAAAGGCCCAACAATAAACCCAAGTGAAGTTAGGGTTTCACATAAAATGCCGATTAGGGTTAAGTTTCATACTTAACCCATTAATGACTTAATCCACTAAGGACTTAATCCATTAAGTCCAATATTGCTTAGATTAATTTCTTCCAATTATTATTATTTAATATTTCAAGTTATTAAATAATTCTCATGTGTGTCACAAATAATTCCCCCATTTAAGGTTTTATGCCCATAGGGTTTTCCAACCCAATACTAGCCCATTAGCCCATTGGTTGGCCTTTTAGGTCACTTTGGGCATTATTGGGCCCATTAGGGTCTCTTTGGGTCAATTAGGGTCCATTAGACCCATTAGGGTTTCCTTAAGCCCATTAATCACATGTTTGGGCTTTTATGTCCATTAAGCCTCATTGGGCCCATTAGGGTTTCAAGGCCCATTAGGGTTTTAGTCACTTGTCCAAACATCCCAACTAGCAATCCCAACACAACTAAGCACACCACCACCCGACACGGTGGCCGGTGGCGGCATAAGGTGGCAGCCACCACCCTAAGGTGGTGGTTCTCAATATCTTTCTATTATTCCATTTTTGTGTTACAATTTATAATCCATATTTCCAAAATAAACACACTAAAAATTATAAACACACACACAACCACCCTTGTGGTGGCCGGTGGTGGCAGCTACCACCTCACGGTGGTAGTGGTGGCTTTTCCGGCTAAATAACCCTCCCCCCCCCCCCCCCACACACACTTCTCAGCTTATAGCAACACCCATAACCCACATAATCCGAGATGCAACACAGCAGTAGTACATGCACCTCCTTGCCCGGAAAATAAACTCAACACCCACCTGTGGTGGGTGGCGACGACAACAGCACAGGAAACAGTAGCGGCCCTTGGCGGCAGGTGGAGTCGGGATGCAGCAACAAGAGAGATGGGAGAAGAAGACGAACATGCACCATGGTGAACAACAGCAGCGTAACGACCCAACATCTCCGATCTTGGCCGCTCTCGCAGTAGTACAAGGCAGACGGAAAAACACCGGCCACAACAGCCGCCCGGAATGGTGACAACAGCACTCGTGCAATGGCAGGAGAAGACCGAGAGGAACAATGCACTTTGACCGATGGTTGGAAACACGACGGTGAGCTTCATTGGCAACTGCAATGGTGGTTGGCATCGGTGGCTGAGAAGCTCCATGACGACGATTGGAGAGAGCATGGGTGGCGACTCACATCTTCAGCAGCAGCAGACAACACCAGTAGTGAAGGGTGACATGAGGGGGGGGGTGGCACCGGAGACAGAAGGGTGAATATGGTGGCTGCACTCCTTTGTTAGGGTTAGGGTTCGCTTGAAATAAATACCCGTCCCTCATCACATCTTTTCTATAATGACGGTTCCAGACCCTCCTCCATAAAATCTTTCCAAAAGAGCTCTATAAATTACCATTTAAACCCTACCCTTTGAATTCCTTTACAAATTAAGTCTCACAGTAACCATTCAGCCCCTCCTTTAGAAATTATTCTCAAATAAAGTCCGTATGTTACTCTTTTAACCCCAGCCTTCAAAACTCTTTACAAATTGAGTTCGAAGTTTATACTTTAACCCCCGAAATATCCAACTTATGGCATTTGGCTTCCCAAGACCAACACCTTGCTGTATAATTATTTATTTTAGGGTTACTATTCCTTCAGTAGTTTATTTATTTATTTATTAAATAAACGGGGTGTTACACATGCTTTAGAACATCTTTAGGTGTTAAGAAGTTAAGATTGTTGGTATTAAGCACTTAATGGGCATGCAAAGTCATAAAGTTGGAAACTTTGTGACTTTCAGTGGTATTTTGTCCTTGGATATACAAGTGAACGTCAGAGCTTAACGCAGTAAGCTCTTCTTAAGGAAAAGCATGCATATAGGGCCAACCGTCCGATCCCGATCAAGGCTTGTGTACGCCCAACGTACAAGCTGAGCACGCCCCGCATACTCAGCTGAGTTGATTCGTTGACCTTGACCTTGACTAGAGTTTTGACCTAGGGTATTTTGGGTATTTTGAACTTTTAATTGAGATTAGGTCCTTGGTTTTGGTTAGGTGATCGTTGAGTCTATTTTTCGGAGAAGAAATTTATTCCGCTTCCATTCGGATTGAGATGTGAGTTTTCCTCACTGTACCTGTGGGTTAAAGGCACCAATGTTGGCTCACTAGTTATTTATCGTAGATAGAATGGTATTGCTAGTTTGTAGCTTCTTAGTAGATCCGTATGATTATTTGTATTTACTGGCTATGTGTTTATGTTTACCTGTTACATTTGTCGACATTTTGTGTTGGGTTGAGGCGGTCCTGGTTTGTGCTGTAGGCCAAGAGACCTAGGAACGACCGAATAGGTTATAAGCCTTGCAAGGCGGTCCAATTAGGTCGGCAGCCCGTAGAGAGGTCTAAATGGCCTGGAGGCCCTACGAGGCGGTTCGGTCATGCCAAAGGCTCGTAGAGCAGTCCAGATAGGTTGTAGGCGCTATGAGGCGGTCCAGTAAAGCTGGCTGCTCATATTTGTATGCTTGTTCACTATGTGATGTGCTAGTACTTTAGGGGAACTTACTAAGCTTTGACTTATAGTTTTTAGTTTATTGTTTGAGGTAGTTTTGAGGATCGTGGGAAAACAAAGGTGTGATCGTGCACATCTTCCTATTTTATGTCACTGGGTCTTGGGAAAACTCTGATTTGGAAATAATGCTTTTGAAACAATGACTCTTTTTGTAAATAATGTTGGTTAATGGTTGATTTTGAAAATATTAAATTTCTTTGATTTTTGGAGGGCTACACACATTTTGAAAGAATGAATATGGTAGGTAATCTTGCTTGAATATCACGCCAAATAAAAATATTAACTATAATTGGGAGAGTTTTACACCATGTAGTAGCCTCCGCACCATCTTGAAAATTGAGAGCATCAATAAAATTTCGAGTAATCTTGACCAAAAAACCCCTATCCGAGTCCAAAACCCACCGAATCATATCTTTTCTATCTGTAACTATAACTCCATCCAATAAAGTAATGATTCCCTACAATTGATCTTCCTCACAACCTTCCCTAACATCACACCTCCAAGCCCAATTCCAATGATCATTAGCCTATTTATCACAAACTCGACAATCTTGATTATCATCTAGGCGAAATAGCCTATTAAATCTATACCAAAGTTCTTGAGAACCAATCCTCACCTCCTCCCAAAATTTAATTGTTTCTCCATTTCCAAGTCTTCTCTTAAAAGTATTAAGCGGGATAATATTATTTTCATGAAGCTTTAGAGAAGAATCCACCAATTTAGACCAAGTTCCCACAAAATGACTCTTATTACCAGCTTTATCAAAACCACCATGACTTCCATGGATGGACTTGATCAAACGAACCCAACCATGAGATTGAACCCAACCATGAGATTCATCTAATACGATCCTCCATCGCTACTTTTTAAGCAGAGCAACATTAAAAGCATAGAGGCTACCAATACCAAACCACCATTTTCCTTTCTAGCAATCGCTTTTTCCCACTTAATCCAAGTCATTTTATGATCCCCCTTTTGAACTCCCCAAAAAAATTGCTTCTTAAGGATTCAAAATTTTTAATTACTCCTTTAGGGGCCTAAAACATGGACATTAGATAAATGGGAAGACTATCAAGAACCGATCTAACTAAAGTTAGATGACCACCCATTAAAAGATAATTGGCTTTCCATTTGGAAAATCTATTTTCAAACTTGCTAACTGGATGATCCCAATTTTCAATCTTACTCTTATTGGATCCCACTGAAAGACCCAAATAAGTAAACAGTAAAACTCCATTACCACAACTTGCTTGTTCCGTAATTTGGTCGATAACTTCAGTCTCCACCCCCACTCCATAAATAGTTGACTTATGTATGTTTATATTTAACCCTGACATGTCTTGGAATTCTTTTAAAACTTTCGACATATTAGGGATAGCATCGGTAGACAAATCCGTAACAAAAACCACGTTGTCCGCATAAATAAGATGATACAACCGAAACTCTCCACTACCCACACAAGCTCCTCGAATTTGACCAGCCCTTACCGCCATATTGATCAAATCAAGCAAACCTTCCATGGCAAGAATGAACAAAAAAAAGGAGATAACGGGTCTTGCCTGAGACCTCTGTTCAATGAAAATTCTTTAGTTGAGCCTCCATTAACTAGCACAACAACTCTACAAGAAAACAAACAAACTTTTACCTAGCCCCTCTATTTATCGTTAAACCCAAATTTCTCCAAAACTTTAACTAAGTAGTCCCAACTTAGAGAATCATAAGCTTTTTCAAAATATATTTTGAAAATCATAAGCTTCAGTTTATTCTTTTTATACTAGCTTATAGTTTCATCCAACATTAAAGGATCATCTAGAATTTGTGTGCCTTTTACGAAGGCAGTTTGCTCACCTGAAACCAAGTTATCTACCACCTTAGCAAGCCGACTTGCTAATAATTTATCAACCACCTTATATTTAGCTCCAATTTGTGCCTTATACTTGCCTTTTATGAAGGCATTGTACAATCTTAATCTCACAAAAAAAAAGATCTAACATAAAGAAAAAGAAATAATTATAATTAACATAACTAAATGAGGAAGTAACGATCTTAAATTCAAACATTAGTCGAATTTTATAATGCAAAAGTAGCAACTGAATACCTGACAAAAGAATCAAATATGCATTACTATTGGACATATGAATTCATTCCGTACTTGAAAATAATTAAAACATCATGTTAGTTAAGAGGACAGGAGAATGTGAGTATTTAGAGTTAAATTGAGTGTAACATTGTAATTTAATTTCCATTTAAGAGGACTAAAATCACTAAAAATATCCAATTTTGGACCAGTGGTGTATCAAGATTTTGTTTTGGACCAAAAGCACATAAATTTGTCAATCACGACGACCATTTTTGCAATTTTGTCATGCATTTTCAAATGAGTTAGAATGATGCAACTTATATAAAAAAATATTTTTACCGTTTTTTTAATAAATAAAATTGAATTTATCCAATCTAAACATTCAAAAGCATTTATTAACGGTATCAAAATAAACTAAACTAGTAATCATTTTAAGTAATTTAACTTGTATGCCATTCAAATTTATTGATGAAACAATTTTAATTTACACACCCTCCTCTATATAAATAGAGTCATAAATAGTCTAAGGGGATGTTTGATGAGAGTTCTGATTAGGTCCAAAGCTAGGACGCGGTTCATATTTTCCAGGTAACATGTCTGATTTGCTTCGAGACCTGCTAATTTAGTCTTAATTTCTGACCGAGGTCACTATTTTTCTCCTTATCCGGTTCGACAAAAAAAGTTTTGGATTGAGTTTTACTCTTTACTTTCGGACTTGGTCCTCAGTCCAACTGTTTGGTATCCATTTTTGTTTCTGACTTGTCCAAACCTCTAACCCAATTAGCTTTTAATCAAATCCGTCTAACTAAATCAAACTCTATCAAATTACCCATTCTCTCTCTCTCTCTCTCTCTCTATATATATATATATATATATATATATATATATATATATATATATATATATATATATATATTACTAGAATCAATCAATTTAAATGAAAATTTGTATTTTATAGCGGATAAGAATTTATTACATTATATATTTTTTGGGTAGATCTTGGCAAAAGTATGCTACCTAACAATAATCTTCTTTTAATGTACATTTTATAATATTTTCTTCTAAGACATATCTTCTTAGGAAAATATGCAAAACTTCAACTAATGGTGAAAAGTGTCAAGGGACATACGAGTAATTATGTAATTATCAAGGGGGAATTATGTTAATAAGAAGTTTTGCAGGGCCTGTGTAGACAGTGATTGATAAAGAAGAAGCGCGTTTGTGAGCTGGTCACAAAAGAAATGCCTTTCAAGGAACAAAATATTGAGTGGAGGTCACTTGTTTTTAAAATAACACACGTGTGTGTATATATATATATATATATATATATATATATATATATATATATATATATATATATATATATATATATATATATATATATATATATATATATATATATATATATATATATATATATATATATATATATATATATATATATATATATATTAGCCGTTTACCCGCGCTAAGCGACGGGTGTGAATAGTTTGCTTTCGTAATTTGTTCATTTTCGGTGAACAATAATTACTTTCAATTTAATGATTATTTTGATTTGGGTAAATTATATTTTTCGTTTTTAAGTTTAATTGATTTTGCAAGTTTGGTATGAAAAACTAACTATTTAGCCCTTAAACCAAAATAAAAAATATACCATGGGAGACATATTTGTAATTTTCGTTTATGAAAAACTTAAAATATTTTTAGTGTATATTGTAAATTGAATGATTTATTATTATCAACGTTTTAATACCACAACCCAAGGCGGTAGGTCGAACCAGTTGGACCGTGACATAGTTAAAATATCGACCAAATAGAAGACAATTGAATATTTTAAACTTACATAATTGAACATTATAATTTGACAGGTGGGATATTTTGATATGAAAAAGAATTGAACATTATAATATTTTTATTTTCGTTTGTACTTTTCATAGCCATTGTATGGAAGAAAGTCAATTCCATTAAGTATAACATATTAAGGCTTTGGAAAGTTACGATTTCACATTCACAAACATAAAATAAAAATTGCAAATACTTCTGCAAGTATGAAATATAGAGTAACTGTGTAATGAAATTTAAATTCAATCATAGGTACTAAAAGCCTTAGAAACCATCTTTTGAAATGCATCAGCTTCATCATTGGGAAGCAGCTAGTTGTTAGGTGGATTTGATTTAATACTTCATCGTCTATAGCTCTCACTCATTGGCTATAACAAACCGAGACAATATAGGCAAGAAGTAGGAAGACTCGATGAGTGAGGCTGCATAAAAGATTGAAATTCTAATTACTTTTCACTAATATGTATCAACCGTATGAAGCTCAACCATGAGCATTGTCATAGCCATCACGACACCTGATGGCATCTTCAACATCACAGGATTGTTCGAACCATACAAAAAATGAGATACTATATGAGTAATAAAGCAAATGAGAAGTATTCATGCAAAGCTTATGAATATTATGTCAAGAAAAGCATAACCTTGGACTTATATGGATATTCTAGTTTTGAAAAGATGGTAAAAGCTCCAGACCTCACATTTCTAACATAAAAATAGCAAATACCATTACCCTGATAATCATAAAGCTCGAAATACTTATTGTGAAGTAACTTAAAATGACAACATGCCTTCCCATTTTTTGAGTGAATGCTACTTGGACCGTTTAAGCTCGGATAAACCTTTCACAATTTTGTAAAAGTTGATACCAAGATAGTGACAACAAATACATTTTTAAATTAAAAAGAAAAAACAATTTTTTTTTGCAATCAAATCGTAGAATAATAATAATAATAGCACATAAACAAATCTTGGGTAGACTCCTTAAGCTACATGACTTCATCTATCAAGTAATTTCAACAAATTTATTTGAAAAAAGATGACATTTGTTACCAACAATAGATAGCGACTTCACAAAAATAAAAGTAATTTGTTTATTTTCTTGATTTAACTTAACTGAAAAGAAGTAGGTCTAAGAACATAGCGTGCGAAAGCCTCTCATGAAAATCACATGTCATAGCCTAAGTTAAAAAAAGATCAAAACATGTGGTATAAAGGAAGCCCATCCATATTGACACTTGAAATAGTGAAATCCTTCCAAATTCAACATAAATACCTAAAAAGTTCTACACAAAAAATAGTTAACTACGTACATGTTAGCCCATTAAGTCGGTTAAAGAAGGAAATTACACTTTGTGGTGTTATATTCTCTGAGAAAAAGGCATAAAGAGGACCAATAAAATTTCATAGTACATACTTAGGGAAAATGAAAAAGGGGACAGTGAAGCAGAAAGTGAACAATCCTCAAACCCATCTTCACTTACAAGTTTCTAATTAACCGGAGCTAGAGTGAAGCCCATCTAAAGGAACATTCTGAAATACTCATACAACAATCAATAGCCTACAAATAAAATTAACTCATACAACAATAAATAGCCTACAAATAAAATTAAGTATATTCACAGCAGACACAAAAAGAAACGAAAAAAGAGTATGCATCTTATAACACCAAACCCGTCAGGTGAATCCTAACTTTAACCAAGAATAAAAAAGTAAATATCAGCTCAATGGCTGAAAGTATAAATAGAAAACAAAAATTGTCAATATTTGGAAAATAACTATGAGTAGTGTAGATGGAGATGGAAGGGAGATATGGACTTCTTCACCAAAATCGAACTTGAGATACCAATAATCAGGACTGGGAAATCAGAAAACCCTATTTCAAGAGTTATAAGCTAAAGAAACGCAAAAAGTCAACAAAACAAATTCGTTTGTATAACACGTATAGGTGTTCATCAAGTCCTAATCATAAAAATAAGAACATGTTTAAAACCATGGTGTTTACCAAGCCCAAATCTAAATCTGGTAGAAAAGAGGTTACATGAATGTGATACATTTACCTGCTACATGGACAACTCCAACTATGAAACTTGACCTCGTGGCATATTTTCCAGCTTCGTCTCCTGGACAAAGAGCTTCACATAGAAGAATTATCAATAAAGATGAAAAAACACTATAACAACAAAAACAACAGAATGGGAAACATATTGGTGCCTCAATTTGGCTGATTTCATCTTTTGAAAAAAAGACGATGGTGGTGGTGGGTCGTTAACTGATGATGGAGATGGTTTCCAGGGTTCATACATGGAGATGGTATGAGCAACGTTTGATCTAGTGTTATTGGAGAGAAAGAGAATGGTTGTGTCAACCTTCAAAGTGAAGGCGACAGTGGTAAGTGTTATGCTTTCCAGGGGTGTCTGTATTTTTTGAAAGGGATATTGATGAAGAAGAAAAAGCAGGGGAGTGGGCGGCTGAGAAGGAGGTGTAGCCCTGGCTGTGATTGGAATGGTTGGGGCATAATTTTTTTTAACGTTTTCTCTATGAATAGGCTCCATTCTATTTTTCACTGAAGCAAAAAAGAAAAGAAACAAATTAGAGACATTGATGGATCTGATGGCTTTGATGGTGTGATCGTACCTGGACCCGACGAATCCGCCTACATAACTTTGAGATGGTGATGGTGGATGTTAGAAAGACAAAGAAAGGTGGAGAATATAGGGTTTCCAGGTTATTTTTGTTGACAGATCTAGTAAGGGGGTAGACGATAGAGAAGATGGTGACGCCGACAGTTGGTGGCGACGATGCTTACGATCGAGGAAGTGGCCAAGTGGGACAGGAGAGGAGAGACTAAGGTGAAGGTGTTGTTGGTTTGACTGGATTTTAAGGAGATGGGATAGTGAACCATCGTGAGATGAAGTGAGACAGTGGTGAAGGTGGTCATGAAGGAGGGTGAACCGAGTTCCAAAATTCGTTGATAAGAGGGATAGTTTAGAGTGTGGCAGTGGTGGGGAAGAGATAGGATATGCTATATAGACTTCGTCTGTAGACCAATTCTATTTGCTTAATATAGGGAATACTAAGTCTAATTTTGACCTATTCAATCGACTAAAATTGAGGGATTGTTAGGTTCAATTTTGACGGATTATAAATGTTGACCGAATAAAATTCCAAAGCATAAAGTCATTGTACATAATGCAATAATGACTTGTACCTCTTAAAATTCAGCCTTTGACCAAATATATATATTAAGATATAAAGATATATATATATATATATATATATATATATATATATATTCTAATAAAATAATAATTTTAATCTACTTTTGACATGTGTCATCTTACTAAGTCTTCTAATTAATGCATATTTTATTCTACTTTTGTCACGTGTCACCCTATTAGGCTTCCTAATTAATGCATTTCACTTATCAACATATTAATTATCAATTTTAAATTTTAAATTTCCCACTCTAATTACATTAATTTAATTACATTAGAATAAAAATTAAATTAAAATTAATACAAATTATAAAGTGATATAATTTCACATATTTATTTAAATTAACGATTATAATTTTATATAACTAAAAAAATATCTCTTAATTAACAATTTATTTGAAATAATTGATTAATAAATTTGAGTTCTCACTATAAAAGTTTAATTAATTTTGTTTCCCATGGGTTATAAACTAGTGTATATATATATATATATATATATATATATATATATATATATATATATATATATATATATATATATATATATATATATATATATTAGTTTATAACCCGTTGGAACCACGATTGTACAATTAATTAAATTCTTAAAATAGAAACTAAAAATTATTAATCAATTATTTTAAATAAATTATTAATTAAGAAATTTTTGTAGTTATATAAATTTTAATCATTGATTTAAATAAATATATAAAATTATATCATTTTATAATTTGTATTAAGTTTATTTTAATTTTTATTCTAATGTTATTAATTTAATGTAATTAGAGTGGTAAATTTAAAATTTAAAATTTGAAATGGAGAATTAATAGGTTTACAAATGACATGTATTAATTAGGAGATATAATATGGTGATATATGGCAAAAGGAGAATAAAATATGCATTAATTAGGAGGTCTAATAAGATGACACATGTAAAAAGGCAAATAAAACTACTCTTTTATTATATAGGGATATATATATATATATATATATATATATATATATATATATATATATATATATATATTCAAATATTGTAACTAATTATTCTGTGGATGTAGGAATCAATATGAACCAATCATTTCAAAACCTAAATAAGGTAAATTTTTAATGTTATCTATTAATTAATTTTAGTGATTAAATAAATATTTAATTAATCCCTTTAATTTAGGCAAGATAGTTTAAGAATTAATTAAATAAGGTAAATTTGTAATGTTATCTATTAATTAAGTTTAGTAATCAAATCTATTTGTTCAATAATTGTATATTTAAGGATGTTATTTAGACTATTATTCTGTAAGAATATGAATGAATTTATATTTGCATTACAATGTTTCAATATAAAATGATCATGTTATATTTCAACTAAAGGTTTAAGAATGTTGTTTTTCCACAAGATGTTACTTCAATCAAAATATACACTCTATCATAATATATTCTGGCATTTCATAGAATATCATTCTAACATAATTACATTCTAAAAGAATAAAACCGAGTAAAATTAAAAATTATGTTAGAACTAAAAGTGAATTAATTATCAAATCAACATTCACAATTAATAGAATCAATATCTCTTAAAATCTGAAATTTTTGATTAATCAAACATGTGTCTCCTAATTAAACATGTGTTTCCTAATTTAAAGATAGGTAAATCATTACTTAAAATAACTAAAACCATTGGTCTACATTCATCTCTACATTCACACAATAATTAATTTGAATACAATAACATAAGCCTATATATACATACATACATACATACATACATACACACACACAAACACACACACACACACGTATATATATATATATATATGTATATAACTGTTGTGTGGAAGCAAAGATTTAAAAACTTGGATATGAATAAAATTGCTTACCTTTTAATTAATTTTAGTAATTAAATAATCAAATTATTAACCCTTTTAATTTAGGTAATTCATTTATTCTTTAAAACCTTATGTCACCACCGGATGAAACGTTGACCCCACCCTCATATAAACAACTCTTTATTCCTCCCTCATCTTTGTCACCGTTCGCCTTCCTCCTCGTCTCCTTCGTCACTTCTTTTTCGTCTTCGTCACCACTTCAACACAATCAACCACCTTCTCTGACAGGACCGCACACCTCATGCACACCTAATACCAATCGAATCGTGAGAGCATGATGTAATTATATGGCTTAAATGATCGACCTTGATGCTCGAATCTAGGGATTAAATGATATACACTAATGAGTAATTTCAAATCAAGAAATAGGATGTAAACCATCAATTATGGTCAACGATGGAACTATACCTAATTTGTTATTCTATTGATTGGCTCAATTTATGGTCATTGCTACTAAGTCTCTCTCTACCCTCTTTGTAAGTCTCTCCCATATTGATTATGGTTTTGGGGCATTACTTATTCTTCTTGTTACTACAAAGTCTAACCTTCATTAGGATTTTATCAAATAGGATGTAAACCATCATTTATGGTCAGCGATGGAACTATACCTAATTTGTTAGTCTATTGATTGGCTCAATTTATGGTCATTGCTCCCAGGTCTCTCTCTATCCTCTTTGTAAGTCTCTCCCATATTGATTATGATTTTGGGGCATTACTTATTCTTCTTGTTAATACAAATTCTAACCTTCATTAGGATTTTATCAAATATCGAAGTCACAAATTTTTTAAAAATATTCGAATAAATTTAAATATAGTATTATAATTTTTAAACTGAACAAGTAAAATTATATACATATTAATATGAGTAGTGTATAGGAACAATGTCAGGTTCTGAAGCGAGTGGTTTGTGGCTTTCCATCTTCGGCTGGGTTGGAGCCGATATTGGTTGCGTTTCTCGCATGTTTGCCATTTGTTTCGTGACCTTTCGTCTGACTGTGGTTTCTATTTGGGGGTTATTGCAAATGTATGTTGGTTGTTCTAATTTCTTGTTCCTCATTCCATTGATTTCCAATTCCCGAGGGTAAGATTTTTGTTCCTTTTTTTCTATTGATTTTTGGTTGTTTGGATTTCCGATTAGGGTATATTGTTAGGTTTTAGCTTTTTAATGTTGTTTTTTTTTTTTTTAATTTTGAATTTTTATATCAATTGTTGTTTGTTGTGTTTTTATGTGATGTCTTCGAACAAGCATAAAAGAGGTTTTGTGCCATCCCCACCATCATGTCGACTCTACTTCCTCTTTTTGCTTATACCACAATAGGGAGTTCTTGAAGGATGGATTGTAGGTCAGATGGGTCGAAAAATTTGAGAGTGTTTAATGATTATTTCATAGCACAATAAGGATTTCAAAGTGATTGAATCCTAGCTTTTAAACTTATGATTTTATTTATTTCTTTTGTAGCTTTCAAAGAATTTGAAGTGGTTTCAATAATTCCACATCATTGTCATCTGGAGGACCTGACTGGTTGGCATAACAACGTCTGACAGAGCAATTCTACCGTTGCCGATGGAGATGTAGGTGGAGGAAGGATTCACTTTGATATAATGACAACGATGAGTTCGTTGAGTGTTCGCTTTTTCCAATTTCTTACTTGTGACTTCAATTGATAGAGATTTAACAATGTGAAGATCATATCAACTTTTGATTTGGAATAATCGTTGAAAATTTAGAAAACATTTTTGGGATTAATTAGCAACTATATGTAACGTGTTCAAACAAAATTAAAATTACATAATGAATCATATCCTTGAAGGAAGGATTTGGATTTGTAGTTGGCATAGTGAAATGGATAAGATTTTTCTCCTCCAGCTCTTGATTTCCCCTTTCCAAATCAACTTTACGTCAGTGGACTCAGTGAAGGGCTCATCACTCTCTCTCAAGGTTAACAACCACTTATTTCATAAAGGGAAACACTAACATAACATTGATGTTAATATATTGTTTATTATAATTTTATCTTTGATACATATTTATGTTTCTTGTATTTAATTGAAAGATTATTATTTTATGAAAATAATATTTTACCGATATAAAGGGAATTATTGTTTCTAGGAAATAATAATAATAGAAACTAAACTAGTCATAATTCATGTGGTGTGAATTTATAAGTTATGTACAATTATTTAACACTTTGAGTAATAATCTAATTGTGACATATAACTACCTAGTTAGGAAGTAATGAGAAAGGACAATATAGTTTTTACTTTTTTAGTCACAACCAAAAGTACATACAAGCATGGTTTGTATATTGCTTGCTGGTTTTCCTTCTTACACCCTGCTTGTCATGAAAGGCCATGCCTTCCTTAAATCAATAGCTTTAACTTGGTACTTATCGATTAGTATATAAAGAGGGGAGGTGGCTAAAAACTAACATTATTTTACTTATACATTCTCTTCCTTTTTCTCTCATAAAAGCCATGGGTTATTAGCCTTATTTCCTTCTCCATTTCTTGCAATTTGTTATCTAGTTTTGGGTGGTTTAGTTGCTTCTCCTGAAGACTTATTTGACATATGTATTTAAGGCTTAATAACAACTAAAATATACAAGAAGGACTAGCATCCAAATCAAGTTGAAGAATTGATGGTGTTTCTATCTAGGGTGGAGTTCTACATCTACATTCTTCGTTAACTTCCACTGTCTTGAGAGGAATCAAAGTCTTCAAAGGTTGTAGTTCTCTTCTTCTTATGGTTGTGTTAATCTTTATATGCTTAGAAAAATTATCCTTGGTGGGTTAAATGTTTTTAAGTTTATTCAAATCATAAAATGCTTTGGTTGCTAAACTTATACAATTTTTTGAATAAAACCTAACACTAAATAGGAAAGATGGACATTGTTCTGTAAATGATTTGAAGAACAATGTTTTAAGATGAATAACACCACAGACACATGGTAGCCGCAAATTGTCTTGGTAAAAAATAATAAAAGAAGAGTCCAAGCAATTTTGTCAAGAAGCTGTGGTGTTCTAACTGATTAGCAATGAAGGAATTACAAAAGGAAGACACAAGTTATATGAGGAAAACCCTTGATCTTGGGTAAGATCTCTAGAATAAAACCTTAGGAGGTGAAAATTGTCAACTTGACTTAGTAATTTTATTAATCAATCAAGAAAATACAAAGTATATTTGAGATCTTTTCTACTAATTCTAAATTGCTTGATGTGCATCGGGTGTTTGTGTGTGTGTGTTTGACTAGCTCCTTATTTATACTTAGGTGCCTTTAACAACTATCAACTACTTTAGCTATAAATTCGGCTTAATCCTTTCCTCCAAGATTCTTATCCTTTCCTCTGAGATTCTTGGACACCAAGTCTTTTTTATTGAGTTTCTTCTAAGAGTATCATTTTAACTTGATCATTATTGACGTTTTCATTACCCAAGTTCCACAGAGAGTGGAAAATTAATAGAAAATGGATTATCAATAACCTTCACGATCTTGACCAAGATATTACCCAAGATCCAGATGTAACATCCCAAAATTTTCAAAAATTGTAAACCTTTTCAAACAACACTTTTACTAATAGAAGTGTTACAAAACCATTGTTTTCAAAACATTATTTAAAAGCAGAATCTCCCAACATCAGATTTGTCGAAAACCAAGGATGTGTACGGTTACGATGTCGCCTTGCCATAGTCCGCTAACGTACCTGAAACCATAAACCAAAATTGTAAGCACAAAGCTTAGTGAGTTCCCCCAAATACCACCACATAAACATAATAACAAACTAGCATGCTCAAATACTCATGCCTGGCCCAATCAGCCTCAGGCTGGAATACCAGGCATGTCTATGATGGGCCCAATCATCCTCGGGATGGAATACTTTCGTATCATAAGCAGTTTGGTTCAATCAACCATCAGATTGGAATACCAAATATGTCGGGTCCAGTCAACCACTGGGTTAGAATACCCAAGCCTATTGACTAACGCACAAAGCAGTATAGTCTCACCACATACCATACTATCATAATGGTTCCAATCAACCATCGGGTTGGAATACCCCATGCCCAATCAACCATCAGGTTGGAATGACAATATACCACGGGTCCAGTCATCCTCAAGATGGAATACCCTTGGGCCCAATCAACCATCGAGTTGGAATGTCCCTGGTCTGTTGGCTCACACACATAGTAGTAAAACCTCAACCACCAACTAACATATAACCAGTCAATAGACAATCAGACAGATCTTACAGATCACTAAGCATAGCATCATCCTATATACCAAGATAAAAATCTAACTGGTCACTACAACATACCAACATACGATAAACCAGGATAACAATCCAATGGGCTGGACTTGGTGCCTTCGACCCAAAAGTACAGTGTAATGCTCGGAATTGTCAAATATTATGTTGCTTCCTATTCAAGTTATACTTATGCTTATATTTGGATTTAATGGGCTGGGCATACGCTGGGCGTGAAAGGTGTACGCACGACATACATATGTGAGGCACCAAGCGAGAAGTCCCCATGCGTACACTGGGCGTAGACTGGTCAGATGTAAATCCTAAATTTTAGGGTTTGCAACCTATTTAAGCATCTTATATCCCACCAAACCCTTATCCTTTCAGCCTCCATTGTCCTCACAGTGTCCAACTCGAACCCTAGCCCCCCTTGCATGCATCTTGAGCTTACTTTGATCATTTTGGTGGTTTTGAAGAAGAAGGATCTTGAAGAAGGAGAAAATACTTGAATAGGGCTTGTAGATCAAGAAGTTCGGCATCATTTCTTCCCCATTTGAGGTATAAAGCTTTTAACTTGATCATTGCATGCTTATATCTAGTTTTGGGATGTTTGATGTCACATTTTGGTTCCATACTTGAGGTCCTTTGAGTTTTAGAAGATTCTGTCAAAATAAGTTGTCCTTTTTTACTCTTGGAGGTGTTTAGAACCACAAAATCGGATATTGATGGTTTAGCCCCAACCATGCAAGTGCTAGTTGGCCACTAAGTAAGCTTATGGACTTAATGTGTGTCTTAATCCCCATCCATGCATGCAAAAGCATAAAGCTTATAACTTTATGGTTTAGGACGTTGTTAGGAGCCTAGATCTATGTTTTGGACGTTAGAACTTAATGGATTGAGTCAAAAGAAGTATTTTAGGGTGGCTGGCAGGAACGTTGGACATACCTCCTAATATGCTGCGCGTACCGGGTCAGTTTCCCGCTTCTGTTCAAGGACACCGTACGCTAGGCATATATACTGCGTAGGCCACACGTACTTGTACAGTAGGGAAAAGGCTGTTTTATGGGATATGAGTGTCGGGCTTAGAATTAGTGGGCCTCAAACCCACATATGGACTGAAACCCTTGGGCCTAGAATTGGGATTTTTGTATTGGGCCTTAAAGCCTAATCAGTTGGGCTTGGACATTTTATTATGAAAGTTGGGCCTTAGGAGGAAGAGGCCTAATTGGGATTAAGATTAGGAACCTTTCCTTATCTGTTAGAGTTGGTCCTTTAGATTTATATTTGGATCCAATAGCTAATTAGTAAGTTGTTTTGCTTTAGGGAGAGGAGTCCCGAGTCATCGCGGACTACGATTCGACATTCATAGTTGAAGTGAGTCTCCCTTCATGGAATTCATGGGTCGAAGGCAGCAAGGCTGGCCCACTAGTATTGATATAGCTTAATGATTCTATTTGTGATAATTATTAAGGTGGCATGTATTATTTGATGTTTATGTGAGATATGAATGATTTTATATGGTATTGGTAATGGGTGAGATAGACCCTATAATCGGTTGGAATAAGACCGAAGGGTAGGTCTGGCACCTAGATATGCCTAAGAAGGGTAGGTTAGGCACCCAGATATGCCTAGTAGGATAGGCTGAGCTGTGACATCCCCTAAGTTCTCGGCCAGAAAAGACCGATTTAATTTATGCTTTTTAAAATAAAATCAGAAAAATCTTTTTAAAAGATGTTGCAGAATTGGTCCCCAAACAACATATGATAAAAGTTTATCAAAACCCTTCATTAAGAAGGTATATATTTTCCATATATATCCAACACCTCGGGATGTCATGTTCCGATACAGATCAAAAGCATAAATAAGACATTATAAGCCTTTCAACAGTTATTTACATCTACTGGCCTATAATCCAAAAATCTCTCGTCGTCCTCCGACTATGCTCGGGGTCCACTATCTGTAATCATAAAAACTGAGTGGGTTAGGCTTGGGAGCCTGGTGAGCATATAGGGTTTTCAACCCATAATAGTATACTTATTAAGTTCACCAATCAACAATAACCCTGATTACCCATTCCCGTTGTCCTCACTTTAAGTCCCCAAACACCTATCACAAGGGACCTGGCCTAACGATTATCATCGGGATGGACACTACTACTAAGGGGTTTCCTCAGCCATACATCTTCTTAAGGCAACCATGAGGGGGATGGAGTATGCCAATGAACATTTAATTCATCAACACCTACAAGTTGCGAACCTGCTAGTGTTCCACTGGACTGTCTAGAAAAGTCCGTGGTCGTCATCTATACTCCGCTAGATGACTACAACAACAACAAAAACATCGAGGCCTCTCATTTTTTTAACATACATCAACTATTTCATCTACCCATGTTCTACCCAACATATTTTGTAGATAAAAAGCATATGCAGTTTAAAACTTGTATAAAACATCAATTCAACAGTCACCTCAATTAAACAATTAATATATTTACACATAACACGTATTTCAAGGTAAATACTTCACATCTATGTGTAAATTGAAAGTAACTACACACTCACATATTTTGGTGAAAATCGGGCAACAATTCGTTTCCTAAAACGATCGTTTCTAATAAAACCGAGAGTTTTATTGAGAAACCGGGCTCTACAAAAGTCGGGCTTCGAAATCGAAAAGATAAATTTTACGGGCTTCACGGGCACTTCGTGGAGTATTCCGGGCTTTACAATCAATACCGGGGCTTCGCGGAATGTTGAGATGAAGAAAATATGAAGAAAGGGGCTAAATATGGCAATTTCTTTAAAATACCCGAGAAGGCTCGCATCATTCTATTTATAGGGTGAAGCTTCTGATCGGACGGTCAGGAGGAAGCCACGCCTCGCAGATCCGAGGGATCGCAGGGAAGGCTCGCACGAGGGCTGCGCGTGCGAAGGGTCTGCTGGCGGTCTGTGATTGGACCCAGGTCTAGGGTCCGAAGTAGGGGGGTTCGTGGCATGCTGCGAGGGTTCAGACATGTGCTAAGAGGGTACGTGTCGCACCGCTATTGGACCACTTTGGATTAGGCCATGTGCTCGGATGACTCAGCAGCTCGGATGACTCAGCAGCTTGGTGACTCAGCAGGTTGGTGACTCAGGGGGACACGTGGCACTTTTTCAACGAGGGTGACGTGGCATTTCGTGACTATGCGAATTTTCTCGATTTTTGCGCAAAAACTTCTAAAATCCATAACTTTCGCATACGAGCTCCGTTTTTGACGTTCTTTATATGCACGCGTAGCTAAAATTACGCTCTAAAACTTTCGTTTAGACTTCGTCGGCTAATTTTGACTTTAAATTTTATATTATTATTTTTAACAGACCGGGACAGGAAATCCGTTAAAAATTCATAACTTCTTCATACGACGTCCGTTTTCGTCAGACTTTTTACCGTTGTGCTCCTAATGACGAGACCTTCAATTCTCGTTTAGGTTGTGTCGGCTAAAAATCGTTCGATCTAAAATTCGAGTTTTTAGCTGTCTACTGCTAAGCTGAAACTTCGAAAAATCATAACTTCCTTATACGAAGTCAGATTTGGGCGTTCTTTTTATCGAACTTCTCGGTTTAACGAATACTATGACTTTCATTTAGATTACTAAGGCTAAAAAGTAGTTTATCAAAAACTCACTTTTTACGACATTCAGCACCGTGCCGGTTTTGTCGCGAAACTTCGGCAGGTCATAACTTCTTCGTTATAACTCGGATTTTGGTATTCTTTATATCCCCGGAATCCTTGTTTCGACCACTACAACTTTATGTAAAGATATCAGGCTTATCTCACACTTTAATTTTGGCGCTTATTTTTATTCTTAATTAATTAAGCCCTAATAATTAAGCATAAAACACATAATTCACTTAATATTCACATAATTCCTTTTCATTTCTTCAAAATGAGTTACCAAGGTTAACCTAGACTATCAAATCAATATAAATGCCTAGGCTAGAAACACGAGTGTTACAATTCTCTCCCCCTTAGGATGATTCCGTCCCCGGAATCACATATCACCAAACAACTGCGGGTAGCGACTCATCATGTCACTCTCCGTTTCCCAAGTGAGATTTGGTCCATTCGTATGTTTCCAGCGTACAAGCACTAAATCGACCATCTTACGTCGTAACTTCATAGTCTTACGGTCAACGATTGCCTCAGGTTCTTCGATCAACCTCTTGTTTTCATCCAACCTTAACTCAGAAATCGGAATTATGTTGGGCACATCTCCCATGAAATTTCTCAAATAACACACATGAAAGGTGTTATGAATACCCTCTAGTTCTTCCGGTAACTCTAGCTTGTAAGCTTGATTCCCGATCCTCTGAAGAACTTTAAATGGTCCAATAAACCTTGGACTAAACTTCCCTCTCTTACCAAATCTTATAAGTCCCTTCCACGGTGAGACTTTAAGTAAAACCGAATCTCCAACATCGAAGGATATCGGTTGTCTTTTCTTGTCAGCATAACTCTTTTGTCGATCTTGAGCAGCTAACATCCTTTCCCTTATCACTTTCAACTTTTCAACAGTTTGATGGACTATTTCAGGTCCCATAAACTGCTTTTCCCTAGCTTCCAGCCAGCATGATGGCATTCGACACTTCTCCCCATACAAAGCGTGATAAGGTGCCATCTTGATGCTCTAGTGGAAACTATTATTATAGGAGAATTCTACTAAAGGTAAGTGTTCATCCCAGTTACCTTGGAATTCTAGGGTACATGCTCTCAGCATATCCTCCAATGTTTGAATCGTTTTCTCGCTCTGACCATCGGTTTGCGGATGGTAAGCTGTACTCAAACACAACTTGGTACCCAATTCCTCTTGTAGACTCCTCCAAAACCTTGAGGTAAAACGGCCGTCACGATCGGATACAATCGTTAGCGGAACACCGTGAAGCCTCACAATTTCCTTCACGTAAGAATTCGCAAGTTTATCCATAGACCATTTCTATTTAGCTGCTATGAAATGCGCACTCTTAGTGAAGCGATCAACGACCACCCAAATCATGTCGTGACCGTTCCTTGTTCTGGGTAGTTTAGTCACAAAATCCATGGTGATGTCTTCCCATTTACCCATGGGTACGGGTAAAGGTTCTAAACTCCCATACGGTTTCTGATGTTGTGCCTTATCCCTAGCACAAGTTACACACTCGACCACATACTTAGCAACATCGAGCTTCATCGTCGGCCACCAATAATAGAGTTTTAAATCCCTATACATTTTTGTACTGCCGGGATGAATCGACTACATGGTCTTGTGAGCTTCTTCCATCAGAAAATCTCTTATTCCGCCCGTTTTAGGTACCCAAATCCTATCTTGGAATACCTTCAACCCTTGGTTGTTTGTACCGAACACTAACGTTTTGCCCAAACGTTCTTCCTTTCGGTCATTTTTCTCTAAAGCTTCCTCTTGAGCTTTCTTTTTTACTTTCCATAATTGTCAAGACAACTTTAATTCTCAACGCTCTTGGCCTTTTCTTTTCAAGGTTTACCTTCCGACTGAGAGCATCAGCAACAACATTTGCTTTACCAGGGTGGTAAAGTATCTCACAGTCGTAGTCCTTGAGTAACTCTAACCAGCGTCGTTGCCTCATGTTCAATTCCTTCTGATTAAAGAGATATTGGAGACTCTTATGATCAGTGAAAAGTTTACACTTTGTGCCACAAAGATAATGCCTCCATATCTTTAAGGCAAATACTACCGCTGCGAACTCCAGATCATGAGTGGGGTAGTTCTTTTCATGTTCCTTCAATTGCCTCGATGCATATGCGATCACTTTATCCCTTTGGGTCAGAACACAACCTAACCCAACTCCAGATGCATCGCTATAAACTGCGAAGTCATCAACTCCTTCAGGTAATGAAAGAATCGGTGCTTCACACAATCTCTTCTTCAACTTCTCAAAGGCTTCCTTATGCTTCTCATTCCAAGCATAAGTGGCTCCTTTGTGGGTCAAAGTTGTTAATAGAGTAGCAATCGAAGAAAAGCCTTGGATAAACCTTTGGTAATATCCTGCTAATCCTAAAAGGCTTCGAATCTCCGTAGGACTCTTTGGTTGTTCCCACTTCATTATAGCTTCAATCTTTGCTGGATCAACAATTATTCCTTCTTGGTTAACCACATGACCTAAAAATTGGACTTCTTGAATCCAAAATTCACATTTGGAGAACTTTGCATACAGCTTCTCCTTTTTCAGGACTTCTAGCACTTCACGTAGATCCTTTTCATGTTCCTGCTTGCTTTTCGAATAAATTAAGATATCGTCTATGAATACTATCACGTATTTATCTAAGAATGGTTTACAAACCCTATTCATCAAATCCATGAAAGCCGCTGGGGCATTGGTTAGTCTGAACGACATAACCAAAAATTCATAGTGTCCATATCTCATTCTAAAAGCAGTCTTTTCGATATCCTGCTCTCTCACCTTTAGTTGATGGTATCCCGACCTAAGATCGATCTTCGAGAAATAGCTCGAACCCTGCAACTGGTCGAACAGGTCATCGATCCTTGGCAACGGGTACTTGTTGTTTATCGTCGCTTTTTTCAGCTCTCTGTAATCAATGCACATTCTCATGCTCCCGTCTTTCTTCTTTACAAATAACACAGGAGCTCCCCAGGGTGATGAACTAGGTCGAATGAAAGCTTTGTCCATTAACTCCTGAAGTTGTGTCATAAGTTCTTTCATTTCGGTTGGCACTAATCGATAAGGTGCTTTTGCTATCGGCGTCGTTCCCGGTAACAAGTCGATACGAAATTCTACTTGTCGATCAGGGGGCAATCCGGGAAGATCGTTGGGAAAGACTTCCGGATACTCACACACCACCGGAATATTCTGCACCTCCTTCTTTTCCATCTTAGCATCGATCACGAATGCTAGATATGATGTACATCCCTTGGCCAAACACTTTCTGGCTTTCATTAGGGAAATGATTCCAGAATTTACTCTGCGTTTGTCTCCATACA
This sequence comes from Lactuca sativa, assembly GCF_002870075.4. NCBI lineage: Eukaryota > Viridiplantae > Streptophyta > Magnoliopsida > Asterales > Asteraceae > Lactuca > Lactuca sativa. The sequence goes on along the minus strand of NC_056625.2, from coordinate 254,242,457 downwards.
CCATAAACGACTCTTTCCCTGGCGGGTTTACTTTTACTATCTTCTTTCTACATAGTATTTCTGCATCGTTGGCGCTAAGCCAATCCATTCCTAAAACTATATCGAATCCATTTAACTCGATAGGCAATAATTCCTCTTGGAACTTATTCCCATCCAAGTCAATGAGGATGTTTTTCATACGATGGCTAATAGGTACAAACTTGCCACTAGCAATCTCGACTATTATAGCATTAACTAGCATATCTACAGGCAAAGCTAGCTTTCTACCAAATTCATGCGATAGAAAGGAGTAATTGGCTCCAGAATCAAACAAAATTTGGGCAGGCAATTCGTTTACGAGAAAGGTACCTGAAGTGACATCGGCTTCTTCTTTCGCAACTTCGAGTGTCATCTGAAAGGCTCTCTCCTTCAGCTTTGGTGGTAGATTGGGTTTTGCTGCGTCCTTCTTCTTCGGGCAGTCCCTCAAAATATGCCCTTCTTCATTGCACCCAAAACATACGCTCTTATTGAAGGTGCATTCATTGGCATAATGCCCTGGCTTTCCACATTTGTAACAAGTGACTTCCACGCTGCACTTCCCAGCATGTTTCTTCTTACACTTGTGACACCACTTGGCTTCGCTTCCTCCTCCAAACTTTCTCGAACCAGTCTTCGAGCATTTGTTCTTTTTATTGGAACCTGAAGTTCCTTTAAACTTTCTCTTTTCGCCAACTTCAACCTTGCTGGCGGCTCTCCCTTTTATCATATCTTCAACAGACTTGGCAGCCCAGATAGCTGCCTCCAAAGTAAGTGCCTGACGTACTGGCACCGCGTACTCCCATGGTAGTCCCTTTGCGTACTTGTCAATTTTTGCCAACTCATCTGGGACAATACACAAAGCAAACTCCATTTTGTCTGTGAAGTTATTCGTATATTCGTCAATGGTCATACTCCCCCTCTACAACGTTAGAAATTGGTTTTCTAACTCAAGTACGTTTTGGGCCGAGCAGTACTTGCGCTTGAAGTGCACTAAGAACTCTGCCCAAGTTAATTGCAGTGGCTCATTAAGGCTTAGGGTTTTCTCCAAAGTGCTCCACCAACGAGCAGCCCTACCCCTGAACTGACATACTGCAAAGGTAGTTTGTAACTTGCCTTGGCAATCACAAGTCATGAAAGCCAACTCCATTTCCGAGATCCAGTCCATTACTCCGACAGGATCTTCTTTTCCATTGAAGGTCGATGGCTTGCAAGTCCTAAAGTCCTTATACTTGCACCCATTTCTCTCCATTCTACCCTCGTGGTTATTCCTCCCAACCACAAGCGGTTCACTATGACCAACCGATCTATTGTTGTTCCTTTCTTCAGATCGATCGTCATTTAGTTCACGTTTTTCAACAGGAACTGAAGGTTCATCCCTGTCGTTCAGCAACATTTGCCTCAATTCCTCCCTCCATCCATGGTGATGGGTTCGGGTGCAGCTCCTACTATAGGCACCGGTTCCACCACTTGGGGTTGAGGTTGTTGGTTTCTGTTTGCATTTCCAGCTCCACTCTGAGTTCTTTCCATTACAATCTATATACCGAATAAGGCGAATTTAGGTCTTTATCCTTGTTAGACATTTTAATTCCCTTATCACTCCGAAATGTTTACATGTTAGTTCCAATCTCGTAATCATACGCTTAGAATCCTACACACATAAGGTTTCCAGATCCGGTCGGAAAAAGACCATAGATCCGAACAAATAAAGGCACACATGGAAAACACATAGCATTTAGCACATAAGGGTATTTTAGGCATCTTCCCTAAAATAAACTAGTGCTCGTGTCTAAAATATGGTAGACACTCATCTCACAATCATCACTTAGCACTCTAAGTTCAAGTCTAGAAATTCTACAATTTCTTAGTTCGCTTAAACTAATGCTCTAATACCAACTGTGACATCCCTAATTTCTCAGCCAGAAAAGACCGATTTAATTTATGCTTTTTAAAATAAAATCAGAGAAATCTTTTTAAAAGATGTTGTGGAATTGGTCCCCAAACAACATATGATAAAAGTTTATCAAAACCCTTCATTAAGAAGGTATATATTTTCCATATATATCCAAAACCTCGAGATGTCATGTTCCGATACAGATCAATAGCATAAACAAGACATTATAAGCCTTTCAACAGTTATTTACAACTACTGGCCTATAATCCAAAAATCTCTCGTCGTCCTCTGACTATGCTCGGGGTCCACTACCTGTAATCATAAAAACTGAGTGGGTCAGGCTTGGGATCCTGGTGAGCATATAGGGTTTTCGACCCACAATAATATACTTATTAAGTTCACCAATCAACAATAACCCTGATTACCCATTCCCGTTGTCCTCACTTTATGTCCCTAAACACCTATCACAAGGGACCTAGCCTAAGGATTAGCATCGGGATGAACACTACTGCTAAGGGGTTTCCTCAGCCATACATGTCCTTAAGGCAACCATGAGGGGGATGGAGTACGCCAATGAACATTTAATTCATCAACACCTACAAGTTGCGAACCTGCTAGTGTTCCACTGGACTGTCTAGAAAAGTCCGTGGTCGTTATCTATACTCTGCTAGATGACTACAACAACAACAACAACAACAACAACAACAACAACATCGAGGCCTCTCACTTTTTTTAACACACATCAACTATTTCATCTACCCATGTTCTACCCAACATATTTTGTAGATAAAAAGCATATACAGTTTAAAACTTGTATAAAACATCAATTCAACAGTCACCTCAATTAAACAATTAATATATTTACACATAACATGTATTTCAAGGTAAATACTTCATATCTATGTGTAAATTGAAAGTAACTACACACTCACATATTTTGGTGAAATTCGGGCAGCAATTTGTTTCCTAAAACGATCGTTTCTAATAAAACCGGGAGTTTTATTGAGAAACCGGGCTCTGCAAAAGTCGGGCTTCGAAACCGAAAAGATAAATTTTCCGGGCTTCACAGGCACTTCGTGGAGTATTCCGGGCTTTACAAATGATACCGGGGCTTCACGGAATATTAAGATGAAGAAAATATGAAGAAAGGGGTTAAATATGGCAATTTCTTAAAAATATCCGAGAAGGCTCGCAGCCTTCTATTTATAGGGTGAAGCTTCTGATCGGACGGTCAGGAGAAAGCCACGCCTCGCAGATCTGAGGGCTCGCAGGGAAGGCTCGAACGCGGGCTGCACGTGCGAAGGGGCTGCTGGCGGTCTGTAATTGGACCGAGGTCTAGGGTCCGAAGTAGGGGGGTTCGTGGCATGCTGCGAGGGTTCGGACGTGTGCTAAGAGGTTACGTGTCGCACCGCTATTGGACCACTTCGGATTAGGCCATGTGCTCGGATGACTCAGTAGCTCGGATGACTCAGCAGCTTGGTGACTCAGCAGGACACGTGGCACTTTTTCAGCAAAGGTGACGTGGCATTTCGTGACTATGTGAATTTTCTCGATTTTCGTGCCAAAACTTCTAAAATCCATAAATTTCGCATACGAGCTCCGTTTTTGATGTTCTTTATATGCACGCGTAGCTAAAATTACGCTCTACAACTTTCGTTTAGACTTAGTCGGCTAATTTTGACTTTAAATTTTATAGTATTATTTTTAACAGACCGGGACAGGAAATCCGTTAAAAATTCATAACTTCTTCATACGACGTCTGTTTTTGTCAGAATTTTTACCGTTGTGCTCCTAATGACGAGACCTTCAATTCTTGTTTAGGTTGTGTCGGCTAAAAATCGCTCGATCTAAAATTCGAGTTTTTAGCTGTCTACTGCTAAGCTGAAATTTCGAAAAATCATAACTTCCTCATACGAAGTCAGATTTGGGCGTTCTTTTTATTGAACTTCTCGGTTTAACGAATACTACGACTTTCATTTAGATTACTAAGGCTAAAAAGTAGTTTATTGAAAACTCACTTTTTACAGCATTCAGCACCGTGCCGGTTTTGTCGCAAAACTTCGACAGGTCATAACTTCTTCGTTATAACTCGGATTTTGGTATTCTTTATATCCCCGGAATCTTTGTTTCGACCACTGCAACTTTATGTAAAGATATCGGGCTTATCTCACACTTTAATTTTGGCGCTTATTTTTATTCTTAATTAATTAAGCCCTAATAATTAAGCATAAAACACATAATTCACATAATATTCACATAATTCCTTTTCATTTCTTCAAAATGAGTTACAAACGTTAACCTAGACTATCAACTTAATATAAATGCCTAGGCTAGAAACACGAGTGTTACATGAGCACCTAGATATTGTCACACCCCCAAACCAAGGATGGCGTAGACGTTCGGGGGTGGAGGACTTCATGTAAAGTATCACAACAACGAGTATAATAGTGGTCAAAGTAAGTACAACCATCATAAATATAATTGAAAAAATTACACCAAAGTATATGATTACATGATTCAAGTCAATCACATTATGATGACAAAATGAATTGTTTGATGATTTATTGTCCCATCCTCAAAATGCTATTGGTTTTCCTGTCTCACTGATTTCTTGAGAATACAAGTACTTTTGAAAAAGTGTCAACAATTAAGTTGGTGAGTTCATAAGAGTTTTGTTTGAGGAAGTAACCGTTTTCCTTGCAAAAGCGATAGAGTATGATTTCCAAAAAATCCAATATTTTCTTAGTTAGGTGTGGAATGAATGCTCCTACGTTATGCCCTAATGAACTCTAGAAGGACCCATATATCCCTTCTATGATCACTCAGCGTATATAAGTTATATATAATTTGAGTTTAATGAGTTGTTGAAGTCTAACAATTCTAGACGAGATGTAGTGTTCATAAAATATGTTCCAAAGAAAATCCAATATTTTCCTTATAAAAGTTATGTAGTCCTAAATCCCAGGACCAAAAATGTACAAGTATTTTCCATACTTAAAGATATAAAAGTGATTTTAAATTAGTATAAAACCCTTTTGATTTGAGAAAAATCCTATAAACTTTATGTGTTATGAGTTGTCTTTAATTCTAAGACCGAAAATGTACAAGTATTTTACCATACTTAAAGTAATTCATGTAAGTTTAAATCTCCATAAAATCGTTTGATTTAGAAGTAAACCCCTTTTCAAGGAAAAAGTTCCCATGTAAACTTGAAAGATTGTTAACTACCAATGTGAGTCGCTATAACTATACTATGACTACATATAACCTGCACAACGTTTTTCAGACGTTAAGATACTATGACTCTTGTCACCCGTAGACCCATAGGTCCCATTGTAGCTAGCAGCAAGGTGTGAGGTGTCAAACCCAATATAGATCTATACATAATTATCATGCTCTCCCTACAAGAGACTCTGTTATAACTTACAGAAATTGGGATCCCGTACTCGAACGTACGGGGAGAGAATTGCCTCACAACCTAAGTTAACTAGTTTACACATAATTTGATATTAAAACCTCTTCCGTGAAGAAAGTAAAGTCACCTTTTCTGAATCATTTAGTGATATGAATTTCTTAAACTATTACTTAGTATAGTTTATCACATAGGATATGAAAAACCCATTTGTTTTGAGAGTAAAACCTTTTTCGTGTAGTAAATTCCATAAACTATGCTCATTGAAGTTTATTATATGTGTTCGAAATGAATGAGTAAACCTTCTCATGAATGTCTAAATTTCAGTTTATAATGATAAACTCACAAGAAAATACATTCAATATTTAGAACTTATGGTTAAACACTTTGCTCAACATATTACAAATTATTATGCAAGTTGTAAGCTGTTAGCTAGTTTTTAAACTTTCAGCACTGTTTTAGAAAAATCATAGAAAAATCATACGAAGTCGAAAACTGAATCCGTAAATTCTGAGAGTTCACAAAATGCGTCTAGTTTACTCATAATTTTTATCATGATTTTTGGAAGTCTTTAACTTGTGTTAAAATGTTCATATTCACAGATTGGTCCGAATTCATTTCTGAAATGATAGCCAGTTTTGTAAAAAAAATCATCATAAATTGTAGAAAAATCGTATGGAGATGTGCAGGTAGTCATTTTAAAGCTAAGAACTTGAAATATTTACACCTACTACATTTTTTAAAACTAAAATGTTTAAATTGTCCAAAACAGTCCACGAATGGAGTCCAACTTTTCTGATGAAAGCTGTTTGAAGAGTTTAGTTTTGTTCTTGGTGTTTTAACTTGTATTCCCCCCCCCCCCCCCCCCTTAAAACTTAAGAAAGAATGAAAATATAGGGGTATGAACTCACCTTGAGTGATTTTAGGTGGATGAATGTTGAAGAAGAGAAGTGTTCAACTCAAGAACACTTAGAAGGTTACCTTGAAGATTCGAGAATCTAACACCAAAATAATTGAATTCATGTAAGCAATCCATGATTGGAGTAGAAGGAAGTGTAATAATCATATGAAATATGATGATAATTACCAAATGAAGAAGAAAAGTCTTGGAAAAAGCCTTGGAAAAATCAGAATTGAAAGAGAGAAGGTGAGAGAAAAGTGTTTGCTCTTTGGGTGGAAATGAGAGAAATGAGTGAGAATGAGGAGAGAGGATGGATGTTCCAGCTCTAAGAACGTGGGGAAATGGCTGGAAATGATGAGAAAGGACATTGACATGACTAGGGATGGTGAGGAGGGGTGTGGGTTGGTCATGGAGTGGGTATGGGTGGTTGCTTGTGTCATAAAACAAAGAAAGGTCAACACTCCACCTCTTGTACTTCACCCACTCTTATTGGATAAGATTTATCTCCAAAAACGTGATTAATTAATAAATATGGGGCCTTATATGTTGAAATAATGTTTTGGGTGAAAATCCCGTGTTAAAATAATTAAAAATGGGTCTAAAATGCAAAACTAGTCGAAAACCGGGTGGAAAAAGGTTTCCTGTGAGACCTCTCGGTCCTGGGCCGAGGTTCGGTCCTTAATGCTGCTGGGACCGAAGGCGAAATGGAGCGAAGATGGAAGGAAGCAAAGGCGAAGGGTTCAGTCCAATAGGGAGGGTTCAGTTTGCAGACAGCTTCGGGTTCGGCTCTTAGCAGGTTTGGTCCCTATAGGGACCTTCAGTTTCGGTCCTCCTGGTTTCGGGTCTACGACAGTTCGGTCCTCATGGCTTCGGTTCCTATGGCTTCGGTTCTTCGTAGTTCGGTTCCTAGGAGGGGTTTCGGGTCCGAGAGGCTTCGCCCCATAAGAGGGGGTTTCGGCCCCTTGAAGCTATTTCACTCATTTTTACCCCGTTTCAAGCGATATTGGACCCGGTTAAGGTTCGGGATGACCGGAATGATTACAAAAAGTTAAGGGAACTTTTGAGAGAGATTTTGGAGAGATTTCACATAAAGAGAGATAGAGTGAAAGAGATTGGGAGAGGCTTATTTTGTGACCTTTTTGAGTGCTTGGCTTCGCAACGCAAGGTCCATAAGCCCCGTTCAGCCATGTTTAAGGATCTTACACACTCCCGATGAGTATGAAACATTGTTTTATCGGTTTGGTTCATTACTTACCACAACTTTAGGTTAAGGAAATCTAGATATACTAACTTTTTAGTTGGTGATTTCTCATTAGAATAGCGAGTTGTATAGTAATTACCTAACCTAAGCCCTAGTTCACAAGGGTTAATTGAGTCGACCGGTTTGAATTTTTGATTTTGATTGACTTTGACTTGACCGGAAATTGACAGTTGTCACAGATATGCTCAGTAGAGTAGGTTGGTTATTTGGATATGCCTGACAGTATGTTATGTTGCATGTGGTATGGTGGAGGAAGCTCACTAAGCTTTATGCTTATCGGCTTAATTTGTGTTTCAGATACCTTCAATTCGAAAGGGAAAGGGCTGGCTTGATCGCATCACATCACACTATGATTTTCCGCATTTGAGATATTGGGATTTACACTCTGATGATGATTTTCTATGTACCGTCTTGATTGTACAACTAAAACTATTTGTGTCCTTGTGGTTTTGAAAATAATGATGTTCGTATTATGATTTAATAAACTTAAAAAATGAAATTTTGGGTCGTAATTTTTGGGGATGTTACAAGTTGGTATCAGAGCCTTGGTATGAGGGATTCAGAGATACTCTCGGGTATGTTTGAACTCAAATCGAGGATTTGGCAGATTCTATAAGAGAAACAGTTTTTTAAAAAAAGAAATAAATAAAGAATGGTAATAAAAAACGAGATGTGTGATGCGTGCAATCGGCTGAGCTCAAGTAAGTTTTCCCCAAGATACCCATACCTGTTATCTGCTATAATGAATTTATGAATATGTGAATTGCATGCTAGTTAGGGCTACAGATCTGCTCCGTTTCTGCATGATAGAATGTTAGGAGAGATGCCTTGTATGGCTGCGATATGAACTTGTACGCGAGGGCTGATTAGTCAGTGATTCAATGGCTTGGTTAGGTTATTCTTGATTCTAGTTACTTGATGCTCGAATGTCGCTTGCTTTGTGCTTTTAGGAGTTCTAATTAGTTGGAACTAATTAGCAACCGAATACACTAAGTTACATATTACAAGAGCTAAATAATTTTAGAAGACTAGATTTTAACGCTATTGTGCATCTCTTGTTTGATTCCTAATCGTGTAGTGTGAGATATCTCATTCGAAGAATTATCTGGTTTTGGTAATATGTAATAGTATTCATGAGCTATTTCTGGGGAGTTAGCAGGAGCTTCTTCTGCAGCTGATGGTGGAGGGTGGGATGGAGATTACACTAGGGAAAGCCTAGGATGAGATTAGTGTTGGGAGCGATATTTGTGAAATCAAGGGACTTGGTGGAGTCAAAACGATCCTTGAGGGAAGTACGGATAAATGTGAAAGGTAGTATGGGCCTGTACTACGAGAAGCATAGGATTCGTACTTGATTCAAGGAGGGCTACAACAAGAAAAGGGAGCTTGTAGGATTTATAATACCTTGATATATGATAAATATCCTGATGGTTGTATGGTTTGTTTCAGCATGGTGGTGACACGTCATGGAGCAGGAAGTTCAGGATCTAGGTCCGGTACGAGTAGCGAACCGATCGATGATAGTCTGCGAGAGTTCATAGCATCTGAAATTACTAGAGGCATCCTCTATGTGACCCTGGTGATTTTTGGGTCGATCAAGGAGAGCATCATTGTGTTGATGGAGGATCGTCTTAGGGCCTTTAGGAGCGATATGGCGGCTAGCCCATCTGGGGCCTACATACTCTCCTTCAAGGACTTCAGGGGATGTGGAGCACCAGATTTCTCAGGGGTGAAGAACCCCATTGCAGCTAGGCAATGGATAGCGGATATCGAGTGTACTCAGATGACCAACTTCTGCCATGAGGGGTCGAAGGTTAGGTTTACCATGGGATGTTTGAGCGATCGAGCTAGGGACTGGTGGGAGGAGGTCGGTTATGCACTAGGAGCCCCAGCCAGTGAGGCCATGCCCCAGTCGGATTTTGTGATCCAGTTCCAAGCCGAGTTTGCACCCATTATGGAGATACATCAGCTAGCTAGGGAGTTCCTAGACTTGAGATAGACGACTGAGACTGTGGTAGTGGTCACCGCCAAATTTAGGGAGAGGGTCTTCTTGGTGCTCCAGTATGCAGCTGATGAGGAGATGAAGAAGACTCAATACCATGACATGTTGAGGCCAAATATCAGGAAGTTTGTTAGTTACTCAGTGTGCCCAACATTGGATGACATGATAGCCAGGGCACGCGAGCAGGAGATTGATATGGAGCATCTAGGGAAGAGGAAGGCGGAGTTTCGGCCAACGTGTGGGGTTTCTGCGAAGAAACCCAAAGGATTCGATGCAAGCTCGAGGGTCCATCAGGGTTGGAGCCGCTGTGGGAAATACAGTAAGCCACATGAGGGAGCTTGTAGGTCGAGGAGCTTAGGATGCTACTAGTGCAGCAGGACTGGGCACTTTAGCAAGGATTGTACCGCCCCCACTCCTACCATTTAGACATCTGATCAATTTGCTTTCATTACAATCAGAGCGGCACAAGAAGGCCTACTACCCAAGTCTAGCATCAGGAGCGCCAGTGGTGATGCCAGTTCTAGCGACCTTGCGGATCACAGATGGCCATCAGGCAAGACGGATGCTCCAGTGGTGAGGAGCTGAGCCTTTCAGTTGACCGCCGAAGAGATATGGAGTGCACCAGATCTGGTGATTGGTATGTTTCTTTCCCTTAACTTTTTTTAATATATGTTAATGTTGGTACTTATATTTTATATGTCTTGTTTTAGGATCGTTCCTTGTGAACAATATTCTTGTTTTGGTGTTATTTGATTTAGAGGTCGCCTGATCTTTCGTATCTCTTATGCTCAGCAAGAACTTTGCAGATTCTCTGAGCATGCTAGACTACCCACTAGAGGTTGAGATTGCAGATGAGCGGTCCATCCAGGCATCGAGGGTTCATCGGGATTGTGTTTTGAGGATGTGCAGGGAGTGCTAGTCTATTGACATGGTTTCCATTCCTCTGCATGGGATCAAAGTCATAGTAGGGATGAATTGGTTGAACCTCGATGGGGAAATGATTTATTACGAGCACCATCTTGTGCGTGTGTGGACCCCAAGTGGGGGAGATTCAATGGTCCACTGAGAGGGAGCTCAGCACGGCCCCGTCTTATGTTCAACTGCTAGGGCCAGACGCTATCTCCACCAAGGCCGCTCGAGATTCTTTTTTTACATTATGCATACTCGGGAGCCGAAAAGAGCGATGGTTGATGGAGTGCTAGTTGTCCGAGAGTAACCGGATGTGCTTCCATAGGATTTACCTAGAGGGCCTCCGGAGAGGCTGGTGGAGTTCCAGATCGATCTGGTTCCTGCTGTAACCCTTATAGCCAAGGCACCATATCGACTGGTCCCACCAGAGATGCAAGAGTTGTCTACGCAACTGTAGGAGCTGCTAGACAAAGGATTTATCAGGTTGAGTAGTTCACCCTGGGGTGCATCGATCCTGTTTGTAATGAAGAAGGATAGGTCGTACTGGATTTTTATTGACTACCAGGAGTTGAACAAGCTAACGGTGAAGAACCGTTATCCACTCCCGAGGATCGACAATTTGTTTGATCAGATTCAGGGTCGTCTTGGTTCTCCAAGATTGATCTATGCTTGGGATACCACCAGATGAGGGTCAGGGAGGTCGATGTGCAGAAGACAATTTTGAAAACTAGATATGAAAATTATGAGTTCATAGTGATGCCTTTTGGGTCACCAATGCCCTGGCCGTGTTCATGGACGTCATGAACCGTGTATGCAGACCGATGTTGGATCGATCGATGATAGTATTTATTGATGATATCCTGGTCTATTCCAAGACCTAGGAGTAGCATGAGGAGCATCTGCAATAGGTGTTGGATATCCTTAGGAGGGAAAGGTTAAATGCGAAGTTCTCAAAGTACGAGTGCTGGTTGTGTGAGGTAAAGTTTCTGGGGCACTTTATCAACCTGGATGATATTCTGGTCAATTTGGCCAAAGTGGAGGCTGTGATGAGATGGGAGGTCCTGAAGTCTCCATCTGAGATTCGGAGCTTCCTTGGGCTAGTTGGATATTAACGGAGATTTATCTAGTACTTCTCTAAGATAGAAATACCCCTGACCCGATTGACGAATAAGACTGCCGTTTTCTGCTAGGGGCCTAAGCAGCAGGCAACAATTGAGACTTTGAGGCAGAGGTTATGCGAGGCGCCGATTTTGACTCTGCCCAAGGGTTTCGAGGATTTCGTGGTCTATTGTGATGCCTCTATTTTAGGATTGGGCATTGTCTTGATGTAGAGGGATTATGTCATTGCGTACGCCTCGAGGCAGTTCAAGCCTCATGAGGCGAATTACCTGACACATGATTTAGACTCTAGGGTAGTGGTTTTCGCCCTCAAGATTTGGTGACACTACCTTTATGGGGTCCCTTGTACCATTTACACGGATCACAAGAGTCCGAGGTACCTAGGGGATTAGCCAAATCTAAACATGAGGCAACGTCGGTGTTTGGTTGTGGTGAACGACTATAACTGTGAGATCCTTTACCACCCAGGGATTGCCAATGTGGTGGCCGATGCTCTTAGTCACATGGTAGTCACGACTCCAATCAGAGACATCTGTCTGAGGATGACAGTGGTGACTTCGCTTTCAAAGCGGATTCGGGAGGCTCAACAGGAGGTTACGAAGGAGGAGCATAGGAAGAGTGAGTGTATCGTGGGTCAGATTTCCTCCTTCAGTTATGATAGCTGCAAGTTATTGACACTCCATCGTAGAGTGTAGGTTCCGTAGTCAGGCAGTGTGTGCCAAATCCTGACGGAGGAGGCGCACAAATCCAGATTTTCCATCCAACCTGGGGCGACGAAGATGCATAGAGATCTCTGTCCTGATTATTGGTGGCCCTGCATTAAGCAGGATGTAGCCTGGTACGTCGAGAGGTGCTTGACCTGCATGAAGGTCAAGCTGGCTGAGCACAAGAGACCTCACAGAAAGATGTAACCATTAGACATCCCTGTGTGGAAGTGGGAGGAGATTACCGTGGATTTCATCACTAAGTTGCCACGGACATTGCAAGGAGTTGATGTGATATGGGTTATCCTGTATCAATTGACAAATAGTGCCCATTTTATAGCAATCCAGTAGAGCACGGAGTGCCGGTTTCGGTGATTTCCGACAGGAATGTGTGGTTCACTTCTAGATTCTGGAAGAAATTTCATGACGAGGTGGGTACTCGTCTACATTTCAGTACGACCTTCCACCTGCAGATGGATGGTCAGAGCGAGTGGACCATTCAGACATTAGAGGATATGATGTGGGCATACGTTATGGATTTCATTGGTAGCTGGCATACATATCTCCCATTTGATGAGCTCTCTTATAATAATAGGTACCACGCTAGCATCAACCGGCCTCCCTTTGAAATGCTTCATGGGAGGAAGTTCATGACCCCAATATGTTGGGGTGAGGCCGGTCAGCGGGTCATGGGGATTACCGAGGTGGTGCTCAAGACGACTGAGATGATTTAGCAAGTCCGGAGTAGACTCCAGACAACTCAAAGTCAGCAGAAGAGCTACGCCAACAGACGCCGATTGGACCTAGAGTTTCAAGTCGTGGATATGGTTATCCTTAAGGTGTCACCTTGGAAAGGTGTCATTAGCTTCAGGAAGCGGGGCAAGTTGGGCCCCAGGTATATCGGACCCTTCAGGATTATAGCTTGAGTGGGCAAGGTGACGTATCGATTGGATCTTCCAGAGGAACTCAGGCATATACACATCACTTTTCATGTTTCACAGCTGCGGAAATGCATAGCCGACGATTCTGCGGTTGTTCCTTTGGAGTACATTCGGGTGGATGACTGCTTGAACTCCATCGAGAGGCCAGTAGCCATTCTCGATAGGAAGATAAAGGATCTGAGGAACAAGAGGGTAGAGTTGGTAAAGGTACATTGGCAACATCGTAAGGGATCAGAATGGACGTGGGAGCCAGAGGACGATATGAAGGAAAACTACCTGGAGCTGTTTCCAACAACTGTAGACTTCGAGGATGAAGTCTAAGTTAAGTGGGGGAGATTTGTAATGCCCGAGATTTTTAGGTATTATGTTGCTTCCTATTCAAGTTATACTTATACTTATATTTGGATTTTGTGGGTTGGGGCGTACGTTGGGCATACAAGGTGTATGCACGACGTACATATGTGAGGGATGAAGAAAAAAGTCCCCATGCATAGGTTGGCCGTAGACTGGTCAGATGCAAACCCTAAATTTTAGGGTTTGCAACCTATTTAAGCTTCTTATATCCCTCCAAAACCTTATCCTCTCAGCCTCTATTGTCCTCATAGTTTCCAACTCGAACCCTAGCCCTCCTTGCATGTATCTTGAGCTTACTTTGATCATTTTGGTGTTATTATGGTGGTTTTGAAGAAAAAGGAGCTTGAAGAAGGAGCAAGGAATTGAAGAGGGCTTGTAGATCCAGAAAATCAACATCATTTCTGACCCATTTGAGGTATAAAGTTTTTAACTTGATCATTGCATGCTTACATCCAGTTTTGGGGTGTTTATGTCACATTTTGGTTCCATACTTGAGGTCCTTTGACTTTAAGAAGATTCTATCCAAATGAGCTGTCCTTTTTGACTCTTGGAGGTGTTTAGAACAATAACAATTAGATCTTGATGGTTTAGCCCCAACCATTCAAGTGCTAGTTGGCCACTAAGTGAGCTTATGGACTTAATGTGTGTCTTAATACCCATCCATGCATGCAAAAGCATAAAGTTAATAACTTGATGGTTTAGGACGTTGTTAGGAGCCTAGATCTATGTTTTGGACATTAGGACTTAATGGATTAAGTAAAAAGAAGGATTTTAGAGTGGCTGGCAGGAACGTTGGACGTACCACCTGGTATGCTGCACGTATTGGGTCAGTTTCCCACTTCTGGTCAAGGACACCATACGCTAGGTGTACATGCTGTGTACACCGTGCGCACTCGTATAGTGGGCCAAAGGCTATTTTATGGGCTGTGAGCGTTGGGCTTAGATTTAGTGGGCCTTAAACCCACATATGGACTGAAACCCTTGGGCTTAGAATTGAGATTTTTTTATCAGGCCTTACTGGTCCTTAACGCCTAATCAGTTGGGCTTAGACGTTTTATTATAGAAGTTGGCCCTTAGGAGGAAGAGGCCCAATTGGGACAAAGATTAGGAACCTTTACCTTATGTGTTATAATTGGGCCTTTGTAGTTATATATGGATCCGATAACTAAATAGGAATTTGTTGTGCTTTAGGGAGAGGAGCATTGAGTCATCCACAGAGTATGATTCGGCGTTCATAGTTGAGGTGAGTCTCCCTTCATGGAATCCATGAGTCGAAGGCACTAAGGTCGACCCACTGGTATTGATTTACCTTAGTGATTGTCTTTGTCATAATTATTAAGGTGGAAGGTATTGTTTGATGTTTATATGAGATATGCATGATTTTATATGGTAGCGGTAAGGGGTGAGATAGACCCCATAATCGGTTGGAATAAGACCGAAGGGTAGGTGGAGCACCTAGATATGCCAGAGAAGGGTAGGTTAGGCACCCAAATATGCCTGGAAGGGTAGGTAGAGCACCCAAATATGCTCAGCAGGGTAGGTCGTGCACCCAGATATTCCTGACAGTATGTTATGTTGTATATGGTATGGTGGGGGAAGCTCACTAAGCTTTATGCTTACCAGTTTAGTTTGTGTTTCAGGCACCTCTAGCTCGAAAGGGAAAGGGTCGGCTTGATCGCATCGCATCACACTATGATTTTCCACGTTTGAGATTTTGGGATTTATACTCTGATGATGACTTTCTATGTACTGTCTTGATTATAAAACTAAAGTAATAATTGGTCCACAACCCAAAGCTCCAAATGGGCCTAAGCAGCAAAAAGGCCCACATACAGAAAACTAGGGCCGAATAAGGCTCAAATGCCTGAAAACCGCATCTCACATCATGAACACCATTGT
The DNA here is from genome assembly GCF_002870075.4 of Lactuca sativa. Taxonomy (NCBI): domain Eukaryota; kingdom Viridiplantae; phylum Streptophyta; class Magnoliopsida; order Asterales; family Asteraceae; genus Lactuca; species Lactuca sativa. The sequence continues at coordinate 254,227,046 of NC_056625.2, read as the reverse complement.
CATGTCATGAGAGCTTACTCAATCAGATCCCAACTCATCACGAATTAACATAGTCATCCCCGCCAAGAAAAAGTCAGTGGGGCTACCTTTACGTCTTGAGAATCCTTTCTCACACCGTGAGCCCAAAATAATGACCAGAAACGGGACCACCGCTTCTCCCATCATGAGACCTTGTGTCATCACATTGTGATAACAGTCTGATGCTAAAATCAAAAATTTAACTCCTTAATCCATTAAGCCTTCAATCCTATTCATTCAGAATCTAACAAGGACTCCAAAGGCCATTAAAAATGATTACTTGATGGACATGCATGCACCACACATGTCCTAAACCCATATTAGGTCAAAATGACAAGAAATAGCCCCAAACTCAAACAAGATTCATAAATCACAACCACACTCCAAATCCATACAACTAAATCATAGATAATAACTCATTAATCCATAAAGTTGCCAAATTTATGGATCCCCAGCATGCAACCCAACATAACCATGAAAAATGGAGCTTAAAACTTAGATCTAGAAATTTGAGCTCATAAAGATTGGATCGTGGATACTTACAATGATCCAAAACATGCACAAGATGATGATGATGAAGCCTGTTTGATGAACCAACACTCTAGAGCCTCTTCTTTTAGCTACCAAAACAATAATATGAATTCAGAATCACCAAGATGGATTAGGGTTAGGGTTTTCTGAGTTAGGACGAGGTGGAGGCTGAGAATGAACCCTAAAACCGAGATAAGAGGGCTTAAATATGTTGGAACCATAAAACTTTATGGGCTTGGGCTACAACACTCCTCACATCGTGAGCTCTTATTGCTTATGTCGTGAGCTCAATCCCGGATGGAATCTTCATGTGGCTCTCACATCGTGAGCCCCAAAATCTAACCTTTTGACCCTTTGAAACCATAATTCGATTCATCCAAGAGAATAGATGTTACACCAGAATAACCTGTTTGTTCTAGATCCTACAAAATATGTTAGCCATTAATTTTTACCCATAACAATCTCGTTCCCTCCAAGGGTACTTTTTTCACACATGTCCCACACAGGTCCTAAACCCATATTAGGTCAAAATGACAAGAAATAGCCCCAAACTCAAACAAGATCCATAAATCACAACCACACTCCAAATCCATACGACTAAATCATAGAGAATAACTCATTGATCCATAAAGTTGCCAAATTTATGGATCCCCAACATGCAACCCAACATAACCATGAAAAAAGGAGCTTAAAACTTAGATCTAGCAATTTGAGCTCATAAAGATTGGATCATGGATACTTACAATGGTCCAAAACATGCACAAGATGATGATGATGAAGCCTCTTTGATGAACCAACACTCTAGAGCCTCTTCTTCTTCTTCTTCTTCTTCTTCTTCTAGCTACCAAAACACTAAAATGAATTTAGAATCACCAAGATGGATTAAGGTTAGGGTTTTCTGAGTTAGGATGAGGTGGAGGCTGAGAATGAACCCTAAAATCGAGATAAGAGGGGTTAAATACGTTGGAAACCATAAAACTTTATGGGCTTGGGCTACAATGCTCCTCACATCGTGAGCTCTTATTGCTCATGTCGTGAGCTCAATCCCGGATGGAATCTTCATGTGGCTCTCCTCACATCGTGAGCCCCAAAATCTAACCTTTTGACCCTTTGAAACCATAATTCGATTCATCCAAGAGAATAGATGTTACACCAGAATAACATGTTTGTTCTAGATCCTACAAAATATGTTAGCCATTAATTTTTACCCATAATAATCTCATTCCCTCCAAGGGTACTTTTTTCATGTGGAGAGCTCGTATTGGTAGGATCCCAATTGTAGTGGCACTCAAGGCTAGATGTATTTCAGTCTCCTCTATTTTATGTCCTCTCTGTGGGATTATTTAGGAACCATCAGACCATATTTTAGTGGCATTCCGTTATGTAAAAGAGGTTCTTAATTATATTTTCTAATGATGTAACATCTATGTGCGACCTCTTTCTTGAGTTCGAGAATTACTGATGTTTCGAAAAAAAATTACTCACTGCTTAGGGATGCCAAAAACTTTGGTGGGACCCCAATTCCATATGGAATTAATTTTTTTAAAAAATTCAATGGTAGGGGTGGGGGTGGGATTAAACCTCGTTTATTTTCAAGATCAGGGTCGGGAGTGGGTACTTCCGTCTTGTACTCCCATGGGGCCGCCGTTTGTATATTTATATAAAAAGTATATACTTAATATAAAAATTGATGGGTTTTGAGCATAACAACGTCTCATGTGTTCATGCAACCCTAATTGTTGTGGATCTATGTTTTTCACTAATTGAACATGCAAAAGAAATTTCAAAGCAATAACCCTAGATCTTGCATATACAATTTGAAATTCATATATAAAAGGGTTAAGAAGATTACCTTGCTTGTTATATAGCAATAACAAGAATTCCTTGATTGATTTTGACTCTTGAAAGCTGTAGTCCCCTAAATGGTGCACCTCTAATGGCTCACAAACACTTGTAGCAAGAGGATTAGAAGGAGAGGGAAGGAAACTCATAGAATTTTGGCTAGGTTTTCTATGCTCTCAGCATTAAACGAAAACCCTGTGTAAAAGGGTCTTTAAATAGCTGGTGGGTTGCTAGGGTTTCAGGAGGAAACCCTAATTTCCTGCTTAGGGCTTAAGCAACCCATAGACCTCCCATTAGGAAGCCTTAGACGAATTCTATAGGTCCTCGCTACAAATATCGTCCACCCAATTCCAATGGAGTCTAGCAGCCCAATTTTACAACTATCAATGATTTGCAAAACAATCCCCGTTCTTTTAGTCAGTTCCATTAATCCCAAACTTAACTCGAAATTAATTTCTGATTAAATACTAATTAAATAATATGATTTGTAATTAATATATATTAATAAATCAATTATTAACCTCTTTCTCCAAAATCATCATGTCAAGTTGCTAAAGTGAAGGCAACCCAAAAGGACCATGCTACTAGCAAATCAAGTACATACCAATTATGGTTATGGGATTAGACACCTAATCCAACCGTCTCCTATTTGGATAAGTCTAATAACTATAATTTCAAGTACGACTTCATAATCTAATTAGCAATCGTAGCTCTCAAAAGCCACTGTCGAACTCTGACCTATTAAGTTATGTGTCCTTAAGATAAGGGATTCTATAATCCTCTATTGTGCAGGATATCATGTGGGAAAAGACATGGAACATAATCATTCTCATTGTCCAACAGTTTGTTTCCTAGTTTCTGATTTGTGTCACAAGGAACTTAATTGAACACATCAATTCAATACTGATCGGGCCCATCACATAAGTCAACACCAAATCATCGAGGGGACCAAGATATCGCTTTTACACCTTGAGATAAATGGAACAGATAAACATTGACTTATATGCTTGTACTATTTACTCATCAAATCATACACAACGATGTGTTTTATAAAATCAAGTTACTGATGCATTTACGCATTATCAATGCACGACCAACTCGTAAACAACTGATATATCTCAGTTTAAAGACTATACGATATTATCATCTCACAATTACTCGTGATAAATTCCATTAAGTAATTCAAATGAGCATGGGTTTAATCCAATACTCAAATCCCCATTTCAGGAGTACTCATGAACGTTGCAACAAACCATTGCTATGTCTAAACACTTAGACAATCTACAAGCCAATTTATCACAGTCTTAATTCATTACTTACTCCCAAAGTATGATCAACTATGGATAATTTGAATAATCCAATTGTTTTGGATGTAAAACATGCAAAGTTGAAACACAAAATCAACAATTGACAAAATATAGTAAGCAATACTCATATTTATATCTCCATAATATAATCACCAAATGTCAATTACATTCATCTATTACAAGTTTCTAAAATATCTATCTAATCACTAAAACTAATATCGTCCTTCAGACCAATGCTCCTCGCATGTTGAATGTGCTTAATCCTACTCAAACCCTTTGTAAGGGGATCTGCAGGAGTCTCTTCTGACGATACCCTCTTGACGACGAGGAGTCCTTCTTCTACCTGATATCTGATGAACTGATATGTCCTTTTGATATGTCTGGATCTTCCATGATCCCTTGGTTCCTTGGTCAAGGCAACTGCTCCTTCATTATCACAGAAAATCTCCATAGGCTCCTTTATCGTTGGTATAACTCTAGGGTCTCCAATGAAGTTCTTCAACCATATAGCCTCCTTTGACGCTTCACCCGTGGCTATGTACTCTGACTCATACATTGAATCAACCACGATCTTCTGCTTGGAATTTTTCCAAGTTACTGCTCCTCCATTGAGTGTAAGTCCCGAAAAATAGATCTACCAATAATCAAAGACGAATGACAGTAATAAAGATGAAATAATAAGCAATATATCAAAATAAACCAAGCTTGCATACGCCTTAACCAATAAAACGTCAGATACAACTTGGGAAAAACATAAAGGCATCAACAACCCTAAAAGTCTGACACAACGCCCTATTTATAGTCAAAACTTACAACCGCAAAGAGTTTACGGCCGTAAACACATATTAACCGTAAACTCAAGACTAAAACAATCATCCTACACACCACTACCACTAACCAATATGCCTAGACCAAACCATTATTCAGAGTCTTTCAATCTCCCCCTTGGTTTGGACTAGCTCGGACCCATTCCTTTCTTCACTAGCATAACATCCATCTGGCCCATCGCGCCGTTCCACATCTTCTTGCTCAAAATCTCAGCAACCATTCTTGTATACGCCTTGGCTCCCTCCTCATAAACATCTTCAACAACTTTTATTTGAAAGTTGCTTAGATAATGAATATCCCACTTTCGAAACTGCAACAGGTCTCTACGATCATACAACCGGATACAACCATTCTTAAGTTTAATGACCGCACCAGAAGTATTCTCATGATAAACCTAACATTCCAGTGAACTGAGTGATCCATCTTGATAGCGTTGAACAATAGGAAACTGTTTCACTTGCTTCATGGGTGGCCACATGACTACCTGCAGAGGTTTATCGGAAGACGCTTCAAAAACATCTGGATGCTCCAAGATAACTAATTCAGCAGTTAGCATTGTCGGAAAACCCTTCTTGACTTGTTCATCCAAAAAGAACTTGAATTGTGAAACTTAAGAATTATTCAGAAGATTGATAAACGGAGCATATGATAACTCCGCAAGATCAACTTTCGTCAAAGAACTAAAGTCATGAATATCTTTATACAATTCTGAATTACCACTTTTACGAATGATAATCCAAAGTTGAAGAACATCATGAAATCCCCAAGCAGCCACATCGGATCGATCTCCAAACGTGTCTCGGAATCGAACAAGCTCAAGATCAGTTACAGTTATCACAGGTTCACCCTTAGAAGCACTCCGAGTAGCATTCCTTTTGAACAACAATTGCCCTTTCTCAGAATCATCTTCTTGACCTTTTCAAATTATTTCTTGAATATGAGGTGCCACAGGAGGATCAACTGCAATACGTTCAGCAGTGCCAGAAGACTGACCAATCGGTACATCTACTGGAAACGCCTGCAAGTGTAGATCAATTATTTGTTCTTCTGCAGTTGCCTTATATTTATCGCCAAAATCTGCCTCCAATTTCCTTTTTAGTTCAAAATAACTAGAGGTCAAAAAATTGAAATGTTCCTGTAGATCTGAAATCTGCTTACTCTTCAATTTCTTATCCTTTTTAATCTCAGTCAGTTGTCCACTAAGATAAGTTTTATCAGATTGAAGCTCGGAAACTTGAATACGAAGATCAATATTCTGAGCACGAATCTCAGCTACTTGTATATCAAGTTCGATGTTTTTCTGGCTGAGCACTGAAACTTCCTTTTGTAAGCTAGCAAGTGAAGGATTTTCATCTTGAGCACCCCTTCATCTATTGAAATACCCTTTCCTCGAGGACTGGGAGAAAGAAGTTGTTCTTCCGCCATGTGTAAGGCCAGCCTCTCAGAAGCAATATCCTTATTAAATCGTGGAACTGAAAAACTAGGCGGTGCTGAAGAACCGGCGACATCAAAAACTAAACTAGGTCCAGTTGTAAATATTTTCGTGGCAGAAAGTCGCGTAGTAGTAGCAGTAATTGGTAGGGTAGGAAGACCACTAACCAAACTAGCAATTTGTTCAGACTGTCTTGTTTCAAGTCTTCGTCTCTTTGACTGAGGTTGGTCAACTTGTGGAAGAAACACACCTACAAATGGTTTTGTAGTAGGAGAAATAGACACAGGAGGGGAACATCCCACAACTATCTCCATAGGAATCGAAGTTGACACCATCTGTTCAGAAGTTGGAGTTCGCGTCTCAAGATTTTCGCTTGATTTCCCTGTCTCAGTTGTTGGCAAAACAACTTCATCGACATTTTGAAAAATTGTGTCAAGATTTTCATTAGACACAATGTTGGTACTACTTGCCAGGGAAGCCGCAATGTCATCATTATCAAAACCTGTCAAGTCAAGATCATCAAAGGAATTATTTCTCTCATCACCATTAATCATTTCACCTTCAGCTTGTTTCTCACTCGACTCTTGTTCACGATCAGAAGCATTTTGGGCTTCCTTTTCCGATTCCTCTTCTTCAGACACATCTATTACTATATTTGATGGAGTTGACCCTTCAGTAGATGTCTTCTCAGAAGAATATTGTTCAGTCGATCCATACGATACTGGCGTCTCATCTAATTCCGTAAACTTGCCAAAATTTTCTAATGGATAAAGTCCTTGGAAAAAGAATTTTCCTCTTCTGTTTTGTTTGATGAGTCCCACTGTGTGTGGACCCAAAGACTTCATATCCAATGTATCACCCGTCTTTCTCACCTCCGGAAACTGTATGTTGATGAACATCTGTATGAAATGGGGATATTGCAGAAAAGTATCCCTTGTAGAAGCTCTGATGTTTATTACAAATTCCTCACGAATAAACTTTGAGAAGTTGAAATGAATTCCCGCAGCCAGTGACACCAACGCACCAGTTGTGCGTTGAGAGATTTCGTCTGCTCCAGATCTTCTACCTGAGACGCAGCTTACGAATACATGAGCCAAGAATCTCCAATATGGATGGAGCAGCTTTTTCAAAGTCGGAGGATATCTTCCCTCGTAACTCATCATTCGTAGTATCCTTTGAACATCTTCGATACCAATTTCCGTCGGATAGTTAGGTTGATCGTCAATTAATAGTGCCTCATGAACAAAGCTTTCATTGATCACAATGTCTCGACCTTGCACCTTTGCTGTAACTGTGAAATTGTTGTCGTCATCCATATGCGATCTGACAGTCGCCCAAAATTCACGTATAAGATTCTGATAAATCACCGGGTTGACGGTTATCGTCGACGCAATACAACATTCACGTAGTCTGTGAATCATTGATCGCATGTCTGAATGTATGAGCGGTGGATCCGCAAGATCAATTGCCAGGTTGTGCATTTCCGCAAATTTGAGATTCGCCATAGTCTGCACTCAAACACAAGTGTAAGAAGCCAAACCAAAAGTATTTTGATAAAAAATATAAAACTATGATCAAAATAAGATTTATGTTTCAACACATTTGAGCGGTTACTGCTAAAAAAATTCGTGATACAAGAAATCCTCAATGCAGATCCAAAACTTTGTTCTTGGGCCGTAAACTGGAGTTTATGGCCTAAGAATTTACGGCCTGAAGATCCTTTTAAAAATTGATACACGATAAAAAACTTAATACACAATGATTCCTGAATTATCTCAATAACATAGGGGCAGCAAACGTGTGAATTCATGGGCCGTAAACATGGAGTTTACGACCTATGAATATAAACTTCGATTAAATCCCAAAAGCCGACTATTTGCTTCGATATGACAACTGATATTTATATATTCGTGAATGTAACGACAAGTCGCACCTCAATAAAATAAAATCAAGTTGAAAACTTCAAGTTTCTGAGTTTACGGTCTATGATTACGGCCGTAAACACCATCGAATCGGTTTTTCTAATTTTTACACACAATGATACGATGAAATGTGAAACAAAATACATATTTGTGATCTACAAGACATTACCTTTAAGATGATGTATTCTTTTTTCGGAAAATCGAATTTTTTTTTTGGGGTTGGGAGTGTATTTGCGGCCGGAAACTCGTGAATGAGGAGTTTCCGGCAGTGAACTCCCTTTTTACCCGTTTACCTTCCCTTACCTTCTTACCTGATAACAACCCAGTATATCCAACTTCCACCAATTCAATTAAATTAAAAAAGCTTTTGAGGATCAATTTAATTTCAAAAATAAACTAAACTAAAACAAAAACAAAAAAAATAAAAAATAAAAAATAAAAAATAAAAAATAAAAATAAAAATAAAAATAAAAATAAAAATAAAATTTTAAAATTGAATTAAAACAAAAATTAAAAATAAATAAAAATAAAACAAAATATGAAATTGCACACCAAAAATTGGAATAAAATAAAATTACTAACAAAATTAAAATTAAGAATAAAATAAAAATAAAATAAAATAAAATAAACTTTAACTTCTTTTGTGATGCTTGGATCAAAGTTATTAGACCGCCTTATTCCGCTTATCGGTACCCTTATCTTCACATCTTTGTCTGACCGATTGCCAGTATTGTGGTCCACTTAAGCACGAAAGATTTGTGACATTTTTGGACCTTTTACTAATGACATGATTCAGACATATTCCTAATTGTAAATTTGTGTAATTATGGTTACTTCCAAATCTTAAATAAATTCACCTTATGACCATTTAACTGACTACAACCAGGGATATTGTTGTCCACCTAAATCGAGCAGCGAGATCTACAGACAATCTGTATGTGTTCAATTTTAAGTGTACCGGAACATGTTTCCCACTTCCTGACATGCTCCAGCCTTCAAGAACTTCCAGGGCACTCCTTACACCAGGTGAGCAGACAATCATTCAAAGAGAAGATGGATTCAGAATTCACTAACTTATTACTTTGGAGGGATTGAGAAGTAGAAAGTTGCATATGCTGTGAACCAGGTCGGATTTGAGGTCACGCAAAGGAGACAGCATATGGCTAACAGATAGGAGGAATATCATAGATATAACATGTAGAGAAATAGAGTTGCATATGTTGCAATCCAGGTCGGATCTCTTCCAATCACGCAAAGGGTGCAACATATGACTAACAGATGGAAAGAAAGAAAATGACTTTCTACAGACCTAGTTTATCGGAATTTTACCAGTCGCCCCATCCAACCGGAATTAAGGACAGAATCCGCACATCGAGGAAAAGTTGGTCACAGTTCCAGGTACGGGTTCAATTAATGTGACGAGTAGATTCTCATGTTTATCTCCCTGCTCAACCTATCCGAGCGTCGTGACATCAGGTTAAACGGATCTAACTAGGTCAAATTTTGTCGAGTCCTCAAATTCATTAGGTTCAACTTTACTAGTCAAGTCCATTTTAAAATTTTCGTGCCTACCAGCACATCGAGTATAGAGCACAAATGATTCAACTTAAGTACGTTACGCCGATTCAGGTTGCCCTTTATCATTTTTAATTTCTTTTCCCATCACAATACTTACAACCGAGGTTGTCAACGATAAATTTTAAAATGCTGAACAGAAATTGACACTATTTTTGGATTTTATTTCTCCCCCTAAATTTGTGCATGGGTGAGAATACGAAACAAAACAATACGCAAATTTAAACAAAGCTAACAAAGTTCAAAGTATAGACTAATTAAAACGAAAAATAAATAAAAAATAAATAAAAAAATAAAATAAAAAATAAAAATTAAAAATAGAGGAAAGAGAAAGTAAAAATAAAATTTAACTTAAAAAACTTAATCCTCAAAACGTATCATTTTCAGAAATCCCACAAGCACATCGAAGCGAGCTTTGTTAAAAGGTTTTGTGAACAAGTCCGCCACATTATTTTCGGTGTGGGCTTGTTCTATTCGAATTAAAGAGCGTTCATAACAATCTCTGATAAAGTGAATTTTAATATCGATGTGCTTGGTTTTAGAATGTTGGACTGGGTTCTTAGCAATTTGTATGGCAGCTTCATTATCACAATAGATGGGGGTTTCTAAGTAATTCAAACCGTAGTCCAATAACTGATGTTGGATCCAGATAACTTGAGAACAACAAGCTGATGCAGCTACATATTCTGCCTTTGCTGTCGAAGTCGAGACAGTGTGCTGCTTCTTGGATTGCCAGGAAACTAATCTGTCACCTAGGTATTAACATCCTCCTTAGGTTGATTTCCTGTCAAGCTCACAACCTCCATAATTGCTGTCAGTGAAAGCATAAAGATTAAATTCAGAATTCTTCGGATACCAAAGACCCAATTTAGGGCTTCCTTTGATATACCGAAAAATTCTTTTAACAACAATAAGATGAGAGAGTTTAGGATTAGCCTGATAACATGCACAATGACAAACTGCAAACATAATGTCTGGTCGACTTGCAGTAAGATACATCAGGGATCCGATCATCGATCGATAGAGAGTTTGATCTACGAGTTCGCCTTCTGGATCTGGAGTCAGGAGAGGCCGTTCAGCCATTGGTGTAGAAGCAGATTTAGCATCGTGAAGTGCAAACTTCTCAAGAATATCTTCCACATACTTGGCCTAATGTAGTAAGATTCCGGTTGAATTTTGTTTAACCTGAAGCCCCAAAAACTGATGGGTTTTGGTCATAATAACATCCTATGTGCTCATGCAAACCCTAAAGCTTGGATCTAGGTTTCTCTATTGTACATGCATGTTATCCAAGACTATAAACCCTAATTCAAATAATCATATTAACATGAGAATAGGTTTATAATGTTACCTTGATTGTTATGTAGCAATAACAATCCCAAATCTCCTTGTATTGACTTTGGAAGGCTGAGAGTCACAAGTGTCACTCCTCTAATGGCTTACAAATACCATAAGCAAGTGGAGAAGGCATAAAGCGAGAAGAGAAGGGTAGGAATTCATCCTTACGACCTCTTAGGAAGGGTTGGACGAATTCATGAGCCTTAGGGGGTTTATATAAGTGTAAAGATTAGGGTTTTAGTCCTTATCCTTATCTAGTTGCTTTTCCACCAAGCAACCATAAGATAAGTCTTAGAAACCCTTATCCTAGTCGAATTCTAAGGCATTATCACCTCAAATTCGTTCACCCTATATATAAGATAATTCTTACCTTATTTTGTAACTATCACATAATTACAATTCAGCCCCTCTAGTTTAATTAATTACACTTGATCACAAAATTAATTCTTAATTAATTATTGACCAATATTAATTAAACAAATATGATTTCTCCTTTAATATATTATTCTTATAACATATTAATAAATCATAATAACCTCTCTCTCTTTATTTATTTATTTCTCCAATCAAGTTGCTTTGGTGAAGGCAACCCAAAAGGACCATGCACCATCGGGTCAAGTACATACCAAAATAGTTATGGACTTAGACACTAATCCAACAAAAACATGGTCATTTCTCCCAACGAACTCATTTCAAATCTTTTCTTCATTACACTTTCGAACTCCTTGCAAAGCTGTTGGCGGGTTGATCCAAAGATTATGTCGTCGACGTATATTTGAACAAGTATCTAGTCCTTGTCGACATGCTTTATGAACAATGTTTGATCGATAGTACCGCGGATGTAACCATGTTCGAGCAAATGCTTTGTTAGAGTTGCATACCATGCTCTAGGAGCTTGATGCAGTCCATACAACGCTTTGTCCAGCTTGTAGACATGATTCGGGTACTTCGATTCGATGAACCCTGGAGGTTGATCCACGTAGATTTCTTCCTTCACCTTGCCATACAAGAAGGCAGTCTTGACATCCATTTGAAAGACATTAAAGTTCATATATGAAGCATACGCTAAGAAGATACGAATAGCCTCCAAGCGAGCTACTGGAGCATAAACCTCAGTGTAGTCAAGACCCTCGACTTGTCGAAACCCACGTACTACCAGTCTGGCTTTGTTTCGCACAATAACCCCTGAATCGTTCTGTTTGTTGCGATAGACCCATCGTGTGTCAAGTGACTTCTTTCCCTTCGGTAATTCAACCAATTTCCAAACACCGAGTTTTTCAAATTGATGCAATTCTTCATGCATTGCATCCACCCAGCTAGGTTCGTTCAGAGCCATTTCTACATTCTTGGGCTCAATTTGGGAGATAAAGCAAGAATACAGACATGTATTTACGTCTCCACTTTGACTTCTAGTTTTAACACCACTATCTAGCTGGCCGATAACGTTCTCGATCGGATAATGCCGTTGAACCCTACAGGGTATTTCTTGGCTGATGTCATTGATAGAGACAGGTAGAGTGTGAATGTTAAGACCTCCTTCATTTGCTTGTTGAGTAGAACCAGATGGTTCTATAACTTACTCATCTTCAATAAGGTCAGGAAAGAGTAATTCAATCAGGGTTGAAGAGACAGCAGAAGCATCATTTGGAACGAACTCATTTTCTGAAGATATGTGAGGTCTCGATGCAACATCAGAAGAATCAGTGTGATCTGATTGAGGACTGTCATGTTCCAAGAACGGCCTTCCCTGAGGGGTAGCAGAGGATTTTTCTGAAGATGTTGTAGAAGACTCCCCCTCAATCGCAACAGAAGGCTCCCCCTCAGATGAAGCAGACGATTCTCCCTTGTGCGAGTCAGAGGACTCCCATTCAGGTGAAGTTATGGACTTTCCTTTCGATGAATTAGAAGGTTTGGATACAAGATTATATACGAATTCTTCGACTTCATCTTCAGAGATACTCTTCCAATGCGAATCAGTTCTAGATACATCATGTGAATACACGTTTAAGGATTTGAAGAGTGACGTGTAATCAAACAACCAGTCCGAACCCACTCTTGCGTCTGTCTCATTCTCTTCCAACAACCGTACATCATAGGATTCCACAATCTGTTTGGTTTTCTTGTTATAGACCCTATAACAGTACGTGCAGCATACCCAACAAAATAGCAGTCATCGGCTTTGGCATTGAACTTCGGATTGGCATTTAGGTGAAGTAGGGTGCAAGGACAGCCAAATACACGAAAATGACTGACCGATGGCTTGTGACCATAGTAAATTTCATACGGGGTTTTCATTTGAGCTTTGTTGATGAGCACTCGATTCTGAACATAACAAGCAGTATTTATCGCCTCCGCCCAAAAGAAAACAGGTAGCTTGGAGTCACACAGCATCGTTCTTGCAGCGTCTTTGAGTGTTCTGTTTCGCCTTTCAGCAACACCATTCTGTTGAGGTGTATGAGCTGAGCTAAATTGACGCAGGATACCCTTTTCGGCACTGAAGTGATTGAGAACAGAATTCTTAAATTCTGTTCCATTGTCGGTACAAAGCGCCTTCACCCTTTGATTGGTCTGATTCTCAACAAGTATGATGAACTTTTTGATCAATTCAGTGACGCCAGCTTTGTTGGATAGAAAGAAAACCCACGTGAATCGAGATAAATCATCTATCATAACTAAACAGTAAGAACTTCTGTTGATACTTAGCACGTTCACTGGACCAAATAAATCCATGTGAAGTAGTTGAAGAACCTGACTTATGGAGTTAACTTGTTTCGGCAAATGTGGCTTTCGGTGATGCTTTCCTTGAGCACATGACACACATTTTTCAAACGTGATAAAGTCTTTGACAGACAAACCATGGACCATCTCATTCTTTGCAAGACGATTTAGGTTCTAGGCGTTAGCGTGACCTAATCTTCGGTGCCACAACATTGCAGTCTGCTCGGAGATGTTGGAGAACAAACAGGTAACTTGCTCTGGGAGATTGTTATTCATATCGATAATATAGGCGTTTCCATCCCTTTTCGACTTTACGAGCATCCATTCATCAGGGATGACAAAGCCTGGCTTCAAGATCATGCATTCCTTGTTAGTGAAATGCGTAGAATAGCCCTTGTCACAGATCTAAGAGACACTTAACAGACTGTGTTTTAACTCGGGAGCGAAATTCACATTTTCAAAGCTTAGAACTCCATTTGACACCGTTCCCTTTTGTGTAATTTTTCCTCCATCTCCACCCGCAAAATACATATACCCCCCATTAAATGATTGAATGTTGCACAGTTGGGTGATATCTCCCGTCATACGTCGGGAACAGCCACTGTCGACAAACCAGGGTCTGACGACATTTCCCCGCAACTGTCCTTGCAAAATGTGCGGGTTTAATTAGATTTGGGCACCCAAGTCATGATCTTCCTGGGTGATCCCAATGCCTTTTCAGATTTATTGCACTCAAACTTCTCTGAGGACGCAGATGATGTATTGGGAGCAGGTTTGGGCCTCCATTTGTAATTAGGTTTTCTGAAAAACTCAGTCATCTTTGTCATTTTATGTCTAACAATCTGCTTAAAGCATGTGTTACTTCTACCAGAGTTGGTTGAAGATCCACTACTGCTTTGAGATGAGCTTGACCTTGGCGTGGCTATGCTTCTTTTTGGCAGACTGCTTGGGACAAGGTGATTAAAAACCTTTTTATGTCTGTGAAAAATACCCCTTTTTCTATTTCGTTCAGCTGCCCAATCATCATTTCGAGAGCGACTTCTAGAGGAATTTCTATTTAAAGACCTTCCTCTGAACTCGTTGTCCCCTCTTGGAAGATTATAACTCACAAACATTTGATTAAGACAATTTCTAGCAATATGACATCTAGTACTACAATTAAAACAAATCTGCTGGTCATTGTTAGAACTCGTGCTGCATGTATCAGATTTGTTTTCCCTACAAACACCCTAGCTTGTCTCACAGAAACATGCAACGTTATTAGGCTGTGAGGCAAGTGAGGGTTGTGAAACTAGTGGTGTCTCAACTTTTTTATCACAAGCATTCAAATTGTCAATCACATTGTTCAAAAATTTATCAGACATATCAGAAACGCTCAAAACCGTATCAGAGGTAGCAGCTACTGTACCAGAAAAATTAAAAACACCACAAGAAATATTGTCACTTAAAACATTTGAAAAAGAATTGTCCTTATTTAAAATGAAAACTTCAGGTTTGGAGTCGATTTTATTTTCAGAAACACATCCTTCAACTTTGTTCTTTGACTGATTCAAGGATTGATATGCAGGAGAAGTAGAAATGTTAGTATTTTCAACATTAATAAAGCCTCCCGAAACAAAACCGGAGGGCTTGCCATAAATCATAACTGATTCATTGACAATCTCTTTTTTGGACAAAGGCTTGGACACATATGAATGATTGAAAGGAGGGGGTACATGATTATACCCTAGACCTTTTGATTGATTCCTTTTAAGCTGCATACTTTGGTCTATCATATTTGCAACAACCTCACTTGAGAAATCATATTTTCTAACATCAAGTTTGGCGGTCTCAAATTTTCCTTTCAAAGATTCAACTTCAGCCACTAGCTCAGCATTTTGTTTGACTACATAATCATAGTTTTCACATTTGTTGCTGTAGTCTTCCTGGAGTCTCCTAAAGTCTTTAATTTTTTATTCTAGTTGAGCTTTAAGTGGTTTTTTTCCTTTTCGAAGTCGGTACCCTTCATATCTAAGGTCTTCTATGTCTCTTATTAATTTGTCATTAAGTTCACAAAGAATCCTAAGATTTTCTACTTCATTTCTTAATGTCTCAATTTTATCATGTAAGGTTTTCACATAATCTATACAAGCCTTAGAGCATGATGGAAGACTTACCTTGGACGAATTAGGTTCATGGGAAGAGGATACCATCAAGCCAAATTGTAGCTTCATCACACTGTCTTCAGCTGCTACAATTCCTGTTGGAGTGTCATCACTTGCTTGTGCTAGATGAGCATTTTCTGGTCCAGATAAATTGAGAGCTTGTATTTGATCATCCCAGTCGAAAGATTGCGCAACCATAGCCTTTTCATTATTTTCTTGAACACTGCTTCGGTTGTTCCAAACTACAACCATTGTTCTGTCATTATTGGCTCTTCTATCAGGGTGTGGGCATTCACGAGCAAAATACCCTGGCTCGTGGCAGTTGAAACATCGAAGCTTTCCTTTGTTGAATCCAACCTTCCTATCAGCGCTCATTCCCCAATTATTCTTTCCTGTCTTCTTGGCAAATTGCTTTGCCCTAAAGACAGCCATGGCAATTTGCCATGTGATGTCCATTTCCTCAACATCCTCCGGATGAATTTGATCAAGATCTGCAAACGACAGTTGAGGAGGAAGCTCCCCAGCTACAAGAGCATTATAGCAATTGATTAGCCCTGCAGCAAAGACAATGTTCTCATCAAGCTCCTTTCCCTTTGAAGATGAAGAGGAAACCACATTTGAAGGAGCTGTCAAGAAAGATTGATTTTGTGGCTGGGGCTTGGTTGAGACAATAGGAGCCGATGGATGAGAGAGTATCTGAGTCTGAGGAGATGCATTGAAAGGCAAGCCTGTAGATGAATAGGAAAATGAACACAGAGCATTGTTAGTTGAAATGCCAAGGTTTGTAGTCGAGTATGAGTTAACATGGTTTATCTCTCTTTGCTTGTCATCAATGTCACATGCTTTGATGATAGCCATCACTTCAGCTAGGGTTAGGCGATTGAGATCTTTGGTCTTCTTAATCAGAGCCACATTCATGTCCCAAGATTTTGGAATAGCATTTAGTAGCTTCTTGTTGATCTCAGACTTTGTATAAAAAATTCCCGCCACAGTCATTTCGGTATTAAGAGTTGTAAACCGCTGCAACTGGGCTTCAAGAGTTTCGCCAGGCACATAATTGAACATGTTAAATCGTTGCCTTAACATGTCATGGCGACTTTCTCGCATATGCTCGTTTCCTTCATATACTTCAATCAACGCCTCCCATAATGTTTTGGCAGAAGTGTATTCTCTGAAACCTTGTGCAATGTCTGGTGATAAGGCCATAGTCAAAATGGCCAATGCCTTTTCTTGTTCTTCAACACTCTCAAAATCTTCATCAGTGTAGTTTTCAATTTTCTTGTCGACCACCTGCCCCCCAACTGTAGTGGTGATTATGACTGGATCCTTTATAACACATTTCCAAATCTTGAAGTCCTTCATCTTTATATATTTCTCGATTCTGTACTTCCACTCGGGGAATCCATCAGCAGACATAAGTCGAGGAATGCGCGTAGTTGTTCCCATCACATCATCAAGTTCTTGGTATTGATTTGAATTTTGTGTTTCCATTTTAAAGATAAAATTTAATTAAAATAAAATTTTAATTTAAAAAATTTAAGTCCACGTAAACAAAAATTTGGGCCGTAAACTCCGGTTTACGGTCAAAGAAAAATTAGAAACTTAATTTTCGTAAACTGATAAGAAATAATTCTTAGGCCGTAAACACTAGTTTGCGGTCAAAGAAAATAGATCTATTGATTATTAATTGTCTAAACCACCTTAAATTCTTAGGCCGTAAACTCTAGTTTACGGTCCAAGAACAATCTTTAAGATTTACTCAGAAAAACGACAGTGCAATTATCGGTTAAAAAGAAAATCAATCTCACGAGTTTACGGTTAATAAAAATTAAACTTAAATATTGGATTTTTATTTGAAAATAATCTCAATTAAATGTGATAATTAAAACTTAATATCAAAGGTTCGAGTTTGCGGGGAATGACGCTTAAAGAACTTGAGGCCGTGAATACGAGTTTACGGCCGTAAGCTATGGCCGTAAACTTCGAAAAACTTCAAATTCGACTGGAATGAAACCTTCTTTATCACTGTGAATATCGATTTGGCTATAGACGCAACTGTAGGACGTCTTTGACACTGGTTAATGCTCTGATACCAATTGTAAGTCCCGAAAAATAGATCTACCAATAATCAAAGACGAATGACAGTAATAAAGATGAAATAATAAGCAATACATCAAAATAAACCAAGCTTGCATACGCCTTAACCAATAAAACGTCAGATACAACTTGGGAAAAACACAAAGGCATCAACAGCCCTAAAAGTCTGACACAACACCCTATTTATAGTCAAAACTTACAACCGCAAAGAGTTTATGGCCGTAAAGAGTTTACGGCCGTAAACACATATTAACCGTAAACTCAAGACTAAAACAATCATCCTACACACCACTACCACTAACCAATATGCCTAGAACAAACCATTATTCAAAGTCTTTCATTGAGTGTAAACACCCAACCAAAATGAGAACGAATATTATCTCAATCTGTCTGAAAACTGGTGTTGCTATAACCAATAACTCTCAAGTCATTATGGCCACTAAGAACAAGGACCCAGTCCTTTGTCCTTTGCAAATACTTATGAAGATTCTTTACCGCTATCTAGTGAGCTTTACCCGGGTTCCCCTGATATCGGCTGACCATGCTCAAAGCAAAAGCCATATAAGGGCGAGTACATTTCATAAAATACATGATCGAGCTAATGGCGGAAACATATTAAACTCGAATAACTTATGCTATGTCGGCATTGTTACTCGGACTCTAATTCTTACTCAGCTTGGTATTGCTCTGGATAGGCAACTCTCTCTTCTTGGAGTTCTCCATGCTAATATGCTTTAACACTTTATCCAAATAAGTACTTTCACTAAGTCCAATTAGTCTTCTACTCCTATTTCTCAAAATCCTTATCCCCAGAATATGGGCAGCCTCTTGTAGATCCTTCATAGTGAAACACTTTCCAAGCCAGGACTTAACTTCCTGCTAGGTTGGAATGTCGTTTCCTATGCAGTATGGCATTAACAAAGAGTACTAGGAAGATAACTATACTCCCACTGGCTTTGACATATACACATGACTCATCCTCACTCCTAGAGAAGTCAAACTCTTTGACCTTTTCATCAAACAGAAGATTCCATCTGCAAAAAGCTTGCTTTTATCCATAGATTGATTTCTCAAGCTTACACACTCTATTGGGGTATTTAGCATCCACAAAACCTTCTAGCTGACACATGTAAACATCTTCAGCCAGCTTCCCATTAAGGAAAGCGGTTTTGACATCCATCTGCCAGATTTTATAATCATGAAACACAGCTATGGCTAAGATAACCCTAATAGACTTGATCTTGGCAACTAATGAGAAAGTCTAATCATAGTCAACCTTCGGGGTTTATGAGAAGCCCTTCGCAACCAGTTATGCATTGAATGTGTGCACTTTTCCATCCATGTCGGTCTTTTTCTTGAAGATCCATTTGCACCTAACTGTATTACGACCTGGTACATTGCCAACCAAGTTCCAAACTTGATTGTCATACATGTACTGGATCTCACTGTCCATTGCCTCTTTCCATTTGACAGACTCAGGGCCTGCCATGGCTTCCTTGTAGTTAGCAGGTTCATCCAAATTTATTAGTGTATTATCACTGATAAACATATCACTTTCTATAGTTATATGGAAACATACAACACAGGCGGAACACTAACTCAAGTGGAACGACTAAGAGATAACGACTCGCCAATTGGTTCAACAGGAGTTTCTTCCTCGGGTTGAGTGCTAGTGTTAGAGGTTCCTTCATCCATTGAATCTTGAATTTCTTCAGGACCAGTTATACTCCTATTGTCCTATTTGCATATGAGTTTCGTTGAGAGAAAAAGTTTGAGACACACTTGAACAAAAGTTAGAACAAGTATATTGCGGAATAGTTAATCTCAAAGGATCTAAAAGCTCAACAATAATATTTAGAGTTAGATAGTTAGAGAGTTAGTTGCGGAAAAGTAAAGAAATGGAAATGACAACAAATGTTATATCAAGTAAACACATAAGCTGATTCATAACAAGGAATGCATTCAAACCAAGTTAATAAGTGAGATCAAACTTAGTGATTTAGTCACAAAAGACTTGCTCCGAAGAGAGATTGTAATCTGTTATGTAAAAGTAAGAAGAATGAGTAAGAGAGATGAAATGATGACTTCAGATATGTATATTTAGAATATGAGAGATGCGTAATTGAATACAAGAGAATGAGCTCTATTTATAGAGACTTAAGGAGTTACATTAGATTCACTCTCTAAGAGTAGCCATGCAAGGCATACTGGACAATAGAGAGGATTATAGTAAGACAAAAGATCTAAGTAACAAAGTGTGACTGCGGTATGTAGACACTTCGAATGCAGTTGCTGAAAAGGGAGCTTGACTGTGGGTGATTTGTTGACTGCGGTAGTTGATGTTTAAGAGGGTCACTTTTTATGCTTTAACAATTTCCCCTAAGTGACCTCTTCAACTTTTGTTTATCTATCAAGTTTGAGAAACTTTATCAGGATCCACTAAAACTTCCTGATGTTTTCCAACCAGATGATTCTCCTTAAAATCTCGAACTTGACTTCTACAGTAGTGTGCTTCGATTTTTCAATTGCAGTTTGGCAGATGTCAAGTTGCTTCCTGGTGAGGCGATGCATGACAGTCATAGGAATGAAGTATTTGATGTTATATGTTTTACCTTTGAGAATGACTCCGAGTTCAGGGAAGTTGGTTGCACCTAAGGATCTTTCTTGACATCCCTCAGTAGGCATTGGTGTGGGGTCAAGTGGTGGTAGATTGAATTTGTTGGCAATGGTGGGGTAGATGTCTGCGTCGATTTTAGAAAAATCACAAAGCGTTTCCTTCAAGAAAGCATTATTCCTTTAAAGTGTAATATTCATCTTCGGGTGCTTCTCTGACTTGTTCTGGAACACCTTTGCAATGAGAAAGACCTTTTCTGGGTTCATACAGGGGAAGTCGGCCTGGATTCCCTTCTAGTCAGAGTGTACTGGATGAAGTCAGCCTTCATGAACTTCCTGATTTTGTCGTTTTTGACTGCGGATGGTCTATCATTAGACCATATATTCTCAATGGGAGAGGCATGCTTAGCATAAAACAAACTAAGTCTCTCAAATTCCATTGGTAGTATTTTGGAGTCTGGAAGGTTGCGGTCGAATTACTCAAACACTGTGAAGTATCTAGCATTCAGAGAGATTGGAACATCCTAGTAACCATCCGAAGGGGGTTCCGCATAGGTGAGGTGAGGTGTGTAATCATCATCAAGCAGTCTGCGGTGAGGATTGATCCAAGAATTTATCAAGGACTCATCCATGATAGTATCAAAACTACATTCTATTCATATGAGCTCTGCAAGTTTGGCTGCCTTCCAATCTTTTTTCCTTTGGGTGGTGGCAGGAGAGTCATTAGAGCTTGGAGAGGACATGTGCTCCGCAAGATTTTTGAAGTGAGGGGGAGTCTCTGGTTTCTCAGGAGTGATTTTTACTTGCGGTGGAGTGTTATGAGGTGGAGTATGATGAGATGGTTGCAGTGAAGGAATTTTTTCTGTAATGATGGGGGTCTTTGATGTTGAGAGATGGAGTGACCGGAGTGATGGACTTCTTCTGCTTCTTCTTCATTTCCCCCTCTTAAGGAAAGCATCCCAGGAGCTTCCTTAAGCCAGGTTCGAAGGCCATCAACTTTGGCAAAAACTTCTTGAAATTGAGCTTTGAGGGATTCTGCCAGTTGTTGATTGTTGGGGATGGAGGATTTGAAGAGTAGTCGGTGAATGTCCTTGGTGAGTTGAAGGATCTCGGGGCCATGAAAGTTTGCGGACAAGGAACGTTGCAGGCGGGTGATTGTAGCTTGAAGAACTGAGATAGTAGATTTGTAGGCAGTGTGAGTTTCAACAATCAGCTTTTGAGATTGGGTGGCTTGATCCGTGATAGCTGCTTGAAGATCTTTCTTGATTGCGGTTACCTCAGAGATAAGGCGTTCTGCAGTGGCCATGAAGTCCTTGTGATCTTCTTTGTGACTGTTGTCCAGGGACCGGATTCCTATTTCCACTTTGAGGGAGATACGGTCAGCAACCAATCTCTCACGAGTTTCCAGGAACTCGATATGTTCAGTCAATGACTGCGGTCTGGGGGTGTCTTCTGTTTGCGGTTGAGTTGGCTTGACCGCAGCAAGGATTTGATCAACTTTAGCTTGGAGGCTCAAGAATTCTTTTCGAGTAACAACATTCTTCTTATTTTTCTTCTTCTCTTTGGGCTTAGAGGTTGAATGGTGAGAGTCACTGGATTCTTCTTCTTCATCAGACATCATCAGATCATCATCGGAGGGAGAGGGTTCGTTTACCTCTTGGAGATCATCATCATCGAGACCGAAGGTGGGAGCAGAGTTGACTTCTATTGCGGTTCCTTTGTCGTGTGATTCTTGGACAGTGGGAGTGCGAGGAACTTTAGAAGTATTTTGTTCAGCAATTGCTGCCTGAGCCTTGTGGAGAGTCTCGACTATCTCAGTCATCCAGTATTGAACTTTTAAAATGGTGGCTACGGTATTGGCATTATTAATTGGATCTGCCCAATACTTAGCCACAGCTTGGATTTCTTGTTCGTTCTGCTGTTGTTGCTTGATTGTTGATCCTTGTGAGTTTGAATTGCCCTACGAAAAGCGACATATTTCTTGGCTTCAGCTTCGTTGGAGGGTTGATACTTATTCCATGAATCATTTGAGTCAACATCGTCAATTCCTTGAAATCGCACCGAGGTGTCCCTCGGGTTCACGGATCCTTGCACAATTGTGCTCACCGTGCCTAAACCAGTTGTTACAGATGTAATAAGAGTAGGATTTCCTGAGCTTCCTTGGTCTCCTTGACCCATGGTCGGGTTTGGCCTCGGCTCAGTTCTGGCATGGGCGGAAGAAGTGCCCTGCGGTTGGGAAGGTGTTTGTAGTGTATGGGTTACATTCAAGAGGATGGAGTTCAACTCCTCAGGAGAAAAGAAATGCAGTTGGGAAGCCCTGGAGACCTTAGGGCGGGAACCAGAATTATCCTCTTGGGATAAAACTGGGGGGGGGGGGGGGGGAGGGGAGTCTCCATGATGAGATGAATCAGACTCACTTGCTGAGCTTGAGTGGAATTCAATTGTGGTTCTGAATGGGTCTGCAGCCACCCCAAGGACTACTGGAGCCTTTTGAGAGGCTGAGGTGTCAGTCCGGTCACGCATTTGGTTAATGGGATCGGTTTTTCTTTTCTTAAGGATGGAGATTGGTTGCACATCCTCATCGGAGTCACTAGCTTGAATGGTGACTATTAGCGGGGTTTTACGTTTCTTGGAGAGTGCGGTTGTTTTTGGAGCATCCTTCTTGGGGGTTCTTTGTTTCTTTTTTAGTAGCCAATTTCTTTCTTCTTTGAGAAAGACTGCAGAGAGTGGCGGAAGAAGGGACTGCGGTGCCTTTAGGGTTAATGATTGCGGATGGAAGAGGTGGGGTAGGAAGTTATGGGGCATTACCTTCCGTAGCCTCAATGTGCTCTGAGACGTCAACAGTCTCAAGACCAAGAGTGGAAAGAATGTGGGTAGGAAGTCTTTGAATTGTTCCAAAGACAGATTGATCAGATGAGAGATTGTACCTTTTGAGATCCTTGGTGACAAAGAAGTTGATGTCACTACCCATGTCGATCCCTGCGTCCGCATGAAGGTCTGAAATGCAGAGGGACCAGAACCTTGCAAAGGTGAGTTCGGTTGGATTCTCCCTTGGGATCTCCTTGGGAATGTATTGAAGAAATTCATCCAAAAGAAGTTGTCCGTAGTTAACATCGTGACCTGTAAAGATGCTCCACACCAGTTCTAACAGTTTGAGTCCCATATTATCCGTGCCTCCGGTTCTGCCGGAAAAACTGTGGTTGACGAAGTGGCACACGAATTGCCAGACCGCAGGCAATTGGTTGTTCTTGAATTCACCAATTCCTTTGATCTTTTTTTTGATATCCCATTTGGTAGACTGTCGATGTAATGTCCGCCATTGATGGGGTGAAAAACTTGATGGAGGGATGAACAAGGAGGTTAATGACATTGAGATACTTTTATTTGGACATAATGACCAAATAATCATTAATTAGGTTAAGATGAACTTCTTGTGGGTTATTGAGTGGGTGATAGGCTGAGAAAGTACATTTGAAGAGGGTTGAGATTGGGACAACATCTGTGAAAGCATCGAATGGACCAAACAAAGGGTGATTCTTAAGAAACTTGATCATTAGCTTGATTAGAGCATTGTAGAAGGAATGATCATCGAATATTGCTCTGAAGTTGCTTGAAGCGATCGTGGGAGAGTCTGAACCAGTAGGGTTCACTGATCCAGATGCCTTGGATTGTTTCTTAGAGATACCAGATTTCACCATTGTAAGAGCTTGAGAGAATGAGTAGAAAAATAGAGTGCTTGAAGGAATTTTGAGAGGGATGATGCTTGAAGATTCAATTTTCAGAGAGCATAAAGTGGTTTGGGGAAGAAGAAGGGTTTATATAGGGATGAAATGGAACAGTAACAAGTTTTTACCCTAGGTAAAAGAATAGGATAAGGTAAAAAGTCGTTTGGGGGGAATCCTTTGAATTTGGAATTAAATCTCAGCCACATAATATGAAACGGTTTGAAAAAGATTTTTTGAGATTTACTAAAAAGGTTTTGCATTTAATGAAAAATCAGACGTGCATCATCACGTCAGGTGATCGTGTGGTGAGGGAAAAGAGATGGTAACGGATGAGACGTGCTGGGTATGAGGAAAAGACAGATTAAGGATGTGTTTGTGGAGAAACGTTCCTTTTGTGATCATAACTAAAATAGGGTTGACACAAGGTTTTAGAAAAAGAGAATGTGACAGTTTCTCAAAGAATATTTTTATTTAATGTTTTATTTAATGAAGGATCATTAAATAGCACACCATGATTCAAGAATTAATAAATCAGTTGAGAAATTATTAATGTGATTACAGATGGAAACTTCATTGCGGATGGATCCTTTGCCACTGCGGATGACTACAGTGGAAGAAACTGAGAAGAGCACTTGTACATTAAGTTAGTAATAACAAACAAGAAGGATCAATGAAAGATAAATATAATATATTATTGCGGTACATAGACTGCGGTACATAGGATATGCCAAAACCATTTATTATAAATAACTTTTAGTTAGGACCGCAATGGAGACCAAGGATGGTCTTCGGTGTCTATCAATTAAAGAAGAATTGAGGGTCCAGATTCATCATTCCTAAGATTTGTAAGAATGCGTTGAGTTTGGTAGAGTCAAGTGCTTTTGTAAATACATCAACAATCTCTTCATGAGTAGCGACAAAGATGAGTTCAATGTTACCTTTCAGAATGTGGTCTTTGATGAAGTGATACCATAGTTCAATATGTTTCGTCTTGGAGTGCTGAATAGGATTATGAGAAATTGCTATGGCACTTTCAGTGTCACAGTAGATTGGTATCCGCAACATTCTGTATCCGTAGTCTAACAGTTGTGTCTTCATCCATAGAACTTGAGAAGAACAACTGGCTGCAGCCACATATTCGGCTTCTGCGGTAGACAATGAAACACAACTTTGTTTTCTTGCGGACCAGATGACGAGTCTTCCTCCCAGAAATTGACATCTAACTGAGGTTCTTTTTCGATCAATTTTGCATCCGGCATGATCCGCATCGGTAAATGCTTGAAGACTGAAATCGTTGCCTGCGGGGTACCATAGACCAAGAGATTTGCTTCCTTTCAAGTACCGGAGAATTTGTTTGGCTACGGTCATATGTGACACCTTTGGGTCAGCCTGATACCTTGCACATACACCAGTTGCAAAGAAAATGTCTGGTCGGCTTGCGGTGAGGTACATTAGAGAGCCAATGATACCTCTATAAGTCTTGTGATCCACAGATTCGCTAGAGGGATCGACAGAGATCTTATAACCAAAGGCCATGGGGACGTTAGCTGAGGAACAGTTGTCCATAGAATATTTATTCAAAAGTTCAGTGGTGTATTTTTCTTGATGAATGAATATCCCTTGTTGAATTTGTTTGTCCGGAAGACCTAGAAAGAAATTGATCTCTCTATTCATGCTCATTTGGAATTTGTTAGTCATGAGCTTAGCAAATTTATCCACCATTCCTTGATCAGACGATCCGAAGATGATATGATCCACGTATATTTGTACAAGCATAAGGTGGTCACCATTTGCTTTTCT
This sequence comes from Lactuca sativa, assembly GCF_002870075.4. Taxonomy (NCBI): domain Eukaryota; kingdom Viridiplantae; phylum Streptophyta; class Magnoliopsida; order Asterales; family Asteraceae; genus Lactuca; species Lactuca sativa. The sequence continues at coordinate 254,201,156 of NC_056625.2, read as the reverse complement.
AAATAAAGTTGGATCAATCACTCCTCTTTTGTATCAGATGAGACAAGAAATTCAGAGAGAGTCTCATACCACACTATTGGGGCTTGCTTCAGACCGTAGACTGCTTTTTCAAGTTTGTAGCAGTGGTGGAAATTCAATACTTTCGAAGCCTGGAGGTTGCTGAAGATAAACCTCTTCTTTTAATTCCCCACTGAGAAAAGTACTCTTAACATCCATTTGGTGTACCTTGATGTTTTTGTGGGCTGCGTATGCTAAGAAGATTCTGATGGCTTCCATTCGTGCCACCGGAGCATACGTTTCATCATAGTCAACACCTTCAAGTTGACTGTAGCCCTTGGCAACTAGCCTTGCCTTGTTTCTAACTACCACACCGGATTCATCTAGCTTGTTTTTGAATACCCATCTAGTACCAACAATGGTGTGACCGCGTGGATTTGGGACGAGCTTCCACACTTTGTTTATTGTGAATTCTTCTAGCTCTTCTTGCATTGCGGATATCCAATCAGGTTCTAGTAATGCTTCTTTGATCGATTGGGGCTCAACTGAGGACATAAATGCTGCATAGTGACAATGATCGGATAAGTCCTTGGAAGATCGAGCCTGGATACCTACAGATGGGTTGCCAATAATTTGACCTGGTGGGTGGTCCTTCGTCCATACGTGTAGATGGGGTTGTAGTGATCAGCAGCTGCGGTAGAGGGAATGTCTTCAATATCAGAAGTTTCTTCGGTTGGAGATGGCAGTTCCCCCTGGATTTGAGAACATTCTGCGGAATCATCTTGGTTTGTTGTAACGAGAATGGAGTTTTCTTGAGTAGTTTGGAGAGGTTCCCCCTGGATTGCTGATGGGAGTTCCTCTGGAACCTGAGAAGGTTCCCCTTGGACTGCGGATGGGAGATTGATAATCCTTGAATCGGTTCTTGTGTCAATGTTCTCTATGAGTTCATCATCCGGGTCTGTAGATACGTTTGATGGTAATGGTTCTCTGCGGATAGGGACTTGAGCAGCATCAAGTATTGGAACCTCGACGGTTGTTGCTTGATCCGGAGTAGAACTTTCCCCCTCAACCGGAGAGGTGAAAGTATTTAGAGATGCTACTTCGGATAGAGATGGACCAGAAACATCAGCATGTTGTTGTTGAGCAGCCAGTGACACAAGAACTTCGGATAGTTTCGCCGTTTCAACAGGGTCGAAAAGATTGTCAAAGTTGACTAAACTAGATTTAAAGGACCTGAAGAAGCAAGAATGTCACTTTCCATGATTATGGTGGTTTCAGTGGATGGAGGGGCGTTGCGGATGTGAGAATCATCAAATTTCACATCGAAGCTTTTAATGATTAGCCTTGTATGTCTGACGAGAACTCGATAAGCAACCTTGTTAGTGGAATATCCAAGAAAGATGCCTTCATCAAACTTTGGTGCCAATTTATTAAGCTGATCTCCGTTGTTGATCACAAAACATCTACACCCATAGATATGAAAGAAGCGAACATTTGGTTTGCGGTTGTTAAGGCCCTCATACAATGTTTTATTAAGGCGTTTTCACACAATGCTTCGGTTTTGTACAAAGCATGTGGTTGCTACAACCTCAGCCCAAAAGTAGAGAGGAATGTGTGCGAAGTTGAGGATAGATCTGGCTGCTTCGACTACTGTGCGATTTCTTCTTTCTACTACTCCATTTTGTTGTGGTGTATAAGGAGATGAAAAGTTGTGAGTGATACCTTTAGACACCAAGAAGCTGTTGAGAGGATGATTAGAGAACTCGGTTCCATTATCACTGCGGATTCGTCTTACTGGCAGCTTGATCTGAAGTTCTATTTCCTTGATGAAGTTGATGAGAATTTACGGTGTTTCTGACTTGAATCTGAGGAGGAAAACCCATGTGAAGCGTGTGAAATCATATACTATAACTAGTATGTACTTTTTGTGATGGAGATTGACTACGGTTGATGGACCGTAGAGATCAATGTGCAGGAGCTCAAGTGGTTTAGAAATTAAGGAGTCAATCACCATGGGGTGACTTGCTTTGGATTGCTTTCCACATTCACATGCAGAACAGAGAGTATCATTGCTGAATTTGAGAACAGGGAGTCCTATGACTAGTTCTCCAGTGACCAGAGTGTTGATGTATCTGAAGTTGAGATGAGCTAGCTTGTGGTGCCATAGCCAGCTGACTTCGGATACAACTTTGGAAAGGAAACATAACTGCGGTTTTCATATGATTAGAGAGACATCCAGAGGATACATAGTACCCTCAAATTGAGACTTGATCAGACATGCGCTCCTATCACTTGTCATTACATAACAAAATTGATCATCAAATTCAACTCGATGGTCTGCCTTACATAGTTGGCCAACACTGATGAGATTGTGTTTAAGGCTTTCTACAAAAGCAACCTTTTGAATAGAGAAGTTTCCCGTAGTGAGTCTTGGATGATTCCATTCACATTGTTGCTAAATGTAACATTTCCACCGTTGCGAATTGGCCTGAAATCTCGAAGGTATTCTAACCTTCCGGTCCTGTGCAAGGAGTAGGCACTGTCGATTAACCATTCATCTTCTTGTTCCTCCTTGCACAACGCCTGAGAATTACATGGTTAGTTTAGGCATCCAAACTAGTTTTGAGCCTGGAGCATCAGATGAGTGTCTGAATGATGCATGGACTGGTTTCGTGTCAACTTTTAATCCTAGTCCTAGGTGTTTGTGTAGTTTTGGAGTGTGGTGTGTTTTTGAAATTTACGAGGTTTCTGACTCCAACTGGATTTGACTTGGGATGAATTTTTATGGCAGCTACACTAACAACCCCATGTTGAAATTTTGTCTTTTGTTCCGACACCACGTTTGGTCAGTGGTCTAAAGGATGAGTTGTTGGGCTTGTGACTAGTTCGAGGTCGAAAAGATCTGACATGAGTGTTTTTCGGTTTCTGAAAAGTTTGTTTTGAAAAAGGTTTAGCACATGGAGATCTTTGTGTCTTTTTTTTTGGATTTGGTAGAATACCCGTCCATTTGTTAAAATGGTGATGTGACTTTAAAAGTGTTGGAGTGGGTAAAATACGTTTCCATTTTGGATCATCTGAGGAATAGATTTGAAAACCATTGTTTCGAAAAGACTTTACACTCTTTTGTCTTGTGTCAGATGAATTAGGAAAGACTATTGAAACTAACATTCCTTTTTGTGTGTTTTCTTGATGGAAGTGTTTTTTGAAAAATCATGAAAAGCAAATTTTTCTGGACTTTTGGACTTTTGAAATCTGACATGCTTCTTGTTTTTTGAAAATTTTTTTCTATTTGTGCCTCAGGAGCGAATCTCCTCTTTGAAATCCTTTTTTGCTAAGGATTTTGGTGAACCACAGTCGCTGTTGTTCAACTGCGGTTTCCTAGATCCCATTGAAATTTTGTGAAAACGTGGGCTTGAATCATCCGAACTTGAAGATTTAGGGGTGTGAGAACATTGACCTACTTCAAAGTTTTCTATGGGTAATTCATGATGAATCATTTGAAGAGTGGAAAAATTTTTGTTTGAAGACTACGGTAGGGATGACTCGACTACCGCAAAGTAAGTCTTAGTTGGGACTTCAGTGGGACTAATGTGGTAACTTTGACTACAGTGAGAGACACTGCGGTCTGAGGACATTGATGGAAAGTCTTTCGAGACTTTGAGACCCTCAATCACAATTTCTTCATCAACTACGGATGAGTTTTGAGAATTTGGGAAGGTAGTGTCACAGATAGGAATTTGATCACATGTGTGACCCGAAACTACAGGCACAATTTCCTCAATGACACAATTGTTGCTTAGATTATGCAATCTACTGAAGTGAGTTTTGATATCTTCGAAAAAGATCTTGTCATTGACTGGGAAATGAAATTCTCGGTCTGGAGGGACATACAGTCTGTATTTGTTGAACCGGGGTGAGGAATCCATTGCGGTAGGATATCCATTTGACCAACCCCAATTGTATGTGTTGTCCACGGTTCCATTATTTACCAAATTTTCTATAGCTTCACTTTCATTGAAATTTTTTTCAATTAAGAGATTTAAGCGTAAAATTTCACTCTGAGCTAAATCTCTCTGGTTCAAAGCTATCTCTAATTGTGTTTCACTCAACATTCTTGCATCTTTTTCTAACTCTAAATCCTTTTCTAACGTCGCCATTTTGAGTATTTTGTTATCCAGTCGTCCTCTCACATGGAACATCTCCTGGGATGCAATGTTCTTCTCATCTAAGGCTTTGTTATAGTCTGTATGGACGGCAGCACACGTGTCATTAAGATTATCTATGTAAGGTTGACAATCATGCATGCTGTAGTTTAGAGTTTGGATCATGAGTTTTACTTGTTTGACGATTCTTAGAGTTCCATCCTTTGCCATGTAGAAGTAGCTTTTGTCCATCTTTGTAGACCCATCATCATCCGCAGTTGCCAACATGTAGATCTTCCCTTTTCCTTTGACACTGCTGACGACTTCATCTTCGTCTCTGGATGACCAAACTTGATGGTTTCTTTTGACATGGGCTACATATGCCCTTGCTTTCTCCTTTTCTTCTAACTCTTGAGCCATTCTAAGGTAGAATGCTCTGTCCTTAACTACATTGGCCTTACAATCTATTGCAAACTAATTCTATCTGTTGCATTTGTGGCAAACTACAACATCAGTCGTGTTTTCTGAGGGAGTACCGGAGTCAGTGGTTTGAGTAGACTGCGGTGCTTCCTCTGGTTGATTATTTTGAGACTGCGGTGGTGGATGAGAACTTTTAGGATAATGAGAGTGATTGTTTTGTGGGTTGAAGTTACGATTGAAGGGTGGTTTGTTGAATTGTTGATTTTTGCAAAAAGACTGAGGTGGTAGTCGGTTGAATTGTTTGCTAACGAGAGCAATTGCCTTTTGAAATTCTTCTTCATCATCATACTCTAAATCAGCTTCGTATGACTGCGGTGGAGTGTCATACGAGGGAGAGTAAGATTGATTATATGGAGCTTGTGCTATGAGGGCAAGAGGTCCTCCGAAGTCAGCACAATCTTTGAGTACGATGGATTTTTGTGCTTGCAGTTCTCCATAGAGCTTGTAGAGTGATAAAGAATAAATCTTTCTATCGCCTTGGACTATCATCTTAGTCGTAGTCCAATGTCTTCCCAAAACATTAAGAAACTGGATATTTGTTTCATGGTTACTAGGGATGAGCATATGGATCGGGAAACCGGCTGGAACCGGTACCGGAACCCGATGGAACCGGTCAGCCCGGGACCGGGACGTTATTTTTGTGGATTTTTTGAACCGGGAACCGGTAGAACCAGCAAAAACCGGTAGAACCGGAAAAAACCGGAACCGTATGATGTTATTTTTCAAGGACCGGTTCCAACATTTGAAGACACGACAAGAACCGGTAGGAACCGAGAACCGGTAGAACCGACAGGCTGGTTCGGTTCTTGATTGTGGCCAAAGCCGGTTCCCGGGTTGGGTCCGGTTCGGGCCGGTTCGGTCCTTTTGCTCATCCCTAATGGTTACTGCGGATGGTGCCCGCATTGGATAACTTGGTGACTATCAGATTGAACCTTTTGAAGGAGTCTTCCAAACTTTCGCCAGTATGAGCTTTGAAGTTGTTGAACTCATTGAATACAGTTGTAATTTTCTTGTCTTGTGCTTGTTCTGAGTCTTCATAAAAATTCTTAAGAACTTCCCAGATCTCTTTTGCTGATTTGCAATTTATGATAATATCAATGTTATCAGGAGCGACTCCACAGGAGATTTCAAAAAAAAGCAACAACATCATTTTCCATTTTATCGAGATCATCCTTGGTGGGAGGGTTCATGACTGGTTGACCTCCTCCTAGTCTGGTTGTAGCGCCATCGGTTTGAACAGATGTAAGAACAGTGACATGTGGTCCTTCTTCAATAGATTGCCATACATCTCTACCAAGTCTTCTTAAGTATCTTTCCATTCTTTGGGACTAGTGATGATATTCATTTGCAACCAGTATTGGAGCTCGATTTGAACCACCAACACTATTGGAAACGTTTAGAGAAAGTGTTTGTGCCATTTTTTAAGAGAAATAGAGCTTTAGTGGTATAGAAGGCCTTTTGAAAATCAGAGTTCCATTTTCAAAAAGCAACAACTATGGATCTGATACCAATTGTTGAGAGAAAAAGTTTGAGACACACTTGAACAAAAGTTAGAACAAGTATATTGCGGAATAGTTAATCTCGAAGGATCTAAAAGCTCAACAATAATATCTAGAGTTAGATAGTTAGAGAGTTAGTTGCGGAAAAGTAAAGAAATGGAAATGACAACAAATGTTATATCAAATAAACACATAAGCTGATTCATAACGAGGAATGCATTCAAACCAAGTTAATAAGTGAGATCAAACTTAGTGATTAAGTCACAAAAGACTTTCTCTGAAGAGAGATTGTAATCTGTTATGTAAAAGTAAGAAGTATGAGTAAGAGATATGAAAAGATGACTTCAGAGATGTATATTCAAAATTTGACAGATGCGTAATTGAATACAAGAGAATAAGCTTTATTTATAAAGACTCAAGGATTTACATTAGATTCACTCTCTAAGAGTAGCCATGCAAGGCATACTGGACAATAGAGAGGATTATAGTAAGACAAAAGATCTAAGTAACAAAGTGTGACTGCGGTATGTAGAGACTTTGGATGCGGTTGCTGAAAAGGGAGCTTGAATGCGGGTGATTTGTTGACTGCGGTAGCTGAAGTTTAAGAGGGTCACTTTTTATGCTTTAACAAGTTCCCTCTCACTAAAAACTCCCCTTCGTGCTACGAAGAACACGTTCTCACTAGGTCTGTAGAACAAGTATCCAAAGGACTTCTATGGGTAGCAAATGAAAATACACCACCCAGTTCGAGGTTCAAGCTTTTCGTGAGTCTCTCTTCTAACGAAAGCTTCACAACCCCAAACCTTGATATGTGCCAATGAGGGAACCTTCCATGTCCAGATCTCGTGAGGTGTTTGGGCAACCTTCTTTGTCGGGACTAGATTAAGGATATAGGTGGCAGTCTCTAAGGTATAACCCCAGAACGATATCGGATGCAAAGTTCGACTCATCATGGAATGAAGCATGTCCAACAAGGTTTGATTAAGCCTCTCATCCACACCATTAACTGAGGTGTCCTAGGAGGTGTTAACTGTGAAATAATTCCACATTCCTTCAGGTTGTCGTGGAACTCGATACTAAGATACTCACCATCCCTATCGGATCTGAGCATCTTGATCTTCTTGCCCAATTGATTCTCGACTTCATGTTTAAACTCTTTGAACTTTTCAGTGGTTTCTGACTTATTCCTGATTAAGTAGATATATCCATATCTGCTATAATCATCGGTAAAATTCACATAAAATCTATTCGCATCCCTTGTGGTGGATCTGAAGATCCCACACACATTGGTGTGTATGAGATCCAACAATCCCTTACCTCTTTCTCAAATACCTATGAAAGGTGATTTAGTCATCTTTCCAAGCAAATAAGACTCGCATGTATCATCCGACCTAAGTTCAAATGATTCCAACACTCCATACTTTTGGAGTTGGGAAATGCGCTTCTTGTTGACATGTCCAAGATGACAATACCACAAGCATGCTTTGTCTAAACAATTAGACGAATCAATGTGAAACACACTATTTCCTAAATTCTCTACAACCATCATAGTTTTATATGTCGTATTAGATGTCTAAGCCCATAACTATTATTGGTATGTACTCGACCCGAGAGTAACATGGTCCATTTGGGTTGCATATCATTAGGATAATTTGTTAGGATAGACTTTTGAGAAGAGGTTATATATGACTTATTAATATATTGTGAGTTCTAATATATTAAAATGAAATCATATGATTTAATTGGTATTGATCAAGAATTAGTTTGGAATTAATTTATTGATTAGAAGAGACTAATTAAATTAATGGGGACTAATTGCATAAATTAGTTATATTTATATGTGTTGGGCTTATGATCCATGTTGGACTAAGTTTATATATGCATACATAAAGAGTTGGGCCACATGAACCATGGATCATAAAACCCATGGATTTGGGTTTTACCCATCACCTTTGGAATCCTACATATAAATATGTTACTTCATGATCAAGTTCGTGAGCTTCCATTCTTATGGAAAGATGGATGATTATGGTGCATGGAATTCTTTCTCAAAATGTCATCCTTTGTCCTAGATGTGTTGTGATTCCGTTTGAGGTGCAACACTTGGGGCACTAAGTTCTTAAAGGCCAAAGTCTTCCTAGCAACATTAACAACATCAAGAGGTATGTCTAAAACTTGATTTATTATTCTTATGACATTTTTATACTAGTTATAGGCTTAATGCTTTGGATACACTATTACATGTATAATTAGAGAAAACATAGATTCAAGGCATTTAGGTTTGTATGTGCACCATAGGATGTTGTAGTATATAAAACCCAACAGTGGTATCAGAGCCATAAGTTGTTTTCTATTATACTTGATGTTATTATTGGTTTTCAAAGCAAAAAAAATCATTTTTTCTGCATTCTGACAGCATGACTCGTCGAGTCCACTGGCTGACTCGACGAGTTCCTTGAAGATACTCTTGGACTCGATGAGTGCATTAAGGAACTCGACGAGTTGGCTGTCATGGATGCAAATTTTTGAGTTTTTTTGGCCTGTTTTGGATTAGGATGATTACCACAAAATGTTTTTGTTCCTAAAATTTGATTTTGATGCTATGGAAATGATATTCCTCATCCAATAACAAGATAATTTTCAAAGCTTCAAGGTTTTTATTAGTTTTTATGATTAGCTAATTTTTTTTGAAAATTGTTGATGTGAATTATCTTTATTTTTGAGTTTGATCTAGATCATAGAAAAATTATTTGATTATTGTGTTAATTGGAATAATTGATCTTAATGGTCTTTATGAACTTCATAACTTGTCCTCAAGTTATGGAAAATGAAGATTTTTTCCTTTTAAAAGATTCATTTAAAGTTCATAGGTTATGAAAAATGAATGGTTTGGTTTTTAAATGTCATCATAAAATAGTTTTATGTCTTCCATAACTTGTCCTCAAGTTATGGAACTTGAAAAGTCTTTCATAAAAACCATATTAAACTCATAAGTTATGGAAACCAAAAGTTTTTAAATTGTTCAAAACTTGCCCTCAATTTTTGGAATTTGTAACGCTACCCCTCCATGTATACTTTAATTCCAACCCTTAGAATTTTAAAAGTTAAAATTCAACCTTTATATTATTATAATCGTAGAAGTTAATATTTATATATATGTATAAGAGTAAGTAAGTCTTACCGTTAGTAGGCCTTATTCATGAAGCCGGTCTATAAGGGGGGGTATAAGGTTACTGCCTATAAAATGACAGTTTAATGGGTGTCCACTCTCACCCACTACTTCCTTGACTGTTGGAGGGTCGTTAGCCGAACGGGTAGGACAAGACATTAACTATCCCTTCATTAAAAGTATAATGATAAATATAAAGTAACTAGAATTTATTAAATTCCCAATATTAGTTACTTTAGGAAATTGTAAATTTGGTGCTAACCCATGAAATTACACTTTGCACCTTGTTAAGACGTTAGTGGAGTGTGTGTGGTTAACCGGCACACTAATCTGGGACTAAAAATACGTGGCAAATGGTAGCTTGATGTTAATTATAGATCAATGGAGCGTGTGTGGTTAACCGGCACATTGATTAGGTAGTTGTAACATTAAGTGTACTAAGCTAATTTGCATGGTTATTCACACCTTGTTTGTGATCCTCGGCATCCCAGTCACAAACTTGAAGGGCACAATCGAGATTTAAACATGCCATTGAATAGTTCAATGAATCTCAAAGCATCTTGGAATTTCAATTCATTAAAAACCTAATGTAAAATTTCGTTTTTCATGGTGGAAATTGGTAAATCGTCATTTACCTACCTTCAAATATTTTGCAAATTGGATTACGGCATCCCTTTTCCAACATGTTAAATATTGTATTAGGTCCTAGCCTTAATATTTCATATTGGGTGTTATATTAAAGACCTAAATGAACTCGCTTGAATTCTCCCTCATAGATGTCTAGTTCAAACAAATATGGTCTTCCTTATCCTTTTGGATAAAGCTTTCCTAATGAAGATGATATCCCACATGGCGATCAAGGTGAAAGATTAATCCCTTTATCGTGCATTAATGGGACTAGAAATCATACTTCACTTCCTCCAACTCCTCCAATTATTCTCCCTAACTCACAAGTTGTTGAAGATAAAGTCACATATTGACAAGCTGGGAGAGTTAGGTGTTGAAGTCTCAAGGAAGTTGGTTGTTGACTGGGTTCTTTAGTCACTCCCTAATGACAGATCACGACATGACCCTTAATGATCTGGAGCACTGGTAAAGCAAATTTGATTGGAAGATCTACTTCCCAAACTTCCATAGACACTGACAATTGTAACCATAGAAGTCCGGAAAAGCTTTATCTTCCCAATGGAAAGGGATCGACCATGGTCAAGTCATTTGACCCAATGGTAAAGAGAAAGACTAAGTCTGAGATAGTCTTGTGTACCATTACTAAAGAGTTCATATGTTCTCATTGCTAAAAGAAGGAGCATTGGTTGCAAAGCTGCTCTATTTACCTGAAAGTTCACTAGGATGGTAAAAGTCAAAAAATTTGACTATGCTTCAGGTAAAGTCTACTATCTAACTCTATTAAGTTCCTATTTGGAGATTCTTATTACATGATGTGACTAGGTCGCATTTTGATGTTTTGTAGAATCAAAGAAAAGAAATGAAGCTTAAAGGAAGAATAAGCTAATTCTGATCGTGAAGAAATAGATTTCGATTGCATGATCTGAAGATCAGAATTTTGAGCTACTGCTAAGAGTTTTGATAGATTGCTTAGGAATGGATAACAACATAGTTTTCATATGTATTCGCATCGTAAGGAAAATTTTTATGCAAAGTTTTAAATAAAAGAAAAGTTCTTTTATTTATTTTAAGTTTCCTTACAATGGCATTTGTGAAAAATTGTTGTTTAGATGATTTCATTGATAACAATATTGGAAAATGGATTTGATTCTTTCGTTTGTGGTAGTGTCATAATTTACCAAATAAGGAAAGATTCTCATCACCTAATTTTCAGTTGGATAGAAACTTGGAATCATGTAACTTGTATTGTGTGATGAATGAGAATTTTTCATCTTTGGGAAATTAAGACTAACTCCTTGTTCACATGTATATGTGAGTCAAGTGAAGGACTAGGGGATTGGGTACACTTGGTTGTACACTGGTTAAGTCCACCATAAAGATCGATAAGAATATTCGTCATGAATTACTAAATTTTAGTAAATATGGATATGCTTACAAGTTTAAGTGTAATTATGAAACATTGGAAAAGTTTCAATGTATAGCAGAACGAATAAGAAAAATCAAATTAGGCAGAAAGATCAAGTTTCTCCAATCTAAAAATATGGGAGAGTACTTCAGTATCATGTTTTTTGATCATCTTAAAGATTATGGAAAGCCATATCACAATTGATTCTCTAAGGACATTTTGGTGCATTTGCTTGGCTAAGAAGTGGAATCCTGAATTGTTGAAATGGTTATATCAAGAAGCTGAGTCATACTTCGTTCCAAAACAAGTCTTAGAGTCATACTCCAAGATTGGAACTCAAGTGAGATAATCTTAAGAAAGGTTTATAACAATTGTCAAATGTAGAGTAAAATGTTTTCTTACTCTTGTACATTTGAAATTGGTAAGTTGTGATTAGGATAAAACAAAGACCAACTAACACCGATTATGTGAAGTGTTCATCTTGATAAGAATCCGCACCAACTCTTGAATATTTGTTTGTCAAGAAATGGTTCTTGACATAGAGAATCTTATATGTCAAGAGGTCAGTGGGAGTCTTAAAGATCTTGAAAAGGTTCAAGAACTAATCAAGAGTAAACCTATCGATAATCACTAGCACACGACTTGAGGTTTGTAACCTATCGTGTTGACATTTTCTTATTTCTATGCCCATTCCGGTTAAGTTGACTATGCTTGTGAGTTCTATGAGTTCTCAATTGTTTGCATAACAACCTGGAAGCATTGGTAGGCCCTTGTGCCGTCGGGTAGCAAGAAATTAAGATTGAACAAGTTCAGTCCGTATGAGCATGGATTTGTCACTAACCTTGTCTTGTGATTATGGTTTTGACAAATTCATATGGATATGAACACATACACTATAAAAAATATAAGTGTCATAATGTTTGAATCATGAAAATGAAGGTGAGGAAACGCTTTCACTAAGTAGATTTAAAGGATTAGAATTGGCAGTTGTGTATTTGCGTTCTCAAATTCGATTAAGATTATGGCATCCCATTTCATAGTTCAAATTGTGAGAAATGCAAATAGTTTGAACATTTGGGACTTATTAGTTTAAGTTCTGAAAGGTTCAAACAAACACATGTGCTATTTAATCTGATAAGTGTATGGGCTTGAGAAGTGTTGTAAAGATTTATCGGAGCATCAAGTATTGGAAATCTGAACTTTGGAAAGAAATTCAACAAGTATTGATTTCTAGAAGTCCAGCTGGTTTCTGGGTACATGTCAAAGCTAATGGGAGCATAAGTGGTATGCTAATAAGGATATAATCATCATGTTATTGGGAGCATGATTATTATGTTAAGTAATGCAAGTTAGCAATGTTAATTATAGAAAACAAAATTTTCAATTTGCAAAGTTGCGGGGTTTGAAAAGTTGTTTTGCTATATTTAAGGGAAGAGGAAATTATACTTCATCCCAATTCTAAAAGCTTAGATTGAGACTTTAATCAAATTTAGTAAGTATATATATATATATATATATATATATATATATATATATATATATATATATATATATATATATGTGTGTGTGTGTGTGTGTGTGTGTGTATATATATATATATATATATGAATGTTTTGTCGGAATGGTTCAACATAAGGAATTCTATATATGGAAATATTATTTGCGTTCTAAAATTCGATTATGATTACATCAAAAAATTTTCATAATTCGAATTATGAGAACATGGAAAATAGAAATAGAAATATTATAGCAAAGGACTGGTCTAGTATCATGTCTTTATGTGAGATATCATGAATCGTGTCCCATATGCTTCAAATATAGGATCGATTATATGTGTTGTAATATTCATCTGTTGTCAAGTCTTTGTGACTTTTGTGCATAGCCATTGCAAGAGGATCATTTCATATAAGTTTAGAATCTAATAGATTTAAGTAAATGGCTAAGAATCTTTTATTCTTACATTTATCATAAATATTTGGAATTGTGAAATGAGCATCATTGAAATGTTTTCAATTGATCTATTCCACAAAGAAAGGATCATAGGTAAATGAAGTGTGCATTCTTGTAGCATGGGACAACTATTGTTTTAGTTCAAGTATTAAGTTGATTATTTGAAACATCATACAATGAATAATGAGTAATCAGTATGACTTAAAAGTTTTGGGTTCATATATCATTAGTATTATTCTTTTGTTTTCACTTTGCATGTTTAGACTTCCTGAATAACTCGGTTATTCAAATTGTCCACATTCGATCGTACTTTGGAAGTAGGTATTTAGGAAAGACTGTCGTGAATGGGTTTGTAGTTTGTCTAGGTGCTTTAGACATAACTGCAATATTCATGAGTGCTCCTGGAATAAGATTCAAGTATTGGATTCAACCCACTCTTATCTGAATCACTTCATGGATTTTATCACAAGTGATCATGAGACAATAATATCTTATATTCTTCAAATAGAGACGTGTGAGTTTTAGTTACGTGTCGGTTGCACATTGAAATATGTAAACACACCAGTAACTTGGATGTTATAAAACATATCGTTGTGTGTAATTTGATGAGTAAGTACAAGCGATTTATGTGGGCCCTTCGATGATTTCGTGATGAAGACCCCAAGTGCCCGGCCGGGCTTGGACTGATTTGATTTTTTCACTTAGTCGATCGTCATAAATCGGAAATCGGATTTGCAATAATGGTTTTAGACTTATCCAAGTGGGAGGTTGTTGGATTAGATGTCGGGATTTTGGAGTCGTATTTGCAATAATAGTTTTAGACTTATCCAAGTGGGAGACTGTCGGATTAGATGTCTAAGCCCATAACTATTATTGCTATGTACTCGACCCAAGAATAGCATGGTCCATTTGGATTATATATCATCAGGACAATTTGTTAGGATAGACTTTTGAGAAGAGGTTATATATGATTTATTATATATTATAAGTTCTAATATATTACTATGAAATCATATGATTTAATTAGTATTGATCAAGAATTAGTTTGGAATTAATTTAGTGATCAAAAGAGACTAATTAAATCGATGGGGGTAATTGTGTAAATTAGTTATATTTATATGTGTTGGGCTTATGATCCATGTTGGGCTAAGTTTATATATGCATACATAAAGAGTTGGGCCACATGAACCATGGATCATAAAACCCATGGGTATGGATTTGGGTTTTACCCATGACCTTTGGAATCCTACATATAAATATGTTACTTCATGATCAAGTTCATGGGCTTCCATTCTTAGGGAAAGATGGACGATTTTGGTGCATGGAATTCTCGCTCAAAATGTCATTCTTTGTCCTAGATGTGTTGTGATTTCATTTGAGGTGCAATACTTGGGGCACTAAGTTCTTAAAGGACAAAGTCTTCCTAGCAACCTCAACAACATCAAGAAGTATGTCTAAAACTTGTTTTATTATTCTTATGACGTTTGTATGCTAGTTATAGGCTTAATGTTTTGGATACACTATTACATGTATAATTAGAGAAAACATAGATCCAAGGCATTTAGGTTTCTATGTGCACCATAGGATGTTGTAGTATACAAAACCCAACATCATATACACAATCACAAGACAATGCTTCAAAATAAAATACACCATTATAGTAAGCATTAATAGAACCAATTTCATTATTAAATGAGTATCTAAAGCCTTGTATGCATAAACCATGAAAATAAATAATATTCCTCGTCATTTCTTACGAGTAGCAACAATTATTTATGTCTAAACATAATCCACTACTAAGCTTTAAAGAATAAAAGCCGATCTTGGTAACAGTTGATGGTCTCCTATTGCCCATTATCAGGTTCATCTTCCCAAGCTCCACATTCCTACTTTCTCTTAGTCCCTGCAAGCCAGAGAAAATGTGAAAACCATATCCTATATTAAGGACCCAAGAATTAGAATGTGATGAATTTTTAGACAAAATAGTGTAAATACCTGTCAAGGAAGGCTTGATCTTTCCGTCCTTAATGTTCTGTAGGTACTTAGGGCAGCTTCTCTTCCAATGCCTCTTGTCTTGGCAGTAGAAACATATTGCATCTTTTGGATCTGAGGTAGGGGGAGCAAAACCAGATTTTGCTTTAGATCCACTAGAAGAGGACCCATCATGAGACTTTCCCTTCCAACTTTGCTTAGAGGGAGCTTTTGATGAACCAAAGAATCGAGTATCAATATTAATCATAGTTTTTGATATGAATGTAAATTGAACACTTATCTAAATAAGATCTTGATTCAGCTCAATATTATGCTTTTAGGTTTACAGAGTGCAAAAATAGACAAGACTGTAAAAACCTTATCTAACTCTAGTAAAGACTCCTATTTATAGGAGAAGAAAAGCATACAAAAAAATATACTAAGGACTAGAAAAATAAGCTTCGGATAATGTGCCTTAGTAAAATAGATTACATAAAATACGAAGACTTTATTACATACAAAGACCTATGACACTTCGACTAATTACAACCAATTTAGCCTTTACAATATCCCCCTTTGTAATCATAGTCGAAGTCTTTAGTTTGTAAGCAATTGAATGGAATACAACATAACCCTTCGTATCTCAGTGTACCATGAGATAATTTTCTTCAATTCCTTTTTATCTCCCTCATTATTCTTCTTGCAATTATTCATATGAAAAATTAAGTTCGTATATTGCGAAGTAGAATACCTTTCGACTTCAGTTGCCTGGAACAAAAACCTTTTTGATTTTCCTGACTTGTCCTTCCCATAAAAGACTAAACCAAAAGGCTTCAAACAGATTTCACCATCAGCATATTTCTTTATTTCTTCTTGTGTCTTCGAAGGAGCCATAGGTGTTGTAATTTCCAGTCCTTTAGCTGTAGCCAACCCTACATCTGTTGATGCTAAGCATTCATAATAATTTTCAATAAAAATCTTGATGTGAGTAACTCCCAACATGAATTCATCAGGATCTGTGTTCTGAAGATATGAAAAAGACCTTTCCTTCAGCAGTAATGCAACTTGTATTAGACCATACAAGTTCATTAAAGGAAAGTCAGCAATTGCAAACTCGCACACATTTCCATTTGCCCTAATCACCACATACTTCATGTTTTGGACTATGTTTTCGAAAACCACATGCTTCTTTATGCTTATGACCTTCTTTATCTTCGTTAATGACCATAAATCTTCAGCAGGCTTCGCAAGAACTGCATGAAACCTGATTTAAATTTGTGATCCTTCATCCTTCTCCTTGAACTTGCTTTCTTCTTTAAACTGAGGCATTATGAACATCGTTTCGTTAATTGGAAAGTCCAACTAGCTTGCATTTGTATTCGTGACAATGTAACTTTGTTTCGACTTCTTTTCAAATGAATACATGTTATTATATGCAACCTTTGCTTCAATTGTCTCATAATTGTAGTGCTTTGATTGATCACCCTTGTTCATCCCAGGAGGATCACTAGCCCTTTGAGTCATTATGCTTTGAATGATTCTCATCTTTTCAAGTTCAGCATCAGCCTCTGCCTTCTTTTCTTCTTTGGATTTTTCAATGAGAATGCATTTACCTTTTGCCTTTGAATCAGATTTTTCAATCACATCTTTTTCCTTCGAATCACTCCCACCAATATCAGGAGGTTTACCAATCACAATTCCTTTCGAAATTGGTTTTGTGATTCGCACAGATGTTACCACTGTCGAAGAGATAGGACCAACACTTGCTATTATTGGCTTTGGTGTTGGGATTTTTGAAGAAAACACCTTTCCCACCACTTTCGTATCTTCACCTCCAGCCTTGGATCCTTCGCTTTTCCTTTCTCCCCCTTGCGCCCTTGTACCAGCAGGTGGAGCATACGTTGTGGGAAGAAGGCTAGATATACGTGAAAGAGGAGCCAATTGTTGAAGAAGTAAGGCTTCGAATTAAGAAAACTTTTTTTGAAGATCTTCGGAGGATAGCGGAAAATTCGAATATGGTTTTGAAGACAAGGTTTTTATCTCTTTCAACAATGTAAAGATTTCCAAAAAAATATTGTTCTCTGTTGTAGATAGTTGAGCAATTTGAGGACTCAAAATTTTGTACAACTTGGCAAATTTAGTAACAACATTAGAGATGATATCCACTTTCTTATTTAGAGTTGCAAAGTCTGTGCGAATCACTACAATCTCTTTTTCCATGTCTTCCCGAAGCTCTTGGAGTTTAAAATATACATCTTCACGCACTTTCTTCACATCTTGAACAAATAAGACATGACACTCCTTTGCTACCATTTTCAATTCCTTTAAATCATCTGCAAACATAGACTTTTTAGAACTTATACTCAATTCATTACTATGATCACAAGCATTAATCTTCTCCAAAATATGAGATTCAGAATCTATGATCATCTTGGAAACATTTGAAGTAATCCTCCTTTCAAGCAATTTTAACAGACCATCCACTTCGAGACTGGTCATTGAATTTCCTCCCCCAAGATCAGCCTGAGATTGAAGAATTGAATTGAGCTGCGTATTCAATATCTTGAACTGCTTCATGGTCATTAGCGTGTGATATGGAAGTCCTTCGTCATCAAACTCCAAATTTTCAAATGTTCCTCTAAAACCTTCAGACTCATGCTCAGTTTCCTTAAAAGAAGAATCTGGAGTTGATGAAGTTGTGGTAGGTGGATCAGTGGATTGTGAAGAAAACAAAGATGTAATTGGTTGTATGATAATATTTTCGAAGGTAGGAGAATCAGTGGTGGAAGTAGTAGGAATGATAGGTGTGAGTTGTGGAGGTAAAGAAACAATAGTGTTCGAAGGTTTATCTTGGTTAGCATTATGCGAAGCATCCTCACCCATTGTGACATTTGCATCTGTATTAGATACGTTTACAATAATGTTAGAAGTTTGTGCCACCTCAGAAACTGACTTGGCAATCAAATCTTCGGGTGATATAACAACAGTTGGTGCAGGATGAGAAAAGTGTCTGAAGATCGACTTCTGGAGTTTCTGGAATTGTGTCATCTTCATTGGTAGTAGATTCACAAGAGATAATGATGTTGATTTTCTTCTTCTTCTTCTTGGAAATATGTTTTGCCATATCAGTTGCCCTTCGTTTCTTTGAAGATGGAGAAACAGGCACCGGTATCTCACGAAACAGAACTCCTTGATTAGTAATATGTGGTTGTCGTACAACATACGTAAGTGGAGATTGGCTCTTGTGTTTGGATTTTATTTTTATTATTCAAAAAACTCCAGTCTTTGAAGGAATGTGTTCTTTTTGAGTTATTGGCGTATCAGCAACTGAAACTTCGGGTTTTGAGGACTCTACTTCTATAATAGGCAACTTCTTCGGACTCTTTGGAGATTTAGATTGTTTGACTTTTGTCTCAGAAGACCCAGCAGCTGTCTTTTTCGAATGTTTGGACTTCTTTTCATATTCTATTGGAAAAAGAACTCCAGTTTCAATAGAAGTATCGATGGTTTGCAAGTAAGTGATCAAAACTGTGTTGGTAGGATCAACTCGTTTAAGCATGGCATCAGGTATACGAGCAACAAATGGAAATTCTTCAGTGTCATCTGTTGCATCCTTCGGACAACCATACATATGGAACACAGCTTTCTCTTCATCCGCAGGAACGAGAATCCCTTCCTTCTCATAAAAATATTGTAGAATCAAGCTCCAGTATCGAGCACACGAAATGCCATGAAGAGCATTCGTGTTTTCAATACTCTTCAAGAAATCCTTCCATAACTGGGTAGAATAATCAACTTGAAGATCATAATATAATCCTACGACCATAGCGTAATCTTCCATTCTCCCCTTGTCTAACCCAACAGTTCTTCCAGTTAAACATCTTAGGAAAATTCCAAATAGAAAATTCCAAACACATGGCAGACCTGACTTCTTGAAATCACTAATCTGTGAAGTGCATGCAGCAACAACATATTCGGCTTCAGCCATTGAGATTGAAACACATGTTTGCTTTTTTGATTGCCAGCTCACCAACTTGCCATCGAGCAATTGGCATCCAACACTTGTGCTTTTCCTATCAAAGTTACAACCTCCCAAATCTGCATCCGAATATGCTTGAACAAAGAACCCAGTATTCGAAGGATACCACAATCCTAGAGAAGTAGTTCCTTTGAGATAACGAAATATATTCTTTACAGCAGTAAGATGTGGTTCACGTGGATTTGATTGATACCTAGCACAATTACATACAGAAAACATGATATCAGGTCTACTAGCAGTTAAATATAATAAAGATCCAATCATGCTTCTATATAAAGTGAGGTCAACTGCAGGTTTATCTAATGAAGGAGTTAGTTTGATGCCAGTTTCCATTGGAACTCGTAATTTTGTGCTATTCGTTAATCCAAACTCCTCGAGCAAATTCTTCGTGTATTTTTCTTGATTGATGAAGGAACTCATAGTTTATTGTTTTAAACCATAAACTGCCTTATCTAGAATATAAACATGATTAGGACATTCTTCGTTAACAAAACTTGGGGGTTGTTCCACATAGACAGTTTCTTCGAGTTCTCCAGTCAGAAATGCACACGTCACATCCATTTGATAAACATCAAAGTCTTTGTGAGCTGCATAAGCCAAAAATATACGAACCGCTTCGAGTCTTGCAATAAGGGAAAAAGTTTCTTCGTAATGAATTCCTTCTTGTTGAGAGTATCCCTTAACAACAAGTCTGGCTTTGTTTCGAATGATATTTCCATCTTTGTCAGTTTTATTTTTGAAAATCCATTTTAACCCGACAATTGAAACATCTTCAGGTTTAGGAATTAATCTCCAAACCTTGTTTCTTTCAAATTCAGACAACTTAGATTGCATAGCAACAACCTAATCAGAGTGTTCCATTGCAATCTTCATAGTCTTTTGTTCGATTTTAGAGATAAAGACATTGAACATGCAAAAATCTTGATGAGTATTTAATACCTCATTCTTCACACGAATTTGAGCTCTTGTTAAAACTCCCTCTTGTGGATTACCAATTATTTGCTCCTTCGGATGATCTTTAGTCCATTTTTCAACTGGTGGATAAGCCGGATAGAAGTCCAGAGGTGCGTCTTCGTACAATTCATCATTATCTTATCCTACAATTGAACAAACATCATTAACATCATGATAATTTTCATTATTTTGAAAAGACTCCCCCTCAATATTATCATTTAATCGCTCTCCCTCAACATTAGCATCTTCTTTCTCATGCTCCCCCTTGAAAGAATGCTCCCCCTCCATCAAAGTGTTCGAATCCAAGTGCTCCCCCTCCACTGGATCATTGTGCATACTTTCGTATATTTATTGAGGAGATGATGTTGAATCATCAGTTAGTTTCGAAAGTTCAGGGATATGATTATCAGGAGCTTTTATTTTAGCATTTCCAGCATGATCTGAAATTCCAAATATGAAATCATAATCAATATCTAACATTTGCATTGGTTCAGATTCATCTTGTGTTTCTTTCAAAATTGGATGATTTTCAAGTTGTTCATATTGTTTTATATAGTAATCATCAAATGTAAGATTAAAAGTTTCTTCCACTCTTTGTGTATGCTTGTTCAATACAAGATATGCTACTGAATTATGTGAATACCCCAGGAAAATCCCTTCATTAGCTTTAGCTTGAAACTTCAAAAGGTTATCCCTGAGATTCATAATAAAGCACATGCATCCGAAAACATGGAAGAATTTCACATTAGGTTTCCAATTATTGAGAATTTCGTATGGTGTAATATTAAAACGCCGATGAATAAAAGATCTGTTCTGAGTAAAATATGAAGTGGACACTGCATCGTCCCAAAGATATTGTGGTAAATTTGCATATGCCAACATAGTCCTTGCAGCTTCGCATAAAGATCAATTTCGTCGTTCAACAACACCATTTTGCTGCGGATTGTTTGGAGACGAGAAATTATGCGAAATGCATTTTTCCACCAAAACGAATCAAGAACATTATTCTTAAATTCAGTTCCATGATCACTATTGATTTTGTGAACAATCTTTTTTGATGCTATTTCCATTTTCTTGATAAAATCAATCATGATTTATGCCACTTTGGATTTTAATCTGAGAAAATAAACCCATGTGAATCTAGAAAAAACATCAACAATAACTAAGATATATCGTTTGTTGTTGAGTGTTGAAATTGTCGAAGGACCACATAAATCAATATGTAAAAGCTCGAGTGGTTTGACAATCTTCGAATCAATTGTGATCGGATGACCTTGTTTATGTTGCTTGCTAGGTTCAAAAGTTGCACATAAAGAGTCACTGTCAAATTTAAGTATAGGTAAACCTTTACCAAATCTTGCACAACAAGTTTGTTGATATTTCGAAAGTTGAGATGTGAAAGTCTTCGATGCCAAAGCCAGCTAAGATCTGATGTAGCTTTCGAAAGTAGACATATTGCAGGTTTACCCATAATTGGATTGATGTCCAATGGAAACATGTCGCCTTTCCTTTTGGAATTAAGCACAACTTCTTTTGTATTGACATTCGAAATAATGCTTCCTTCTTCGTTAAAAGGTACTTGATTGCCAGTGCCCACAACAAGTTGAGAGACACTTATCAAGCTATGTTGCAGACCTTCAACATACGTAACCCGATTCATCGTGAATTGACCATTCGTGATCTTCCCATATCCTTTGACTTGGCACTTCTGATTGTTTCCAAATTTAACAACTCCAACATTTTTCAAGCTTTGAAAGTCTCTAAGATTCTCCTTCTTCCCAGTCATGTGATGAGAGCAACCACTATCAATGTACCATTTGTTATCATATTACTCGTCACAAAGTGCCTACAATCATTTAAAGAATTTAGGTACCCAAGGCTTTTAAGGTCCTTGGAAATTACATTGCAACAAAGAGTTTAAAGAAGAAATTTTGACCTAATCACAGACTTTAGTTTTGAGACTATTAATAATGTCCTCATCTTCATTTGTAGGGATTGAAACAGAATGTTTTGATGGTTTCGATTGTATATTAACATTACCGTTCGTGTTCTGAGTTTGTGATTGAACTATCTTCACTTTTGTGACTGGTTTCCATGCTTTCATTGAGATATTTGAATCCTTTGATGATGAACATCCATTTGAGGAAGTATTCACATACTTCTCATAAGCTTTGTTGATTTGTTCTTTTGAGTATTTACGTGATTGATAAAATTTTCCTCTACCTTCGAGCCAGTGATCAATATTCTTTCTTGAGGTGATCCCTTTTTCATGCGAAGCTTTCAATGTTTGTTTCTTCGTATGATTAGGAAAATTTGGCTTTTGAGGAACAAAATCAATTTTTGGTTTTGATACAAAAGATTCAGCAAAAGAAGTCTCAACTGTTGATATAAAATGTTGACGTTGAGAAAAGATCCTTGGTGAATTAGAATTATCTGAAATTGTCCTTGAAATGTTAGGTTTTGACATTTTCGAAAACTTTGGTTATGTTTTCACTTCAAACTTAGAATGAGTTGTTGGACTACAAGTTTGTTTTTCTTTTGAAAAAGATGATTTTTTCACTTTGAAAATATATTTTGGTGATTTTAGTTCAGACACATTTTTGTTTGAATGAGCGGGATTTTGCTTTTTGTCTGAATACGTAGTCTTAACTGGTTTCATCAATTTAGTTGACATTTTTCGAGACTCGATTGTTTGCCAAAATATTTTCTTTCTTGCTTGTCTTTTAGAAACATTATTTTCTTTCGAAATTTTTTCAATTTGTTCTTTGAATTCCTTTGAATTTAATTTGACATCACTTTCCTTTTCCTCAATAACTGGTTTGGTGACATCTTTCTCAAGTTTTGATTTTTCAATCCATTTTCTCTGTGGTTTTTGTCTTTGAAAAACATATGAATTCTTCGTTAGATTGTTTTCAGCTGTGCTTTGATTTGTCAAGAACCCGTCATCTGATGTTTTCAAATTGTCTTGTTCCACCAATTTCTTGAATTCTGGTTTAACATTTTCAACGTTTCCAGTTGTTACGAACACTTGGTTTGGGAAAACGACATCATCTGTAGACTTGAAAATCGGATAAACCACAATATTTGTTTCAAGGTAATGAGCACCTTGTTCATTCAACACTTTTTTTGAACTTTTGTGTATCCCCATACACCTAGTCAACTACAATTCGAGGAATTTCTTTTTCCTTTGAAAATACATTTTCCTTCGAAAATTCCTCGTCTTTTTCGTCATCACTATCATTTGTTTGGCTGTCTCTGATTTCCACGAAGTCCAAATCACAAACTATCGAAGTTGAGGGTTAATTAGTATCAATCTTAACTGACAAATCATTAACTTTTTCTTTCCCTTTATATGATGATGCAACATTAATAATTGAAAACTAGGAACAATCAACATCCTCAAGTTCACTAATTTCACTGATATTGTCAGAATTATCCTCAAGATCAGAAAAATTAGATTGATAATCAGATGTTGAATTCTCAGTCTTTTTCAAAATGTGAATTTGTTCAGACTTATTCGAAGTATCATTTACAATTTTAACTAATTCAATTGTATCAAGACATTCATCTACTTTGACTATTCCATATCTATATCTATTATCAGGAACTTGGTCAAATTCAACTATTTCTTTCTAACAATCATACAAAATATTATCTACCTTAGCTATTCCGTAAGCTAAAAAAGGCAATAAGTTTCTATGTTGTTCTTTGCTAATTTCTCAAGAATGATGTAATTCTGTTAATTTCCCATACAATCTCTTAGCTGAATTACAGTAGATGTTTCTTTGAGCTAACAACAATTTTATTTCACTCGACAAATTATCCCTATCAACCATTATGTTTGTTATCTGAAGTTCTAAACAATCTACTTTAGTATTTTTCGAATCTAACTTCTTCTCTGTCTCTAACAACTGCATAGAAAGCTTCTTAGCCTCATTGCTAGCAGACACCACAATTGAATCAAAATAAGTAACAGTTTCATCAAAAGATATCAATTCAGAATCATAAGCATGTACTGGAATATTAAAAGATTCAAGAATATTACGTACCTTTGTTGTCATTGGAGATTTGTCTGCAGCCTTTGATATGAAGCACCCTCCTTTTACTTCGTATGATTCTTCATCGGATACCTCCTCCATCTTTGCAAACATTACTCCGTGTGTTGGATTTCGCATCTTCTCAGCATCTGATCCAGATGACCAGACCTGATAAGTTCCATTGTCTTCTTGTTCACCCACCACAACCAATGACAAGTTTTTCGCCTTTGCACGAACTTCTTCCAGTCTTTCAGCATAATATGCTTCATCTTTTATCTTATTCTTCTTATCGTCTTTCTTCTTCAACATACAATCATTGGTTAGATGATTAGCCCCATTACAATAATGACAGTCTACTCCAGCATCTCCCTTGAATTTTTTCTCACTCTTCCCTTCAACAAGCTTCACATCCTTCTTCTCATCCTTCTTCTTCTCATCACTTGCAGTTTTCTTCACAAAACTTCCTTTTATCTCGGCTGACTTATTCTTCGAATTCACAAGATTTTTAAAGAACTTTATAACACGATTGTTCGAATAAAGTGTTGTTGCTTCATCGTCAGAATTCATGATGAACCCTTCTTCTTCATCCGAATCACTTTTCTCATGAATTTCTTTCTCAGTCATTTTTGAAACAAAAGCCAATGGACCTCCCAAACTCACCTTCGATTCATTAGCAATTTCATTCACTTCATTTTCGTGTGATTTTAACTGATTATACAAGTCATTCAAAGTTGACGTATCAAAGCTCTGTTGATTCTTAACCATCATGCTTACACTTCGCCACTCTTTTCTAAGACCCATAACGAAGATAAGATTAAACTCCATGACTGACCTGGTGATTCCATATCGGTTACATCGATAGATTAATTCATTCAGACGATCCTAGTATGCCTCAATAGTTTCACCTTCTTTCTGTCTGAAGTCTTTTAGTTCAACCAAGCATTCTTTCACTGAGTTAACTCTCGTCTTCTCGCTACCTTGAAATTTCTCTTTTAGATTGTTCCAGATCTCCTTTGTAGTTTTACAACTCCTTACATAGTTGTATACAACTGGAGGCAATGCTCCTCGCAGCTCTCTCATGCATCTCTTCTCTAGCTCTTTCAGACGATCAGTTTGATTCTCTACTCCTGAACTTCCAGCATAAGCTCCAATTGGTTGAACATTCGATGGAGGATTGAGATTACCAGAAATACAAATCCACAATTCTTCATCCAAACCATTGAGATAATCCTCCATACAATAAGCCCACTGATCGTAATACTTAGGGATTAACATTGGAATTTTTGTTGATGATCCTAACAAATGAGAAAATGAAGTCATGGAATTTAGATTGAACGACGCCATTGTTGTATAGAAGAAATCTTTGAAAATTTTAAAGAAACTTTGAGAATTTGAAAGAAATGAGCAATTCAAATTGAAATCACTAAATAAACACTCGATTTAACAATTCAAGTGTAGAATCGAATCACAGACTTAGATCTATAGAATTTTTTCACTTTTCAAAAAGTGTGGAAACTTTTAAACCAGGAATTGATTTAAAAACTTTTAAAAAGATGAAAATCAGATCAGAGATATGATTCTTACTCTAATACCAATTGATGAACCAAATAATCGAGTATCAATATTAATCAGAGTATTTGATATGAATGTAAATTGAACACCGATGTAAATAAGATCTTGATTCAACTCAATATTATGCTTTTAGGTTTACAGAGTGCAAAAATAGACAAGACTGTAAAAATCTTATCTAACTCTAGTAAAGACTCCTATTTATAGGAGAAGAAAAGCATAAAAAAAATATACTGAGGACTAGACAAATAAGCTTCGGATAATGTGTCTTAGTAAAATAGATTACAGAGAATACGAAGAATTTATTACATACGAAGACCTATGACACTTCGACTAATTACAACCAATTTAGCCCTTACAACTATCCTCTTTTTCTCTTTTCCTTGTCCAATATCCAGGACTAGAGCATCAACAAGAGTTGGAATGGTTTCGGTAGTTTTCCCTTTCAATCCACTTTTAGTTATTCTTAGCAGGCCTTGAAGCTTGCTCAACGTGACTTCCTCATTGCTCATATGGTAAGTAATTTTGAACTGATCATAGCTAGGAGGCAAAGAGTGCATGACTATGCCAGTAGCTAACTCTTCATCAAAGTTCACATTCAAATTCAAGAGACGATCCACATAGTGCTGCATCCTTTGCAGGTCGGTCGTGATGGACTCTCCATCTTTCATCTTGGTGGTGATGAATGACCTAACTATTTCGTACTTTGATGCAGTTTTTGATAGTACTTCTCTATCAAGTCCTTGCACATCTCGTAAGGCCAATAGTCCTTGTAGAACCGTTGTAGCTCAGGAGTCATAGTGGCTACCATAATGCAATACACTTTAGTAGCATCCTTGTAGTGATCCATAAACTCAACTATTTATTCAGGAGTAGATGTGGTTTCATTTATCTCGTTCAACTCCTTGTCGAGGACGTATTCCTTGTCCTCGTAACGCAAGGCCATTTGAATGCTTCGGATCCAATCATTGAAATTGGAACAATCGAATTTGATCCTCGCAAAAATGTTTAAGATCGAGATAGAGTTAGCAGAGTTGTTGGAGAACCAAAAGCGTTACTGGAAGTTGAGATCTACAAAAGAAGAAGGACAAGTTTTTGATTAGATAAGGAATCCTTAATATAACACCCAAAATGAAATATTACAGCTAGGACCCAACACAATAATTCACAATTCGGAAGAGGGATGTCATAATTCAATTGAAAATTATTTGAAGGTAGGTAAATGACGATTTACCAATTCCACCACGAAAAATGAAATTAAAAGGAATTAGGTTTTAAATGAAATGAAATTCCTAGCTTCTTTGAGTGTCAATGAACTATTCAATGGCATATTTAATCTTGATTATGCCCTTTAAGTTTGTGACTGGGATACCGAGGATCACAAACATGGTGTGAATAACCATGAAAATTAGCTTCGTACTCTCGATGTCATTTATCACCCAATCAATATGCTAATTAACCATACACGCTCCAATGATCAATGATAATTTACAAGCTACCCATTTCCACTCTTTGTTAGTCCAAGTTAGTGTGCCGGTTAATCATACACGCTCCACTAACGACTTGACAAAGTGCAATGAGTAATTTCATGGTTTAACATCAAATTCACATTTTACTAAAGTTACTAAGATTGGGAGTTTATAAAAACATTTAGTTACTTTCCATTTATCATTATAATTATTAATGAGGATTTAATGTCCTATCTTACCCGCTCGGTTAACGACCCTCCACCAATCAACAAAGCGATGGGAGTGAGTGGACACCCATTCAACCACCACTTTATACCCCCTTATAGATCGGCTTCGTGAATGAGGCCTACTAACAGTAAGACTGAACTTTTCTTATACATATATACATATATATATGTATGTATGTATGTATGTATATGTATGTATATATATATATATATATATATATATATATATATATATATATATATATATATATATATATATTAAACTTTTAATATTATAATACTATAAAGGTGTATTTTAATCTTTTAAAATACTAGGGTTTTAGACTTTAATTTTTCAAAATTAAACTTTTAATTAAATTTAAAAACTAAAGAGTGTAATTTGAAACTTTTCAAAATTACTAGATCAAATTTTAATAATTAAATTAATAAAATAATTTTGTCATTATCATAAAATTTGACAAAATCAATCTTATTTGATAAGAAAATCAGATTACCAATCAAAAAATTCAGTTTAAGGCATTAAAAACGAATTATGGTAATTATCTTAAATTAAACAAGATCCGAAAATCGAAAAATCAGGCATCTGAAGAGTCAACTCGTCGAGTCAGGCCATGAACTTGTTGAGTCCACCCAACTCGTCGAGTTCCTCATAGAACTCATCGAGTTCAGCAGACAATGCGAATTCTGTTTGCTTCAGCAGTGGACAATTCACAAAAGCATCAAATTCAATTGAAAAACAACCTGAGTCTGATACCACTGATGGGTTTTGGGCATAACAACATCCTATGTGTTCAAGAAACCCTAATTGCTTTGGATCTAAGTTTCTCACTAATCGAACATGCAAAAGAAATTCCAAAGCAATAACCCTAGATCTAGCATATACAATTCAAATTCATATATAAAAGGGTTAAGAAGATTATGTTGCTTGTTATATAGCAATAACAAGAATTCATTGATTGATCTTGACTCTTGAAATTTTTAGTGCCCCAAATGTTGCACCTCTAAAAGCTCACAAACACTTGTAGCAAGAGGATGAGAATGAGAGGGAAGGAAACTCTTAGAATTTCGGCTGGGGTTTTTATGCTCTCAGCATTAAATGAAAACCTTGTGTAAGGGGTCTTTAAATAGCTGGTGGGTTGCTAGGGTTTCAGGCGGAAACCCTAATTTCCTACTTATGGCTTAAGCAACCCATGGACCTCCCATTAGGAAGCCTTAACAGAATTCTATAGTGCCTCGCTATAGATTTCGCCCACCCCATTCCAATGGAGTCCAGCAGCCTAGTTTTGCAACTATCAATGATTTGCAAAACAGTGCCCGTTCTTTTAATCAACTCCTTTAATCCCAAAATTAATTCCAAATTAATTTATGATAAAATACTTATTAAATAATATGATTTCTAATTAATATATTATTCTCATAATATATAATAAATCATTTATTAACCTCTTTCTCCAAAATCATCTTGTCAAGTTGCTAAAGTGAAGGTTGTTGAATTCAGTGTCTAAGCCCATAACTATATTTGGTATGTACTTGAATGGATTATAAGCATGGTCCTTTTGGGTTGCCTTCACTCATGCAACTTGAAAGGAGGACAAGTGCAGAAAGATTTGGATTTATTATTATAAATAATAAACTGGTACTCTGAATGATTTTATTAATATATTACAAGACTAATATATTATTTGAAATCATATTATTAAGTAGTAATTAATCAGAAATTAATCTAGTATAAATTTTAGGATTAAAAGGAACTGAATAATAACGGATGGACTCGTTTTGCAAATCATTGATAGTTGTAAAATGGGCCGATGGACACTATAGAGTGGAGTGGACGAAATCCTATAAAGAAGCCCTATAGATTTCATTCAAGGGCTCTAAGGAAGAATTCCATGGGCTTCTTAGGCCTTAAGTAGGAATTAGGGTTTCCTCCAGAAACCCTAGCAGCCCACACAACTATTTAAATACCTCTCCATAAGGAATTTCGGCCCCAATGCTTTAGAAACCCTAGAGTGGCCGATTTCATCTCTCTCCTTCTTCATCCTTTGGAAGAGTGTTTGTGCCTCCATTAGAGGTGCAACACTTGGGGAACCAAGCCTTCAAAGGTCAAGGATATTCAAGATGAACTTGTTATTGCTACATAACAGGAGAGGTAACATCTAAACCCTAATTTATATGACAATTTCGAAATTATATGATAGTCTTAGGGTTGTTGCTTTGGAGTTTGTATTTAGATGTTCAATAGAGAAAAACATAGATCCAAAGCAATTAGGGTTGCATGTACACCATAGGAATATTGTAGTGCTAAAAAACCATCAGTGGTATCAGAGCCTAGGATGTTTTTCAAATGAATAGATGAAAGAGTGAACTGCCAAAAGAAACAGAAATTGAATTTTTGCTATCTGTCAGCCAGACTCGATGAGTCCATATATGAAATCGACGAGTTGGGTAAACTCAACGAGTTCAAAGCCTAACTCAGTGAGTTGACTCGTCAGTCAGCTAAAATTTCGATTTTCAGATCTGGTTTTGACTAGGATAATTACCAAAATTCGTTTTTACTCCATAAATTTGAATTTCTTGAGTGGTAATATGATATCCTTATCGAAATAATAGATTTGGTTAAATTTATATAATGATATGATTATTATGATTTAATATTTAACCTAGATTTTGAAATTTTCAAATTGCACACTTGTGGTTTATAGTTTGAATTGGAAATTAAAAGTTTTAATTTTGGGTAATTTAAATACTTAAACTCTAATATTTTAAATAGTTTAAAAATTCACCCTCATGGTTTTGTAATTTAAATTTTGATTAAATAGTTTTAATTTTGAAATCTTAAATTTAGAACCTTTGTATTTTTAATAGTTTAAAATATACCCTCATTGATTTTATTAATTTATTAACTAAGTGTTTTAATTAAAGAACAATTAGCAATTCCATAGATAGGTTTAAGTTTAATTAAATTAAAAGTTTAATTTATTTAAATGATTAAACCACTTTATATTTTAAATGTTTAAAATACACCCTTATACTATTATAACATTAAGAGGTTAATTTATATATATATATATATATATATATATATATATATATATATATATATATATATATATATATATATATAAGAATAAGCCAGTCTTATCGTTAGTAGGCCTCATTCACGAAGTTGGTCTATAAGGGGTGATTAAGGAAGCGGCCTGTAAAATGACCGCCATTAGGTATCCACTCTTACCCACCGCACTATTAAATAGTGGAGGGTCATTAGCCGAATGGGTAGGATAGGAAACTAAGCTCTCATTAAAATTATAATGAAAATACAAAGTAACTAATCCTTTTATAAATTCCCAATCTTAGTTACTTTAGGAAAATGTCAATTTGATGCTAACCCATGAAATTGCACATTACACCTTATTGGTCGTTAGTGGAGCGTGTATGGTTAAACGACACACTAATATGGGACTAATGAAGGATGAAAATGGGTAGCTTGTAAATTATCGTTTATTGATGGAGCGTATGTGGTTAACCTGCACATCGATTAGATGATAAATGACATCGAGAGTACCAAGCTAATTTGCATGGTTACCCACACGTTGTTTGTGATCCTCGGTATCCCAATCACAAACATGAAGGGCATAATCAAGATTAAACATGCCACTGAAAAGTTCAATGAATCTCAAAAGATCTAGGAATTTCATTTAAAACCTAATTCGTTTAAAATTTCGTTTTCGTGGTGGAATTGGTAAATCGTCATTTACCTACCGAAAAATAATTTGCAATTGGATTACGGAATCCCTCTTCCGAATTGTGAATTGTTGTGTTGGGTCCTAGCCTTAATATATAATTTGGGTGTTATATTAAGGATTAAATCAACTAACTTGAATTTCTCCCCTTTTGTATATGTCTAGTTTTGACAACTATGGTCTTCCCGAATCTTTTGGAAAAAACTTTCCTCATGAAGATAATATTCCATGTGACGATCAAGGTGAAGGATCAATCCCTTCTTCGTACTTTGGTGGAACTTCTCTTCCTCCACCTCCTCCAATAATTCTCCCTTACCCACATGTTCATCGACTTGAAAAGTTCAAGGTCACTAAATCCCTATTGGCTAGTAAACACCAAGATGGAAGGTCTGTGTGTGTGCACGTCTTGAAGATGAAGTCACACATTGATATAACAGGGATGTTAGGTGTCGTTTTCCTGAGGAAGTTCGATGTTGACTTGGTTCTTTAATCACTTTCCGAGTCGTATTGTCAGTTCGTTAAGGACTACTATATGGAAGAGCACGACGTGACCGTTATTGATCTGACATATTTGATAATAGTTGTTGAGTAAGCAATGATTTCGCGCACTGGTAAAGCAAATTTGAATAGAAGATCTACCCCCCCCCCAAACTTTCATGGACATTGACAACGGTGACATTGGAAGTCCAGAAAAGTTTTCTCTTCCCAATGGAAAGGGATCGGCCAAGGTCAAACCATTTGACCGAATGGTAAAGAGAAAGGTTGAGTCGGAGAAAGTCCCATGTACCATTTCAAAAGGGTCTGTTTGTTTCTATTGCCAAGAGAAGGGGCATTAGATGCGAAGCTGTCATATGTACCTGAAAGATCGAAAGGATAGTAAAGTCAAAATGTATGACTCTACTTCAGGTAAGTCCATTATCTAACTCTATTAAGTTCCTATTTGTAGATTCTTCATACATGATGTGATAAGATTGTATTTTGATGTTTGTAGGATCAAAGAAAAGAAAGGAAGCTTAAAGGAAGAGTGAGCTAAGTCCGGTCACGAAGAGATGGATTTCGATCGCATGGTTGAATGATCAAATTTTTCGAGTTGCTGCTTAGGAGTTATGATAGATTGCTTAGGAATATTTAGAAACATTGTTTTCATGTGAATTTGCATTGTAAGGACAAGTTTTCCGCATTTTTATAAATAAAGAAAAATTTTGATTTTCTCTTATTTTATGATATCCTTGCAACGACATTAGTGAGAATTGGTGTTTATATATTATTAGCACTGTTGGAAATAAATTTGATTCTTGGTTATATCGTTTGTGGTAGTGTCATAATTTACCAAATAAGGAAGGATTCTCATCACCCAAATTTCAATTGGACAGAAACTTGGAATCATGCGACTTGTATTTTTTGATGTATGAGAACCTTCATCTTTGGGAAATTAAGACTAATTCCTTGTTCACATATGTATGTGAGTCAAGTGAACGACTGAAGGATCTAGTGCACATTGATGTGGACAAGTCAGATCCACCACAAAGAATGATAAAGGCTATTCATCATGATTTACTAATGGTTCAGTAAATATGGTTATGCTTATAAGTTTAAGTATAATTCTAATACCTTGAAAAGTTTCAAAGTATAAGCATAACGAATAAGAAGAATCAATTAGGCAGAAAGACAAAAGTTTCTCCAATCTGAAAGGAAATGAGAGCAGTTTAGTATCGTGTTTTATGATCATACTAATGATTATGGAACCATATCATAATTAATCCTCTAAGTACATCTTAGTGCATTTGTATGGAAAAGAAGAGGAATCGGGAATTGTTGAAATGGTTAAATCAAGAAGATGAGTCATACTTCGTTCCAAAATCGAGTCTTAGAGTTATACTCCAAAATTGTGCCTGTTGGATAAGGTGTCTAAGTCCATAACTATATTTAGTATGTACTTGACCTGACTTGGCATGGTCCATTTGGGTTGCATCGACATCTCAACTGTTGGATAGATAAAATGAGAAAAATGACACTTACGATTTGTTAATATATTATAAGTTCTAATATATTAATATGAAATCATATTATTTAATTAGTATTGATCAAGAATTAATTTGGAATTAATTTTGGGATAAAAAAGAGACTAATTAAATATATGGGGCTTGAATTGTAAATCATTCATTCTTATATAGTAGGCTTATAGTTCATGATTCACTAGATTGGGCTACGACCCATTGGGTGCTCCATGGATGCTCCATGGAGTTTATAACCCATGGATCATGGTGGGAAATGAAAAGCCATGCATGTTAGAGTTTACATGGTGTAACCCTACATGTGGCACACTATATAAAGAGCTCCATAGCTAGCAAAATCGGCCGCTAAGGCAAGATAAGGAGGGCTAGCCGATTTTGTGATCAAATTTTTCTTCTCTCAAGTTATTCCAAGAGTTGTGGTGTTGTGTGAAACATTTGAGGCATCATACTTGAGGTACTAGGCTCACAAAGTCTTAAGGAATCCAAGCAACTACAAAGGTATGTCATTCTACTAGTTTTATACTACAGTAAACCTTGAAAAATTCTTATTTGCATGAGTATTAGAGAAAACATAGATCCAAGGTTTCTAGGGTTGCATGTACACCATAGGAGTGTTAGAATGCTAAAAACCCATCGGTGATATCAGAGC
This sequence comes from Lactuca sativa, assembly GCF_002870075.4. Taxonomy (NCBI): domain Eukaryota; kingdom Viridiplantae; phylum Streptophyta; class Magnoliopsida; order Asterales; family Asteraceae; genus Lactuca; species Lactuca sativa. Next base: position 254,167,217 of record NC_056625.2, on the reverse strand, counting down.
CTAGGCTTGTTTTCTTTGCATTTGATGCAAACTGCTTGAAAAATTCAAGAATTCTGCAATCAGGAAAGTGAACTCACGGAGTCCATGGTGGGACTCGACGAGTCCATGGCAAAATGCATCCTACTCGTCGAGTAGGTTCTTGCACTCGACGAGTAGGAGCCCATGTGTGCAGAATTTCGAGTTTTGCTGTTGGAAATGGACTAGAAACATTACCTTAAAGTGTTTTGGACTTATAAAACCTGTTATTGATGGTGTAATGACTATGCTAGTCCATTTCCAATGGTTGTTATCAAAATTTCAAGTCTTTATATGTGTTTATATGATTCTTGAAATTGTTGATCGCGATGTTCATACTTATGAGTTTTAGAAGATCATAAGAATCATTTGCAAATTGTTTGTTAGTGGAATTCTTGATCTAAATGTCATTGATGGAGTCCATAATTTGTCCTCAAGTTATGGATTACCAACAGTCACTTATTTAAAATTGTCATTAAAGAGACATAGATTACATAAAATGAAGAGTCTTCATTTTAATAAACCACTAAACCCATAAGTTATGAATATGAAAGGTTTTGAATAGTTTCAAAACTTGCCCTTAGGTTTTGGAATTTGTAAAGTCACTTTAGAAAACTTTAATTCCATACCATAGAGTTTTAAAAGTTAAAATTCAACCCATATATTTTGTAGTATTATAAGTTATTAATATATATATATAAGAGCAAGTCAGTCTTACCGCTAGTAGGCCTCATTCATGAAGCCGGTCTACAAGGTGTTGGATTAGGTGTCTAAGTTCATAACTATTTTTGGAATGTACTTGACCCGATTATCATGGTCCGTTCGGGCTGCATGGCATTGAAACAGTTGGATAGACTAAATGAGAGAAAGGATACTTAAATTTTATTAATATATTATAACTTCTAATATATTAATAATATTATTTAATTAGTATTGATCATGAATAAGTTTAGAATTAATTTGGTGATCAAAAGGAGACTAAGTAAATATATAGGGTTGATTGTGTAAATATCCATTCTTTTATAGTGGGATAATGATCCATGGTTTATTGAATTGGCCTAAAACCCATAAGGTGCTCCAAGGATAGTCAATCGAGGTTATAAACCCATTGATCATGGAATATGAAAATCCATGTCAATTAAGGTTTACATGATGTAACCCTACTTGTGACACAACTATAAAAGGACCCCATGGCTAGCAAAATCAGCACTACTATGTGTATAACAAGAGGGCTAGCTGATTTTGAGTGATAGTGTACTTCTCTAAAAGTTATTCCAAGAGTTGTGGTGTTGTGTGAAACATTTGAGGCATCACACTTGTGGTGTTAGGCTCACAAGGTTCTCAAGGAATCCAAGCAACAAGAAATGTATGTTCTCCTACTAGCTTTTATGTTTCAAAGTTCCCCATGCCATGCTAGTTAGGTTAAGAACCTTGGAAAGTCAAATTTGCATGTATCTTAGTAAACCATAGATCCAAGGTTTCTAGGGTTACGTGTACATCTTAAGTGTGTTAGAATGTTAATAACCCTTCGGTGGTATCAGAGCCTAGGCTTGTTTTCTTAATACTTGATGCAAATTGTTGAAAAAACTCAAGATTTTTGCATTCTGCTGAGTGAACACACCGAGTCCAAGGGGGGACTCGACGAGCCCATGTGTTATTTCATCCTACTCGTTGAGTAGGTTCTTACACTCGACGAGTAGGAGGTCCAGAATGCAGTTTTTCGAGTTTTGCTGCTGGAAATGGACTAGGATCATTACCCCTAATTGTTTTGGACTTATAAATTTTTTTTTTGATGTGGTAATGATTATGCTAATCCATTTACAATGGTAATTATCAAAATTTCAAGTTTTATATGTGCTTTTATAATTCTTGAAATTGTTGAGATGAATGTTCACGAACTTATGAGTTTAGTAGATCATATGAATTATTTTGTTAGTTTAATTCTTGATCTTGATGTGTTTTAATGGAATCAATAATTTGTCCTCAAGTTATGGATTACCAAAAGTCTTTCTTTTAAAGTCTATTAATAAACACATAGGTTACATAAAATGAGGAGTCTCTCATTTTAATAAACCATTAACTCATAAATTATGAAAGATGAAAAGTTTTGAAAGATACAAAACTTTCCCTCAAGTTTTGGAACATGTAAAGTCACCTTAAAAACTTTAATTCCAACCCCTAGAAATTTAAAAGTTAAAATTCAACCATTATACTTTATAATATTATAAGTTAATAACATATATATATATATATATATATATATGTGTGTGTGTGTGTGTGTGTATAAGATCAGCCGTTTTACCGTTAGTAGGCCTCATTCACAAAGTTGGTCTATAAGGGGAGTATAAGGTTGCTGCCTATAAATTGGCAGCTTAATAGATGTCCACTCTCACCCACCGCTTCCTTGACTAGTGGAGGATCGTTAGCCGAATGGGTAGGACAATGAATTTAATACTCATTAAAAGTATGATGGTTATAAATTAAGTAAATGTTTTATAAATTCCCAATCTTAGTTACTTTAGGAAAATGTGAATATTGTGCTAACCCATGAAATTACACTTTTCACTTTGCTTAAGTCGTTAGTAGAGCATGTGTGGTTAACTGAAACACTAACCTGGACTTAACAAGGTAGGAAAAGGGTGGCTTAAGGTTTATCATAGATCGGTGGAGCACGTGTGGTTAACCGACACATCGGTTAGGTGGTAAACATTAAGAGTACCAAGTAATTTGCATGGTTAATTCACACCTTGTTCTGTGATCCCTGGCATCCCAGTCACAAAACCTGAACGGTACATTCGAGAATGAAATATTTCATTCAAAAGTTCAGTGAGTCTCAAAGAATCTAGGAGTTTCAAAACCAATTAAAATCTAATAATACATTTCGTTTTTCATGGTGGAAATTGGTGAATCGTCATTCACCTACCTTCAAATGTTTTATAGCTTGGATTACGACATCCTTCTTTTAAGTTATAAAATATTGTGTTGGGTCCTAGCCTTAATATTATATTCGGTTGTCTTATTAAGGACTATCTTTATATCTAATATAAACTTGTCCTTCTTTCTTTTCAGAAGTCTTCAAACAATGATGCTTCTGGCTCAAACCCTACCGACTCCTTCTTTCTCATGAACCATTGTGGGAGAGTCATCTTTGATGGATCCAACTTTAATGATTGGATTAGGAACATCAGGATGGTCAGTCGATATGAGGACAAGGAATATGTCCTCGACAAGGAGCTTAAGGATCTTGATGAGTCTACCGCTACTCCTGAGGAGATCGCTGACTTTACGACACATGAGAGAGATGCCACCAAAGTGGCATGTATCATGTTAGCCACGATGACAGCCGAGCTCCAATAATCTTATGAGGACTATTACCCTTTTGAGATGCACCAGGAATTGATGGACAGCTACCATCAAATTGCTCGTCAAGAGAGCTATGAAATCATCTCCTCCATGATAACAACCTGAATGAAGGATGGTGAACCCATCATGGGCCACATACAGAAAATGAAAAGATTCATGGACCGTTTGCTGAAATTGAATGTGAACTTTCCTAGGGAGTTGGCAATTGACATCATTTTCCACTCCTTACCTCCTTGTTATGACCAATTCAGAATGACATATCACATGAACAAGGAGGAGGTCACACTCAAAAAACTTCAAGGACTTTTGAAGACTGCCGAAAGTGGTTTTAAAAGTAAATCGATTGTTACCACTCCTACTCCTACCGCGGCCCCTGTCTTGGCAATTGGGCAAGGTAAAGGGAAGAAGAGGAAGATCCCTTCGAAGGGTACCAAGGGAAACTCCCTTGATGGATCCACTTTAAGTAGAACCAAAAGAGTTTCTGTTACTCCTTTTGCCAACCCTAAAGAGGTTGAATGCTTCTATTGTCATGAAAAGTCGCACTGGAAGCGAAACTGCTCAAAGTACCTACAAGATGTTAAGGATGGGAAAGTGAAACCCAACCATGAGGGTATTTACACTATATTGTCTAATTACTCACCCCATTCTAATTCTTAGGTCCTTGATACTGGTTGTGGTATTCAAATATGTTCTAATTTGCAGGGAATCCGAAGAAGTGAGAATGTGGAGCATGGAAAGATAAACTTAATCATGGGGAATTGGAAAGCTTCACCTGTCACCAAGATTGGAGTTTATTCTTTGTTGCTAAGTAGTGGGTTAACATTATATTTGAATAAATGTTGTTACTCATCTAAAATGGCGAGAAATAGTATTACCTTTCATGGTTTGACAAACAAGGGTTTACCTTTTCGTTTGATAATGAATGTGGTGGTATTAAGGCTTTCTTGAATAATGTTCTTTACTTTAAAGCATTTCCTTGTGATGGTGTGTATGAAACTGTGTTGGTTGTTGATAACCTAGGAAATAATGTGTTGTGTATTGATTCTTCCACTAACTTGGATAAAGCATCAATATGGCTTTGTCGTCTTGGATATGTAAGCAAGAAACGCATACGCCAACTCCAAAAGGACGAAGTCTTCGAGTCATTTGACCTAAAGTCCAATGAAAGGTGTGAATCTTGTTTTATTGGGAAAATGAAAAATTCACCCTTCACTGGTACTTGTGCTAGGGGTAAGGGTTTGTTGGACCTCATACATACTGATGTGTGTGTGTGTGACAACCCGAAGTTTATTCTGTCACTGTAACCCGTTTCTGTCAATAAAACTCGTCCTTATCGATTTGTTCCATTAACATTTGGGGTTAGGATATTTAAATCAAGACTTTTATTATAACTTCATGAGTGTCTAAACGCATTAGAAACACGTGAAACACCCTCGATATTCTTTTTTAAAAGTTTCTACTTCACGACCACGTCGAGTTACGACAACTTAATCGGGTACGATCATAAGCTCCTTTTAATGTCGGTATCGGGTAGATTTCCACCGGGCCACAAACTAAAACCCTATATAAGGGTGAACGGACCTCCATTTGAAGCTTTTCCACCCTCTTTACACACACTCTCTCTCTCTCTCTACAACTCAAATTTTGATCCAAAATCACCTCTTTCAAGCTCCAAATTGGTAAGTAATCTATCCTAGCTTATAGTTTAGCTTGTTTAGCATGAAAATTCATGTTTAAATCATCCAAAACCCTCAAAATCTTGTGTTTACAGCCCAGGAACAACCTCAAACCGCAAACACCCATAAATGGGGTTTTGGAGCCCCAAAACCCTTCCAAATCACTTCTAGTGCTTAGTTACGACTTAGGGGCTTGCATGAATGGACTTAGAACACCAAAATCTTTTCATTTGGGGAGTAAACATGATTTTACGGTCCAAGAACATTCTTGGAGCATAAACCCCTCTTCATAGGCCGTAAACACCTTTTAAGGTGTTAAATTGCCACTTAAACACCTCCTATGGCTTGAAATAATGTTTAGAATCAACCACCATCAAATTAGGGACCTTAAACTTCAAGGAAACCATGACCCTAGGAGATTACGTCCGTAAACCCCCCCCCCCCCCAAGGAATGGTCCCTTGGCCGTAAACTCCCTTATGGAGGTCAAATGGTGCCCTAACTTCCCCTTATGGCTTGGAATAATGCATAGAACCTTGTATTCTTTCATTGGAGACCCTAAATCATAAAATGAAGGGACAAGTAAGAGTTTACGGCCGTAAACTCTATGTTTGCAGCCGTGAACTCCCCCAAAGTGGTTCATTTGAAGCCCTAGTCACTTCCTATGCCCTAGAATTGAACCCAGCTTAATTCCCCAAGTGTTGTAAGACCTTTAAACATCCAAGAACACACCACCCATGATTTTAAGGCCGTAAACTCATGGGGATATGGTCATTGGGCCGAAAACTCCCCTAAGAGTTTACTCTTGAAGAGCAAACTCCATATCTAGGCCCTACACCCCCTTAGATGCAACCTAGATCATTCCTGACACTTGAGATAAAGTGTTTTCGCATCTCGGAGTGTTTTATTTTACTTAATTAGTAGTTCAAAGTTAATTAGATACAATTATGTATCTCCTCATGTTATGTAGGATCCTCGCACGTATTCAAGCCCTAAACTGACACTTAGCATCCAGCCGACACATTTCTCGACTGGTGAGTTCATACCCCTACGCTTTTTCCAAGTTTTTCATGTTTTTAGTGGGAGGGGGGGAATACAAGAAAATTATAAAGGTTTTCATAACTTAAAAACTGATGTAATACTACGATTTTCTGACAAACTTTTAGATATCTTTATCCCTTTTGTAATATGCAGAGCGTAAGGGATGTTTTCTGAATATAATTACATAGTTTTCAAATACAGTGTGGGAAACTATCAAACCAACCAAATTATTATGGGAATAATTTGGGATCTTCATTACTTGTTTTACGGATTCAGATTTCATGCATAGTCAATATATAAACTATGTCTGATTTATTTATCCATGTTTAATTTAGAGTATCATGCTAAATAATTTCTTTGTATTCAATTATTTATACTCTACTATGTTCCAAACGATTACGAAAGTAGATAACTGTTGGATAAGGTGTCTAAGTCCATAACTATTTCTGGTAAGTACTTGACCCGACCCGGCATGGTCCATTTGGGTTGCATGGCACCATGCAATTGGACAAACTAAATGAGAGAAATAACACTTGGAGATTATTAATATATTATAAGTTCTAATTTATTAATAATATTATTTAATTAGTTTGGTCAAGAATTAATTTAGAATTAATTAAGTGATCAAAAGATAACTAATTAAATATATGGGTTGATTATGCAAATCATCCATATCTTGTATAGTGGGCTAAGAGACTCCATGGATTATCAAGTTGGGTTCCACCCATAGGATGCTGCATGGATACTCCATGGGAGTTACAAACCCATGGGTCATGGAAATGAAGAGTCATGACACATTAGGGTTTACATGGTGTAACCCTAGATGTGTCAACACTATATAAGATTCTCATACTCCACCAAAATCGGCTACACATATGAAACAAGAGGGCTAGGCCGATTTTAAGAAGTGTGTATTCTCTCAAAAGTCTTTCCATGAGCATTTGGTGTTTTGTGAAGCATTTGAGGCATCACACTTGGGGTGCTAGGCTCACAAGGTTTCAAGGAACATAAGCAACAACAAGGTAAGTTATTCTATCTTTCATTCAAGTTAAAAATTGTCCCCATGTATGCTAGATAGGAATATAACCTTGGAATTCAACTTTTCATGATAATTAGACAAACATAGATCCAAGGTTATTAGGGTTGCATGTACACTTAGGAAGTGTTAGAATGCTCGAAACCTATTAGTGGTATCAGAGACTAGGCTTGTTTGTTTGTTATTTGTGCTAAATAGTTGAAAAAAGTCGATTTTGTGCAATCTGCCTGATGAACTCGCCGAGTCCATGGGGGGGACTCGCCGAGTAGGTTCGTGCACTCGGCGAGTAGGAGCCTCAGAATGCAGATTTTTGACTTTAGTTGCTGGAAATGGACTAGAAACATTACCCTAAACTATTTTGGTACTTGAAAACTTGTTTTAGATGGTGTAATGTCTTTCCTAATCCATTTACAACAACTAGTTATCAAAATTACAAAGTTATAAGTGTTATTTTGATTCATGAAAGTGTTCATGTTTATGTTCTTGATCTTATGATGTTTAGATGATCATAGGAATTGTTTGTTACCTATGTGGTAGACTAATTCTTGATCATTATGTGTTTTAATGGAGTCCATAACTTGTCCTCAAGTTATGGAAAACCAAAAGTCACTTTGCTTTAAAACCATTAAAAGAACACATGGATTATAAAAATGAAGAGTCTTCATTTTTAATACCCTAATAAACTCATAAGTTACATGAAATGAAAAGTTTTGAAAGTTTAAAAAACTTGCCCTCAAGTTTTGGAACAAGTAAAGTCATGTTAAAACTTTAGTTCCAACCCTTAGAATTTTAAAAGTTAAAATTCTACCCTTATACTTATAATATTATAAGTTAATAATAATATATATATATATATGTATAAGATCAAAGTCGTCTTACCGCTAGTACGCCTCATTCACGAAGCCGGTCTATAAGGTGGGTATAAGGTTGTTGCCTATAAAATCGCAACTTAATGGGTGTCCACTCTCACCCACCGCTTGCTTGACTGGTGGAGGGTCGTTAGCCGAACAAGTAGGACAAGGACTTATAAATTCTCATTAAAAGTATGATGAATATTATAAAGTAACTAAATGTTTTTATTAAATTCCCAATCTTAGTTTCTTTAGGAAAATTGTGAAAGAGGTGCTAATCCATGAAATTACACTTTACACTTTGTTTAAGTCGTTGGTGGAGCGTGTGTGGTTAACCGGCACACTAACTTGGACTTAACAAGGTAGGTAAAGGGTGACTTAAGGTTTATCATAGTATCGGTGGAGTGTGTGTGGTTTACCGGCACATTGATTGAGTGATAAACTTTAAGGGTACCAAGTGATTTGCATGGTTACTTCACACCTCGTTTTGTGATCCTCGGTATCCCAGTCAAAAAACTTGGAGGGCACACTCGAGATTGAAACATGCCTTTGAAAAGTTCATTGAATCTCAAAAGAATCTAGGAATTTCTAAGAACCAATCAAAAACCTAATATATAATATTTCGGTTTTCGTAGTGGATATTGGTGAATCGTCATTCACCTACCTTTCAAATATGTTATAGCTTGGATTACGGCATACCTCTTCAAAGATATAATATATTGTGATTGGATCCTAGCCTTAATATTACATTTGGGTGTTTTATTAAGGACTCTCTTAATTTCTAAACTAATCTTGTCCTCTTCCTTCAGATGTCTTCAAACAATGCTGCTTCTGGCCCTAATCCTAATGGCTCCTTTACCCTTATGAACTTGTGTGGGAAAGTCACTTTTGATGGATCCAACTTCAATGAGTGGATCAGAAACATCAGGATGATTACCCACTACAAGGACAAAGAATATTTCCTCGACAAAGAACTTAAGGAGATTGATGAGACCACTGCAACTCCCTAGGAGATTGCTAACTTTCAAGCACATGAAATGGATGCTACCAAAGTGGCATGCATCATGATGGCCACGATGACAGCGGAACTCCAAAAGCCCTATGAGGACTTCTACCCTTTTGAAATGCACCAAGATCTGATGGAAAGATACCATCAAAGTGCACGACAAGAGAGGTATGAAATCATCTGCTCCATGATAACAACCATGATGAAGGATGGGGAATCCGTCACGAGCCACATGCACAAAATGCAAAGGTATGTGGATCGGTTGCTGAAGCTTAATGTGAACTTCCGTGAGGATCTTGCAATAGATATCATTTTGCACTCCTTGCCATCGTGCTATGATCAATTCTGCATGACATATCACATGAATAAGGAAGAGGTCACACTCAGCAAACTTCAGGGACTTCTCAAGACCGCAGAAACTGGTCTTAAGGGGAAGTCGGTTGTTAACACTCCTACTCCAAACTCCACTCCGGTTTTGGCAATCGGGAAAAGTCGAGGGAAGAAGAGAAAGAGCTCTTTGAAGGGTACCAAGTCTAGGACCCTTGATGGCTCTTCTTCAGGTGGAACCAAGAAAGGTTACGTCACTCCTTCTTCTGACCCAAAAGAGGCTGAATGCTTCTATTGCCATGAAAAATCACATTAGAAGCAAAACTGCCCAAAATACCAGCAGGATGTGATGGATGGGAACGTTAAACCCAACCATGCAGGTGTTTACACTATCTTATCTAATAACTCACCCCATTCTAATTCTTGGGTCCTTGATACCGATTGTGGTATTCATATTTGTTCTGATTTGCAGGGAATAAGAAGAAGTGAGATTGTGGAGCAAGGAAGAATAAACTTAATCATGGGGAATAAGAAAGCTTTACCTGTCACCAAGATTGGAGTTTATACTTTATCGCTAAGTAGTGGGTTTAGTTTAGATTTGAATAAGTGTTGTTATTCGCCCGAAATGGCAAGAAATATTATTTCCTTTCATGAATTGTATCAACAAGGTTTCACCCTTTCATTTGATAATGAAGTTGGTTCGATTAATGCTTTCTTTAATAATGTTCTTTATTTTAAAGCATTACCTTGTGATGACGTGTATGAAATAGTATCTGTGGTTGATAACCTAGGAAATAATGTACTGTGTATTGATTCTATTAATAATAACTTGGATGAAGCATCATTATGGCATTTTCGTATTGGACATATAAGCAAGAAACGCATAGGCCAACTCCAAAAGGATGGAGTCTTGGAGTCATTTGACCTAAAGTCAGATGATAGTTGCGAATCATGCTTACTTGGAAAAATGACAAAGTCACCCTTCACAGGTTCTTGTGAGAGGGGTGAAGGTTTGTTGGATCTTGTACACACGGATGTGTGTGGGCCCTTCAAACATGCCACAAGGGATGCTAATCGTTATTATTTGACTTTTACTGATGATTACAGTAGATATGGATATGTCTACTTAATCAAGCATAAGTCAGAGACTTTCGGAAAGTTTAAGGAATTTAATCAGGAAGTCGAGAATCAATTGGGCAGGAACATTAAGATGCCTCGATCCGATCGAGGTGGTGAGTATCTTAGTTCAGAGTTCCTTGACTATCTTAGGGAATGTGGGATTATCTCACAATTGACACCTCCTAGGACACCGCAGTTGAATGGTGTAGTTGAGAGGCGTAATCGAACCTTGTTGAGTATGGTTCGTTCCATGATGAGTTGAGCTTCGCTACCAATCTCATTTTGGGGCTATGCCTTAGAGACCGCCGCCCATATCCTTAATCTAGTCCCTACAAAGAAAGTTGCCAAAACTCCTCATGAGATGTGGACTGGTAAAGTACCCAAACTAGACCACATCATGATTTGGGGTTGCGAGGCTTTTGTGAGACGCGAGACTCATGATAAGCTCGAACCTCGAAGCAAGAGGTGTATTTTCATCGGCTACCCACAACAATCCTTTGGTTACCTATTCTACAGACCTAGTGAAAATGTGGTCTTTGTAGCTAGGAGGGCTTTCTTTAAAGAGAGAGAGAGAGAGAGAGAGAGAGTTCATAAGCCAAGGAAACAGTGGGAGGAAAGTTGATCTTGAAGAAATTCAAGAGTCAAGCGGTGAAGGAACCTCAAACCCTAGCACTCAACTTGAGGAGGAAACTCCTGTTGAGTCAATTGACAAGTCTGTACCTCTGAGGCGTTCCACAAGGGTTAGGAATGCACCTGAGCATTACTATGGATTCCATATTACTGCAGAAGGTGATACACTTATCAGTGATGAGACACTGATAGGTATGGATGAACCTAACACTTACGCGGAAGCCATGGCAGGCCCTGAGTCAGCCAAGTGGAAAGAGGCAATGGACAGCGAGATACAGTCCATGTATGACAATCAATTTTGGAACTTGGTTGAGAATGTACCAGGTCGTAAGACGGTAGGGTGCAAATGGATCTTCAAGAAGAAGACCGACATGGATGGTAAAGTACACACCTATAAGGCACGAATGGTTGCAAAGGGTTTCTCACAAACTCCGGGAGTTGATTATGATGAGACCTTTTCTCCAGTGGCCAAGATTAAGTCTATTAGGGCTCTGTTAGCCATAGCTGCATTTCATGACTATGAAATATGGAAAATGGATGTCAAAACCGCTTTCCTTAATGGAAAATTGGCTGAAGATGTTTACATGAGTCAGCCAGAAGGTTTTGTCAGCAACGAGTACCCTAATAGAGTGTGTAAGCTTAAGAAATCCATTTATGGGTTAAAGCAAGCAACTCGTAGATGGAATCTTTGCTTTGATGAGAAAGTCAAGGAATATGGCTTTTCTAGCAGTGAAGATGAATCTTGTGTATATGTCAAGGCTAGTGGGAGTATAGTTAGCTTTTTGGTATTGTATGTGGATGACATACTACTCATAGGAAATGACATCCCAACTCTGCAGGAAGTTAAGTCCTGGCTTGGGAAGTGTTTCTCTATGAAGGACCTAGGAGAAGCTGCCTATATTCTAGGGATAAGGATCTTGAGAGATCGGAGTAGAAGACTAATTGGACTTAGTAAGACTACCTACCTGGATAAGGTGCTGAAGAGATTCAACATGCAGGACTCCAAGAAAGGAGAGTTACCCATCCAGAGTAACGCCAGATTGAGTAAGACACAAAGCCCTAGCACTGAGGAAGAGATAGCAGAAATGAGTCGAATACCTTATGCTTCGGCTGTAGGATCGATCATGTATGCTATGACGTGTACTTGACCTGATGTAGCTTTTGCCCTGAGCATGGTTAGCAGGTATCAGGGGAACCCTGGCAAGGCACACTGGACTGCGGTAAAGAATATCCTCAAGTACCTACGGAGGACTAAGGACTGGGTCCTTACCCTCGGTGGGAGTGATGACTTGAGGGTTGTAGGGTATAGTCATGCTAGCTTTCAGACTGATAGGGATAATTTCCGCTCTCAGTCTGGCTGGGTCTTTACCCTAAATGGAGGAGCAATTTCTTGGAAGAGTTCCAAGCAAGAGACAGTGGTTGATTCAACTTGTGAATCAGAGTATATTGCAGCTAGCGAGGCAGCAAAGGAGGCGATATGGCTGAAGAACTTCATTGGAGACCTTAAAGTTGTACCAGGTAATAAAGAGCCAATGGAAATTTTCTGTGATAGTGAAAGTGTTGTTGCCTTAGCCAAGGAACCAAGGGATCACGGAAGATCCAGACACATCGACAGAAAATACCATTATATCAGACATCGAATAGAAGAAGGACTCCTAGTGGCAAAGAGGGTATCATCAGATGAGAATCCAGCAGATCCCCTCACGAAGGGACTGACTCGGGTTAAGCATCTCCAGCATGCTCGGAGCATAGGGCTGAAGGATGATATTAGATTTAGTAGTTAGATAACCTCGAAATTTGTAAAGTGTAATTGACATTAGATGATGAATAAAAGGTGTTTTATTTATAAGTAAAGTGTTGCTATCTCTTGTCAATCGTTTACTATATTTCTTTTGCATGTTTTGACTTCCAGAATAATAATGTTTGGTATATCATATTATTCAAACCTCCATAGTCGGTCATATGTCGGAAGTAGGTATGAATCAAGACTGTCATGATTAGTTGCAGAGGTCTAAGGTGTTGGACATGGCTACAATAATCATGAGTGCTCATAAGTTATGAGCATTGGACTCAACCCACGCTCACTGGAATCACTTCAAGGAATTTATCTCGAGTGATCGTGAGACGGTAATATCATATAAGTCTTCAAACCTAGAGATATGATTTGCTACTTACGAGTTGATTATGGATTGATTGTATGAAAACGCATTGGTAACTCGATGTTATAAAACATGCTTTTGTGTGTAATTCAATGAGTAGTAGAAGAAACTTATGAGTCGAAGTTTATTTGTTCCTTCTTGGATTAGAAGCTGATATCTGGGCCCCTCGATGATTATGTTTTGATCTATGTACCGGGCCCGGTCAGAACTAAGTTGATGTGTTCAATTAAGTTCTTTGTCAAACAAATCGGAAATCGGGAAACAAACTATTGGACAATAAGTAAGACATTGTTCCATGTATTTGTCCGGCTGATATCTGGAACAGAGGATTATATGATCACTTATCATAAATGGCATATCATCATCTTCTCAGTTCCGAGAGACCTTGAAAGAGCTATGATTGTCGGTCGATTCCTGAAGTACTAGAGTTATAGTTATTAGACTTATCAAAGTGGGAGACTGTTGGATAAGGTGTCTAAGTCCATAACTATTTCTGGTAAGTACTTGAACCGACCCGACATGCTCCATTTGGGTTGCATGGCACCATGCAATTGGACAGACTAAATGAGAGAAATAACACTTGGAGATTATTAATATGTTATAAGTTCTAATATATTAATAGTATTATTTAATTAGTTTGGTCAAGAATTAATTTAGAATTAATTAAGTGATCAAAAGATAACTAATTAAATATATGGGTTTATTATGTAAATCATCATTATCTTGTATAGTGGGCTAAGAGGCTCCATGGATTATTAAGTTGAGTTCCACCCATAGGATGCTCCACGGATGCTCCATGGGAGTTACAAATCCATGGGTCATGGAAATGAAGAGTCATGACACATTAGGGTTTAAATGTTGTAACCCTAGATCTGTCAACACTAAATAAGAGTCTCATACTCCACCAAAATCGGCTACACATATGAAACAAGAGGGCTAGGCCGATTTTAAGAAGTGTGTATTCTCTCAAAAGTCTTTCCAAGAGCATTTGGTGTTGTGTGAAGCATTTGAGGCATCACACTTGGGGTGCTAGGCTCACAAGGTTTCAAGGAACATAAGCAATAACAAGGTAAGTTATTCTATCTTTCATTCAAGTTAAAAATTGTTCCCCATGTATGCTAGATAGGAATATAACCTTGGAATTTAACTTTGCATGATGATTAGACAAACATAGATCCAAGGTTATTAGGGTTGCATGTACACTTAGGAAGTGTTAGAATGCTCAAAACCCATCAATAACGACCAAGTATACCGTGAATTATTTAATACTAGCTTGTGAGATTCGTCTTCGTTAATCCTCTCAGGGGTATCAGTAAATCCTCTCCGGATGTATAGCCAGAGTCTCCTGGAGGGAGAGCGTGAAATTTATGGATAGATCTATTCGGGACTGACAATCCCATGCCTTAACTGCAAGCTACAGTTAGGCGGGCATGCATAGGGTGACAAATTTTGTAAATCAGTCGACGTCTGAAGAACGTCTAGGAGGTCACAGGTCAAATTAGTATGGTTATACGACTCACAATACGTATTAAAGATAACTTTGTTCACATATTTAATTTCTTTCTCTAATATATAGTTTTATGTATTAAAACTACCTACTTTTGTACTGAATGGTATTCCAGGGATTTTAACATATGTTTTTCTTATCGTACTGGTAATAATCAGGGCTTTTCTTATAGAAATCGACAAACGTGTTAGAAAATATGGGATTTTCTTGGAAACATGCATATTTATTTCATAACTCAATGGTTTTCGATATTACTACATTCTTTATCAAAGGAAATGAAGTGTTTTCACAAGATTTAATTATCAGATTTTTCCTCACAAAACATGCTTATGAACTCACCAGCTTTATGCTGATATTTTTAAAACTACTTGTATTCTCAGGTTCTCATTAGTCAGGTATCCCGCGATCTTTTGGAGAAGACGGAGCGTATAGAAGTCTCGTCTGTACTTTTGTTTATATGATGTATATGTATAAAACTTGTATCACTTTGTTTTCAAACAAATGTAAGTATTTCTATGTAATGTAATGGTTGTGTTTACTATGCTTGCTATGTACATTGGTTGTGATACTACGCATGACGTCACCTTCGCCGCGGAACGTTTCCGCCTTCGGTTTCGGGGTGTGACTGATTGGACCCTTCAGAACCGCCACAAGGGATGCTAACCGCTTCTATGTGACTTTTAGTGATGATTATAGTAGATATGGACATGTCTACTTAATCAAGCATAAGTCAGAAACCTTTGAAAAGTTCAAGGAGTTTAAACAGGAAGTGGAAAATCAGTTGTGCAGGAACATTAAGATGCTTCGATTTGATCAAGGTGGTGAGTTTCTTAGTACAAAGTTCCTTGACTATCTTAAGGAATGTGGGATTGTCTCACAATTGACACCTCACAGGACACCACAACTTAATGGTGTGGTTGAGAGGTGTAATCAAACCTTGTTGGATATGGTTTGTTCCATGATGAGTTAAGCTTCGCTACCAATCTCATTTTAGGGGTACGCCTTAGAGACTGCCACCCATATCCTTAATCTAGTTCCTACCAAAAAGGTTGCCAAAACACCTCACGAGATGTGGACTGGAAAAGTTCCCAATTTGGACTACATCAAGATTTGGGGTTGCGAGGCTTTCATGAGGCGCGAGACTCACGATATTCTTCAACCTCGAAGTGAGAGGTGTATTTTCATCGGCTACCCGCATAAATCCTTTGGTTATCTCTTCTATAGACCCAATGATAATGTGGTCTTTGTAGCAAGAATAAGAGTCTTTCAAGAGAAAGAGATAGTTCATAAGCCAAGGAAACAGTGGGAGGGAAATTGACCATGAAGAAATTCAAGAGTCAAGTGATGAAGGAACCTCAAACCATAGCAATCAACCTGAGGAGGAAACTCCTGTCGATCCGATTGACGAGTATGTACCTCTGAGGCATTCCACGAGAGTTAGAAATGCACCCGAGAATTACTATGGTTTCCATATTACTGCGGAAGGTGATACACTTATCAGTGACAATACACTAGTAAGTTTGGATGAACCTAATAGCTACACGGAAGCCATGGCAGGTCCTGAGGCTGCTAAATGGAAAGTGGCTATGGAAAGCGAGATACAATCCTAGTATGACAATCAACTTTGGAACTTGGTTGACAATGTACCAGGTTGTAAGACAGTCGGGTGCAAATGGATATTCAAGAAGAAGATCGACATGGATGGTAATGTACACACTTATAAGGCGCGACTGGTTGCAAAGGGATTTTGTCAAACTCCGGGAGTTGATTATGATGAGACATTTTCACCAGTAGCAAAGATTAAGTCTATTGGGGTTATGTTCGCCATTACTGCATTTCATGATTATGAAATATGGCAAATGGAGTACCCTAATAGAGGGCTTTATCAGTATAGAGTACCCTAATAGAGTGTGTAAGCTTGAGAAATCCATCTATGGATTGAAACAAACACCTCGCAGATGGAATCTATGTTTCGATGAGAAAGTCAAAGAGTTTGGCTTTTCGAGGAGCAAAGATGAATCTTGTGTATATGTCAAGGCTAGTAGGAGTGCAGTTAGCTTTTTTTTACTGTATGTCGATGACATACTACTCATAGGAAATAACATCCCAACTCTACAGGAAGTGAAGTCCTGGCTTGGGAAGTGTTTCGCTAAGAAGGACCTTGGAGAAACTGCCTATATCCTAGGGATAAGGAAACTGAGAGACAGGAGTAAGCGACTAATTGGACTTGGTCAGAGGACCTACTTGGATAAGGTGTTGAATAAGTTCGGCATGCAAAATTGCAAGAAAGGAGAGTTACCGATCCAAAGTAACGCCAGATTTAGTAAGACTCAGAGCCCGAGTACAGAGGCCAAGATAGCAGAGATGAGTCGAGTACCGTATGCTTCCGTTGTAGGCTCGATCATGTATGCTATGACTTGTTCTCGTCCTGATGTGGCATTTGCGTTGAGCATGGTCATTAGATATTAGGGAAACCCTAGCAAGGCTCACTGGACTACGGTAAAGAACATTCTCAAGTACCTGCGGAGGACTAAGGACTGGGTCCTTACCCTCGGTGGGAGTGATATCTTGAGAGTAGTAGGGTATAGTGATGCTAGGTTCCAGACTGTTAGGGATAATTTTTGCTCTCATTTAGGCTGTATCTTTACCTTAAACAATGGCACAATTACTTGGAAAAGTTCCAAGCAGGAGACAGTGGCTTATTCAACTTGCGAATCAGAGTATATAGTGACAAACGAGGCAAAAAAGGAGGCTATATGGCTAAAGAACTTCATTGGAGACCTTGGAGTTGTACCACCTATAAAAGAGCCTATGGAGATTTTCCTTGATAGTGAAAGTGCAGTTGCCTTAGTCAAGGAACGAAGGTATCATGGAAGATCTATACATATCGACAGAAAATACCATTTCATCAGACATCAAATAGAAGAAGGACTCCTCGTGGCAAATAGGGTATCATCGGATAAGAACCCGGTAGATCCCCTCACAAAGGGATTGGGTAGGGTTAATCATCTTCAGCATGCAAGGTGCATAGCCATAAAGGATGATATTAGTTTCAGAAATTAGATAGCTTTGAAATTTGTAAAGTGTAATTGACATTTGAAGATAAATAAAAGTTGTTGTTTATTTTTAAGTAAAGTGTTGCTATCTTCTGTCAATCATTTACTATTATTTCATTTTGCATGTTTTGACTTCCAAAATAATTATGTTATTGTATATCATATTATTCAAATTCTCCACAGTCGGTCATATGTTGGAAGTAGATATGAATCAATACTATCATGAAGGTTGCTTGTAGATGTCTAACGTGTTGGACATATCAAGAGTTGCTACAACACTCATGAGTGCTCATCAGTTCTGAGTATTGGATTCCACCAACGCTCACTTGTATCACTTAATGGAATTTATCTCGAGTGTTTTGAGATGGTAATATCATATAAGTCTTCAAACCTAGAGATATGAGTTGTTGACTATGAGTTGGTTATACATTGATTGCACGAAAATGCATTGGTAACTCCATGTTATAAAATGTGCATTTGTGTATGATTCAACAAGTAGTAGAACAAGAATATGAGTCGAATTTTATTCGTTCCTTCTTGGATTAGAAGCAATATCTTGGCCCCTCGAGGATTTTGTGTTGACCTATGTTCCGGGCCCGGTCAGAACTAAATTGATGTGTTCGATTAAGTTCTATGTCAAACAAATCAGAAATCAGGAAACAAACTGCTGGACAATAAGTAAGACATTGTTCCATGTATTTGTCTGGCAAATATCTAGAACAAAGGATTATATGATCACTTATCTTAAATGGCGTATCATCATCATCTTAGTTCCGCAAGACCTATAAAGAGCTACAATTGCTGATCGGTTCCTGAAGTCATTCTTACAGTTATAATTATTAGACTTGACCCGATTAGCATGGTCCATTTAGGTTGCATGGCATTGCAACACTTGGATAGACTAAATGAGAGAAATGACAATTAAGGTTTACCAATATATTATAAGTTCTAATATATTAATAGTATTATTTAATTAGTATTTATTAAGAATTAATTTATAATTAATTTGGTGATCAAAAGGAGACAAATTAAATATATGGGGTTGATTGTGCAAGTCATCCATTCTTTTATAGAGGGCTAATGATCCGTGGTTTATTGAATTAGGCTAAAACCCATAAGGTGATCCATTGATAGTCCATGGAGGTTATAAACACATGGATCATGGAATATGAAAAGCCATGGCAATTAGGGTTTACATGATGTAACGCCACTTGTGACACAACTGTAAAAGGACCCCATGACTAGCAAAATTGACACTACTATGTGTAGAACAAGAGGGCTAGCCGATTTTGAGTCATAGTGTACTTCTCTCAAATTTATTCCAAGAGTTGTGGTGTTGTGTGAAACATTTGAGGCATAATACTTGAGGTTCTAGGCTCACAAGGTTCTCAAGGAATCCAAGCAACAAGAAAGGTATGTTCTCCTATTAGCTTTTCGTTGGATTAGTGTCTAAGTCCATAACTATTTTGGTATGAACTTGACCCGATGGTGCATGGTCCTTTTGGGTTGCCTTCACCAAAGCAACTTGATTGGGGAAATAAATAGAGAGAGGTTATTATGATTTATTAATATGTTATAAGAATAATATATTAAAGGAGAAATCATATTTGTTTAATTAATATTGGTCAATAATTAATTAAGAATTAATTTTGTGATCAAGTGTAATTAATTAAACTAGAGGGGCTGAATTGCAATTATGTGATAGTTGCAAAATAGGGCAATGGTTATCCTTGTTAAAGGATGGACGAATTCAAGGATAAGGATATCCTTAAAATCATCCAAAGGTCCAAGAGATAAGGGTTTTCAAGGCTTATCTTATGGTTGCTTGATGGGCAAGTAATTAGATAAGGATAAGGACTGAAACCCTAATCCCAACCCTATATAAAGACCCCTAAGGCCTTAGGAATTCGTGTACTTGGTCCCTAGAGCATCTAAGGATGAATTCCTACCTCTCTTCTCTCTCTTTATGCCTTCTCCACTTCTTATGGTGTTTGTAAGCCATTAGAGGAGTGACACTTGTGACTCTCAGCCTTCCAAAGTCAATACAAGGAGATTTGGGATTGTTATTACTACATGTGACAACTGCCAATTCAGTTCATTCTCGGACTCATGCATCTTTATAAAAACCATTCATGCACAACATGCCATGACCTAGTAGTATAGATTAGGTCAAAATTCATGCATAAACTAGGATCCAACTAAGATCTAGGACTAATATACTTGACACTTACAATTCTAGTAAGTTGCTTAAACTACAATAGGAAATGCCAATGCTATAATTAGAATGAAGCTTTCAAGCTTTTTTATAATTGAAATAGGGTATAAAACCCTAAAAATAAATTAAAATATTCTAATTATACTTCATCATGTTGATGAATGTCAAACAATATTCCAAAAACCCTAAAGAGCCAAAAATCCAAACTTATTAATTATAAAGCTTAAAAACTTTATAAAATTTGGTTATAAAACTTCCAATATCAAATTCTTATTAATCAAATTATGAATTATGATCAATGAAATAGAAATTAAATTATCAAGTATTAATCATAATTTATTTGTTGAAAACAAGATTTTTAAAAATAAATCAAATTGCTTAATAAGCACTTTTATAAAAATCAATGTCTTTATATAAATAATGGAGTTAATTTTTATAAAATTTGAATAAGGAGAGAGGAGGTTTAATGGATGGAAAATCTGGCCATCTCCCCTCCCCATACACTCTCTTCCCCAAAACTCATGATTAAACTCAAACCCACACTCCACCTCTTCTTTCTTCACTCTTTCACACTTCACTCTCTTCTTCCCTCTCTCTAAACTCACGAAATTTCTCTCCTTTATCTGCCAAATTTCAAGACTTTGAAGACCTTGAAGTGTTCTTACTTCCTTCAAGATCATAACAAAGGTAAACAACATCATCTTCTTCCATAGTTACATGATTTTACTTCTTTTCCTTCTTAGTTTTCTCTTCTTTTCGGATTCTATGCCATTCCATGGCTAGAAATCTTTATATTTTCCCTTGTGGTTTATAGATTCTCACCATAACACAATGCATGTGTAAGAGATGGTGAAAATCCGGGATCAAACCCATGCAAGGAGTGAAAAAGATGCACATATGATCATGTGACATCAAAACCTAATATTTCATGTTCTTCTCCATTTCTTTTGTGTTCATGCATGGCCAAAAGCATTTAAACCATTTCTAGTACATCTTGGATGCTCATTCATTCCATGCATGTGTTAGAAATCGGTCCTTACCAAAGACATGCATGATGTTCTTGTTGAAATACCCTAATAATGCACACAAGAAAACATGCAATCTGCCAGATTACATCGTTCGACTTTGAACGGCCATAACTCAGTCATTTCTTAACCAAATAATGATATTCTTTTTGTATTGGTTAGTTCCACGAGTTAACTTTCAAACCCAACTGGCCTTACTGTAAAATATTAAATATCCGATTTTTGGCAATTTTTACAAAATGGTTGCGCATACAGCTCTTTTTCTGTGATCACTATTTTTGCCTTGCATAATCAATGGCCTTAAACCCAACCATAAATCTGAGGAAAAATACCTTAGAAACTTAACATATCTAGTGAATGGGCTACACAAATTCATGAACTTCAGCCACATTTACACTTCATGCATTATTGCATGCAACTTTTCTTAAATTGTTTGGAATCATTACCCTCATTTCTCTTCTGAATACATTTTTTTACATTTTTCCTTTTGAAAGCCCTTGCATGCATGAGATAATCTGGGAAATTTCAAGAGCTTTTGTTATTTCTTTGATTTATTGGAGTTATTGCTAAAACCAAGGGCATAAATCATATAAAATACTTCCAGAGGTCAATAAATCCTAAATAAATTCATGGATGATCCTTATTGGGAACAATGAACCCTCACCAAATTTTAGTAATTTTTGTTACTTTTAAATACGATTTCTAATTCTCTTTTGTTTAGGACATGATAAATTACAAAACCACCTTAGAGGATATCAAAATTGTATCTAACAACTTTCGCATACCTTAACTGTGATGGGTGACTCCATAAAATAATTTCTAGATTTTTCATCATGTCTTACTATTTTTCCCAATTTTTGGTAATTATAATGGTCTAAAAATGGGAGAAATAGTTCTGATTATCCAAAATTCATGAAAATTTACCAGGATATCATATTAGACAGTAGGAGGCTACATAAAAATTTTGAAGATTTTTCTCTACTGTAAAATATTTTTCTCTTATTTTCTAAAATTAATTGCATTAAAATGCACTTAAATACACATAAATACCCAAAACCAGTTTATACATTATGAAAACCACTTTTGATATTTTTTTCCAGGATATTTATACTGTAAATGATGTTACAAAAATTTATGGTGATTTATTTTAACTGTTTAATATTATTTCTTTAATTAATGACTATTTAAAGGAATAAAACAAGGAAAATAGAAATAACCACTGAAAAATATCTTTTATATTTTTCCCAGCCTTATGTATTATAACAATTTAATAAAAAGTTTGGGTAATTTTGGAAACTGTTTTCTATTTATTTCAATTTTTATTGGAATAAATGCCCATAAATCATAAAATATAATTAAACAGCTTCGAAATCCATTTTTATATTTTTCCCAGCTTAGTATTGTGTAATAACAATTAAATAAAAATTTTGAGAATTTTTATCCTTTGAATGCTATTTTCATGAATTTATGTTGTAATAAGGACTTAAAAATTTGGAAAATTTATATTCCAATGTTGTAATTAATCGCCCGATATATAGAATTTCATTACTTCATAAAAAGTGTAACTAATTGATATAAAATCCAATACTAAAACATAAATTGGCATTTCCCTATATGTAGAGTTTAGTATATTAGCATTAGATATCGACATGGAAACTCACTAGTGCGTGTGTTTGATGTCGTAGGATCCCGGTAGTAAGACGTTGGTGCATCCCGAAGTACCGCTTGTGCCTACACAAAACATCGTGAGTATTCACGCACTCCCTTATTTTCAGTTTTATGTTTTGGGGTGGAAAAGCATGTCCAGAAAAACTATTATTTGTATGTTGTATTTAAATTGATTTGTATCAAACACGATTGCTATTGTATTGCTATGTTTCTTTATGTATGTCTATGCAACACAGAACATGAGAACATATTGTACTAAGGCCCTTCCCTTATCTCTAACCATTAACTCTTTGAGCCAATGGTCATTATGGATAGCGCTATTAGGAATTGACAACTCCTCACTCGCCCGAATCGCTAGAGTGCATGATACCATATTCATCTATGGAACGATAAGCATAGATCTCGATAGGGATTCATTCATAGGTTTGGTTGAGACTCATTGTTTGCTTATACACATACAAAAACTCGTTCTCGTTATAGCAATAAACTTGTATTCATAAGTAGCAATCAACTTTGTTTATCATTAAAGCAATGTACTTGTATTTACGAAAAGCATTATTGTACCCTCGACTTATAAACTTGTGAACTCACCAACTATTTTCATAGTTGACGCTCATTTTACATGCTTTTTCAGGAAATAATTAGTAAGTGGATGTAAAGATTCATCATCATAGAGCATGCTGCATCGTGTTGAAGCTATTATGAAGTTATATTTTGAATAATGTTATTTTGAAAAACTTGTATTTCGTTTCTTTTGAAGCTATGGGTTGTAAACTTTTAAATACTGCTATGGTGATGTATCTTTATCTTTTGCAATGAAACCGTTATCGCTGTCATACCTTGCGTTTCCGCTTTAGCAGGGTGTGACACTACATAACAATCAAGGTAACATTATAAACCTATTCTCATGTTAATATGATTATTTGAATGCTAGAATTAGGGTTTATAGTCTTGGATAACATGCATGTACAATAGAGAAACCTAGATCCAAGCTTTAGGGTTTGTATGAGCACATAGGATGTCTTATGAACAAAACCCATTAGTGGTATCAGAACCATGATTGGTTTCAATTGTATTGATGCTTGATGTAACTGAAAAAACGTGTTTTGGCCTCATTGTTCGACCTGACTCGGCGAGTCACTCTTGGACTCGGCGAGTCAGCCCTACTCGGCGAGTTCCAGAGGGTGACTCGGCGAGTCGGTGCGTCAGACAGAGGTATATCCGGGATTTCTTGCTGTTTTCGCTTATGGATAGTTACCTTATCATGTTAGATCAATATTAATCCGATTATATGATATATTTGACTATATTTTGATCTAATTGAAGATATTTATCAATTAATAAGATGATTGTTTCCTTATAAGATAATTGATTAATTATTTTAAGTAAATTGATAAATTGTTTTGCAAGAAATCAATAAATAAATCAAATATGGATAATTATGTGATTAAATGTTAATTTAAATTATTTGTTATTTGATCCTTGTTGTTATGAAAAGTTTCATATTTTCCCCTTTAGGTTTTATAGTTTAAATTTGAACCCAAAAGTTTTGTTGTTTTGAAATTTAAATAGTTGAAACCCTAATGTTTTGAAAAAGGTTTCGAAACTTGCCCTCAAGTTTTGAAATTTAAATTTTGATTAAATAGTTTAATTTTAATGCATATTTAAATTCTAAACCCTAATGTGTTGAAATGCTTCAAAACTTGCCCTCATGTTTTGGAATTTAAAAGTTGATTAAAAGTTTAATTACGAAAGTTAAATTCTAAAAACTCTAGTATAGTTTTGAAAAAGTTCAAATCACACCCTTATGGTTTTATTAATTAATTAAGGTGTATAATTAAAAGAAGTTTAATAAATCCATAAAAGTTTAGGTTTACAATTTAATTAAATTAAAAGTATAATTGTTAAATTAGACCACCTAGTATTTTAAAAGTATAAAATACACCCTATACTATATATAACATTAAAAGTCTAACATTATATATATGTATGAGTAAAAGTCAGTCTTACCGTTAGTAGGCCTCATTCACGAAGCTGGTCTATAAGGGGTGTTTAAGGAAATTGCCTATAAAATGGCGATTGAATGGGTATCCACTCTTACCCACCGCACTCTTGACTAGTGGAGGGTTGTTAGCCGAACGGGTAGGATAGGACGAAAACTTCCATTATAAGTATAATGAATTATTAAAGTAACTAAATGTTTTCATAAAATTCCCAATCTTAGTTACTTAGGCAAAAGTTAATTGATGCAATTCCATGAAATTACACTTTGTGCCCTTGCGAAGACGTTAGTGGAGCGTGTGTGGTTTACCGGCATACTAAATGGTTCTAAGCAAAGGTAGCAAAGGGTGACTCAATGTTTGTCATAGTTCGGTGGAGTGTGTGTGGTTTACCGACACATCGAATAGGTGACTGTAACATGTGAGGGCACCATGTAAGTTTGCATGGTTATTCACACCCGCTTTGTGATCCTCGGCATCCCAGTCACAAACAAGAGGGGAATATCGAGATTTAAACATGCCATTGAAAGTTCAATGAATCTCAAAGGATCTAGGAGTTTTTATAGATTTAAAACATAAATTTATTTTTCGTTTTTCGTGGTGGAAATTAATGAATCGTCATTCACTTACCTTCAAATGTTCTGCAATTAGGGTTACGGCATCCCTCTCCCGAGTTGTGGAATATTGTGTTGGGTCCTAGCCTTAGTACTTCATTTGGGTGATTTACTAAGGACTCAATCAATCAACTAACTTGAATTCGTTTTTCTCCCGTTATGTAGATGTCAAAGTTCGACAACTATGGTCTTCCCAAATCCCGTGGAACAAGCATTCCACATGAAGATGATATTCCACGATTTGATCGAGGAACAAGAGATCATACTTCACTTCCTCTACCTCCTCCAATTATTCTCGCTAACCCACAAGATCAAAGGCTTGAAAAGTTCAAGATCACTCAAGCCATTTTGGCAAGTAAACGTAAAGAAGGAAAGCCAGTGTGTGCACACGTCCTAGGGATGAAGTCACACATTGATAGGATAAGAATGTTGGGATCCGTTGTCTCTGAGGAAATAGCTGTTGATTGGGTTCTTCAGTCACTTCCTAACTCATATAGTGAGTTCGTAAGAGAGTATTATATGACGAACCGCGACGTGACCCTTATAGATCTCACCTATATGCTTATTGCTGCTGAATCAGCAATGGTTTGGCACAATAGAAAAGCAAAGTTGATTGGTGAATCTGCCTTCAAGACCTATATGGATATAGACAATGGCAACGAAAGACATGCTATAATCGAAAAGTTTGATCATAAGAGAAAGGCGATGTCTGAAGTAGTTCCATGACCTGTTCCAAAAGAGTCGATTTGCTTTTATTGCCAAGAGAAGGGGCATTGGAGACGAAGCTGTCCTATTTACCTAAGAGATCTAAGAGATGGGAGAGTCGAAACGTATGGCTCTAATTTAGGTAAAATCCATTGACTAACTCTTTTAAGCTTCATTCTAGATTCTGAATACATAATGTGATAAGATTACAATTGATGTTTTGTAGGATCGAAGAAAAGAAAGGAAGCTTAAGGGAAGAAGTGAGCAGAATCTAACCATGAAGGAATGGATTTCGATCGCGTTTCTCGAAGATTAGATTCTTGAGCTACTACTTAGAGTTAGAATTAGATTGCTAAAAAAGATGTATTAGCATAAGTTTTTCAATGAGTTGCATTGTAAGGACAGATTTTTCCGCAATAAAATAAGTTTTAACTTTAAATTTTATTTATTTATCCTTACAATGGCGTGTATGAAAAATTGATGTTAAAATGTTTCTATTATTAGCAATAATGGATTTGGTTCTTATTATGTTATGGAAAGTTTAGAATTTACCAAATGGGGAGAGTTTCTCATCGCCCAAGTTTCAATTGGACAGAAACTTGGAATCATGCAACGTGGATGCACGATGAATGAGAAATTTTGTATTTGGAAATTAGACAAATTCATTGACAAAGTGTCAAGTGAAGGACTAGGAGATCGAGCACACATAGTTGCGTGTTAATCAAGTCCAGTATAAGAGTAACAATGACATTCGTCATGATTTACTACAGGTTTAGTAAATATGATTATACTTACAAGATTAAGTGTAATTCTGAATTGATTGAAAAAGTTTAAATCAGTAGTAGAACGAATAAGAAAAATCAAGTAGGCAGAAAGATAAAAGTTTCTCCATTCTAAGAAGAAGGGAGAGTACCTTTTATGCTTTATGATAGGTCTTAATGATTAAGAACCATATCTCAATTGATCCTCTAAGTGAGTCTTACTACAATTATATGTCTAAGAAGAGGAATCAAGAATTGAAGAAATGGTTAAATCAAAAAGTCAATCATACTTCGTTCCAAAACAAGTCTTAAAGTTAAGATTGTGACATTGAGTGAAAAAGTATTAAGAAGGTTTATAACATTCAATAAATGTGGTAAGTTGTGATGTCTTGGGTAAGACAAAGACCAACTAGTACCAATTTATGAAGTGTTTTGATAAAAGCTACACTAACTCTTGAATATTTGTTTGTCAAGAAATGGTTAATAACAAGAGAATCTTATATGTCAAGGAGTCAGTGGGAGTCTTAATGGTCTTGAAAGGTTTCAAGAACAAATCAAATAAACCTTATCGATCATCACTAGCACACGAGTTAAGGTTTACTACCTATCGTGATGACATTATTTTGATTCTGTGCCAATCCAATCGAGTTAATTATGCATGTGAGTTCTATGAGTTCTCATTTTGAACGCATAAAAGGCAAAGCACCTTAATCAATGAAAGGTACATTGATAGGAAAAGGGTGAGCTGATTAACTACTTGGAAGACATGGTGGGCAGCTGTGCTACCATAAGGTAAGAAATCAAGATTAAGAAAGTTCGGTCCATATGAGTTTGAATTTGTCGTAAACTTTGGTTTTAACAAATTCACATGGATAGGAACACATACACTGCTCAAAATCTAAGTGTCATAAGATTTCCTCCTTCATGAAAATGATTGTGAGGAAATGCTTTCACTAAGAAAGATTTTAAGAAGATAGTGATTGTAAAATTGCATTCTCGAATTCGATTATGGTTACGGTATCCCTTTCCATAATTTGAATTGTGAGGTTTGGCAATTAGTCTTAATTGTTTAGACACACATATGAACTATCTAAGGCAAAGGTGTATAAGTTCAAGAAGCCTTGATAAAAGATTATCAAAGCACTAAGTATTAGAAACATGAACTTAATAAATTCAATAAGTATTGTTTTTCTGGAAGTCAAGATGTTTATGAATACATGTCGAAGCTAGTAGGAGCATAAGTGTTATGTTTTATAATAATCATCATGATAGTGGGAGTATAAATGTTATGATTGTATGATTATTAAGGAAAGTATTGCAAGTTAGCAATATTAATTATAGAAAACAAGAGTCATACTTTGCAAAGTTGTAAGAGTTGAAAGGTTGATTTGCTATAATTAAGGGAGAGAATATTATGGTTCATTTCAAATCTAAAGGATTAGGTTGAGAAATGTTAATAAAATTTAGTCAAAGGTGTTGGATATAGTGTCTAAGTCCATAACTATATTTGGTATATGTTTGACCCGACCCGGCATGGTCCATTTGGGTTGCACTTCACCCGAACAATTTATGGATAATATTTGAGAATAGTACAAGTTATGATTTATTAATATATTATAAGTTCTAATATATTAATATAAGATCATATTATTTAATTAGTAGTGATCTATAATTAATCTAGGATTAATTTAGTGATCAAAGATATTACTAATTAAATATGGGCTTCTATATGTATATAGTGTGGGCTTATGCTTATTTGGAATGGGCTAGGCTTGGATGGAGAAGTCATGGATACTCCATGGAGCTTTAACCCATGGATCTCATGAAAATGAAGAGACATGGGTATTAGGGTTTACATGGATGTAACCCTAATCCACCACACTATATAAAGGAGGCTTTGGCTCTTGAAATCACTACTAGTTGACACATGTTGAGGTGAGGGCCGATTTCAAGAGAAGTGTGACTATTCTCTCAAAGTTCCAAGTTTGTGGTGATTTGTGACTTTCATTTGAGGCATCCACATTATTGGTGCTAAGCTCTAAAACTCCAAGGAATCAACTACAACTACAAGGTAAGTGTTTCTACTAGCTTTATTTGATTCAAGTTCCCCATCCCATGCTAGTTAGGATATAAGCCTTGGAAAAATTATTACTTGCATGTATCTTAGACAAACATAGATCCAAGGTTTATTAGGGTTGCATGTACACTTAGGAAGTGTTAGAATGCTCAAAACCCATCAGTGGTATCAGAGCCTAGGCTTGTTTGTTTGATACTTGTTGCAATATGCTTGAAAAAGTCGAAATCTTGCTGTCTGACTGATGGACTCGCCGTGTCCATGGGGGGACTCACCGAGTCCACTTGTATCTTCAACCTACTCGCCGAGTAGGTTCATGCACTCGGCGAGTAGGGTCGACAGAGTGCAGTTTTTCGAATTTAGTTGCTGGAAATGGATTAGAAACATTACCCTAAACTTTTTTGGTACTTGAAAACTTGTTTTAGAAGGTGTAATGTCTTTTCTAACTCGTTTACAACAACTAGTTATCAAAATTACAAAGATTAAGTGTGATTTTGATATATAAAAGTGTTCATGTTCATGATCTTGTTCTTATGATGTTTAGATGATCATAGGAATTATTTGTAACCTATGTGGTAGATTAATTCTTGATCATAATGTTATCTAATGGAGTCCATAAGTTGTCCTCAAGTTATGGAAAACCAAAAGTCTCTTGGATTGAAAACCATTAAAAGAACACAAGAGTTAGAAAAGTGAAGAGTCTTCATTTTATTACTCTATTAAACTCATAAGTTACAAGATATGAAAAGTTTTGAAAGTTTACAAAACTTGCCCTCAAGTTTTGGAACAAGTAAAGTCAAGTTAAACTTTAGTTCCAACCCTTAGAATTTTAAAAGTTAAAATTCAACCCTTATACTTATATTATTATGATTTAAAAATTATATATATATATATATATATATATATATATATATATATATATATATATATATATATATATATATATGTATAAGAACAAAGTCGTCTTACCGCTAGTACGCCTCATTCATGAAGCCGGTCTATAAGGTGGGTATAAGGTTGTTGCCTAAAAAATGGTGACTTAATGGGTTTCCACTCTCACCCACCGCTTGCTTGACTGGTGGAGGGTCGTTAGCCGAACGGGTAAGACAAGGACTTATAAATTCTCATTCAAAGTATGATGAATATTATAAAGTAACTAAATGTTTTATTAAATTCCCAATCTTAGTTACTTTAGGAAAAATGTGAATAACGTGCTAATCCATGAAATCACACTTTACACTTTGATTAAGTTGATGGTGGAGCATGTGTGGTTAACCGGCACACTAACTTGGACTTAACAAAGTAGCTAAAGGGTGACTTAGGGTTTATTATAGTATCGATGGAGCGTGTGTGGTTTACCGGCACATCGATTCAGTGATAAACCTTAAGGGTACCAAGTGATTTGCATGGTTACTTCACACCTCGTTTTGTGATCCTCGACATCCCAGTCACAAAACTTGGAGGGCACACTCGAGATTGAAACATGCCTTTGAAAAGTTCATTGAATCTCAAAGAATCTAGGAATTTCTAAGAACCAATCAAAAACCTAATACTTAAATATTTCGGTTTTCGTGGTGGAAATTGGTGAATCGTCATTCACCTACCTTTCAAATATGGTATAACTTAGATTACGGCATACCTCTTCTAAGTTATATTATATTGTGATTGGATCCTAGCCTTAATATTACATTTGGGTGTTTTAATAAGGACTCTCTTATATCTAAACTAATCTTGTTCTCTTCTTTTCAGATGTCTTTAAACAACGCTGCTTTTGGCTCTAATCCTAATGGCTCCTTTACCCTTATGAACTTGTGTGGGAAAGTCACCTTTGATGGATCCAACTTCAATGAGTGGATCAGAAACATCAGGATGATTACCCGCTACGAGGACAAAGAATATTTCCTTGACAAGGAGCTTAAGGAGATTGATGAGACCACTGCAACTCCTCAGGAGATCGCTGAATTTCGGGCACATGAGAGGGATGCTACGAAAGTGGCTTGCATCATGATGGCCACGATGACAGCGGAACTCCAAAAGTCTTATGAGGATTTCTACCCTTATGAAATGCACCAAGATTTGATGGAAAGATACCATCAAAGTGCAAGACAAGAGAGGTATGAAATCATCTGCTCCATGATAACAACCATGATGAAGGACGGGGAATCCGTCACGAGCCACATGCAGAAAATGCAAAGGTATGTGGATCGTTTGCTGAAGCTTAATGTGAACTTCCCTGAGGATCTTGCAATAGATATCATTTTGCACTCCTTACCATCGTGTTATGATCAATTCCGCATGACATATCACATGAATAAGGAAGAGGTCACACTCAGCAAACTTCAGGGACTTCTCAAGACCGCAGAATCAGGTCTTAAGGGGAAGTCGGTTGCTATCACTCCTACTCCAAACTCAACTCCGATTTTGGCAATTGGGAAAAGTCGATGGAGGAAGAGAAAGAGATCCTCGAAGGGTACCAAGGCTCGGACCCTTGATGGCTCTTCTTCAAGTGGAACCAAGAAAGGTTTCGTCACTCCTTCTTCTGACCCAAAAGAGGCTGAATGCTTCTATTGCCATGAAAAATCTCATTGGAAGCGGAACTGCCCAAAGTACCAGCAGGATGTGAAGGATGGGAAAGTCAAACCCAACCATGCAGGTACTTACACTATCATTTCTAATAACTCACCCCATTCTACATCTTGGGTCCTTGATACCGGTTGTGGTATTCATATTTGTTGTGACTTGCAGGGACTAAGAAGAAGTGAGAATGTGGAGCAAGGAAGAATAAACTTGATCATGGGGAATAGGAAAGCTTCACCTGTCACCAAGATTGGAGTTTATACTTTATTGCTAAGTAGTGGGTTTAATTTAGATTTGAATAAATGTTGTTATTCGCCAGGAATGGCAAGAAATATTATTTCCTTTCATGCTTTGTACAAACAAGGGTTTACCTTTTCATTTAATAATGAAGTTGGTTCTATAGATGTTTTCTATAATAATGTTTTTTTTTATTTTAAAGCATTACCTTGTGATGGTGTGTATGAAGCTGTATCTGTTGTAGATAACTTAGGAAATAATGTTTTGTGTATTGATTCTACTAATCATAATAACTTGGATAAAGCATCATTAGGGCATTGTCGTCTTGGACATATAAGCAAGAAACGCATAGGCCAACTCCAAAAGGATGGAGTCTTGGAGTCGTTTGACCTAAAGTCAGATGATAGTTGCGAATCATGCTTACTTGGAAAAATGAAAAAGTCACCCTTCACAGGCTCGTGTGAGAGGGGTGAAGGTTTGTTGGACCTTGTACACACGGATGTGTGTGGACCATTCAAACATACCACGAGAGATGCTAATCGTTATTATTTGACTTTTACTGATGATTACAGTAGATATGGATATGTCTACTTAATCAAGCATAAGTCAGAGACTTTCGAGAGGTTTAAGGAATTTAAACAGGAAGTCGAGAATCAATTGGGCAGGAACATTAAGATGCTTCGATCCGATCGAGGAGGTGAGTATCTTAGTTCAGAGTTCCTCGACTATCTTAGGGAATGTGAGATTGTCTCACAATTGACACCTCCCAGGACACCATAGTTGAATGGTGTGGCTGAGAGGCGTAATCGAACCTTGTTAGATATGGTTCGTTCCACGATGAGTCGAGCTACGCTACCAATCTCATTCTGGGGGTATGCCTTAGAGACTGTCGCCCATATTCTTAATCTTGTCCCTACAAAGAAAGTTGCTAAAACTCCTCACGAGATGTGGACTGGCAAAGTACCTAAGCTAGACCACATCAAGATTTGGGGTTGTGAGGCTTTCGTGAGACGCGAGACTCATGATAAGCTCGAACCTCAAAGCGAGAGGTGTATTTTCATCGGCTACCCACAGCAATCCTTTGGTTACCTCTTCTACAGACCTAGTGACAATGTGGTCTTTGTAGCAAGAAGAGGAGTCTTTCGAGAGAGAGAATTTATAAGCCAAGGAGACAGTGGGAGGCAAATTGATCTTGAAGAAATTCAAGAATCAAGCGGTGAAGGAACTTCGAACACTAGCCCTTAACTTGAGGAGGAAACTCCTGTTGAGCCAGTTGATGAGCATGTACCTCTGAGGCGTTCCACGAGAGTTAGGAATGCACCTGAGCATTACTATGGCTTTCGTATTACTACAGAAGGTGAAACACTTATTAGTGATGAGACATTAGTAGGTCTGGATGAACCTAACAGCTACATGGAAGCCATGGCAAGCCCTGAGGCTGCTAAATGGAAAGAAGCCATGGATAGCGAGATACAATCCATGTATGACAATCAACTTTGGAACTTGGTTGAGAATGTACCTGGTCGTAAGACTGTAGGGTGCAAGTGGGTCTTCAAGAAGAAGACCGACATGGATGGTAAAGTACACACTTATAAGGCAAGACTGGTTGCAAAGGGCTTCTCTCAAATTCCTGGAGTGGAATATGATGAGACCTTTTCTCCAGTAGCCAAGATTAAGTCTATTCGGGTTCTGTTAGCCATAGCCGGATTTCATGACTATGAAATATGGCAAATAGATGTCAAAACCGCTTTCCTTAATGGAAAGTTGGCTGAAGATGTTTACATGAGTCAGCCAGAGGGTTTTGTCAGCAACGAGTACCCTAATAGAGTGTGTAAACTCGAGAAATCCATTTATGGATTGAAACAGGCACCTCGCAGGTGGAATCTTTGCTTTGATGAGAAGGTCAAGGAATTTGGTTTTTCAAGGAGTGAAGATGAATCTTGCATCTATATCAAGGCTAGTGGGAGCATAGTCAGTTTTTTGGTACTGTATGTGGATGACATACTACTCATAGGAAATGACATCCCAACCCTGTAGGAAGTAAAGTCCTGGATTGGGAAGTGTTTCGCTATGAAGGACCTTGGTGAAGTTGCCTATATCCTAGGGATAAAGATTTTGAGAAACAGGAGTAAAAGGCTAATTGGACTTAGCCAAAGTACCTACTTGGACAAAGTGTTGAAAAGATTCAACATGCATAACTCCAAGAAAGTTGAGTTACCCATTCAGTGTAACGCCAGATTGAGTAAGACACAAAGCCCTAGTAGTGAGGCTGAGATAGCAGAAATGAGTCAATTTCCTTATGCTTCAGCTGTAGGATCGATCAGGTATGCCATGACGTGTACTCGACTTGATGTAGCTTTTGCTTTGAGCATGGTTAGCAGGTATCAGGCGAACCCTGGCAAGGAACACTGGACTGCGGTAAAGAATATCCTCAAGTACCTGCGAAGGACTAAGGACTGGGTCCTTACTTTCGGTGGGAGTGATGACTTGAGAGTTGTAGGGTATAGTGATGCTAGCTTCCAGACTGATAGGGATAATTTCCACTCTCAGTCAGGCTGGGTCTTTACCCTAAACGGAGGAGCAATTTCTTGGAAGAGTTCCAAGCAGGAGACAGTGGCTGATTCCACTTGTGAATCAGAGTATATAGCAGCAAGCGAGGCAGCAAAGGAGGCGATATGGCTAAAGAACTTCATCGGAGACCTTGGAGTTGTACCAGCTATAAAAGAGCCAATGGAGATTTTCTGTGACAGCAATAGTGCGGTTGCCTTAGCCAAGGAACCAAGGGATCATGGGAGATCCAGACACATCGACAAAAAAATACCATTTTATCAGACATCGAATGGAAGAAGGACTCCTCATGGCGAAGAGGGTATCATCGGATGAGAACCCGGCAGACCCCCTCACGAAGGGACTGAGTAGGGTTAAGCATCTCCAGCATGCTCGGAGCATAGGGCTGAAGGATGATATAAGTTTTAGTAGTTAGATAACCCAAAAATTTGTAAAGTGTAATTGACATTTGATGATGAATAAAAGGTGTTTTATTTATGAGTAAAGTGTTGCTATCTCTTGTTGATCTTTTACTATATTTCTTTTGCATGTTTTGACTTCCAGAATAATTATGTTTGGTATATCATATTATTCAAACCTCCACAGTCGGTCATATGTCGGAAGTAGGTATGAATCAAGACTGTCATGATTGGTTGCAGAGGTCTAAGGTGTTGGACATGGCTACAACAATCATGAGTGCTCATAAGTTCTGAGCATTGGACTCAACCCACGCTCACTGGAATCACTTCATGGAATTTTATCTCGAGTGATCGTGAGACGGTAATATCATATAAGTCTTCAAACCTAGAGATATGATTTGTTACTTACGAGTTGGTTATGCATTGATTGTACGTAAACGCATTGGTAACTCGATGTTATAAAATGTGCTTTTGTGTGTAATTCAATGAGTGGTAGAACAAACATATGAGTCGAAGTTTATCTGTTCCTTCTTGGATTAGAAGCTGATATCTGGGCCCCTCGATGATTTTGTTTTGACCTATGTACCGGGCCCGATCAGAACTAAATTGATGTGTTCAGTTGAGTTCTATGTCAAACAAATCAGAAATCGGGAAACAAATGCTGGACAATAAGCAAGACAATGTTCCATGTATTTGTCCGGTTGATATCTAGAACAGAGGATTATATGATCACTTATCTAAATGGCGCGTTCTAGCTCAACAGAGTTTAAAGAGCTACGATTGCTGATCGGTTCCTGAAGTTATACTTGCAAATATAGTTACTAGACTTATCCAAGTGGGAGACTGTTGGATATAGTGTCTAAGTCCATAACTATATTTGGTATATACTTGACCCGACCCGGCATGGTCCATTTGGGTTGCACTTCACCCGAACAATTTATGGATAATATTTGAGAATAGTACAAGTTATGATTTATTAATATATTATAAGTTCTAATATATTAATATAAGATCATATTATTTAATTAGTAGTGATCTATAATTAATCTAGGATTAATTTAGTGATCAAAGATATTACTAATTAAATATGGGCTTCTATATGTATATAGTGTGGGCTTATGCTTATTTGGAATGGGCTAGGCTTGGATGGAGAAGTCCATGGATACTCCATGGAGCTTTAACCCATGGATCTCATGGAAATGAAGAGACATGGGTATTAGGGTTTACATGGATGTAACCCTAATCCACCACACTATATAAAGGAGGCTTTGGCTCTTGAAATCACTACTAGTTGACACATGTTGAGGTGAGGGCCGATTTCAAGAGAAGTGTGACTATTCTCTCAAAGTTCCAAGTTTGTGGTGATTTGTGACTTTCATTTGAGGCATCCACATTATTGGTGCTAGGCTCTAAAACTCCAAGGAATCAACTACAACTACAAGGTAAGTGTTTCTACTAGCTTTATTTGATTCAAGTTCCACATGCCATGCTAGTTAGGATATAAGCCTTGGAAAAATAATTATTTGCATGTAACTTAGACAAACATAGATCCAAGGTTTATTAGGGTTGCATGTACACTTAGGAAGTGTTAGAATGCTCAAAACCCATCAAAAGGTACATAGTGTGTTCTTAAAATTTCGATTATGATTACGGAATTTCTCTTCACAATTCGAATTTTGAGAACATAGCAAATAAAACATTATGCGTCGTGTCCCATACGCTTCGGGTATAGGATCGATTGCAAATACTATAATATTTGACCATTCTAATGTTTTCCAAATGTCTAGCGCATTTAGAGGGAAAAGGGACTAGAATTGGTTTTGACTAAAATGATTAAACAACTATCAAAGGACAATCCAAAGTTAGACGAGGATTGGTCGCTTGTGAGTAGTTGGAAGTATAGTATTGGAAAATTTGGAAATGTTTCCATATTGGATGGACCATATTGACATCATTACGAATAGATAAGATTCTATTAAGAATGAGTTGTCATATGGAAAATATGGAAGCGTGTCCATATTAGGAAGTAAATATTGAAAATCTATGTCTAGATTAGAAACTATTATGCAAAAGGATGTTCAAAGGAATGTACTTTGAGAGAGAGACATCATATCTAAGGAATTGTCTTGTAACAATCTCTGATAGAAGACTTTGTAATATCATTGGCAATGGTCTTTGTGACTTTGGTGCAGTGACATTACGAAAGGATAGTTGCATAGAATGTTAGAATCTAGCATATTCTATAAGTAACAAGAATTTGATATTCTTTAACTTATGAAAAACAGATTTGGAGTTGTGAAATGAGAAGGATTGGAAATGTGTTCAATGTGGTCTATTTCACAAAGTAAGAACCATAGGTAAACATTGTGTGCATGCTAGGAGCATGGGACAATTGTTGAAATTCAAGTAAGAAGTTGATTAACCGAAACGACAAATAATGAGTAATCGATATGGTGATAAATAAAAGGCGTTTTATTTATACTCAAAGGCTTGAGGCCATATGGGATTAGTATTATTCTTGTGTTTCACTTTTCATGTTTTGACTTCCAGAATAATTTAATTGGTTAAGAAAAGTCAAATTATTTGAACGGACCACAGTCATTCATGTGTTGGAAGTAGATATGAATGAAGACTGTCGTGAATTGGTGTGTGGATTGTCTAGAAGAGTATTAGACATAAGCAAATGTTTGCTACAACGTTCATGAGTGCTTACGAATATGATTTTAGCATTGGATTAAACCCACGCTC
Organism: Lactuca sativa; assembly: GCF_002870075.4. NCBI lineage: Eukaryota > Viridiplantae > Streptophyta > Magnoliopsida > Asterales > Asteraceae > Lactuca > Lactuca sativa. The sequence continues at coordinate 254,129,843 of NC_056625.2, read as the reverse complement.
ACTTGGATCACTCCATGAATTGTATCACGAGTGATTAGTGAGACGATAACATCTTATATTCTTGAAACCGAGATGTGTGAGTTGTATCTTGTGAATCAGTTACACATTGATAATATGAAAACGCACTAGTAACTTGGTGTTATAAAACATATTGTTGTGTGTGATTCGGTGAGTGAGTGCAAGCAAGCATTGTATCAAAGTTTATCCGTTCCTTTTATTCAAAGTAGGATAAAAGCGATATCTTTGGGCCCCTCGATGGTTTAATGATGACAAACGTAAATGCTCGGCCGGGCTAGGGCTAATTTGATTTGTTTAATTAGTTAGTCATCATAAATCGGGAATCGAGATATAGTACAAAGAGAATGATTTGAAATCATATCTCATATGATATCTTGAATGGAGGAATATATGATCCCTTATCTAAGGACACGCATATCTGATATGATCAGAGTTGACAGCGACTTTGGAAAGCTACGATTGCAGATCAGGATCTGAAGTCATACGCTGAACAGTTATTAGAATTATCCAAGTGGGAGACTGTTGGATTAGTGTCTAAGTCCATAACTATTTTGGTATGAACTTGACCCGATGGTGCATGGTCCTTTTGGGTTGCCTTCACCAAAGCAACTTGATTGGAGAAATAAATAGAGAGAGAGGTTATTATGATTTATTAATATGTTATAAGAATAATATATTAAAGGAGAAATCATATTTGTTTAATTAATATTGGTCAATAATTAATTAAGAATTAATTTTGTGATCAAGTGTAATTAATTAAACTAGAGGGGCTGAATTGCAATTATGTGATAGTTGCAAAATAGGGCAATGGTTATCCTTGTTAAAGGATGGACGAATTCAAGGATAAGGATATCCTTAAAATCGTCCAAAGGTCCAAGAGATAAGGGTTTTCAAGGCTTATCTTATGGTTGCTTGATGGGCAAGTAATTAGATAAGGATAAGGACTGAAACCCTAATCCCAACCCTATATAAAGACCCCTAAGGCCTTAGGATTTCGTGTACTTGGTCCCTAGAGCATCTAAGGACGAATTCCTACCTCTCTTCTCTCTCTTTATGCCTTCTCCACTTGCTTATGGTGTTTGTAAGCCATTAGAGGAGTGACACTTGTGACTCTCAGCCTTCCAAAGTCAATACAAGGAGATTTGGGATTGTTATTAGTACATAACAATCAAGGTAACATTATAAACCTATTCTCATGTTAATATGATTATTTGAATGCTAGAATTAGGGATTATAGTCTTGGATAACATGCATGTACAATAGAGAAACCTAGATCCAAGCTTTAGGGTTTGTATGAGCACATAGGATGTCATATGACCAAAACCCATCACTTTTATCTTTCAAAGTTCCCCATGCCATGCTAGTTAGGTTAAGAACCTTGGAAAATCAAATTTGCATGTATCTTAGTAAAATATAGATCTAAGGTTTCTAGGGTCGCATGTACACCTTCATAAGAGGGGTATTAGGTTGTTGCCTATAAAATGGCAGCTTAATGGGTGTCCACTCTCACCCACCGCTTTCTTGACTGGTGGAGGGTCGTTAGCTGAATGGGTTGAACAAGGACTATAATCCTCATTAAAAGTATAATGTAAAACATAAAGTAACTAAACCTTTTATAAATTCCCAATCTTAGTTACTTTAGGGAAATGTGAAATTGGTGATAACCCATGAAACTACACTTTGTACATTACCAAGTCATTGGTGGAGCGTGTGTGGGTAACCGGCACACTAACATGGACTAGTGAGAGTGGCAAAGGGTGACTTAATATTTATCATAGATTGGTGGAGAACGTGTGGGTAACCGGCACATTGATTAGGTGATAAACATTAAGGGTACCAAGTAAATTTGCATGGTTATTCACACCTTGTTTGTGAGCCTCGGCATCCCAGTCACAAACTTGAGAGGGCATAACCGAGATTTAAACATGCCATTGAAAATTTCAATGAATCTCAAAAGAATCGAGGAGTTTCAATCCAATTAAAACCTAATAATTCATTTCATTTTTCATCGTGGAAATTGGTGAATTGTCATTCACCTACCATCAAATATTTTATATCTTGGATTACGACATCCCTCTTCCAAGTTATAAAGTATTGTGTTGGGTCCTAGCCTTAATATTACATTTGGGTGTCTTATTAAGGATTCTATATCTAATCTAAACTTGTCTTTCTTCTTTTCAGATGTCTTCCAACAATGCTGCTTCTGACTCAAACCCTACCGACTCCTTCTCTCATGAACCTTTGTGGGAGAGTCATCTTTAATGGTTCAAAATTTAATGATTGGATTACGAACATCAGGATGGTCACTCGTTACGAGGACAAGGAATATGTCCTCGAGAAGGAGCTAAAGGAAATTGATGAGTCTACTGCTACTCCAAAGGAGATCACTGACTTTAGGGCACATTAGAGAGATGCTACCAAGGTGGCATGTATCATGTTGGCCACAATGAAAGTTGAACTCCATAAGTCCTATGAGGACATTTACCCTTTTAAGATGCACATGGAGCTGATGAACCTCTACCATCAGAGTGCTCATCAAGAGAGGTATGAAATCATCTCTTCCATGATAACAACCCAAATGAAGGATGGTGAACCCATCACGGGCCACTTGTAGAAAATGCAAAGGTATGTGGACCGTTTACTGAAGCTGAATGTGAACGTCCTTGAGGAGTTGGCTATTGATATCATACTGCACTCCTTACCTGCTTGTTATGATCAATTCCTAAAGACATATCACATGAACAAGGAAGAGGTCACACTCAACAAACTTCAAGGGCTTTTGAAGACCGCTGAAACTGGTCTTAAGGGCAAATAGGTTGTTACTACTCCTACTCCTACCGCCGCCCCTGTTTTGGCAATCGGGCAAAGTAGAGGGAAGAAGTGGAAGACCCGTTCGAAGGGTACCAAGGGAAAGTCTCTTGATGGCTCCTCTTCAAGTGGAACCAAAGGTGGTTCCATCACTCCTTCTTCCAACCCTAACGAAGCTTAATGCTTCTATTGTCAGGAAAAGGGGCACTGGAAACAAAACTACCCCAAGTACCTACAAGATGTTAAAGATGAAAAGGTCAAACCTACCCATGCAGTTATTTACATTATATTGTCTAATAACTTATCACATTCTACTTCTTGGGTTCTTGATACAGGTTGTGGTATTCATATATGTTCTGGTTTGTAGGGCCTAAGAAGAAGTGAGGATGTGCAGCATGGAAAGATAAACTTGATCATGGGGAATAGGAAAGCTTCACCTGTTACCAAGATTGGAGTTTATTCTTTGTTGCTAGATAGTGGGTTAGTGTTAGATTTGACTAAGTGTTGTTACTCGTCTGAAATGGCGAGAAATCTTATTTCCTTTCATGGTTTGTACAAACAAGTATTTACTTTTTCATTAGATAATGAAGTTGGTGGTATTAATGCTTTTTATAATAATGTTCTTTATATTAAAGCATTACCTTGTAATGGTATATATGAAATTGTGTCGGTTGTAGACAACTTAGGAAATAAGGTATTACATATCAATTCTTCCACTATTTTGGATAAAGCATCCTTGTGGAATTGTCGTCTTGGACATGTCAACAAGAAGCGCATAGGCCAACTCCAAAAGGCTGGAGTTTTGGAGTCGTTTGATTTAAAGTCAGATGATAGTTGTGTTAGGTTTTGAGAATTCTAACACTCCCATGGTGTACATGCAACCCTAGAAACCTTGGATCTATGATTGACTAAGATACATGAAAAATGATTTTCCAAGGTTCATAATCCTATCTAGCATACATGGGGATCTTTTATTCTCATAGTTAGTAAGAATTACATACCTCTTTGTAGCTTGGATTCGTTTGAAACCTTGTGAGCCTTGCACCTCAAGTGTGATGCCTCAAATGCTTCACACAACACCAAGTACACCTGGAATAAACTCTAAGAGAATAAGAGCACTTGGATTATCGGCTAGCCCTCTTAGATTCACTCTAGTGGCCGAAAATGGTGAATAATAACTTCTTTATATAGTATGTTACAATTAGGGTTACACCATGTAAACCCTAATTGTCATGACCTTTCATTTCAATGATCCATGGGTTATGTAACTCCCATGGAGCATCCATGGAGCATCTTATGGGTTTAACCCAACTTGATAATCCATGGAGCCTTGGCCCACTATATAAGTTATGGATGATTGACACAATCAACCCATATATTTAATTAGTCTTCTTTTGATCACATAATTAATTCCAAATTAATTATTGATCAATACTAACTAAATATTGTTATTCTTATTATTAATATATTAGAACTTATAATATATTAATAACCCATAAGTGTCTTATTTCTCTCACTTAGTCTATCCAAGTGCATGATGCCATGCAACCCAAATGGACCGTGTCCGGTCGGGTCAAGTACTTACCAAATATAGTTATGGACTTAGACACTATATCCAATAGTCTCCCACTTGGATAAGTCTAATAACTATAGTTGCACGTATGACTTCAGGAATCGATCAGCATTCGTAGCTCTTTCAAGGTCTCTCGGAATTCAGAAGATGATGGAGTGCCATTTTAGATAAGTGATCATATAATCCTCTGTTCTAGATATCATCTGGACAAACACATGGAACAATGTCTTTCTATTGTCTAGTAGTTGTTTCCCGATTTCTGATTTGTTTTACATAGAGCTTAATTGAACACATCAATTTAGTTATGACCGGGCCCGGTACATGGGTCAAAACAAAATCATCGAGGGGCCCATATATCGATTCTAATCTAAGAAGGAACAGATAAAATTCGACTCATATGTTTGCTCTACTACTTATTGAATTAAACACAAAGGTACGTTTTATAACATCGAGTTACCAATGCGTTTTCGTACAATGAATGCATAACCAACTCATAGGTAACAAATCATATGTCTAGGTTTGAAGACTTATAAGATATTACCGTCTCATGATTGCTCGAGATAAATTCCATGAAGTGATACCAGTGAGCGTGCGTTGAATCGAATACACAGAACTTATGAGCACTCATGAGTGTTGTAGCCCCCTTTGTCCAACATCTTGGACCTCTACAAACCAACCCATGACAGTCTTGATTCATATGTACTTCCAACATATGATTGACTGTGGAGGATTTGAATAATATGATACATACCATAAAATAATTATCCTGGAAGTCAAAACATGCAAAAAGAAATACTAGTAAATGATTGACAAGAGATAGCAACACTTTACTCATAAGTAACAACTTTTATTTATCATCAAATGTCAATTACATTTTCCATATTTCAAAATTATTTGGCTTCTAGAAACTAATATCATCTCTTAGCCCTATGCACCTAGTAGGCTGGAGATGCTTAAACCTACTCAGTCCCTTCGTGAGGGTATCTGCCGGGTTCTCATATGAGGATACCCTCTTTACCATGAGGATTCATTCTTCTATTCTATGTCTGATGAAATGATATTTTATGTCGATGTGCCTAGATCTCCCGTGATCCCTTGGTTCCTTTGCTAAGGAAACTGCACTTTCACTATCATAGAAAATTTCCATGGGCTCCTTAATAGCTGGTACAACTCCAAGGTCTCCGATGAAGTTTCTTAGCCATATAGCCTCCTTTGTTGCTTCACTTGCTGCTATATACTCTGATTCACAAGTGGAATTAGCCACTGTATCTTTCTTGGAACTTTTCCAAGTGATTTCCCCTCCATTTAGGGTAAAAACCCAACCCAACGGAGAGCGGAAATTATCCATATCAGTCTGAAAGCTAGCATCACTATACCCTGCTACTTTCAAGTCATCATTCCCACCAAGGGTAAGGACCCAGTCATTAGTCCTTTTCAGGTACTTAAGAATATTCTTTACTGCAGTCCAGTGAGCCTAGCTAGGATTACTCTGATATCTGCTAGCCATGCTTAAAGCAAAAGCAACATCAGGACGAGTACAAGTCATAGCATACATAATCGAGCCTACAGCGGAAGCATATGGGACTCAACTCATCTCAGCTAAATCTTCATCTGTACTTGGGCTTTGAGTTTTACTCAGTCTGGCATTACACTGAATAGGTAAATCTCCTTTCTTGGAATTTTCCATACTGATCCTCTTCAACACTTTGTCCAAGTAGGTACTCTGACTAAGTCCAATTAGTCTTTTACTCATGTTTCTCAAAATCTTTATCCTGAGGATATAGGTAGCTTATCCTAGGTCTTTCATAGCAAAACACTTCCCAAGCCAGGATTTCACTTCCTGCAAGGTTGGGATGTCATTTCCTATGAGCAGTATGTCATCCACATACAGTACCAAAAAGATAACTATACTCCCACTAGCCTTGACATATATACAAGATTCATCTTTACACCTTGAAAAGCCAAACTCTTTGACTTTCTCATCGAAGCAAAGATTCCATCTGCGAGGTGCTTGTTTCATTCCATATATCGATTTTTCAATCTTACACACCCTATTAGGGTATTCTGTACTTACAAAACCCTCTAGCTGAACCATGTAAACATCCTTAGCCAACTTTCCATTAAGGAAAGCGGTTTTGACATCCATTTGCCATATTTCATAATCATGAAATGCAGCAATGGCTAACAGTACCATAATAGAATTAATCTTGGCCACTGGTGCAAAGGTCTCATCATAATCAACTCCCGGAGTTTGAGAATAACCCTTTGTATCCAGTCGTGCCTTATAAGTGTGTACATTACCATCCATGTCGGTCTTCTTCTTGAAGATCCATTTGCACCCTACTGTCTTACGACCTGGTACATTGTCAACCATGTTCCAAACTTCATTGTCATACATGGATTGTATCTCGCTATCCATATCCTCTTTCCATTTAGAAGACTCAGGGCCTCTCATGGCTTCCATGTAGCTGTTAGGCTCTTCTAGATTTATCAGTGTATTATCACTGATAAGGGTATCACCTTCTGCAGTTATATGGAAACCATAATAATGTTCAGGTGCATTCCTAACTCTGGTGGAACGCCTCAGAGGTATGGAATCTTTAGTTGGCTCAACAGGAGTTTCCTCCTCAGGTTGAGGGCTAGGGTTTGAGGTTCCTTCACCGCTTGACTCTTGAATTTCTTCAAGGTCAACTTGCCTCCCACTGTCACCTTGGCTTATGAGTTCTCTCTCTCAAAAAACTCATCTTCTTGCTACAAAGACCACATTGTCACTGGATTTGTAAAAGATATAACCAAAAGATTTATGTGGGTAGCCGATGAAAATACACCTCTCAATTCGAGGTTCGAGCTTGTCGTGAGTCTCGCGTCTCACGAAAGCCTTACAACCCCAAACCTTGATGTGGTCTAGATTTGGAACTTTTCCAATCCACATCTCATGAGGTATTTTGGCAACCTTCTTTGTAGAGACTAGATTAAGGATATGGGCGGCAGTCTCTAAGGCATACCCCCAAAATGAGATTGGTAGCGAAACTCGACTCATCATGGAACGAACCATGTCCGACAAGGTTCGATTGCGCCTCTCAGCTACACCATTCAACTGTGGTGTTCTGGGAGGTGTCAATTATGAGACTATCCCACATTCCTTAAGATAGTCAAGGAACTCGGTACTAAGATACTCACCACCTCGATCGGATCGAAGCATCTTAATGTTGCTGCCCAACTGGTTCTCCACTTCTTGCTTAAACTCTTTGAATTTATCAAAGGTTTTCGACTTATGTTTGATTAAGTAGACATATCCATATCTACTAAAATCATCAATAAAAGTCACATAAAATCAATTAGCATCTCTAGTGGCGGTTCTGAAGGGTCCACACACATCTGTGTGTATGAGGTCCAACAAACCCTCACCCTTAGCACAAGTGCCAGTAAAAGGTGACTTTGTCATTTTTCCAAGTAGACAAGATTCACAACTATCATCCGACTTTAGGTCAAATGATTCTAAGACTCCATCCTTTTCGAGTTATCCTATGCGTTTCTTGCTTACATGCCCAAGACGACAATGCCATAAGGATTCTTTATCTAAGCTAGTGGAAGAATCGATACACAATACATTATTTCCTAAGTTATCTAGAACAGATACAGTTTCATACACACCATCACAAGGTAATGCTTTAAAATAAAGAACACTATTATAGAAAGCATCAATACCTCCACTTTTATTATCAAAATAAAAGGTGAAACCTTGTTTATACAATGCATGAAAGGAAATAACATTTCTTGCCATTTTTGGCGAATAACAACATTTATTCAAGTCTAACATAAACCCACTATCTAGTAACAAGGAATAAACTCCAATCTTGGTGACAGGTGAAACTTTCCAATTCGCCATGATTAGGTTTCTCTTTCCATGCTCCAAATCCTCACTTCTTCTTAGTCCCTGCAGATAAGAACATATGTGAATTCCACTACCTATATCAAGGACCCAAGACTTAGAATGAGGTGAGTTATTAGACAATATAGTGTATATACCTGCATGGTTGGGTTTTACTTTCCCATCCTTAAGATATTGCTGGTATTTAGGGCAGTTTCGCTTCCAGTGCGACTTTTCATGGCAATAGAAGCATTCAGTCTCATTAGGGTTAGCAGAAGGAGTGACAAAACCTTTCTTGGTTTTGCTTGAAGAGGAGCCTTCAAGGGTCTTACCCTTGGTACCCTTAGAAGGGTTCTTTCTCTTCTTACCTTTGCCATGCCCGATTTCCAAGACACTAGCCGCAGTAGGAGTAGGAGGAGTTGTAACACCCAACTTACCCTTAAGACTACTTTCTGTAGTCTTTAAGAGTCCTTGAAGTTTACTAAGTGTAACTTCTTCCTTATTCATGTGGTATGTCATTCTAAATTGATCATAACATGAAGGTAAGGAGTGCAAAATGATATCTATTGCTAATTCCTCAGGAAAGTCGACATTCAGTTTCTTCAAGCGATCCACAAATCTTTGCATTTTCTGCATGTGGGTCGTGAGGGACTCATTGTCTTTCATTTGGGTGGTTATCATGGAGGAGATTATTTCATACCTATCTTGACGCGCACTTTGATGGTATCGATCCATCAAGTCCATGTGCATCTCAAAAGGGTAATAGTCCTCATAGGACTTTTGGAGGTCAGCTGTCATTGTGGCAGTCATGATACATGCTACTTTGGTAACATCCCTTTCATGTGCCTGAAATCCAGCAATCTCCTCTGGGGTAGCGGTTGACTCATCAATCTCCTTCAGCTCCCTATCAAGGACATATTCTTTGTCCTCATAGCGAGTGACCATCCTAATGTTTCTGATCCAATCCATAAAATTGGATCCATCAAAGATGACTCTCCCACAAAGGTTCATGAGAGAGAAGGAGCCAGTAGGGTTTGAGTCAGAAGCATTGTTTTTGGAAGACATCTGAAATGAAAGAATAAGTTTAGATTAGATTTCAGGATAGTCCTTAATAAAGCACCCAAATGTTATATTAAGGCTAGGACCTAACACAATATTTTATAACTTAAAAGAAAGATGTCGTAATCCAAGCCATAAAAGATTTGAAGGTAGGTGAATGACGATTCACCAATTTCCACCATAAAACGGAATAAATCTTATTAGGTTTTAATTGGTTTAGAAATTCCTAGGTTCTTTGAGATTCATTGAACTTTTCAATGGCATGTTTCAATCTCGAGTGTGCCCTTCAAGTTTTGTGACGGGATGCCGAGGATCACAAAACAATGTGTGAAGTAACCATGCAAATTACTTTGTACACTTAATGTATTACCCCTCAATCGAAGTTTCGGTGAACCACACACGCTCCAACGATACTATGATAAACATTAAGTCACCCTTTGCCTAACTTGATAAGTCCAAGTTGGTGTGTCGGTTAACCACACATGCTCCACTAACAACTTAATCAAAGTGCAAAGTGTAATTTCATGGATTAACACCTTATTCACATTTTCCTAAAGTAACTAAGATTGGGAATTAATAAATGTTTAGTTACTTTAGTATATTCATAATACTTATTATGAGAATTTATAAGTCCTTGTCCTACCCATTCGGCTAACGACCCTCCACCGATCAAGGAAGCGGTGGGTGAGAGTGGACACCCATTAAGTTGCCATTTTATAGGCAAAAACCTTATACCCCCTTATAGACCGGCTTTGTGAATGAGGCGTACTAGCGGTAAGACGACTTGATCTTATACATATATAATTATTATTCACTTATAATATTATAAAGTATAAGGGTTGAATTTTAATATTTAAAATTCTAAGGGTTGAACTAAAGTTTTAATTATGACTTTACTTGTTCCAAAACTTGAGGGCAAGTTTTGTAAACTTTCAAAACTTTTCATTTCTCATAACTTATGATTTTATTAGAGTATTAAAATGAAGACTCTGCATTTTCATAACTCTTGTGTTCTTTTAATGGTTTTAATTCAAGTGTGACTCTTGGTTTTACATAACTTGAGGACAAGTTATAGACTCCATTAAAACACATAATCATCAAGAATTAACTAACATGGAGGTTACAAATAATTCCTATGATCATCTAAATTCATAAGTTCAAGAACATGATTATCAAGAATTTCAAGAATCATAACAAACTTATATAAAACTTGTAATTTTTGATAATAGCCATTGAAATGGATTAGCATAAACATTACACCAACTAAAACATGTTTTAAAACACCAAAACAGTTTAGGGTAATGTTTCTAGTCCATTTCCAGCAGCATAACTCGAAAATCTGGACACTGCAGCCTCTACTCGTCGAGTGCATGAACATACTTGACGAGTAGCATGCATTTCTTCATGGACTCGTCGATTCCCCCCATGGACTCGGTGACTTCATACATGCAGTGAACAAAAAAATTTGTTTTTCAGCTATTTTGCATCAAGTATCATACACACAAGCCTAGCCTCTAATACCACTGTTGGGTTTTGAGCATTCTAACACTCCTATGGTGTACATGCAACCCTAGAAACCTTGGATCTATGATTGACTAAGATACATGCAAAATGATTTTCCAAGGTTTATAATCCTATCTAGCATACATGGGGATCTTTTATTCTAATAGTTAGTAAGAATTACATGCCTGTTTGTAGCTTGGATTCCTTTGAAACCTTGTGAGCCTAGCACCTCAAGTGTGATGCCTCAAATGCTTCACACAACACCAAGTAAACTTGGAATAAACTCTAAGAGAATAAGAGCAGTTAGATTTCCGGCTATCTCTCTTTGATTCACTCTAGTGGCCGAAAATGGTGAATAATGGCTTCTTTATATAGTATGTTACCATTAGGGTTACACCATGTAACCCTAATTGTCATGACCTTTCATTTCCATGATCAATGGGTTATGTAACACCCATGGAGCATACATGGACCATCTTATGGGTTTAACCCAACTTGATAATCCATGGAGCCTTGGCCCACTATATAAGTTATGGATGATTGACACAATCAACCCATAAATTTAATTAGTCTTCTTTTGATCACATAATTCATTCCAAATTAATTATTGATCAATACTAACTAAGTATTATTATTCTTATTTTTAATATATTAGAACTTATAATATATTAATAAACCATAAGTGTCTTATTTCTCTCATTTAGTCTATCCAAGTGCATGATGCCATGCAACCTAAGTGGACCATGCCGGGTCGGGTCAAGTATATACCAAATATAGTTATGGACTTAGACACCATATCCAACAAGTTGTGAGTCTTGTTTACTTGGAAAAATGACAAAGTCACCATTCACTGGTTCTTGTGCTAGGGGTGAAGGTTTGTTGGACCTCATACACACATATGTGTGTTGACCCTTCAGAACTGCCACTAGGGATGCTACCCACTTCTATGTGACTTTTACTGATGATTACAGTAGATATGGTTATGTCTTCTTAATCAAGCATAAGTCAGAAACCTTTGAAAAGTTCAAAGAGTTTAAACAGGAAAAGGAGAATCAGTTGGGCGGGAACATTAACATGCTCTAATCCGATCGAGGAGGAGAGTATCTTAGTACAGATTTCCTTGACTATCTTAAGGAATGTGGAATTGTTTCAATATTGACATCTCCCACAACATCACAGTTAAATGGTGTTGCTGAGAGGTGTAATCGGACTTTGTTAGACATGGTTCGTTCCATGATGAGTCGAGGTTCTTTACCAATCACATTCTTGGGGTATGCCTTAGAGACTGTTGCCCATATCCTAAATCTAGTCCCTACCAAGAAGGTTGCCAAAACACCTCACGAGATGTGGACTGGGATAGTTCCCAATTTAGACCACATCAATATTTGGGGTTGCCAGGCTTTTGTGAGGCATGAGACTCAGGACAGGCTCGAACCTCAAAGTGAGCGATGTATTTTCATCGGCTACCCACATAATTCTTTTGGTTACATCTTCTACAAACCCAATGAGAATGTGGTCTTTGTGGCAAGAAGAGGGGTCTTTCGTGAGAGAGAACTCATAAGCCAAGGAAACAGTGGGAGGCAAATTGATCTTGAAGAAATTCAAGAGTCAAGCGATGAAGGAACCTCAAACCCTAACAATCAACTTGAGGAGGAAACTTATGTTGATGAATCCGTACCTCTGAGGCGTTTGACAAGAGTAGGGAATCGACCTGAGCATTACTATGGTTTTCATATTATTGCAGAAGGTGATGAATTTATCAGTGATAGGACACTGGTAAATCTGGATGAGCCTAACAACTTTAAGGAAGCCACGACAGACCCTGAGTCTGCCAAATGGAAAGAGTCCATGGACAACGAGATTCAGTCCATGTATAACAATCATGATTGGAACTTGGTTGACAATGTACTTGGTCATAAGATGGTCGGGTACAAATGGATCTTCATGAAGAAGACCGACATGGATGTAAATGTACACACTTCTAAAGCACGACTGGTTGCAAAGGGCTTTATTCAAACTCCAGGAGTTGACTATGATGAGACCTTCTCACCAGTAGAAAAGATTAAGTCTATTAGGGTTTTGCTAGCCATAGCTGCATTTCATGATTATGAAATTGTTGGATTAGTGTCTAAGCCCGTAACTATATATGGTATGTACTTGACAAGGTAATTTAAGAAGAAAGAGAGAATATTGTGGTTTATTAATATACTATAAGAATAATATATTAAAGGAGAAATCATATTTATGTAATTAGTATTGGTCATACACTAATTGGGAATTAATATTGTGACTAAAAAAGATTAATTAAATATAGGGGTATAAATTGTAAAATGTATGATAGTTGAGTTTTTGGGCTGAGAAACCTAATGGACTAAGGGGGAATGAAATTATGATGGGGATCCATCATATTTTCGTCCAAGGCCTTATTCCAGAAGGTTCCTTGAGCTGCTTGGTGACTAAGCTGTCCATTAGGGTTTAGACTGAAACCCTAGCAGCCTACAGTATAAATATTGCCCCCAGGCTATGAAAATCGGCTACACTAATTCGAAGAGAACCCTAGGGCCGCTTTTAGCATCTCTCACCCTCTCTCATATTTCTTTCTTCCTTGTAGTGTTTGTGAACCATTAGAGGAGTTACAATTGTGACTCTAAGCTCAAGATCAAGAAGACTACAAGGATTTCAAGCTACTTGAAAGAGGTAAATAGTTAGATCTGTTATTGTGATGTTAATTTTGAATTTTATATGATAGATCTAGGGTTGCAAGTCTTGGATTCAAAGCATGTATAATAGAGAAACCTAGATCCAAGCATTAGGGTTTGTATGAGCACATAGGATTGTTCTTATGCATAAAACACATCAATGGTATCAAAGCCATGATTGGTATCAATTGTATGTGATGCTTTAACTGTTTGCTTGCTAAAAATCGAATATTTTGTACTAACTGTTTGATGTACTCTACGAGTCCCTTGAAGTACTCGACGAGTAGGATGAACTCGACGAGTTCCAAAGTGGACTCGATGAGTTTAGACGTCAGAAAGAGAGATTTTCGGGATTTTGTTGTTGTTTTGACATGGGATTAATACCTAAATCGTTTGTGAAACATAAAATCTGAATTTTATATTATTTGTATGTTTATCCCTGCCAAAACAATAGATAATTTCAAATCTTTTCAATAATAATTTATTTATATGATAAATATGGATTATTTATTTTATTTGGTAATTATCCTATAACTAAAATTGGTTTAAGTCAAATATAGATAATTATGAAATTAATTGTTTAATTTAAATTATTTGTTATTTGATCCCTTTTGTTTTGAAAAGTTCAAAACTTGCCCTAAAGTTTTGAAATTTTAATTTTGTGATTAAAAGTTTAATTTTGAATAATTTAAATTTCAAACCTTTAGAATTTTACAAGTTTAAAATTCAACCCTATACTATTATATTATTACAAGCTTAATTATATATATATATATATATATATATATATATATATATATATATATATATATATATATATATATATATATATGTATAACTTAAAATGCTAGTCTTACCGTTAGTAGGCCTCATTCACGAAGCCGGTCTATAAGGTGGGTATAAGGTTGCTGCCTATAAAATGGCGCTTAATGGGTGTACACTCACACCCACCGCTTGCTTGATTGGTGGAGGGTCGTTAGCCGAACGAGTAGAATACGACAATCCTCTCCTCATTAAAAGTATAATGTAAGATACAAAGTAGCTACATGTTTTACAAATTCCCAATCTTAGTTACTTTAGGGTAAAATGTGAAATTGATGCTAATCCATGGAATTACACTTTGTACCCTTGTCAAACGTTAGTGGAGCGTGTGTGGCAAACCGGCACACTAATTTGGGGTTGACATTGGTAGCAAAGGGTGACTCGATGTTTTTCGCAGATCAATGGAGCGTGTGTGGTGTACCGACACATTGATTAGGTGATAGAGACATTAAGTGCACCATGTTGATTCTTATGGTTATTCACAACTTGTTTGCGATCCTCGACATCCCAGTCGCAATTTTGAAGTGCATATCGAGATTTAAACATGCCATTGAAAAGTTCAATGAATCTCAAAGATCTAGGAGTTTTCAAAGACATTTAAAACTTAAATCGCTTTTTCGTTTTTCATGGTGACAATTAGTGAATCGTCATTCACTTACCTTCAAATTATTTATTTTTAGAGTACGGCATCCCTTTCTAAGTTGTAAATAATGTTGTTGTGTCCTAGCCTAATTTCTCATTTGGGTGTTTAATTAGGGACTCATTTCTAATCAAACTTTGTTCCTTTCTTTTTTAGATGTCTGCAAACAACAACAACAACACTTCTGGGTCATTCTCGTTGATGAACCTATGTCAAAAGGTGACATTTGATGGTTCAAACTTCAATGAGTGGAGGAGGTATATTCACATGATCACTCACTACGAGGACAAAGAATATGTCCTCGATGAAAAGCTTGAGAAGATAATCCCAAATGTTGCTACTCCTGAAGAGTTGGCCGCCTTTGAGGCCCAGGAGCGTGATGCTACGAAAGTTCATTGCATCATGTTGGCCACGATGAACCTCGAACTCCAAAAGTCCTACAAGGACATGTATCCGTATGAATTGCATCAGGATTTGCTGGACAGGTACCACCAAAGCGTGAGGCAAGAGCGCTATGAGATCATTACCAACATGATCACCGCTAAGATGGGGAGTGGAGAATCCCTAACCTCTCATTTGCAGAAAATGCAGAGGTATTTTGATCGTCTTCTCAAACTTAATGTTACGTTTGATGTGGATTTGGCTATCGACATAATCCTCCACTCCTTTCCTTCATGCTATAACCTGTTCAGAATGACCTACCACATGAATAAAGAGGAGGTCTCCTTGAGCAAGCTCCAAGGACTGCTGAGGACTGCTAAGAGCAACCTCAAAGTCAAATATGTTGCACCATCCCCTGCTGTGGCTGCTCTCGTGTTGGCAATTGGCAAAGGAAAGGGTAAGAAGAGAAAGGCTCCATGTAAGGGCCATCATAAGGGTAAGACTAAAGATGGTTCCTCTTCTAGTGGAACCAAAGCTGGTTCGGTAAAACCCTCTTCCGACCCCAAAGAAGCAGAGTGCTTTTACTGCCACAAGAAGGGCCACTGGAAACGAAGTTGCCCTCAGTATCTGCAAGACATAAAGGATGGGAAGATTAAGCCCGCCTTCGTAGGTATGTATTCTATTAAATCTAATGACTCATCATTTGCTACTTCATGGGTTCTTGATACATGGTGTGGTTACCATATTTGTTCTAATTTGCAGGGCCTAAGAAGAAGTAGGGAAATGGAACATGGGAAGATAAACTTGATTATGGGAAACAGAAGATCGTCGCCTGTGACCAGAGTCGGAGTTTATTCTTTAGTGCTGAGTAATGGGTTAGGATTAGATTTAGATAATTGTTGTTATTCTCCAGATATGGCAAGAAACATTATTTCATTTCATGGATTGTTTAGACAAGGTTTCAGATATTCTTTTGATAATAGTAATGGTTCTATTAATGTTTATTTGAATGGTGTCTTTTATTTCAATGCATCACCTTGTAATGGGATTTATGAATCTATGATGGTTGTTGATAATTTAGGAAATGATGTCTTGAATATTGATTCTATACTAGCCTAGACAAAGAATGCTTGTGGCATTGTCACCTTGGCCATGTCAACACGAAACGCATAGCCCAACTCCAAAAGGATGGAGTGTTGGAGTAATTTGACCTTAGGGACGATGACACATGTGAATCTTGTTTACTTGGGAAGATGACCAAGTCACCCTTTACTGGCACTTGTGAAACGGGTGAGGGTCTATTGGATCTCATACACACCGATGTGTGTGGGCCCTTTAGATCCACCACTAGGGATGTTTGTCGCTTTTACGTGACTTTTACCGATGATTATAGCAGATATGGATATATCTACTTAATCAAGCAAAAGTCAGAAACCTTTGAAAAGTTCAATGAGTTTAAGAATGAAGTGGAGAATCAGCTGGGCAGGAAAATCAAGATGCTTCAGTCAGACAGAGGAGTAGAGTACCTAAGTCTTGAGTTTCACGACTATCTAAAAGAATGCGGAATTGTTTCGCAATTGACGCCTCCGAAAATGCCACAATTGGATGGTGTGGCTGGGAGACGTAATCGGACCTTGTTGGACATGGTTCGTTCTATGATGAGTCAGACTTCGTTACCAATAGCTTTCTGGGGGTATGCCTTAGATACTGTCGCACATATCGTTAACTTAGTTCCCACCAAGAAGGTTACCAAGACTCCTCACGAGATGTGGACAGGGAAAGCTCCCTCGTTGGCACATATTAAGGTTTGGGGTTGCGAGACTTTCGTAAGACGAGAGACTCACGACAAGCTCAAACCCCGTAGTGAGAAGTGTTATTTCATCGGCTACCCACATCAGTCTTTTGGCTATCTTTTCTATAGACCGAATGACAATGTTGTCTTAGTTTCTAGAAGAGGAGTTTTCCGAGAAAAGGAATTGATAAGCCAAGAGGACAGTGGGTGGCAAATTGATCTTGAATAGATTCAAGAGCAAAGCGATGAAGGAACCTCTAATACTGGCGATCAATCCGAGGAGGAAACTCTTGTTGAGCCAGTTGATGAGTCCTTACCTCTTAGACGTTCTAGTAGGGTTAGTGTTCAAACCCAGTTTTATGGTTTTCGTATTACTAATGAAGGGGATACGTTTATTAGTGATGAAACACTAATGAATTTGGACGAACCTCGCAGCTACAAGGAAGCCATGGCAGGAACGGAGTTTACTAAATGCAAAGAAGCGATGGACAGCGAGATGCAGTCCATGTACGACAACCAAGTTTGGAAATTGGTTGATAATGTATCGGGTCATAAGACAGTCGGGTGCAAGTAGATCTTCAAGAAGAAGATGGACATGGATGGGAAAGTGCACACTTATAAAGCATGATTGGTTGCGAAGGGCTTTACTCAAACACCTGGAGTTGACTATGATGAGACCTTCTCACCAGTTGCGAAGATAAAGTCTATTAGGGTAATGCTCGCAATATCTGCGTTTCATGATTATGAAATATGGCAGATGTACGTAGAAACTGCTTTCCTTAATGGGAAGTTGGTTGAGGATGTGTACATGAATCAGCTAGAGGGTTTTGTCGATGCAAAGCATCCGAATAGAGTGTGCAAGCTTGAGAAATCCATTTATGGATTAAAACAAGCGTCTCGCAGATGGAATCTTTGTTTTGACGAGAAAGTTAAAGAGTTTGGCTTTCTGCGAAGCAAAGATGAATCTTGTGTATATGTCAAATCCAGTGGGAGTATAGTGAGCTTCCTCATATTGTATGTCGATGACTTACTGCTCATAGGAAATGACGCCCCAACCTTGCAGGAGGTCAAGTCCTAGCTTGGGAAGTGTTTCTCTATGAAGGAACTAGGAGAGGCCCCTTATATTCTGGGAATAACGATAGTGAGAAACAGGGAAAAGAGACTGATAGGACTCAGTCAGGATACATACTTGGTTATGGTACTAAAGCATTTTAGTATGGAAAATTCCAAGAAAGGCGAGTTGCCAATCCAAAGCAATACCAAGCTGAGTAAGACTCAAAGCCCAAGTACGGAGGCAAAGATAACTGATATGAGCCGAGTACCTTACGCTTCCGTAGTCGGCTCGATCATGTACGCTATGACTTGTACTCGCCCTGATGTGGCTTTCGCTTTGAGCATGGTCAGCAGATATCAAGGGAATCCTGGTAGAGCTCATTGGATTACAATTGAGAATATTCTTAAGTACCTACGAAGGACCAAGGAATGGTTTCTAGTCCTCGGTGGGAGTGATGACTTAAGGGTACGAGGGTGTAGTGACACTAGTTTTTAGAAGGATCATGATAGTTAGCGGTCGTAGTCGGGCTGGGTCTTTACCCTAAATGGAGGAGCAGTGACGTGGAAAAGTTCCAAGCAGGAGATCGTAGCTGATTCAACGTGCGAATAAGAGTACATTATAGCAAGTGAAGCATCAAAGGAGGCTATATGGTTGAAGAACTTCATTGGAGACCTTGGAGTTATGTCATCCATAAAGGAGCTGATGGAAATTTTCTGTGATAATGAAGAAACGGTTGCCTTAACCAAGGAACCAAGAGATCATGGGAGATCTCGACATATCGACAAAAAAAAACCATTTTATTAGACATCGGGTAGAAGAGGGACTCCTCGTTGTGAAGAGGGTATCGTCAGAAGAAAACCTGGCAGATCGCCTTACGAAGGGATTAAGTAGGGTCAAACACTTGCAGCACACTAGGAGCATTGGGATGAAGGATGATATAAGTTTGGATTAGATAGATAAGAAACGTGTAATATATATTTTGTACTTGACATTTTGATGAATAAATAAAGTTGTGTTATTTTTGAGTAAAGCTACTATCTAGTGTTAGTTATTTATCTATTGTTTCAATTTTGCATGTTTTGACTTCCTGAATAATAAGATTATTCAAACAGTCCACAGCCGTTCATATTTTGGAAGTAGGTGTGAATGAAGACTGTCATGAATTGTTTGTAGATTGTCTAAAGGGTTTTGCGCATAAGCAAAGGTTTGCTGCAAAGTTCATGAGTGCTTATAAATATGATTTGAGCATTGAATAAACCCGCATTTTGCCGGTATCACTCCGTGGTGTTTTACCTGAAGTGATCGCAGAGCGATAATATCATATAGTCTTAAAACTTAGAGATATGGTTGTTGTTTGTTGATTTGTTATGCATTGATGATGTGTAAATGCATTAGTAACTTGATGTTATAAAACACATTGTTGTGCATCATTTAATTGGTAAATAATAGATGCATATGAGTCGAAGTTGATCTGTTCCTTTTATTCTGTGAGAGTAAAGGCGATATCTTGGCCACTTGATGATTTGGTTTGACTTATGCGCCAGGCCCGGTCAGAATGAAGTTGATGTGTTCAACTAAATTCTATGTTGAACAAATCAGAGATCAAGAAACAAGTGCTGGATAATAAGTATTGTCAACATGATATCTAGAACAGAGGATTATACGATCCCTTATCTGAACGACAAGTTGATGTGTTATTTTTGAGTAAAGCTACTATCTTGTGTTAGTTATTTATCTATTGTTTCAATTTTGCATGTTTTGACTTCCTGAATAATAAGATTATTCGAACAGTCCACAGCCGTTCATATTTTGGAAGTAGGTGTGAATGAAGACTGTCATGAATTGTTTGTAGATTATCTAAAGGGTTTTGTGCATAAGCAAAGGTTTGCTGCAAAGTTCATGAGTGCTTATAAATATGATTTGAGCATTGAATAAACCCGCATTTTGCCGGTATCACTCCGTGGTGTTTTACCTGAAGTGATCGCAGAGCGATAATACCATATAGTCTTAAAACTTAGAGATATGGTTGTTGTTTGCTGATTGGTTATGCATTGATGATGTGTAAATGCATTAGTAACTTGATGTTATAAAACACATTGTTGTGCATCATTTAATTGGTAAATAATAGATGCATATGAGTCGAAGTTGATCTGTTCCTTTTATTCTGTGAGAGTAAAGGCGATATCTTGGCCACTTGATGATTTGGTTTGACTTATGCGCCAGGACCGGTCAGAATGAAGTTGATGTGTTCAACTAAATTCTATGTCGAACAAATCGGAGATCAAGAAACAAGTGATGGATAATAAGTATTGTCAACATGATATCTAGAACAGAGGATTATACGATCCCTTATCTGAACGACAAGTTGACAGTGAAGTATAAGAGCTACGATTGCTAATCAAATTCTGAAGTCATATGTGAGATATAGTTACTAGACTTATCCATGTGGGAGACTGTTGGAGTAGTGTCTAAGCCCGTAACTATATTTGGTATGTACCTGACCCAGTTGTGCATGGTCCTTTTGGGTTGCCTTCACCCAAGCAACTTGACAAGGTAATTTAAGAAGAGAGAGAGAATATTGTGGTTTATTAATATATTATAAGAATAATATATTAAAGGAGAAATCATATTTATTTAATTAGTATTGGTCATAAATTAATTAGCAATCAATTTGGTGACTAAAAGAGATTAATTAAATAAAGGGGTATAAACTGTCAAATGTATGATAGTTGAGTTTTTGGGCTGAGAAACCTAATGGACTAAGGGGGGAACGAAATTATGATGGGTATCCATCATATTTTCGTCCAAGGCCTTATTCCAAAAGGTTCCTTGGGCTACTTGGTGACTAAGTTGTCCATTAGGGTTTAGACTGAAACCTTAGCAGCCTACATCATAAATATGACACTTAGGCTATGAAAATCGACTACACTGATTCCAAGAGAACCCTACGGCTGATTTAGCATCTCTCATCCTCTCTCATATTGCTTTCTTGCTTGTGGGGTTTGTGAACCATTAAAGGAGTTACAGTTGTGACTCTAAGCTCAAGATCAAGAAGACTACAAGGATTTCAAGCTACTTGAAAGAGGTAAACACTTAGATGATGTTAATTTCAAATTTTATATGATAGATCTAGGGTTTCAAGTCTTGGATTCAAAGCATGTACAATAGAGAAACCTAGATCCAAGCATTAGGGTTTGTATGAGCACATAGGATCGTTCTTATACATAAAACCCATCAGAAATTTGGCAAATGGATGTCAAAACCGCTTTCTTTAATGGAAAGTTGGATGAGGATGTTTGCATGTCTCAGCCAGAGGGTTTTGTCGATGCAAGCACCCTAATAGAGTGTGTAAGCTTGAGAAATCCATATATGTATTGAAACAAGCATCTCGCAGATGGAATCTTTGTTTCGATGAGAAAGTGAAAGAGTTTGGGTTTCGAGGAGCGAAGATGATTCATGTGTATATGTTAAGGATAGTGGGAGTATAGTTAGATTTTTGGTATTGTATGTGGATGACATACTACTCATAGGAAATGACATCCCAACCTTGCAGGAAGTAAAATCCTGGCTTGGGATGTGTTTCACTATGAAGGAACTTGGAGAACCTGCCTATATTCTAAGATAAGGATATTGAGAGAAAGGAGTAAAAGACTAATTAGACGTATTCAAAGTACCTTCTTTGATAAGGTGCTGAAAAGGTTTAGCATGCAGAATTCCAAGAAAGGTGAATTAACGATCCAGACTAACACCAAACTGAGTAAGACTCAGAGCCCGAGTACAGAAGCTGAGATAGCTGAGATGAGTGAAGTGTCGTATGCTTCCATTATAGGCTCGATCATGTATGTTATGACTTGTACTCGCCCTGATGTGACCTTTGCTTTGAGCATGGTCAGCAGATATCAAGGGAACTCGAACAAGGCTCACTAGATTGCAATGAAGAATATTCTCAAGTACCTACGAATGACTAGGGACTAGGTCCTTACCCTTGGTAGGAGTGATGACTTGAGAGTAGTGGGGTATAGTGATGCTGGCTCTCAGATTGATAGGGATAATTTCCGCTCTCAGTCGCTTTGGGTCATTACCCTAAATGGAGGAGCGATTACCTGGAAAAGTTTCAAACAGGAAACGCTGGCTGATTCAACCTGCGAATCAGAGTACATAGCAGCAAGCGATGCGGAAAAGGAGGCTATATGGCTAAAGAACTTCATTGGAGACCATGGAGTTGTACTGGCTATTAAAGAGCCTATGGAGATTTTCTATGACAACGAGGTTGTTGTTGCCTTAGCGAAGGAACCAAGGGATCAAGGGAGATCTAGGAACATCAATAGAAAATACCATTTCATTAGACATAGGATAGAAGAAGAAATCCTCATAGTGAAGAGGATATCATCATATGAGAACTCAGCAGACCCCCTCACGAAGGGACAATGTAGGGTTAAGAATTTGCAACATGCGAAACTTGTAAAATGTAAATTGACATTTGATGATTGAATAAAAGTTGTTGTTTATTTATAAGTAAGGTGTTGCTATTTTTTTATTGACATTTGATGATTGAATAAAACTTGTAAAATGTCAATTATTTACTATTGTTTCAATTTTTCATGTTTTGACTTTCAAAATAATTTCTTTATTCAAACTCTCCACAGTCAATCATATATTGGAAGTAGATATGAATCAAGACTATCATGAATTGGGTTTGCAGATGTGTAAGGTGTTGGACATAGCAAATGGTTGCTACAACATTTATGAGTGCTCATAAGTTCTAAGTATTGGATTCAACCCACGCTCACTTGTATCACTTCATGGAATTTATCTCGAGTGATCATGAGACGGTAACATCATATAAGTCTTCAAACCTAGAGATATGAGTTGTTGATTATGAGTTGGTTATACATTGATTGTATGAAAACTCATTGGTAACTCGATGTTATAAAACATGCCTTTGTGTATGATTTAACAAGTAGTAGAACAAGCATATAAGTCGAAGTTTATTTGTTCCTTCTAGTCCTTGGAGGATTAGAAGCGATATCTGGGCCCCTCGATGTTTTTGTTTTGACCTATGTATCGGGTCCGGTCAGAACCAAATTGATGTGTTCAGTTTAGTTCTATGTCAAACAAATCGGAAATCGGGAAACAAACTGCTAGACAATAAGTACGACATTGTTCCATGTATTTGTCCAGTTGATATCTAGAACAGAGGATTATATGATCACTTATCTTCAATGGGGCGTTATCATCTCAGTTTCATGAGACTTTGAAAGATTTGCGATTGCTGGTCGGTTTCTGAAGTCATACCTATAACTATAGTTACTAGACTTATCCAAGTAGGAGACTGTTGGATAGGGTGTCTAAGTCCATAAGTATAATTAGTATGTACTTGACCTAACTTGGGTGGTCTATTTGGGTTACATCGACATCTCAACTGTTGGATAGACAAATTGAGAAAAACGACACTTACGATTTGTTAATATATTATAAGTTCTAATATATTAATATGAAATCATATTATTTAATTAGTATTGATCAAGAATTAATTTGGAATTAATTTTGTGATAAAAAAGAGACTAATTAAATATATGGGGATTGATTTGTAAATCATTCATTCTTATATAGTGCGCTTATAGTTCATGATTCACTAGATTGGGCTAGGACCCATTGGGTGCTCCATGGATGCTCCATGGAGGTTATAACCCATGGATCATGGAAGAAAGTGAAAAGCCATGCACATTCGGGTTTACATGGTGTAACCCTACATGTGGCACACTATATAAAGAGCTCTATAGCTAGCAAAATCGGCCATTAAGGCAAGACAAGGAGGGCTAGCCGATTTTGTGATCAAAGTGTTCTTCTCTCAAGTTATTCCAAGAGCTGTGGTGTTGTGTGAAACATTTGAGGCATCACACTTGAGGTGCTAGGCTCACAAAGTCTTAAGGAATCCAAGAAACTACAAATGTATGTCATTCTACTAGTTTTATATTACATGTACCCCATGCCATGCTAGTTAGGATGTAGACATTGGAAAATTCTTATTTACATGAATATTAGAAAAAAGATAGATCCAAAGTTTCTAGGGTTGCATGTACACAATAGGATTGTTAGAATGCTAAAAACCCATCAGTGCCATGGGTAACATATCTTAAGTAGGTTTAGAAAGCCTCATAAAGTGTTGAGTAGAAGAATTTTGTCTTACTTTTGCACATTTGAAATTGGTAGTTGCAATGTCTTAGATAAGACAAAGACCAACTAAGAACAATTATATGAAGTGTTTTTCTTGATAAGAACATGTACTAACTTTTGAATATTTCTTTGTCATGGAATGTCTCTTTACAAGAGAATATTATATGTTAAGAATTCAGTAGTAGTCTTAATGATCTTGAATCGTTTCAAGAACTAATCAAGAATAAACCTATTGTTTATCACTAGCACACGACTTGAGGTTCGTACCCTATCATATTGACATATTCTTGTTTCTATGCCATTCCAGTTAAGTTGACTATGCATGTCAGTTCTATGAGTCCTCATTTGATTGCATAAGACGATGCACCTTGATCAGTGAAAGTACACTGATCAGCATAAGTGAGCTGCTAAACAACTTGGAAGCAATGGTAGGCCCTTGCGCTACCAGATGGCATGAAATTGAGAATAAGCAAGTTTAGTCAATATGAGTTTGAATTTTGTAATGAACCTCATCTTATGATAGTGGTTGAAAATGACCAGCTCACATGGATAGGAACGTATACGTCATAAAATGTAATTGGTAAGAGGTTTCTCTCTACTTCATGAAAATGATTGTGAAGAAACACTTTCACTAGTAGATTTTGAAGGATTAGAATTAGCATTTGTGATAATTGCATTCTCAAATTCGAGTATGATTACGACATCCCTTTCATAATTCGAATTGTGAGAAATGGCAAATAGTTTGAACATTTGGGACTTGTCGTTATAAGTTCTGAAAGGGATTAGACTCAAACATAAGCTATATAACGAATGGTGTATGACCTTGAAAAGTGTAGATGAAGACTTATGGAAGCACCTTGTATCAGAAATCTGAACTTTGGTAAGAAAGTCCATAAGTATTGTTTTCTAGAAGTGCAACTGATTTTTTTGGATACATGTCAAAGCTAGTGGGAGCATATATGTTATGCTGATAAGAACATAATTGTTATGTTATTGGGAGCATGATTATTATGAAAGGTGGTTTAAGTTAGCAATACTATTTATAGGAAACAAAGTTTTAATTTGCAAAGGTACATAATTTGAAAAGTTTTTTCGCTATAGTAAGGCTTAAGGGGAGGGCATTTATTTCGAATCTAAAAGGTTTTAGATTGAAATTTAATAGACTTGGTCATAAATGTCATGTTGAAATATTTCAACATAAGAAATTCTATATATGGAAATATTATAGTAGGAGACTGGTCTAGTATCACGTCTTTATGTATGACATTATGAATCGTATCTCATATGCTTCAGGTATAGGATCGATTGCTTATGATATAATATTCGCTTGTTCTGATTTTTCCAAATGCCTAGCGCATTAAGAGGGATAAAGGGCTAAAACCAGATATGACTATAGTTTTTAAACAGTTGTTGAGGACAATCTATATTCTAAGGTTTACCGAAGATTGGTTGCTTGTAGACAGTTGGAAGTGTAGTAATGGAGTGACCATATTGATATGATTCTGAATGGATAGGACTCTATTAAGAATGGATAGTCATATGGCAATTATGGAAATGTTTCAGTCATGGGAGTTGGATATTGAGAATCTATGTGTAGGATTAGATACTTTTATGCAAGAAGGATGTTCAAAGGATTGTACTTTGAATTTGACAATTCGCTTCCATGGAATTGTTTTGTAAAAAATTTCCAATGGAATGTTTTGTAATATCATTGGCAAAGTCTCTATGAGTTTGGCTCCTTGACACTACAAAAGGATCATTGCATGATAGTTTAGAATTGGACACATTCTAATAGTGCCCAGAGTTTGGTATTCTTACACTTGCGATAAGGATTTAGAATTGTAAAATGAGCATCGTTGAAAATGTGTTCAATTGATCTATTTCACAAAGGAAGGACCATAGATAAACATAGTGTGCATGCTTACAGCATGGGATGACTATTTTTTTAATTCTAGTATTAAGTTGATTGTTCGAATCATTATACAATGAATAAGGTCTAATCAATATGGTGATTAAATAATAAGCTTTTTATTTATATTGAAAAGTTTTGAGACCATATTGGATTAACTTGTTCTTGTGTTTCACTTCATATGTTTTACTTCCCGAATAATAAGATTATTCAAACATCCATAGTCAATCATACTTTGGAAGTAAGTAAGGAGGTACGAGTGTCATGAGTCCGACTATAGATTTTCTAAGTGTTTAGACATAGCACAAGTTTTTTGCAGTGTTCATGAGTACTTCTAAAATACGATTTTAGTATTGGATTAAACCCACGCTCACCTGAATCGCTTCATGGATTTTATCACGAGTGATTGTGAGGCAATAATATCTTATATTCTTGAAATGGAGACATATCAGTTGTTGTTTACGAGTCGTTTGCGCATTTATAATACGTAAACGCATCAGTAACTTGATGTTATAAAACATATTGTTGTGTGTGATTTGATAAGTAAATAGTACAAGCATATCAGTCGAAGTTTATTCGATCCTTTTACCCAAAGTGGGATAAAAGTGTTATTTATGGGCCCCTCGATAATTTAGTGATGACATTCTAAGCGCTTGGCCAAGCCTGGACTAAGTTGATGTGTTCAATTGTAGTCTGTTGTCAGTCGTCATAAATCGGAAATAGGGAAACAACACATGGACTGAGAGAATTATTATAATCCATGTCTCATGTCTATACGATATCTTATAGAATGGAGGAATATTAGATCCCTTATCTAAAGGACACATTTCTGATAAGATCAGAGTTCGATAGCGGCTTTTGAAAACTACGATTCCTAATCAGATTCTGAAGTTATACTTGCAATAATAGTTACTAGACTTATCCAAGTGGGATACTATTGGATTAGGTGTCTAAGACCATAACTATATTTGGTATGTACTTGATTTAATCTAGCATTAATTTTTGGATTAAAAGGAACTGATTAATAATGGACGGACTGGTTTTGCAAATCATTGATAGTTGTAAAATGGGTTGATGGACTCCATAGAGTGGAGTGGACGAAATCCTATAGTGAAGCCCTATAGATTTCATCCAAGGCCTTTAAGGAAGGAGTCCATGGGTTGCTTAGGCCTTAACCAGGAATTAGGGTTTCCTCCAAAAACCCTAGCAGCCCACACAACTATTTAAAGACCTCTCCATAAGGAATTTCGGCCCCAATGCTTTAGAAACCCTATAGTGGCGGATTTCATCTATCTCCTTCTTCATCCTTTGCAAGAGTGTTTGTGACTCCATTAGAAGTGCAACACTTGGGGCACTAAGCTTTCAAAGGTCAAGGATATTCAAGGTGAACTTGTTATTGCTACATAACAAGAGAGGTAACATCTAAACCCTTATTTATGTGTCAATTTCTAAATTATATGCTAGTCTTAGGGTTGTTGTTTTGGAGTTTGTATTTGCATGTTCAATAGACAAAAACTTAGATCCAAAGCAATTAGAGTTGCATGTACACCATAGGAATGTTGTAGTGCTCAAAGCCCATCAAAGGCAACCCAAAAAGACCATGCTACTATCAAATCAAGTACATGCCAATTATAATTATGGGCTTAGACACCTAATCCAATATATATATATATATATATATATATATATATATATATATATATATATATATATATATATAGACAATACATTATTGAATTTTAGCATTTCTTCCACTTCACAACATACGGCGACAAGCGGCTTCTACGAAGACCTAAAGCCCAAATTCTCGATTTCCCATCATTAGCTTCATTGAAAAGAGTATAAGACCATGAACTAATGATGACAGTACAACTCGAAGATCAATCACCGTCCGTCTTCACCGTCTTCCGCCTTCTGCCAGTCTCCTCCTACCTGTCGACAAACTGATTAATACATGCTTTCCCGGTAATTTACCTTTTTTTCCCTCTATGAAGTTTTCAATCATCTCAATCTTTCGTCCATTTCATTGATTGTCGATTTTTGGTACTACAGGGACTATATTTTGTGATCTTGTTTGCACAATTGGACTTCAGTCACTGAGTTTATACTTTAATCCGAGAATTTATACACAGATTCAAAAAAACATTTTAAAATAATTACAAGGTTGTTTCATTTTTTCACTAAAATCTAAATTTGGTTGATTTACATATTTCTCGATTGAACCTATTATTTAGGCTTTTATGTTTTGTTTCGGTTAGATTCTTTTACTTGTTGTACTAACATGTTTCTGTTGAAGAACCTGATGGATCATTGTGTTTATTATACTTTAGTAATGAGTGCTAGAAAATGATTTGTTATTTGTTACTGAAATTTTATGGTTTGTTTTGAAGCTCTCCTGAGTGCTAACTTGACTCGTTTTTAGTGTGAGATGTTGATAATTTTATGAAAGATATTGTTGTAATGTTTTCTCTGAATCTGATGTTGCTGTGATTTAAGTGTTAATGTTTGTTTTCATTTTGGTAATCTGTTTAATGTTGATTTTCTGTTTTTGTGTGAACCATTTTTAGATTCAAGTAGCCATGTAACACTCGATTCCTTGTATGCCTTTAATTCAAGTATTTATTAAGTTTTTCTTTGGGACTCGACGATTTGGAGGCCCAACTCGTCGACTAGAGTCGTGATACGCGGGAAGTTTAAGTAGTCTACTTGACAAGTCGGGAGACCGACTCGGCGAGTACACGCTGTTTGAGTGAAACCCTTGTTTGAGGGTTTGCACCCTATTTAAACACATTATAACCCCTCAACTCAGCCTCCATCGTCCAGAGCAAACCGAAACTCGAAACCCTAGCCTTTTTTAGTGTATTATTGAGCCTTGTGGTGTTACTTTGTGTGATTGAAGCTTGAAGAAGAGAAGGAAGTTTGTGAGATCAAGGGGGAACAAGAAGATCCAAAGTTTTGAGCATATTTCCAGCTTGTTAGAGGTATAAAGCTGAAACGTTGTCTATTCATTGTCTAGATCTTGATTTTGGGCCTTTTTCTACATCTTTCTAAGCCCTAGAGAGGTTGTATTCGGGATTGAGTATTGGAATTCATTTTGTGCTTCAGATTTGGGGTTATTGGGGGTCTTTATGGCATAGATGTGCCCACCTTGTTGCCATAAACACCCCATGCATCTTGTAGAACATCTTTTATGTCTTTTTGAGCCAAAGACCCCATGCATGGACATCAAGTTCGTGACTTTACGTATAAAAGGGACCTTAGGAGGTCAGATCTATGATTTGGATGCATTAAGTCCCACTGAAATCGATTGTATAGTATTGGACAAGGAGGGAATCGGCGAGTTACTTGGGTGACTCGGCCAGTCGAGATGCTTTTTCCCATAAAATGTCTTCTGGATGTGGTTTTGGTTGAATGGATGGAACGCTCAGCCTGCTTGGGGTTTGCCTTAGACCTGGAAATCATGGGACTCGACGAGTTATAGAATACACTCGGCGAGTCCAAGGCAATCTCCCAGTCTTTGAAGATAGACTCGATGAGTTGTTCTTACAACTTGGCGAGTTATAGACTAGACACATTGATATGCTAAAGATGAACTTGAAGAGTTCAAGAACGAACTCAACGAGACGGTTAAAGATTGCCTGATGTGTGGATGAAGGCGAACTCATCGAGCTCTTGCTAGACTCGACGGGTGGAGACGGGTTTATGACTTTTGGTGGATATAGGGACTCGACGAGTTGGCGGGCCAACTCGGCGAGTCAGGTCAACTGGATGTTGACTTTGACCAAAGTTGACTTTGACTGATTTGAGTTGACCTTGGTTAGGGTTTTATATTCAAATTGATAACTTAGAAGGGTTGTCATGTAGGGATTGAGGAGTCGAGAAGAGTTGAGTTGCACGCCAAGGATAATTCAGACACTTCACGACATCGAGGTGAGTTACCTTCCAGTAGGGGTGGGTCTAAGGCCACAATGTCGGCCCACCAACAAGAATAATTGGTAGATAATTGTCATTGTGATAATTATCTTGGTATTATTATGTGATATGTTTATGAGATATGCTTATCAGATATGCTTATGTGATATGCTATGTAAGTTAATGGTAGTAGCAGGGAATAGCTTTTCCCTGACTTGGTCGGTAGGACCAAAGGGTAGGTCAGTACCCTAGATATGCCTGACCGTATGATTATATTTTGTTATTGTATGATAGAGGTAGGGGTGAAATAGTCCCTGATGGCGGTTGAGATAGACCGGGAAGTAGTCGGCACCCAAGAACGGCCTGACATGGGTGGGTCTGCACCCCATAATGGCTTGACATGGGTAGGTCGGGCACCTCAGAATTGTCCGGCAGTATGTATGCTATGTGATTGTATGGTATGTGGTATGATGGGGGAACTCACTAAGCTTTGTGCTTACAGTTTCGGTTTTGGTTTCAGGTACCTTTTCTTGCAAGGGGAAGGAGCCGGTGGCGTAGCAGCGGATCACACACACACACACATTTGATTTCCGCATTGAGTATTCTGGGATTGTACTCTGATTTATACTACTGTTCGATGTTGTGATTTTTAGACTTACTCATGATGGTTTATGGGTTGATATGATATTGACAATGTTTTTAGTAAACGAATCTACAATTTACATAGTAACAAACAAAAAGTTTTGGACTCGAAAATTTGGATGTTACAAGTTGGTATCAGAGCCTTGGTTTGAGGGATTCGGACACACCCTCGGGGGTGTCTGAACTCAAACCGAGGGCTTGAAAGAATTTTAAAAGGAAAACAGTTTTTCTGAAATCTCAATTAAAGAGTTCTCAGAAAGAACGAGGTGTGTGGTGCGTGCGACCGGCCGAGCTCAAGTAAGTTTTCCCCAAGATACCCATACTTGTTATGTTGTATGACATGACTATGAGAACTGCATGCTATAATATTGCTAAGGATCTAGGAAGGATGCCTTGTATACCTGCTATAGGAGCTCATCGAGCCGTATGTTAGAGCTATAGTTAGTAGTGAGATAGTCTGATTAAGTTATGCTTGATTTGGTTACTCTATGCACGAATGTTGCTTGCTTTGTGTTATAGCGGTTCTGGCTAACTTTAACTAACTAGTAGGCGAATATGTAGCGGTATTCGCAAGCTAGTTAGGGAAAGGTGGTAGGGACCCCTAGTGCAGCTGACGACGGAGAGTAGGTTAGAGGTTGCCTTATGAAAGCCTAGGATGAGATCAGTTGGAAAGGGATATTAGTAAGGGGACTTGATGAAGTTGAGGCAATCCTTGAGGAAAGTACGGATAGATGTGGAAGGTAGTATGGGCCCGTACTACTGAAAGCAGAGGATCCGTACTCGAGTCAAGGAGGGTTGAGATGGAATCAGGAAACCGAGAGAGTGTTTGAGACCTCTCGGGAGTATGTATGATCCTAATGCTTACGTGTTTATTTTCAATATGGTGGTCACACGTCATGGAGCAGGAGGTTCTGGATCTGGATCAGGATCAGGATCAGGCTCGGGTGTAGGGTCCGAGCAGGTCGATGATGGGTTACGCGATTTCATCGCGTCCGAGATCACG
This sequence comes from Lactuca sativa, assembly GCF_002870075.4. Classification (NCBI taxonomy): domain Eukaryota; kingdom Viridiplantae; phylum Streptophyta; class Magnoliopsida; order Asterales; family Asteraceae; genus Lactuca; species Lactuca sativa. The sequence goes on along the minus strand of NC_056625.2, from coordinate 254,097,980 downwards.
AGAGGTATCCTTGACACGACCCCGGTTATTTTCGGGTTGATTAAGGAAGGGATTGTTGAGCTGATGTAGGATCGCCTCCGAGCATTCAGGAGTGACTTGGCATCCAGCTAGCCAGGTACGCGCACCCTGTCCTTTAAGGACTTTCGAGGGAGTGGTGTGCCAGACTTTCATGGGGCGAAGGACCCCATTGTATCCAGGAGATGGATTACGGACATCGAGTCTGCACAGTTGACGAGCTTCTGCCCAGAGGGGTCGAAGGTATGATTTGTTGTGGGTTGCTTGAGGGACATAGATAGAGATTGGTGGGAGTCAGTCGATGACTCGCTGGGAGGCCCAGTCGTGGAGGCTATGACTTGGTCAGACTTTGTGACCAGGTTTAGGGAGGAGTTTGCGCCAGCTGTGGAGCTTCAGCAGTTGGCCAGGGAGTTCCTAGATATGAGACAGACTACGGAGTCAGTGGTAGAGATGATCGCTAAGTTCAAGGAGAGGGCCTTGTTGGTACCTCAATATGTTGGGGATGAGGAGATATGGAAGACCCGCTACCATGACATGTTGAGGGCTGACATTCGGGAGAGGGAGATGTATTTGGAGCACCTCGGGAAGAGGAAGGCGGAGAATGAGCAGGTTACAGGGGTTTCGGGGAAGAAATCCAAGAGATCCGACATCAGGTCGAAGGGCCAGCCGGGCCAGAGCTGTTGCAGGAAATGCGGCAGGCCGCATGAGGGAGCTTGTAGAGCAGGATCATCGGGATGCTACAAGTGCGGCAAGACGGGGCATTTTGGCAGGGATTGTAGTACCCCTGCCCCCTCAGTTCAGACATCAGACCTGATTTGCTTCCATTGCAATCAGAGGGGTCATAAGAAGGCCAACTACCCTAGATTGTTAGTAGTATCAGCAACAGCACCAACGGTGGCGATGACTCCAGTGACAGCACGAGTCGTGGATGGCCGAAAGGTCAAGACAGAGGCTCCAGTGGTGCGGAGCCGAGCATTTTAGTTGATAGCCGAGGAGGCACGCTCCGCACCTGATGTGGTGACGAGATTATTCCATGTGAACGGCATCCTAGTTTAGGTGTTGTTTGATTCGGGTGGTACCCGATCGTTTATCTCTCTTGCGCTTAGCAAGAAGTTTCCTGAGTCCTCGGGCGTGTTGGATTTCCCTCTAGAGGTCGAGATTGCGGACGACCGGTCAATGCAGGCATCAGAGGTTTTCAGGTACCGTGTATTGATATTGTTCGAGGAGCGTTACCTGGTAGACTTGGTTCCCATACCGTTGCGGGGGAACAAGGTTATTATAGGTATGGATAGGCTAAGCCCCAATGGGGCGGTGATCGACTGCTCGCAGCATTTGGTACGGATCAGAACCCCTAGTGGGGGAGAGCTGGTGATTCAGGGCGAGAGGCCACAGCGAGGACCAGCCTTATGTTCAGTAGCAAGGGCTAGGCACTACCTTCAGCAAGGTTGCGCAGGATATGTTGCCTATGTTGTGGATACCTGGGAGGCAGGTAAGGCGACGGTGGGCGATGTGCCAGTAGTACGAGAGTTCGCGAATGTATTCCCCGAGGAGTTTCCTAGGATACCTCCGGAGAGGCTTGTAGAATTCAGGACCGACCTAGTCCCGGGTGCGGCTCCGATAGGCAAGGCACCGTATCGGTTGGCTCCTCCTGAGATGCAGGAGTTGTCTACACAGCTGCAGGAGCTGTTAGACAAGGGATTCATTCAACCGAGCAGTTCACCCTGGGGAGCCCCGATTTTATTTGTAAAAAAGAAGGACGGGTTGCATCGAATGTGTATAGATTATCGAGAGCTGAATAAGGTAACGGTGAAGAACCGTTACCCACTCCCGAGGATTGATGACCTCTTTGATCAGCTACAGGGAGCATACTGGTTCTCTAAGATTTATTTGCGTTCAGGTTATCATCAGACGAGGGTTAGAGAGGAGTATGTGTAGAAGACAACCTTTCGGACGTGTTATGGTCACTATGAGTATGTGGTGATGCCTTCTAGGCTCATCGACGCTCCTGTTGCATTCATGGATCTCAGGAACCGCATGTGCAGACCGATGTTGGATCGGTCTGTGATAGTTTTCATTGATGACATCTTGGTTTATTCCAAGACGCGAGAGTAGCATGAGGAGCACTTGCGGGAGGTTCTGGATACATTAAGGAGGGATAGCTTGTATGCTAAGTTCTCCAAGTGTGAGTTCTGGTTACGTGAGGTGTAGTTTCTTGGGCACCTCGTCAACCAGAACGGGATTTCGGTTGACTCGGCCAAGGTGGAGGCCGTGATGAGATGGGAGGTTCCGAGGTCTCCGTTTGAGATTCGGAGCTTTCTGGGACTAGCAGGCTACTATCAGAGATTCATTCAGGACTTATCCAAGATAGTTGTGCCCTTGACCCCGTTGACGAGGAAAGTCGTGGTCTTTCGCTGGGGGCCCGAGCAGCAGGTCGCGTTTGAGACGTTGAGACAGAGATTGTGCGAGGCGCAAATCTTAGCCCTGCCAGAGGGCACGGAGGATTTTGTAGTATATTGTGATGCGTCCATCTCAAGTTTGGGCGCTGTATTGATGCAGAGGGGGCATTTAATCGCTTACACTTCGAGGAAGTTGAAGCCTCACGAGGCGAACTATCCGATGCATGATTTGCAGCTGGGGGCTGTTGTTTTCGACCTCAAGATTTGGCGCCATTACCTCTATGGGGTTCGTTGTACTGTTTACACGCACCACAACAGCCTGAGGTATCTCATGGATCAGCCAAATTTGAATATGAGGCAGCGTCGGTGGCTTGATGTGGTAAAGGATTATGGTTGTGAGATCCTCTACCACCCGGGGAAGGCCAATGTCGTGGCCGACGCTCTTAGCCGCAAGGCAGTTCCGATCAGGGATATCTGCATGAGGATGACAATTGTGACACCGATGTTGGAGCAGATTCGGGAGGCCCGGCAGGAGGCCATGAAGGAAGAGCATTGAAAGAGCGAGCGTATTGTGGGTCAAGTTTTCCTCTGTGACAACCCAAAATTTTCATTCTGTATAACATATCAAGACAATAGAAGTTAGAACAGTTGCAGTAAATTTTTAGACTTTTGGTATAAGTTTGGGTATTTCAGGATTTACACTTTAAGGGATATCAGGAGAGAGGATGCACTAGGGTATTGTGCAACTCTATTATTCCAAAACTCTATGATATTAGAGTTCAATGCCTGAATAAAATATTTTCTGCCAAAAACCCCAGGAGTATATATATGATTCTGAGCCATAATTATTCATTAGTTACATTTCGAACTAGAGAAAAGCCGAATTCTCTCTCAAGGATCTTCGAACAATCGAAATACATCTAGGGTCAACCAGAATCACTCACAAAATCCTTATCTTTCGTGTTACAGAATCATGTCGTCATCTGGAAACAACCAGTCGAGCAAAGAAACCGCTATCCTCCATATCGACGCCGCTACATTACAAGCTGCAGTAGCAGCTACTGTGACAACTTTCCTTACACACATCAACTCAGGCAACACAAGCAAGACTGGCAAAGGAGTCGAAAATTCCGATGGTAGTACCAAACCGGGAACCCAACAAATGGCAACAGTCATGGACTTGCGAAGCCGTGAGATCGAAAAGAAGAGACGATATTGTCAAGCCCTAAAGGAGCGCAAGAGATCCCAAAGACTTTCCATGCCACAAAAACAAGTGGCAACTCCTGCAGAACGCTTTAGGAAGCAATTTCCAAGGTGGAGTAATGAGGAAGGCATTCGTGTCCACATAACACTGGCTAAACACCTCACTCCGCCACCAACGCTAGTACTAGCCAGTCATGCCACCAATGCGGTGAGATAGGGCACTTCAAGAAGGATTGTCCTATAACAAAGAACTCTGGCGCACACGAGAAGATTCTCAAGATCACAACTGCAGGAGAACCTGCTCCGGAACTACGTCAATGTAATTAAGGCGTTTCGTTGTAACAGACTTATAAACCATCCAAAACTAGTGCAACTAGAGTCTTACCTTTTGCGAGATCCCGTCAGTAAAGGGATGCTTGTGCTGCGTATACTTGTCTTTTGTACTATACCTTATTCGCAGCAATAGTCTCCTAGTAAGTCTAAAGTACTGTAACTCTGTTGATGGTTGCATGGTTGTGTTTTGTCTGTAACGCCTTATGTTCAAATCTAATGTCTTTAAGTTTCCTTATGATACTGACATTATCATACGACTAGATTCAATTTGATTTGCACCATACCAGCTTCATAAGTACATCTCTTTCTCAGTAAACGTCTAATTTAACGAAGCCGTCATTTCAGAACACCAAAGTACACATGCAAGGAGTACCTCATAGTTCTTTTCCTTTCCGAAGAAATCCTCAAAGTACCACTCATACAGTACGTCAAGTTCAATCCAAAGATCCATACGGTTGATCTTTCGCTGAAGAATGTATACATAGGGGTGATATATAATCAAGGTTCTACAGGTTTAGAATTGATGATTCCACTTTAACTTCTTTTTCCTTGATGGGATGTGGGCTTAAAGAAGAATCAGTTATTAGACTACCTTTTCAATCTTAAATATATACGACTCGTATACACGAGATGTGATCGTTGAACCATGTATGAATTCTAATATGAACTTCAGGACAGAGACTGCCCAAGACTACGAGTAATCGCATCGTCATGTGAACAAACTTAGAACCCAGTACGACTTCTGTAACAGATTGCCCTACAGTCTAAACACCTACGGAGATACAAGAACAGCCCGGACAACTTAGCGAACTACACAGAAATAGAATTGGGCGACTAGGCTTCTCACCCTGGAGAACTCCGGTCTTATTCTTCTAGAGGTCGATGGATTGCATCGTATGTACCTCGGCTATCGAGGACTCCGTCAAGATTTTTTTCATTAGAAATCGTTGTCTCTGCCTCGCGTAGATGAATTGGTTGAGCAAGCACAAAGAAAGAATTACTTTCAGAAATGGATCTGAGATTCGAATATCACCAGTTCGAGTGTTAGGGAAGGATGTCCTGAAGACTACCTTCCGAACTCGATGCTGACACTTCGGGTCCGTAGTGATACCCCTCGGATAGGACCAATATGCTCATAATATTCATGAGCTGAATGAGTAGGGTACGCCTCTTACTTGGATCAGTTCATCATTCTCCTAGTAATGACTTACTTATCTACCCTCGTAGTAATATGGAATCCATGGAAACATTACCTTCAGAGGAACTTTCGCGAAGTTCTCTAAGCACGAGTTTTGAAATTGAAGTGTCAGATTCCTAAGACACACTATTAGTGATGTGGGAATTTTTTAGTACTCTTTCAATTTGTCAAAACCGTTGAGAATTTGTCGACACCAGAGACGCCGACATAAATTCGCCAAATTCTAGGTCTTGCAGACCTACTATCGTAGTCCATTCAGAAATCCTTGCAAATTACAGAAACCCTTACGACTTTGACCCAGTAGGGGGTGGCCTTTGACTGGGAAGATAAGCAAGAGAAAGAACTTTTGGAATTCCAAGTGAGAGACCAAATTCTTTAGGAAGTCTCACTCTAGGAATGGCTTAATACGCTTCGTAACGCGTAGACAGCTAAGTCCAAGATAGTTAGGACCTCCGAGATTCTTACCAGAATCGGTCCTGTATCTCACAAACTAGACCTACTCCGCGAACTCAGTAACGTACATTTTGCCCTTCGCGTCTCGGTCTTAAAACCATACCTTTCCGTTAGGACTCTCGTAAGTCCACTCGACGAGATCGAAATTCACGAGATCCACGCCTTCGTATAAAAAACCGTAGCGACCCTCGACCGAGAGGTCAAGCGGACGAAGCAACGCTGCCTCCCTTTAGTGAAGGTTCGTTGGGATACCAACCGAGGACCCGAATTCACTTATGAGCGCAAGAAAGAATCGATTAGTAAGTTTCCACCTCATGACTCGATCATTCATACCAACTTCCTTACCTAAATTCTAATTTTGGGACAAAATTCCCTCTAACAGGGGGATGATATGACAACCCAAAATTTCCATTTTGTATAAGATATCAAGTCAATAGAAGTTAGAACAGATGCAGTAAATTTTCATACTTTTGGTATAAGTTTGGGTATTTTAGGATTTACACTTTAAGGGATATCAGGAGAGAGGATGCACTAGGGTATTGTGCAACTCTATTATTCCAAAACTCTATGATATTAGAGTTCAATGCCTGAATAAAATATTTTCTGCCAAAAACCCCAGGAGTATATATATAATTCTGAGCCATAATTATTCATTAGTTACATTTCCAACTAGAGAAAAGTCAAATTCTCTCTCAAGGATCTTCGGACTTTCGTCCTAGAAAGTGAGTACTTTTATCTAGTTGTATTATAGAGCTTCTTATGTGCTTAATACACTAGAAATCATAGGAAAACATCAAGATTAAAGAGTTTACGACCCAAGAACATCTTGGACCGTAAACCCTTCTTTAAGGGGCAAAAAGTTCCCTAGTCCCTTCCTCTTGCAATGCAACTAGTTTAGACTTGTACCCTAATGTGTTTAGGACTAGAAAACACCCCTAGAACACCAAGAGTAAGGTGTTCACGGCCCAAGGAGTTCTTGGACCGTGAACTCCAAACAAAAGGGCCAAAGTGTGCTTTAAACTCTCTTAAAGCCTTGGACACTAGCCTAGATTAGTTCTTAGTTAAATTAGGGACTTAAAATCACCAAAAACACCCTTCCATGGGAGATTACGGCCGTAATCTCCAAGGGGTTTGGTGCCAGGGCCGTGAACTCCTCAAAGGAGTTATAAGATGCCCTAAACTCTTCCAAAGACCATGCCATTAAGTAGAAATGCTTCTTAGGGTCTTATAGTGCCTCAAAACAACAAATGGTCAAGTAAGTAGGAGCTTACGGCCGTAAACCCATGAGTTTACGACCGTAAACTCCTTTGTTGATGACCTTAGGGCTGTGAACTCCCTTATGGAGTTTTCCTTGAACCCTACACACACTAGCTTGTCCCTACAACACTTAGATGCAATCCTAGAGGCTTAAAACACTTGTTAATGGTGTTTAACATGTCCTAAGGTGTCTTGACTTTGTTTATTAGTTGTTTAAAGACTAATTTGATACATATATGTGATATTATATGTTAACTAGGATCAAAAAGTGTCTTCAAGACTTCACTTGACACCTAACAATCCTACGTCTTCAGTTCATTCGTACCACTCACAACAGGTGAGTTCATACCCCTTAATCAATGTTTTAAATGTTTTTAAATGCTTTATGGGGGGATACAAGCAGAATCAAGCTAGTTATTATATCAATCACATGTGATTAATAAGAAGCATTCAAATGATTTGCTACTCATTAGCCGTTTTACCAAACAGTTTACTTCAAATGATTTTCATAAACATTTTATATGTTTAAAACTCCTTATTAAACTGTTCATTATACTCTATATGTTTCATTTTAAACTCATTTACAATTGAGTTTCAAACAAATGTTTCTTTATACTTAAACTGTTTTATCAAACCCATGCTTCCAACCCGTTTTATAGGCTGACATCATGTCGACCTTTTCTTAGATAATAATCATGTTTAAAGGTTTTGCAAAACTTATTTTATGCTTATATATTGTCAATTGCATGCCTATATATGTATAGTTATATAAGAAATGTTTAAAGGACTTAGGAAGGCTATCCACTCTATTTCCTTTTAGCCATTGGGATGTGGTTTGGTGAGGTATCGGGTATCCGTCCGAAGGTCGTTTAAATATTAGTTATATATCATGTGTACATATATAGTCATAAAGGTTCTTCCAGTTCATTCAATACCCTTGGGTAGCAAGGGTATACGTCCATGTTCATACGTACTAGTTACATTACTTGTAAGCTACCATAGGGGTAGTTCAGGAAGATACTAGAACTATTACTAAAACACGATATCATACAATGAGTCAGTTCATTCATGAGTCAATACTTGCTAGATAGAGAGAGAACACACGTTACAGCTAGTACACACAATACATTACTATACATGCTAGATATAGAGAGAACACACGTTACAGCTAGCACACGTAGAACATTACAGTACATTACTATACTATTACATAGAAACATTTACATGAGTACATTTACATGATTACATTTACATGAGTACGTTTACATAGATAATATATGATGAGTTATTATTACATTTTATATGTATAGATTATGTTATATAATCGTCATTCTTATCTTTACCTTGTGATACAATCACATAATCGACAAGATAGATTGGATTTAATTTCCTAGTACCAAAGGATATGTTGCGGGATTAACCATTCGTAGAATCTCTGTTAGCTACAGAGGTAAAAGCACATCCACGGATGTCAACGGTTGATACCATTACATGTATACTTTAAGGGACTGAATATTCCTATACAAGCTGTTAGCAACAGAGGTAAATGTACATCTACAGATTTCTTCAGTTAACACTTTTAGTTACCCTAGTACCAAAGGGTAATACTTAGGTTATTTATATTATTACCTTTATCTTGTGACTCATTCACATAATCGATGAGGTGAATTATATTTGAGTATCCTAATACCAAAGGATACAATTTCTTATAATAATAATAATAGTAGAACAGTCGGGTCTTGGTAGAAGGCTACATTCAGAGCACTTAGGTCTTGGTAGAAGGCTACATTCAGAGCAGTTAGGTCTTGGTACAAGACTCCCTTTTATAAAAGTAGGAATCATAGGGATTTCTAGGGTTTTTCAAACATTTTTAGTTGTTCTACAAACATTTTCATGTCTTTCATTACAAGTTTTACAAATTAAGACACATTAATACTTATGATCTCACCAGCTTTAAAGCTGATACTCTCTTTCAAAATAACTTGTATCCTCAGGTCAACGATAGACAGGTACCGATGCAAGGTTTAGAGAAGATGGAGCTTGTTCAAGACTCATCTTTCATTTTGATTATACTTTAGTGTCTATTATAATTTGACAGAACACACTTGTATTAAAATTATATTATTAATGCAATGGATGATGTTGTTGCTTGTTTACTACTTTTCATTGTTGTGATACTCTACATGACGCCCTCCGCCCCAGAATGTTTCCGCCGTTCATGGTTTTGGGGTGTGACATCCTCCATCGACTATGATAGCCGAGGATTGTTGACTCTTCACCGTAGGGTATGGGTCCCATACCATGGAGGTGTGCGTCAGGTATTGATGGAGGAGGCACACAAATCCAGGTTCTCTATCCATTCCGGGGCGACGAAGATGTACAAAGATCTTCGTCTTGATTTTTGGTTGCCATGTATGAAGAGAGACGTAGCTTGGTTTGTAGAGAGGTGCATGACATGCAAGAAGGTCAAGGCTTAGCACCAGAGACCTCACAACAAGGTCCGGCTGTTGAATATCCCGCTGTGGAAATAGGAGGATATTACTATGAATTTTATCACGAAGCTTCCCAGGACCGCGCGAGGGGTAGATTTAATTTGGGTCATCGTTGATCGATTCACCAAGAGCGCCCATTTCATTCCGATTCAGGAGAGCATTTCGGCCGAGAAGTTGGCCGACATCTATATCAGGGAGGTAGTGGCGCGGCACGAGGTGCCAGTTTTAGTGATTTTCGACAGGGATGTGTGGTTCACTTCCAGGTTATGGAAGAAGCTTCATCACGAGCTGGGTACTCGTCTGCAATTTAGCACTGCCTTTCACCTGTAGATGGAAGATCAGAGTGAGCGGACCATCCAGACTCTAGATGATATGTTGCGGGCGTGTGTCTTAGATTTTGGAGGTAGTTGGGTTACTTACCTTCCGTTGGCGGAGTTCTCATATAATAATAGATATCATGCGATTATCGATCGTCCTCCCTTCAATATGTTGTATGGGAGGAAGTGTAGGACCCCGATATGCTGGGGTGAGGTTGGTCAGAGGGTCATGGGGAGTACCGAGGTGGTACTCAAGATGACGGAGAGGATCCAGCAGGTTCGAAGCAGGCTTCAGACTGCTCAGAGTCGACAGAGAAGTTGTGCCGACAAACGTCGATCGGACCTGGAGTTCCAGGTCGGGGATATGGTGCTCCTGAAAGTATTGCCTTGGAAGGGTGTCATTCGATTCAAGAAGCGGGGCAAGCTGGGCCCTAGGTATATTAGACCCTTCAGGGTTGTAGCTCGGGTGGGCAAGGTGGCATATAGGCTGGATCTGCTAGCCGAACTCAGTCAGATACATAGCACTTTTCATGTCTCACAGTTGTGGAAGTGTCTAGTGGACAATTCGGTAGTAGTGCCATTAGAGGATATTCAGGTGGATGACAGCCTGAATTACATTGAGCGGCTTATGTCAATCCTTGATAGGAAATCAAAGGATTTGAGGAACAAGAGAGGGGAGCTGGTTAAGGTGCAGTGGCGTCACCGCAAGAGCTCATAATGGACCTGGGAGCCAGAGGACAAGATGAGGGAGCATTACCCCGAGCTTTTTCAGGACAGGGCAGCAGACTTCAAGCACAAAGTATAAGATAAGTGGAGGAGATTCGTAACACCCGATTCCTGGTATGCCTTTAATTCAAGTATTTATTATGTTTTTCGCAGGGACTCGATGAGTTGGAGGCCCAACTCGTAGAGTAGAGTCGTGATCTGCGGGAAGTTTAAGTAGTCTACTCGACGAGTCGGGAGACCGACTCGGCGAGTACACGCTATTTGAGTGAAACCCTAGTTTGAGGGTTTGCACCCTATTTAAACACATTATAACCCCTCAACTCAGCCCCCATCGTCCAGAGCAAACCCTAGCCGCTTTTAGTGTATTATTGAGCCTTGTGGTGTTACTTTGTGTGATTGAAGCTTGAAGAAGAGAAGGAGGCTTGTGAGATCAAGGGGGAACAAGTAGATCCAAAGTTTTGAGCATATTTCCAGCTTGTTAGAGATATAAAGCTGAAACCTTGTCGATTCATTGTCTAGATCTTAATTTTGTGCCTTTTCTACATCTTTCTAAGCCCTAGAGAGGTTGTATTCGGGATTGAGTATTGGAAGTCAGTTTGTGCTTCAAATCTGGGGTTATTGGGGGTCTTTATGGCATAGATATGCCCACCTTGTTGCCATAAACACCCGATGCATCTTGTAGACCATCTTTTATGGCTTTTTGAGCCAAAGACCCCATGCATGGACAACAAGTTCATGACTTTACGTATAAAAGGGACTCTAGGAGGTCAGATCTATGATTTGGATGCATTAAGTCCCACTGAAATCGACTGTATAGTATTGGACAAGGAGGGACTCGGCGAGTTACTTGGGTGACTCGGCGAGTCGAGACGCTTTTTCCCCAAAAACGTCTTCTGGATATGGTTTTGGTTGAATAGAAGGAACGCTCAGCCTGCTAGGGGTTTGCCTTGGACCTGGAAATCATGGGACTCGACGAGTACTTGAACACACGCGGAGAGTCCAAGGCAATCTCCCAGTCTTTGAAGATTGACTCGACGAGTTATTGTTACAACTCGGCGAGTCATAGACTGGACGCATTCGGATGCTAAAGATGAACTCGGCGAGTCGGTTGAAGATTGTCCAATGTGTGGATGAAGGCGAACTATCGAGCTCTTACTAGACTCGATGGGCGGAGATGGGTTTATGACTTTTGGTGGATATGGGGAGTCGACGAGTTGGCGGGCCAACTCGGCGAGTCAGGTCAACTAGATGTTGGCTTTGACCAAAGTTGACTTTGACTGATTTGAGTTGACGCTTGTTATGGTTTCATATTCAAATTGATAACTTAGAAGGGTTGTCGTGTAGGGATTGAGGAGTCGAGAAGAGTTGAGTTGCACGCCAAGGATAATTCAGAAACTACACGACATCGAGGTGAGTTACTTTCCAGTAGGGGTGGGTCTGAGGCCACAATGCCGGCCCACCAACAAGAGTAATTGGTAGATAATTGTCTTTGTGATAATTGTCTTGGTATGCTTATGTGATATGTTTATGAGATATGCTTATGTGATATGCTATGTGAGATAGTGGTGGTAGCAGGCAATTGCTTTTCCCTGACTTAGTCGTTATGACCAAAGGGTAGGTCAATACCCCAGATATGCTTGACTGTATGATTATATTTTTTTATTGTATGATAGAGGTAGGGGTAAAATAGTCCCAGATGCCGGTTGAGATAAACCGGAGGGTAGTCGGCACCCCAGAACGGCCTGACATGGGTAGGTCAGCACCCCGAAATAGCTTGACATGGGTAGGTCCGTCACCCCAGAATTGTCCGGTAGTATGTATGCTATGTGATTGTATGGTATGTGGTATGATTGTGGAACTCACTAACCTTTGTGATTACAGTCTCATTTTTGGTTTCAGGTACCTCTTCATCGAAGGGGAAGGAGCTGACGGCGTAGCAGCGCATCACACACACACATTTGATTTCCGCATTGAGTGTACTGGGATTGTACTCTGATTTATACTACTATTCGATGTTGTGATTTTTAGACTAATTCATGATGGTTTATGGGTTGATATGATATTGACAATGTTTTTTGTAAACGGATATATTATTTACTTAATTACAAACAAAACTTTTGGACTTGAAAATGTGGATGTTACAAGCCATGACTTCAACAAAGTCGAATCAACCCAATGATTCAAACAATGTTAATGATGTCGCGAATTCTATAGTTGACTATAACAAGAAGAAAAATAAATTTTAGATCTCCATTGTGGTGTCATTTCATCTTAGAAGATGTTAATGGAACCGAAATAGCAGTTTGTAGGCATTGTAGAAAGTAAGTTACTTATACGAGCAAAAATGGAACCAACATGCTACATACTCACCATAAGGCATGCAAGATAAAAATTGGAAAAAAGGAAATTGATGATTATTAGAGTCGGTTAAACGGAACAAGATCTAAGACCGATGAAAGTGGGAGATCAATTTTAGCAACACATAGGTTTAGTTATGATGATTCATGAATTGATCTTGCTAAGATGGTCACAAAACATGACTACCCACATAGAATTATTAAACACGATGTATTTAGAGGTTTTTAGCGGAGCTCCAACCACGTTTTAGGCCGATTTGTGAAACACAGCTAAATCTGATGTCATGAAGTTGTACGATAAGGAGAAGGCAAGGATGATGCACTTTTTTTCGAGAGTATTCAAGGTAGGATTGTAATAACTACCGACATGTGGACTTCCAACTACCAAAAAAGAAGGATACATGATAGTGACATCCCATTTCATTGATGAGTCTTGGCAATTACAAAATCGTCTTTTGAGGTAATACTTAATAGATACTAATTTTTTTAATCTATCAGTATGCATTCTTTTAATTAAATTGAAATTATTTTGTTAACATGTAGGTTTATATATGTTTCAGTCCTAATACTCATGAGAAACTAACTAATATGTTGATGGATAGTTTGTTGGACTGGAACAAAGACATAAAATTATCAACTTTAACTACTGATAATTGTTCAACAAATAATTACATGATAGATTTGATGGTAGACAAACTTCCTTTTTTATAGCATGATTTTGGGTAGACGCTATATGTGATCTGCGGTGAATATTTTGAACTTAATTGTAAGGAGTAGGTTAGATGCTTTTAGTTATGGGATTGAGAAAATTCATAATAGTTGTAGATTTGGACAGCTACACTAAAAAGACTTGATACATTAAAAAGAAATGCAAAGTTTGATAACACTTCTTGTGAAAAACAATAGTACTTGACTGTAAAACATGATGGAATTCTACTTATTTAATGTTTTCCACGACTTCGAATTACAAAAATATGTTTTATCGGTTACAACAATGTGAGTCCCGATATAAGAGTGCGCTAGATGAGAAAGAGTGGGATTCGGCAAGTGAGCTTGGTGATAAACTTAAAATCTTCTATAATGTCACATAATTATTTTCGGGAACAAAATATCTGACATCCAATATTTTTACCTTAAATATGTGAAATAAAGATAGCTCTGAAGAAATTGGATAAATCTAATTTCATTGAAATAAGCGACATGTAAGAAAATATGATTATATATTTTGATGAGTATTGTAATGAAAGTTACGTGGTGTTGGCTATGACGACAATACTGAATCCAAGGTTTAATATGAAGCTCCTAAAGTTATTTTTTCCTATTATCTATGAAGTAGATAATGCAAAAGATGAAATTCATAAAGTGCGTCAAATTTGTGAAGATATATATATATATATATATATATATATATATATATATATATATATATATATATATATATATATATATATATACGATCTGATTCGAGAGTCATGAGTCAAGCAAGTAATGATGATATTACTAATAATCCCACTTTTAGTTGAGATGCAGCTCCCGGAGGCGACATGGACTCATTAGATGCATTATTTTCATAGAATTCTTCAACTAGTGAAATTCTTATGAAAACTGAATTAGAAATGTACTTGGAGGAATACATTTCACCCACGAGTTATGAGTTTAATCTGTTAGGTTGGTGGAAATTAAGTAGGATTATGTATCCTACATTTAGTTGATTGCAAAAGACATTAGTCATTCCCATCTTAACTGCTTAGAAGACAGTTTTTTTTCTACCAGTGGTAGAATCATGGGTCCACATAGAAGTAGATTTCTTCATACAACAATTAAAGCTATTATATGCACTTAAAATTGGCTACGGGCCGGTAAAAAAAGTATGTATGACTTTGTTTGAACCATCATTTTTTTATTCGTTTTAACATATTTTGCTTATCACCATTATTTATTTATTTTCTTTGTTAGGTTGTGTTACTGATAGTGTTGATTTACATTCTGATGAAGACGATGAGGAAATTAAGGTAGTAAAACATTATATCCCTTTACAAATTTGTATTGACTAAACTAGTATAATAATTTATTTTATTATTATTATTTATTTATTTAGATAGGACATTTAAATGTCAAACAATGAAGACTTGAAGACAATTGATGAATATTAATGATGTAGTGAATTGGTCAAATATTTTTGGACATGTCATATTTTTTTAAATATTGGATTTGTCATATTTTACATTTGTAAGTTTGTTGGATTTGTTGTTTTGTAAAGTTGGATTTTTAGTTTTTTAAGTTACTAAAAAAAGTAGATTTTAAGCTTTTCATGTTATGAAAAATAGTTTTTATAGCCTAAAAAAGTTAATTTTAAGCCTATATAACAGGGAAGAGAATGAGGGCGATGAAGGTATTCGGGGTGGGATCAGGGACTATGTAAGTGGGGGATTCGAAGGTAGGGGCGGGGGCAACAACTGATGTAACACCAGTCAAAATAGGTCAAAAACAATCACATGTGATTATGCCAATCATGTAATGTGATTTTTGTTAAACTAGTAATGTAACAAACTTACTATGTAATTCATGGTAATGTATGAACTTTCAAACATATTTTATGATACAACTCAAAGTATACGTCCATACGATTCGAAAACTATAGAGAACGTCTAAATCTGACTTCGCGTGAAGAAGTTATGATAAACCCTAACACTATAAATCTATATAAATAAAAAGAATTTAAAATAGCATTAGAATTAGCTATTAGAGTCTAAAAGAAAGTTGTAGTACTCGAAAATACCTACGCATGGATATAAATAACATCAAAAACGGAGTTCATATGCAAAAGTTACAACCTTCCGACGTTACAGGTGTCTGAGAGCATGACACGTGTCAGAAACCCTAATTTGACTGAACTCACGACGTGAGCATCAAAACTCACGACGTGAGGAGTCAAAACGCCACATTTCGAAGCTAGAAGTCTATAGAACTATAACCCAAAAGCTCACGACGTGAGCAAGGTTTTCTCACGACGTGAGGACGCTGCAGGACACTATTTGAGGCTAGAAAACACGCGTTAAAGCTACGGGATAACTCTTACCATAATTCACGAAGTGAACCTATCATTTCTCACGTTGTGAGAGCCAAACATCTTACTATAAATAGCAGGTTCGACCTTGACACTTCCTTACACCATTTCTCTTCTTTCTCTCTCGTTTGCTGGAGCCGTTTCGCTTCCCGAACCCCGACGACCTCGTACCGCCGACCGCTTCTGCTTAGATAACATAAAATCACACTACTAAGGTGAGTTTCACGGCCCCACTTTCTAATATTTTGGGGGAAAACGCATGCTAAATATTATATATACGTTATTACTATGTCTATATGATAGTATATTTGTATCAACGTAGATAGTTATAATAACCGGGATATAGTTATTTCGTATTTGAGAGTATACAACTATCGTAAAGTTGTTAGCATGTTATTGATATAGTAGTATACTAATGTAGATCTTGAGTTATATTTAGGATTCTATATATATGTTGTGTGCGATATAGTTCCAGAGTTATACTCGGAAGTTCTATATGTTAATTGATAAGTATGTTCTTATTATTGGTTTTATGTCAAGATAAAACCAAGTATGTTATATGTTGTTGTTATTGGTTTTATGTCAAGATAAAACCTGGTTTTAATTCTAATTATAGCTGTTGTACTACCTAAGTATTATAAATATTAGGAGTAATGTTAAAAGCATAGTCTAATAACTTAGGGTTTTAGATACAAATATGATTTTACTACTAGAACTAACGGAACTCGACAAGTCTACATGAGCTATTGTATTCATCAACTAATATTAGAAATCTTATGGAAAATCCTCTGACCTGTAACCGTTAATCCCGTGTGAGCGAGGAAGTCGTGTATGAATAAGATACAGGTTGACAACCCCACTCGTGGTTGCTAGCTACAACAAAACCGTGTGCGAGTGACGAACTGTCCTTATGTTTGTTTATTGTTCCGACGTTGATGAAGCGTGTGGAACTTATCTCAAGATGCGAAAATTGTAGCATCAAGCAGAGGTTTGAAACTAGTCATATAGCCGCGGTTACAGACTCATGGTAGCAAATTGTTTTAAGCATTATACTTTGTTGTTATACAAGTATTAATGTTAAGTATAAGTTTCCCAAACAGTTATACTCTAGGTACAAGAAACTGGTAGGTATACTACTTGTATACTAAGTAGATAATTATACCTAACACACATACTCGTATAGAATTAAAATAGATTTATACGTAGCGGTTTTACTCGTCTAGAATTGAAATAGATTTATACGTAGCGGTTTTACTCGTATAGAACTAAAATAAGATTTATACGTAGCAACTTTCATTTGTATGGAATAACAAACACTTATATTCATAGTGTATGAGACTTATAGGTAAACTACTTATTTGGTAAGTAAAATTTTATACCTAGGATATATATGTTAAACGTTGGAGAGTAAAAATGATACTTTCAAAACTATACTTTTGAACTTGGGAAATGTATTATTTTTTTATGGAGTCAAAACCTGTGAACTCACCAACTTTATGTTGACATATTTTAAATGCATGTGCTTTCAGGAAGTTGATAACTATGATACGAGAAATGACGTTACACTACCCGGTGTTTTCGCCGACGGCCGGGGTGTGACAGATTGGTATCAGACCTATTAACTATAGTGAACTAGTACCTTCTTAGGAAAGCACGACTATAGTTTAGGGATTACTCTGTTAGGTTTAGGTATATCCCTTATCCTACAATATAAAATATTATTAAATTATACTACTGAAGGACTACTTACGGGAGCGGTGACAGGATAGACATGTCGCGTTGGGTTGTTGGATTTCAGAACGACTATATGCTAAAATGATCCTTGCCACCGACTGTCCTGACTGGACGGTGCCTTATCAGCTTGACCTGATTTAACAAACAATAATTAATAATACCCGTGAATACAACAAATAGAACGATATAGAGTTATTATGAACTTAGTACCACGATGAGAAAACATGTATAAACCAAAAATATAGAAAACCCAAACCCTCGATAAGAATTCAACGCAAGGTTTTAGGTCAAACTACTTAGTCGAGTTTTATTGTACATGGTACGAGCCACAACTAAACGTAGACTGATCACCTATGTTTAAAATTGGTTAGACCGATGCACTACTAAACTTGGATACGGTGGTTGATAGACTAAAACACCTGAAGATTCTAGAATATTAAAGATAGATCTCAGATCAGGATACCATCAACTCGGAGTACAAGAAGATGATGTTTCGAAAATAGCATTTAGGACTTGATATGGTCAAGAAGAGTTACTAGTTATACTTTTGGATTGACCACATCCCCAACAATATTCATGGATCTCATGAATCATGTTTGCAAACCGTAGTTGGATAAATTTGTGATAGTAGTTATCGATGATATATTAATATATTCACAAATCAAGGAAGAACA
The DNA here is from genome assembly GCF_002870075.4 of Lactuca sativa. Classification (NCBI taxonomy): domain Eukaryota; kingdom Viridiplantae; phylum Streptophyta; class Magnoliopsida; order Asterales; family Asteraceae; genus Lactuca; species Lactuca sativa. The sequence continues at coordinate 254,079,758 of NC_056625.2, read as the reverse complement.
CGGTTACCACGTGCAAATAATCTTGGACCTACTAAGAAAAGAAAAGTTGTACGCAATTCTCCGAATGTGAATTTTGTATTAGAGAAGTACAAACTTTAGGAACATGTAGTTAGTAACAAATGGATTAATGTCTAACCCTCCAAGATTGAAGCAATTAAGAATTGGGAAGCACCAAAGACGCCAACAGAAGTGCGTCAATTCTTAGGACTTGATGGCTATTAACAAAGATTCATAGAGAATTTCTCCAAAATATCCAAGCCATTTACAACACTAACCCAGAAGGATATGAAGTTCAACTACAAAGAAAAACAAGAAGCTGCTTTTCAGAAACTAAAGCAAATGTTGTGCTGTGCACCAATCCTATCCCTTCCAGATGGGACAGATGATTTCGTCGTATACTGCGACGCATCAAATCAAGGATTGGGATGTGTGTTGATGCAAAGAGGAAAAGTTATCGCCTATGCATCTCGACAACTTAAGGTGCATGAGAATAATTACACTACCCATGACCATGAATTGGGAGCTGTAGTTTTTGCATTGAGAAGTTGGAGACACGTAATTTGCTAGAGAACACATATAGGTCATACCTTACGTACTAGACCAGAAATAATCCACGAGACAACTGAAAAGATCATGCAAATTAACGATCGATTAAAGGCAGCATGTGATCGTCAGAAGAGCTATGCTGATGTAAGACGTAAGCCTTTGGAATTCCAAGTTCGAGATAGAGTAATGTTGAAGGTCTCTCCGTGTAAAGGCATGATTCGATTTGGGAAAGAAGGAAAACTAAACCCACGATATATAGTGTTGGATTAGTGTCTAAGTCCATAACTATCTTGGTATGTACTTGACCCGATTGTGCATGATCCTTTTGGGTTGCCTTCACACTAGTGACTAGACAGGATGATTGTTGAGGAGAGAGGTTGGTTTATTGTTAAGAATAATAAATTGGGGTATAAATATGATTTGTTAATATATTATATGAATAATATATTAATTTGGAATCATATTATTATTTAGTATTTAATCAGAAATTAATTTACAATTAATTTTGGGATTAAAGGAACTGACTGAAAGTGTAGGGGCTATTTTGTAATTATTCAGTATTTGAGGCTTTGGGCCATTGGATCACCTTTATTAAGGCTTGAACGAAAATCCTAGAAGGATCTAGGAGTTTTCGTCCAAGGGCTTAAGGAAAGGAGTCCATGGACTTGCTTAGGCCCTAAGCTAAAGGATTAGGGTTTACACCTTAAAACCCTAGTTAGCCTTAAGTATAAATAGCACCCTAAGGCACTAAGATTTCGTCCAAGCCTTAGGAAACCCTAAAAGGGACAAAATCTATGGCAAGATACCCTTCTCTCCTCTCTCCCATATTCATCCTTTCACCTAGTGTGTTTGTGAGCCATTAGAGGTACTACACTTGTGGTACTTGCTTTCAAGAGCTAAGGGAATTCAAGGAAGTAGTTGTTATTACTATATAACAACAAAAGGTATGTATTCTATTCTTTTATATGGATTTCAAAAATAATAGTAGCATGCCAGGTTTCTTTTTGTGTTCATAAAGTTGTATAACTAATAGTGAAAACATAGATCCAACTCTAGGGTTGCATGCACACATAGGATTGTTTGTATAAAACCCATCAGTGGTATTAGAGACATTGGTTTTGTTTTCAATTAGCATTATTCAAATGTATGAACTTGACAAATTAGGGTTTATAGCTAGTAGACCCTAGGGCTTGGTAATTTTCGCAATTAGGGTTGCAAAACCCTAGTTGGCGATTTTTTGATAGGGTTTTAAACCCTTTCCTTAGCCTCCAAGATTTTGAAATCTAGGGTTATCCAACCCTTGGATTTCGAAATTGCCTCCTTCCCCAAGGTTAGATCCTAAATTTTAGGGATTTGGATAATGTCATATCTTGTCATTATCCTTTAAAGGTTTAAATTTGGTAATTAAAGATTTTGATTTATCCCATCCCATAATTTCGAAATCTATGGGATTTAAGGGATTAGATTAAATTAATTGTTTAGTTTAAAAGATATTCTTACCAAAATAAAAGATAATTGTCAAATTAATTAGAATGTGATAAACTTGATTTATTTGAACTATTTGATAAATTATCTTGCAAGAAATTGAATTAGGTCATATTTAGATAATTATTAATTAATTGGTTAATTATTATTATTTGTAATTTGATCTAGAAGGTTCTTACTTATGTTTTGAAAAGTTTCAAAACTTGCCCTCAAGTTTTGGAATTTAAATTGTTTGATTAAAAGTTTTAATTTTGAAAAGTCTAAATTCTAAAACCCTAATTTTGAAAAGTTCAAATTACACCCTTATGGTTTTATTAAATTAATTAAGTGTATATATAAAAGAGAGTTAATAAATCCATATCGATATGGTTTATATTTAATTAAATTAAAAGTGTAATTTATAAAATTAAACCACCTAGTATTTTAAAAGTGTAAAATACACCCTTATACTATGTATAACATTAAAAGTCTAATATTATATATGCATAACTTAAACTGCTAGTCTTACCGTTAGTAGGCCTCATTCACGAAGCCGATCTATAGGGGGGTATAAGGTTATGGCCTATAAAATGGCCGTTTAATGGGTGTCCACTCTCACCCACCGCTTCCTTGATTGGTGGAGGGTCGTTAGCCGAACGGGTAGGATAGGGCAAACCCTTTCCATTAAATGTATAATGAAGTATAAAGTAACTAAATGTTTTTACAAAATTCCCAATCTTAGTTACTTTAGGCAAAAGTGAATTGATGGAATTCCATGAAAATACACTTTGTGCCCTTGCGAAGACATTAGTGGATCATGTGTGGTTAACCAGCACACTAAATGGTTCTAAGCAAAGGTAGTAAAGGGTGACTCAATGTTTTTCATAGTTCGGTGGAGCGTGTGTGGTTAACCGGCACATCAAATATGTGACTGTAGCATTGGGGGCACCATGTAAGTTTTCATGGTTATTCACACCCTGTTTTGTGATCCTCGGCATCTCAGTCACAAATCAAGGGGCATATCGAGATTTAAACATGCCATTGAAAAGTTTAATGAATCTCAAAAGATCTAGGAGTTTCAATAGATTTGAAACTTAAATTTCATTTTTGTTTTTCATGGTGGAAAATGGTAAATCGTCATTTACCTACCTTCAAATATTCTGCAACTAGATTACGGCATCCCTCTTCTAGGTTGTAGAGTATTGTGTTGGATCCTAGCCTCGATGTTTCATTTGGGTGTCACATCAAGGATTCTAATCAACTTAACTTGAATTTTCTCCCGTTTTGTAGATGTCTAGTTATGACAATCATGGTCTTCCCAAATCCCATGGAACAAGCTTTCCAAATGAAGATGATGTTCCACGATATGATCGAGGAACAAGAGATCATGCTTCACTTCCTCCACCTCCTCCAATTGTTCTCCCTAACCCACAAGTTCGAAGGATTGAAAAGTTCAAGCTCACTCAAGCCCTTTTGACAAGTAAACGCGAAGATGGGAAACATGTATGTGCACACGTCTTAGAGATGAAGTCACACATTGATAGGTTAAGGATGTTGGGTGTCAAGATTTCAAGTGAGTTGACTATTGATTGGGTTCTTCAGTCGCTTCCTGAATCATATAGTGAGTTCGTTAGAGAGTACTATATGATGGATCACGCCGTGACCCTCATTGATCTCACCTATTTGCTTATAGCTGCTGAATCAAAAATGATTTGGCGTGCTGGTCAAGCAAATTTGTCTAGTGAGTCAAACTCCCAAACTGCAATGGACACTGACAACATCGGAAGTCTAGAAAGAACTAAGTCTATGATTGTCCAATGTGTTGCGCCAAAGGAGTCCATTTGCTTCTATTGCCAAGAGAAGGGGCATTGGAGACAAAGCTGCCCTATTTATCCGAGAGATCTAAGAGATGGGAGAGTTAAAATGTATGGCTCTACCTCAGGTGAAATCCATTAACTAACTATTTTAAGTTCCTATTCTAGATTCTTAATACATGATGTTATAAGATTACATTTTGATGTTTTGTAGGATCGAAGAAACGAGAGGAAGCTTAAGGGAAGAAGTGAGCTGAATCTAATCGAGAAGAAATGGATTTCGATCGCATTGCTTGAAGATTAGATTATTGAGATACTACTTGGAGTTAGAATAGATTGCTAAGAAATATGTATTAACATAGTTTTTCAATTGAATTGCATTGTAAGGAATTTTTTCTGCAGTAAAACAAATTTTGATTTTATATTATTTTTTTATCGTTGCAATGGCGTGTATGAAAAATTGATGTTTGAAGGTTTCTATTATTAGCAATAATGGATTTGATTCTTAATTATGTTATTTGTGGAAATGAAAAGAATTTAACAAATAGGGAGAGTTTCTCATCACCCAAGTTTCAAGTGGATAGAAACTTGGAATCATGCAACAAGTATTGTATGATGAATGAAAACTTTCACATTTGGGAAATTTTGACTAATTCTTTGACAAAGTGTCAATTGAAGGACTAGGAGATTGAGTACACTAGGTCGTACGTTGATAAAGTCTACCAAAAGAGTGACAAAGATTTCGTCATGATTTAATAAAGTTTAGTGAATATGGTTATACTTATAAGATTAAGTATAATTCTGAGTTGATTGAAAGAGTTTCAATCAATAGCAGAACGAATAAGAAGAATCAAGTAGGCAGAAAGATAAAAGTTTCTCTATTCTAAGAAGAAGGTAGAGTACCTTTTATTATGTTTTATGATAGGTCTTAATGATTAAGAACCATATCTCAATTGATCCTCTAAGTGAGTCTTAGTGCAATTGTATGTCTGAGAAGAGGAATCGAGAATTAAAGAAATGGTTAAATCAAGAAGTCAATAATACTTTGTTCCAGAAACAAGTCTTAGAGTTAAGATTGTGACATTGAGTGACAAGTCTTAAGAAGGTTTATAACATTCATCAAATGTGGAAAGTTGTGATGTCTTGGATAAGACAAAGACCAACTAGGACCAATTTTCTGAAGTGTTTTGTCTTGATAAGAACTGCACTAACTCTTGAATGTTTGTTTATCAAGAAATGTTTCTTGAAAAGAGAATTTTATATGTCAAGGAGTCAGTGGGAGTCTCAATGGTCTTGAAAGGTCTCAAGAACAAATCAAGAATAAACCTTATCGATCATCACTAGCACACGACTTGAGGTTTACAACCTATCGTGTTGACACTATTTTGTTTCTGTGCCATTCCAGTTGAGTTAATTATGCATGTGACTTCTATGAGTTCTCATTTGAAAGCATAAAAGGCAAGCACCTTGATCAATGGAAAGTACATTGATAGGAAAGGGTGAGCTGCTTAGCTACTTGGAAGACATGGTGGGCACTTGTGTTACCATAAGGCAAGAAATCAAGATTGAGAAAGTCCGGCCCATATGAGTTTGGATTTGTCGCAAACTTTGGTTTTGAAAAATTCACATGGATAGGAACACATACACCATTAAAATCTAAGTGTCATAAGATTCCCTCCTTCATGAAAATGACTGTGAGGAAATGCTTTCACTAAGAGAGATTTTAAGAAGATAGTGATTCTGAAAATTGCATTCTTAGATTCGATTATGGATACGGTATCCCTTTCCATGATTCGAATTGTGAGATTTGGCAATTAGTCTGAATTCTTTAGACACACATATGAACTATCTAAGACAAAGGTGTATAAGATTAAGAAGCTTAGATAAAGGATTATCAAAGCGTTAAGTATTAGAAATATGAACTTAAGAAATTCAATAGGTATTGTTTTTCTGGAAGTTAAGTTGGTTTCTGAATACATGTCAAAGCTAGTGGGAGCATAAGTGTTATGCTTATATGATAATAATCATCATGATAGTGGGAGCATAAATGTTGTGCTTGTATGATTATTAAGGCAAGTATTGCAAGTTAGCAATATTAGTTATAGAAAACAAGAGTTATACTTTTCTAAGTCGTAAGGGTTGAAAAGTTGTTTTGGTATAATTAAAGGAGATAATATTATGCTTCATTTCAAATCTAAAGGCTTAAGTTGTGGAAAGTTAATAAATTTAGTCAAGGATACATAGTACGTTCTCAAAATTTCGATTATGATTATGGCATCCCTCTTCATAATTCGAATTATAAGAACGTGACACATAAGATATTATGGTAGAAGATTGATAAAGTATCGTATCTTTATGTAAGACATTATGCATCGTGTCCCATACGCTTCAGGTATAGGATCGATTGCAAATGCTATAATATTTGACCATTCTAAAATTTTCCAAATGTCTAGCGCATTAAGAGGGAAAAAAGGACAAGAATCGGTTTTGACTAAGATAATTAAACAACTATCAAAGGATGATCCAAAGTTCGCTGAGGATTGGTCGCTTGTGAGTAGTTGGAAGTATGGTATTGGATGGACCATATCGACATTATTATGAATAGATAAGATTCTATTAAGAATGAGTTGTCATATGGCAAATATGGAAATGTTTCCATATTGGGAGCTGATTATTGAGAATCTATGTCTAGATTAGAAACTTTTATGCAAGAAGGATGTTCAAAGGAATGTACTTTGAGTGAGAGTCATCATATCTATATAATTATTTCTGATAGAGATTCGCTAAGTCTTGATGATTTTGAGCTATGACTTTATGAAAGGATAATTGCATAAAATGTTAGAATCTAGCATATTCTGTAAGTGGCAAGAATTTGATATTCTTACACTTGTGATAAGGATTGGGAGTTATGAAATTTGTATGATTGGAAATGTGTTCATTTGATCTATTTCACAAAGTAAGGACCATAAGTAAAGATAATGTGCATGCTAAGAGCATGGGACAATTGTTGTTATAATTCAAGTAATAAGTTAATTAATCGAAACAACAAATAATGAGTAATCGATATGGTGATAAATAAAAGGTGTTTTATTTATACTCAAGGGTTTGGGACCATATAGGATTAGTATTATTCTTGTGTTTCACTTTGCATGTTTTGACTTCCTAAATAATTAATTGTTTCAGAATAATCGAATTGTTCGAACAGACCACAGTCGTTCATATGTTGGAAGTAGGTATGAATGAAGACTGTCGTGAATTGGTGTGTGGATTGTCTAAAGAGTATTAGACATAAGCAAATGTTTGTTGCAACGTTCATGAGTGCTTATGAATATGATTTGAGCATTGGATTAAACTCACGCTCACTTGGATCACTTCATGAATTTTATCACGAGTGATTGTTGAGACGATAACATCTTATATTCTTGAAACCGAGATGTGTGAGTTGTATCTTGCGAGTCGATTACACATTGATAATATGTAAACGCACCAATAACTTGGTGTTATAAAACATATTGTTGTGTGTGATTCGGTAAGTGAGTGCAAGCAAGAATTGAATCAAATTTTATCCGTTCCTTTTATCCAAAGTAGGTTGAAAGTGATATCTGTGGGCCCCTCGATGATTTAGTGATGGCACCTAAGCGCTTGGCCAAGCTGAGACTAAGTTGATGTGTTCAATTGTAGTCTGTTGTCAGTTGTCATAAATCAGAAGTTGGGAAACAGTATAGAGAGAATGATTCAAATTCATGTCTCATGTCTATACGATATCTAGAATGGAGGAATATATGATCCCTTATCTAAAGGACACGCTTCTGATAAGATCAGAGTTGATAGCAGCATTTGAAAGCTACGATTGCAAATCAGGATCTGAAGTCATATGCATAATAGTTATTAGACTTATCCAAGTGGGTGACTATTGGATTAGTGTCTAAGTCCACAACTATTTTGGTATGTACTTGACCCGATTGTGCATGGTCCTTTTCGGTTGCCTTCACACTGGTGACTAGACAGGATGATTGTTGAGGAGAGAGGCTGGTTTATTGTTAAGCATAATAAATTAGGGTATAAATATGATTTGTTAATATATTATATGAATAATATATTAATTTGGAATCATATTATTAGTTAGTATTTAATCAGAATCTAATTTAGAATTAATTTTGGGATTAAAGGAACTGACTGAAAGTGTAGGGGCTATTTTGTAATTATTCAGTAGTTGAGGCTTTGGGCCATTGGATCACCTTTATTAAGGCTTGAACGAAAATACTAGAAGGATCCAGGAGTTTTTGTCCAAGGGCTTAAGGAAAGGAGTCCATGGACTTGCTTAGGCTCTAAGCTAAAGGATTAGGGTTTACACCTTAAAACCCTAGTTAGCCTTAAGTATAAATAGCACCCTAAGGCACTAAGATTTCGTCCAAGCCTTGGGAAACCCTAAAAGGGACGAAATATAGGGTAAGATACCCTTCTCTCCTCTCTCCCATATTCATCCTTTCACCTAGTGTGTTTGTGAGGCATTAGAGGTACTACACTTGTGGTACGTGCTTTCAAGAGCTAAGTAAATTCAAGGAACTAGTTGTTATTACTATATAACAACAAAAGGTATGTATTCTATTCTTTTATATAGATTTTGAAATTAATAGTAGCATGCCAGGTTTCTTTTTGTGTTCATAAAGTTGTATAACTAATAGTGAAAACATAGATCCAACTCTAGGGTTTCATGCACACATGGGATTGTTTGTATAAAACCCATCATATAGGATCTTTTGAAATTCTAGCAAGAATTGGTTTTGTCGCATACCAACTCAAGTTACCTCAAGAGCTAAACAATGTACACGATGTTTTTCACATGTCAAATCTCAAAAGATGTATATCGAATGACACTCTTGTTGTACCTCTCGATGAGATACAAGTCAATACCAAACTCAATTTTGTAGTAGAACTTGTCGAAATCATGGATCATGAAGCCAAACGATTAAAACAAAGTCGTATTCCCATAGTGAAAGTTCGATGGAACTCTTTACGAGGACCTGAATTTACATGGGAATGTGAATATCATATGAAAAAAAAATACTCCCAACTATTTAACAAAAACCATCCACAAGATAAATTTCGAGACGAAATTATTCTAATGGGGGGAGAATGTAACACCAGTCAAAATAGGTCAAAAACAATCACATGTGATTATGCCAATCATGTAATGTGATTTTTGTTAAACTAGTAATGTGAAAAACTTACTATGTAATTCATTTTAATGTATGAACTTTCATACATATTTTATGATACAACTCAAAGTATACGTCCATACGATTCAAAAAAGATAGAGAACGTCTAAATCTGACTTCGCGTGAAGAAGTTATGATAAACCCTAACACTATAAATCTATATAAATAAGAAGAATTTAAAATAGAATTAGAATTAGCTATTAGAGTCTAAAATAAAGTTTTAGTACTAGGAAATACCTACGCGTGGATATAAAGAACGTCAAAAACGGAGTTCATATGCAAAAGTTACAACCTTCCGACGTTACAGGTGTCTGAGAGCATGACACGTGTCAGAAACCCTAATTTGACTGAACTCACGACGTGAGCATCAAAACTCACGACGTGAGGAGTCAAAATGCCACATTTCGAAGCTAGAAGTCTACAGAACGATAACACAAAAGCTCACGACGTGTGCAAGGTTTTCTCACGACGTGAGGATGCTGCAGGACACTATTCGAGGCTAGAAAACACGCGTTAAAGCTACGGGATAACTCTTACCATAATTCACGAAGTGAACCTATCATTTCTCACGTCTTGAGGGCCAAAAATCTTACTATAAATAGCAGGTTCGACCTTGACACTTCCTTACACCATTTCTCTTCTTTCTCTCTCGTTTGCTGGAGCCGTTTCGCTTCCCGAACCCCGACGACCTCGTACCGCCGACCGTTTCTGCTTAGATAACATAAAATCACGCTACTAAGGTGAGTTTCACGGCCCCACTTTCTAATATTTTGGGGGAAACGCATGCTAAATATTATATATACGTTATTATTATGTCTATATGATAGTATATTAGTATCAACGTAGATAGTTATAATAACCGGGATATAGTTATTTCGTATCTGAGAGTATACAACTAGCGTAAAGTTGTTAGCATGTTATTGGTATAGTAGTATACTAATGTAGATCTTGAGTTATACTTAGGATTCTATATATATGTTGTGTGCCATATAGTTCCAGAGTTATACTCGGAAGTTCTATATGTTAATTGATAAGTTTGTTGTTATTATTGGTTTTATGTCAAGATAAAACCAAGTATGTTATATGTTGTTGTTATTGGTTTTATGTCAAGATAAAACCTGGTTTTAATTCTAATTATAGTTGTTGTACTACCTAAGTATTATAAATATTAGGAGTAATGTTAAAAGCATAGTCTAATAACTTAGGGTTTTAGACATGAATATTATTTTACTACTAGAACTAACGGAACTCGACAAGTCTACATGAGCTATTGTATTCATCGACTAATATTGGAAATCTTATGGAAAATCCTCTGACCTGTAACCATTAATCCCGTGTGAGCGAGGAAGTCGTGTATGAATAATATATGGGTTGACAACCCCACTCGTGGTTGCTAGCTACAACAAAACCGTGTGCGAGTGACGAACTATCCTTTTGTTTGTTTATTGTTCCGACGTTGATGAAGCGTGTGGAACTTATCTCAAGATGCGAAACTTGTAGCATCAAGCAGAGGTTTGAAACTAGTCATATAGTCGCGGTTATGGACTCATGGTAGCAAATTGTTAGAAGCGTTATACTTTGTCGTTATACAAGTATTAATGTTAAGTATAAGTTTCCCAAACATTTATAATCTAGGTACAAGAAACTGGTAGGTATACTACTTGTATACTAAGTAGATAATTATACCTAACACACATACTTGTATAGAATTAAAATAGATTTATACGTAGCGGTTTTACTCGTATAGAACTAAAATAAGATTTATACATAGCAACTTTCGTTTGTATCGAATTACAAACACTTATATTCATAGTGTATGAGACTTATAGGTAAACTACTTATTTGGTAAGTAAACTTTTATACCTAGGATATATATGCTAAACATTGGAGAGCCAAAATGATACTTTCAAAACTATACTTTTGAACTTGGAAAATGTATTATTTTTATATGGAGTCAAAATTTGTGAAGTCACCAACTTTAGGTTGACGTATTTTAAAAGCATGTGTTTTCAGGAAGTTGATAACTATGATACGAGAAATGACATCACACTGCCCGGTGTTTCCGCCGACAGCCGGGATGTTACAACTGATTCCGGGGGCAAGGGTGGGGACAGGGGCTACCTTTTCTACCCACATTTGGTCCCGTTAACATTCAACACGGCTATAATGCATGGAACGATTTTGTGCATCTGCAAGGCAAGAAACGATAAGGTCTTTAATAAGGGATATCACTCTCCTACAAAACCGACAAATTATATAATAGAATTGGTTTATAGTTGGTTTAAATTTTGTCGTAAGAATGGTGATTGTAATTCGTATGTTTTCCCTTTCCTTTGTATTTGATTTTTGTTGTATCTTTCCCCCGTTGCATAGTCCCTTGCCATATCGGGGATTTCTTTGAATAAATTTTTTATGTTTCAAAAAAACTAATATCAATTTTAATGAAAGAAAATATAATGAATTAGTAATAAATCATATTATATAATTTATTAAAAAAGTGATAAATTAACAAATAAATAAATTAAAGTAAAATAAGTCTAAAAAATGCAAGGGAGAAGGTTTATGAGGGATCGATAGAGAATGGTGATGTCTTTTGTAATACAAAAAATAAAACGCAAAAATATTATTGATTTGATTGAGTATAATTAATCAAATTTGTTTTTATTTAGAAAAAAACATCATAAATGGTCCTAGTGTTTTCTCAAAATCTATAGTTTAGTCTTGGTGGTTTAGAAACATCAAAGATGGTCCATGTGTTTTCAAAACTTTTGACGATTGGTCCTTATTGCTAACTTCATTAAGTTTTGTTTGTTAATTGAGGGCATTTTCGTCATTTCACTACCACATGAACCATTTATGATGTTTTTAGTTACTTATTTTTTTTTTAAAAGGAAAAAATGAAAAAATATGAAAAATGTCTCTCTCCCTCTCTCTCTCCAGATTCCTATATAAATCCTGTGAAAACGATTGTCAACTTGTAAATTCTGTAAACAACATATTAGAATTAGATAATTCAAATATTTTCATTGATACCCTTTATGCAATGAAATTAAATGCTAATACTCTTCAATTTAGACTCTGATTGCGCTTTATTCAGACAAACAAATCGGCAATGCCGTCAGCCGTGACTGCAAAACCAATTGTCTGGAGAACAAAACAGAAAAGACCATTCTTCCATTTTCTTTCTTTAGACATCCTAAACTCGCCACCCTGTGACCACCGGCACTGTCGTGCCTGAGTTTTCCAGTTTTAAATCAATCGTCACAACCGCTAAAAACACACAAAATATGAAACAGAAAATCATCGGCACATAAGGTAACATTAATATTTGAGGCTCAGATATGTTATTTTGGTCGGAAAAATGGGCCAGCACCGCCATGGCTACAACAATGATTGCCCCGCCAAGATACAGGATGAAATTTCATCATTTCCCCAATCGGATGCTCAGATCAACTGCAAAAAAAAAAAAAAAAAAAAAAAAAAAAATCACAGCCTCCTTATAACAAAATCCAATCTACAGACGACAAATAATAAAAAGGAACATGAAAGTAGAATGATGAGCGAAAGCAAACAGAAAAGATTCTGAAGAAACAACACAATAAGCAAATCCCCAAATCCAATGGAGTTAGGAGGGGAAGGCAAACCACTGAAAAAGATAATGAAATCATCCCCAACTCCCCGATCATTTTTTGGGTTTGATTTTCCAAGCAAAGCCAATGTAGCACCTGGTTCCTGGTACGTAAATTTCATTTGAGCTCTTTTTCATTTTAATCCTTGGACTTAGCGAGTTGTAGGTCCGACTCGCCGAGTAGAGACGGGACCCGGGACACGTTTAAGTTGGCGACTCGGCGAGTCCATATCCTGGACTCGGTGAGTTACCGCTGTTTGAGGAAACCCTAAATTTTAGGGTAGGTCAGACACCCCAAATATGTCTGACAGTATTTGATGATATGTTTATACGCTGGCATGATATGTTATATGTGATAGTGGTAGTAGGCGGGGAATAGTCCCCAAGTTCGGTCGTTAGGACCGAAGGGTAGATCGGACACCCCAGATATGTCTGATAATATGTTATGTTATGATATATGTGATAGTAGCAGTAGGGGGTGAAATAGTCCCCGAGGATCGGTTGTTAGGACCGATGGGTAGTCAACACCCCAGAATAGCTTGACACGAGTAGACGGCACCCCAGAATGGCCGCACGGGTAGACGGCACCCCAGAATGGCCGCACTGGTAGTCGGCACCCCAGAATGGTCGTACCGGGTAGTCAGGCACCCCAGAATAGCCTGGCAGTATGTATGATATGAGTTGTATGGTATGTGGTACGATGGGGGAACTCACTAAGCTTTGTGCTTACGTTTTTCACTTGTTGTTTTAGGTACCTCTTCAGCTATGGGAAAGGAGTCGGCGCGGTAGCGGCATATCACACACACTCTTGTTTCCGCAGTTATGAGTTTATTCTGGGATTGATACTCTGATATTTTGGTTGTTCAAATGTTGTGGATTTCAAATTTGGTTTTCGATGTGAAATGGTTTAACTAAACAATGTTTTAATTATTAATGTTTTCTAAGTAATGTTTTAAAAACGAAATTTTTGGACGTGAAAATTGGGTCGTTACAAGTTGGTATCAGAGCCCTGGTTTGAGGGATTCGGACACACCTTCGGGGGTGTCTGAACTCAAATCGAGGGATTAAAAGATTTTGAAAAAGAAAATGTTTTCCAAAAGGATAAGTAAAGTGTTTTAAGAAGGAATGAAGTGTGTGATGTGCGCGACCGGCCGAGCTCAAGTAAGTATTCCCCAAAGTACCCATACAAGCTTATGATGTGTTTATCAGTTTCAGTAGAACAGCATGCTAGAATAGGACTAAGGATCTAGGAGTGATGCCTTATGTGCCTGCTTTATGTGCTCCAGTGTATGAAAATTGCATGCTAGAATTGAGTAGACAGCAGTAGGATAGCCTGTTAGGTTATGCCTGATAGTATAAGTTTAGCTCTGTATGCTAGATCAGTTTCTCTCTATGAGAGAAGATTTGTTTGAGAGTGTTCCCTTAGTTCGAATGCTGCTTGATTTGTGCCTTGTGGGACTCTGAGTGGTGGGAGTTAGCCATTAGGTGAATACGTCACGTCACATGTGATCAGGGTTGAATAATCTTAGAGTGTTGGATTTGGCCCTATTGCGCAGCTCTCGTTTGAGTCTAACCGTTGTAGGGATGAGCCTGTTACTCGAAGGATTATCCGAGCCTCACCACATGTGATGGTATTCAGGTAATGGTTAATTGGCACTACTAAGAGGCCTTCAGCAGCTGAGGACCTGGTAGGGTGGAGCCTGGGATTTCCCTAGGGAAAGCCTAGGATGAGTATAGCAGTGATCAGCCGTAGTGGAAGGGATCTGGTGGAGTCGAGGCAGTCCTTGAAGAAGGTACGGATAGATGTGGAAGGTAGTATCAGTGTTGCAAAACTCGGCCTACTCGGCCGATTACTCGGAATCGGTCCTCCACCGAGGCGAGTAACGTGAACTCGGCCAAAAAAATCAGATTCAGTCAAACTCGGTCAAAAATTGGTAAAACTTGGTCAAACTCGGGCCTACTCGGTCTTACTCGGGCCTACTCGGTCAAACTCGGCCAACTCGGTCAAAATCGGTCAAAGGGTCAAAATTGTCATAAAATGAGAAAAAATCAAGAATTTCAAGATTAATATGTATAATGCACTTAATGATTTATTATTTAACACACACATGTGATTATTACTACATATATATCTTAAATTTTCGGTAATTAGTCACATAGTGAGACAATTGTGCGTATTTCAGTTTTTATGTATTCACATGTATCTATTTTTAGTTATATATTTCAATCAAATTAGGATTTTAACTTATGATTTTGGCATATATAATTTTCCAAAAAATATTTCTACACGAATTACCGAATCCGAGTACTCCCCGAGTACTCCCGAGTACTCGCTACTCCCCAGTCGGTCGAGCAGGTACCGAGTAGCGAGTTCTACAACCTTGGGTAGTATGGGCCCGTACTACTGAAAGCAGAGGATCCGTACCCGAACCAAGGGAGGCCAAGATAAGACCAGGGAACTTGAATTAGTTGTGATCCCTCAAGAGGTATCAGTATCACTAACGATTGTTATTAATGTATTGCAGAATGGTGGTACTACGATCGAGGCCGATAGATGGCGGTTCAGGAGAGGGGTCAGGTTCAGGATCAGGTTCCGAGCCACTAGATGAGGGACAACGTGAGTTCATCGCGTCAGAGATCACCAGGGGCATCCTTGAGTCGACACCCATTATCTTCGGGTCGATCAAGGAAGGGATCATCGAGTTGATGGAAGATCGCCTCCAGGCGTTCAGGAGCGACATGGCATCTAGCTAGTCGGGGTCTCGCACACTGTCCTTTAAGGACTTCAGGGGCAGTGGAGCGCCGGATTTCCACGGGGTGAAGGACCCCATTGCTGCCAGACGGTGGATTGAAGACATCGAGTCTGCACAATTGACTAGCTTCTGCCCCGAGGGATCGAAGGTGAGGTATGCAGCAGGGTGTTTACGAGACCGAGCTCGAGACTGGTGGGAGTCAGTGGGTGACTCGTTGGGAGCCTCAACGATCGAGGCTATGACTTGGTCGGATTTTGTGACCAGATTCAGGGCAGAGTTTGCGCCGGCTGTCGAGCTTTAGCAGCTGGCCAGGGAGTTTTTGGATATGAGACAGACGACAGAGACTGTGGCGGAGATCACCGCTAAGTTCCGGGAGAGGGCACTGTTGGTGCCCCAGTACGCGGGTGATGAGGACATGAGGAGGACCCGCTATCATGACATGCTCCGAGGTGACATTCGGGAGCACGCTAGTTTTTCAGCTTGCCCCACCTTGGACTCTATGATTGCCAGGGCGAAGGAGAGGGAGATAGATTTGGAGCATATCCGGAAACGGAAGTCAGAGGAGGGACAGACGGGAGGGGCTTTGGGGAAGAAGCCCAAGGGATCAGATGGTAGGCCGAAAGGCCAGTCAGGACCGGGCCGCTGCAGGAAATGCGGCAGGCCTCATGAGGGGGCGTGTAGACTGGGATCGTTAGGCTGCTATAAGTGCGGCAAGACGGGGCATTTTAGCAGGGATTGTACCGCCCCTGCACCTGTGTTACAGACATCGGATTTGTTGTGTTTCCACTGCAACCAGAGGGGCCACAAGAAGGCCAATTGTCCCTAGTTGACAGTCACAACGCCAGTGAAGGCGCCAGCACTAGCGACCCTGCAGATTACTGATGGCCGACAAGGCAAGGCAGAGGATCCAGTGGTGAGGAGTCAGGCATTTCAGCTGACTACCGAGGAGGCACGTGTCGCACCCGATGTGGTGACGGGTATGATTCTTTCCCTCTATTTTGTTTTTATGATGTTATGATATTGACATGTGCTCTGTGTGTAAATGTATGCATTAGGATCGTTCCACGTGAACGGCATCCCAATTCAGGTGTTGTTCAACTCGGGTACCTCCCGGTCATTTGTTTCCCTTGCGCTTAGCAAGAAGTTTCCTGAGTCTTCGGGCGTGTTAGATTGCCCTTTAGAGGTAGAAATTGCTAATGATCGATCGGTGCGAGCATTGATGGTGTTTCGGGATTATGTATTGCGCTTGTTTGAGGAGCACTACCTGGTAGACTTGGTTCCCATTCCGTTGCGTGGGAACAAGGTGATTATAGGCATGGATTGGTTGAGCCCTAATGGGGCGGTAATAGATTGCGCGCAGCAGCTAGTGCGAGTCAAGACCCCAGGTGGGGGAGAGTTAGTGATTCATGGCGAGAGGCCACAGTGTGGACCCACAGTCTGTTCAGCAGCGAGGGCTACGCGATACCTTCAGCAGGGATGTGCAAGTTATGTCGCGTACGTGGTGGATACCCGGGAGGCGGGTAAGGTGACGGTGAGCGAGGTTCTGGTGGTGCGAGATTTCGCAGATGTTTTTCCAGAGGAGCTTCCTGGGATACCTCCGGAGCGACAGGTTGAGTTCAGGATTGACCTCATTCCTGGTGCGGCTCCGATAGCCACGGCACCGTATCGGTTGGCTCCTCCTGAGATGCAGGAGTTGTCTACACAGCTGCAGGAGTTGTTATACAAGGGATTCAATCGACCGAGCAATTCACCCTGGGGAGCCCCGATTCTGTTCGTGAGAAAGAAGGATGGGTCGCACCGGATGTGTATAGATTACCGGGAGCTAAACAAGGTAACGGTGAAGAACCGTTACCCACTCCCGAGGATTGATGATCTCTTTGACCAGCTTCAGGGAGCGTCTTGGTTTTCCAAGATCAATTTGCGTTCGGGTTATCATCAGATGAGGGTCAGAGAGGAGGATGCGCATAAGACCGCGTTTCGGACGCGCTATGGCGATTATGAGTTCGTGGTTATGCCGTTTGGGCTCACCGATGCTCCTGCCGCGTTCATGGACCTCATGAACCGCGTATGCAGACCGATGCTAGATCGGTCTGTGATAGTTTTCATTGACAACGTCTTCGTTTATTCCAAGACACAGGAGGAGCATGAGGAGCATCTGAGAGAGGTTTTGGAGACCCTGAGGAGGGAGAGCCTTTATGCCAAGTTCTCCAAGTGCGAGTTTTGGTTGCGCGAGGTACAATTTCTCGAACACCTTGTCAACCAAAACAGGATTCTAGTCGATCCGGCCAAGGTCGAGGCCGTGATGAGATGGGAGGTTCCTAAGTCTCCATCCGAGATTCGGAGCTTCCTGGGATTAGCAGACTACTATCGGAGATTCATTCAGGATTTCTCCAAGATAGCCGTACCCCTGACGCGGCTGACAAAGAAAGTCGTAGTCTTTCGGTGGGGACCCGAGCAGCAGGCTGCGTTTGAGACGCTGAGACAGAGATTGTGCGAGGCGCCAATCTTAGCCCTGCCAGAGGGCGTAGAGGATTTTGTGGTTTACTGTGACACGTCCATTTCAAGGTTGGGCACGGTACTGATGCAGAGGGGGCATGTCATTGCCTACGCTTCGAGGCAGCTCAATCCTCACGAGGCGAACTACCCGACGCATGATTTGGAGTTGGGGGCGGTGGTTTTTGCCCTCAAGATTTGGCGGCATTACCTCTACGGGGTTCGATGTACCATCTACACGGACCACAAGAGTTTGAGGTACCTCATGGATCAGCAGAATCTGAACATGAGGCAGCGTCGGTCGTTGGACGTGGTGAAGGATTATGATTGCGAGATCCTCTACCACCCGGCGAAGGCCAACGTGGTGGCCGATGCGCTTAGCCGCAAGGCGGCGCTGATCAGGGATATTTGCATGAGGATGACCGTAGTGACTTCCCTGTTGGAGAAAATTTGGGAGGCTCAACAGGTGACTATCAAGGAGGAGCATCGGAAGAGCGAGCGTGTGGTGGGTCAGGATTACTCCTTAGATTATGATAGCCGAGGACTATTGACACTACACCGTAGGTGTTGGGTTTTGAGCATTCTAACACTCCTAAGTGTACATGCAACCCTAAATACCTTGGATCTATGTTTTCTCTATTATACATGCAAATAAGAACTTCCAAGGTATTATCCTAATCTAGCATACAAAACAATAACTATAGCAAGATAGAATACATACCTCTTTGGTGTAGAAAGTCTTCATGAAGCTTGAGTGCCAAGTGCCCCAAGTGTGACACCTCAAATGGTTCACACAACACCAAATACACATGGATTAACTTGAGAGAATTCTACACTTGATGAAAATCGGCTAGACCTTTCTTACTCTCTCTAGTGGCCGATTTTGGTCAAGAATAAGATGCTTATATAGTTAGGGTTACACCATGTAAACCCTAATTGACATGGCCTTTCATTTCCATGATCCATGGGTACAAATACACCATGGAGCATCCATGTACCATCCTATGGGTTTTAGCCCAACTTGATTATCCATGGAGCAGTAGCCCACTATATAAGTATGGATGATTTACACAATCAACCCATATATTTAATTAGTCTTCTTTTGATCACTTAATTAATCCTAGATTAATTCTTGATCAATACTAATTAAATAATCTCATTATTCTTATTATTAATATACTAGAACTTATAATATATTAATAACCATAAGTGTCTTATTTCTCTCATTTAGTCTATCCAAGTGCATGATGCCATGCAACCCAAATGGACCATGCCGGGTCGGGTCAAGTCTTACCAATTATAGTTATGGACTTAGACATTAATCCAACAGTCTCCCACTTGGATAAGTCTAAAACTATTATTGCGTATGACTTCAGGAACCAACTGGCAATCGTAGCTCTCAAAAGCTTCTGTCGAACTCTGACCTTGTCGATGAACTCTGACCTTTGTCAATGACTTGTCCATTAGATAAGGGATCATATATTCCTCCATTCTAGATATCATATGGACCGAGACATGGATTATAATCATTCTCTCTGTCCATTTGTTGTTTCCCGATTTGCAATTTATGACGACTAACTAATTGAACAAATCAAATCAGTCCTGGCCCGGCCGAGCACTTCCATTTGTCATCATCAAATCATCGAGGGGCCCACACATATCGCTTTTATCCCGAAGGTAAAAGGAACGGATAAACTTCGACTCATATGGCTTGTTCTACTACTTGTTGAATCATACACAAAGGCACGTTTTATAGCACCGAGTTACCAAATGCGTTTTCGTGCAATCAATGTACTATCAACTCATAGTAACAACTCATATCTCTAGGTTTGAAGAATATAAGATATTATCGTCTCATGATCACTCGTGATAAAATCCATGAAGTGATTCCAATGAGCGCGGGTTGAATCCAATACTCAGAACTTATGAGCACTCATGAGTGTTGTAGCCCTTTGTCCAACACCTTAGACCTCTACAAGCCATCATGACAGTCTTAATTCATATCTACTTCCAACATATGACCGACTATGGATGGTTTGAATAACATAGTCATTCCGGAAGAATAACCCAGTTTATTCGGGAAGTCAAAACATGCAAAATGAAACACAATAATAATTGAATCCAATATGGTATCAACCCTTTGAATAAAACACCTTTTATTTATCACCATATGATTACACATTATTCATTGTATACTGTTTCAGCTATCAACTTTATTCTTGAATTTAAAACAATAGTTGTCCCATGCTCCAAGCATGTACACTATGTTTTCTTAAACACTAGTCATGCCACACACCAAGTATGCATACTATGTTTGTCTATGATCTTTACTTTGTGAACTAGATCAATTGAACATAACTTTAATGATTCTCTTTTCACACTCCCAAATCCTTACTGCAAATGCAAGAATTCCAAATTCATGCCATTTACTGAAATCTGTTAGATTCTAAACTTATATGCATTGATCCTCTTGTAATGATTATGCACAAAGTCATAAAGACTTGACAACAAACATTACAAAGCATTCCAAAGGAGATCAGTTCCTTGGAAACACCCTTCTTGCATTAAGTTTCCTTAATCATACACAGATTGAAAATTCTATCTTTGAAACATTTCCAGATTCCATTTTGACTATCACTTCTGACCAAGAGTTGCCTCCTTACAGACTATGTCAATATGGTCCTTCCAGAATTATCACTATACTTCCAACTATCCTTGAGCAACCAATCTTTGGTAAACCTTAGATTGTCCTCGACAATTGTTTAATCCTTTTAGTCATATCCAGTTCTAAACCTTTTCCCTTCATAATGCCCCAGGCATTTGGAAAATTTTAGAAAGGATGAATATAGCACATGTAATCGATCCTATATCCGAAGCATATGGGACACGATTCATGATGTCTCACATAAAGACTAAACCAGTCTTTTGCTATAATATTTCCATTACAATTTGCCAAGTTCTCATAATTCAGATTATGAAAAGGGATGCCGTAATCATAATCGAATTTTAGAACGCAAATAATGGACCCATATACAGAATTTCCTTATATTGAGCCATTCCAACATGAAATTCATATATATCCTTGACTAAATGATTAAAACCTCACGATCTAAGCTTATAGATTTGAGATGAGGTATAATTTCCTCTCCCTTAATTATAGCAAAACAACCTTTTCCCAATTGAAACCTTTTGTTTTCTATAATTAACATTGCTAGCTTGCAATACTTATCATAATTATCATGCTCCCACTAACATGATGATTATTAGCATAACACTTATGCTCCCACTAGCTTTGACATGTACCCAGAAATCAGCTGGACTTCTAGAAATCAATACTTCATTGACTTTCTTACCAAAGTTCAGATTTCTGATACTAGATTGTTTTTATAAGACTTTATCAAAAACATACACCTTCCCTTAGATAGCACACTTGTGTGTCTAAACAATTATGAAAAGGGATGCCGTAATCATAATGTTTAGACCTTTTTGCCAATTCTCACAAGTCCAGGTTAGTGTGCCGGTAAACCACACACGCTCCACTAACGACTTTGAGAATGCAAATGTCACAGTTGCTATCTAGCTAAAATCTACTTAGTGAAAGTGTTTCCTCACCATCATTTTCATGAATCGGAGAGAAACCTTATGACACTTAGATTTACTGGTGTATGTGTTCTTATCCATGTGAATTGTCAAAATCATAGTCACAAGACAAGGATAATGACAAATCCAAACTCATATGGACTGAACTCAATCTTAATTTCTTGCCACCTGGCAGCTCAAGGGCCTACCATTGCTTCCAAGTTGTTGTGCAACAAATTGAGAACTCTAAGAACTCATATGCATAGCCAACTTTACTGGAATGGGCACAAAATATGTCAACACGATAGGTTGTAAACCTCAAGTCGTGTGCTAGTGAAGAACTTCAGGTTTTATTCTTGATTAGTTCTTGAGACTTTCAAGACCTTTAAGACTCCCACTGTCCTCTTGACCTATAAGACTCCCTTGTCAAATATCCAAGAGATAGTGTGGATTCTAATCAAGACAAACATTTCACACATTTGGCCTAAGTTGATCTTTGTTTTATCCAAAACATCACAACTTACCAATTTCAAATGTACAAGAGTAGAAAACTTTTACTCTTACATTTGACAAGTGTTTTAAACCTTCTTTAAGACATGTCACTCAAGTTACAATCTTGGAGTATGACTCTAAGACTTGTATTGGAACGAAGTATGACTCATCTTCTTGATTTAACCATTTCAACAATTCAAGATCCCTCTTCTTAGTCATAAGAATGCACTAAGACTTCCTTAGAGAACTAATTGTGCTATGGTTTCTTAATCATTAAGATGATCACAAAATTGATACTAAAGTACTCTCCCATCTTTTCAGATTTGAGAAACTTTTATCCTTCTGCCTAATTCGATTCTTCTTATTCGCTCTGTCATACATTGGAACCTTTTTCCCAATGTCTCAGAATTACACTTAAGCATGTAAGTATAATCATATTTACTGAGCTTTAGTAAACTATGACGAATAGTCTTATCAAACTTTTGTGGTGGACTTAATCAGTGCACAAGAATGTGTACTCGATCCCTTAGTCCTTTACTTGACTCACACATCCATGTGAACAAGTAATTAGTCTTAATTTTCCAAAACTTAAAAGTTCTCATCCATGATGCTATACAACTTGCATGATTCCAAGTTCCGGTCCAAATGAAACTTGGTTGATGAGAATCTTTCCTTATTTGGTAAATTTAGACATTACCACAAATGAAAGAATCAATTTCATATTTCCACTCTTGCTATTAATGGAATCTTATAAGCAACAATTTTCCTCAAATGGCATTGTAAGGATATTTTAAAATAAATAAAATCAAAAATTTTTCTTTTATTTTAAAACTTTGCGGAAAAACTTATCCTTACAATCCATATGAAAACTTGTTGTTATCTATTCCTAAGCAATATGTCATAACTCCTAAGAAGTAGCTCAAGAATCCGATCTTCAAACTATGCGATAGAAATCCATCTACGCCATCAGATTCAGCATATTCTTTCTTTAAGTTCCTTTACTTTTCTTTGATTCTTAAACATCACCATGTGACCCAGTCACATCATGTATCAAGAATCTCAGAATAGAAACTTAACAGAGTTAGATAGTGGACTTTAACTGAAGTAGAGTCAAACTTATTGACTTTAACATCCTTAGGTAAATTTGGCAGCTTCGCAACCAATCCAAGCTATAAAATATTTGAAGGTAGGTGAATGACGATTCACCAATTTCCACCAAGATAAATGAAATGTATTATTAGGTTTTAATTGGTTTTGAAACTCCTAGATCTTTGAGATTCATTGAACTTTTCAAAGGCATGTTTCAATCTCGAGTGTGCCCTTCAGGTTTTGTGACTGGGATGCCAAGGATCACAAAACAAGGTGTGAAGTAACCATGCAAATCACTTGGTACCCTTAAGTGTTTATCCCTCAATCGATGTGTCGGTTAACCACACACGCTCCACCGATACTATGATAAACATTAAGTTACCCTTTGCCTACCTTGTTAAATACGAGTTAGTGTGCCGGTTAACCACACACGCTCCACTAACCGACTTAAACAAAGTGCAAAGTGTAATTTCATGGATTAGCACCTTATTCACATTTTCCTAAGTAACTAAGATTGGGTATTTATAAGTGTTTAGTTACTTAGTATTTATCATTAATACTTTTAATGAAGGGAGAATTATAGTCCTGTCAAACCCGTTCGGCTAACGACCCTCCACCAGTCAAGCAAGCGGTGGGTGAGAGTGGACACCCATTAAGTTGCCATTTTATTGGCAACAACCTTATACCCACCTTATAGACTGGCTTCGTGAATGAAGCGTACTAGCGGTAAGACTGACTTTACTCTTATACATATATATATTATTAACTTATAATATTATAAAGTATAAGGGTTGAATTTTAACTTTTAAAATTCTAAGGGATAACTTCGAATTAAAGTATTCATAAGTGAAAACTTTTCAAATTCCAAAACTTGAGGGCAAGTTTTGAAACTATTCAAAACTAATTAATTCCATAACTTATGTGTTTAAAGTAGTTTTAATCCAAAAACTCTTCAAGTTCCATAACTTGAGGACAAGTTATGGAAGACTTTAAACTAATAAAAGAACTAACTTTTTCTTTATTTTATAACGTATGGATTTAATTATGGTTACATATTTTTCTTTAATGAAGTGACTCTTGAACTTCCATAACTTGAGGACAAGTTATGGAGTCATAAAAATTATTCAATGACACAAGACTCTTCATTTTGTAACCATTGCCAACTTTTATGAATTTTTATGAGTCTTTAATGTGACTCTTCATGTAACTTGAGGACAAGTTACACAAACACATTTTATACTCAACTCTTAGATTAAAATGGATTGAAAACAACTATTTCAATTAACTTTTCTATTAATCTAAGCAACTCATAAGTACAAGATAATTCAAATCAAACTTTTCCATGTAATTAGAGTAACACTTTAAACTAATACAAAACATGAATCTATTGACAATTATCTTTAAAATTGGATTAGCATGAACATTACCACATCAAAAACAAGTTTATAAGTCCAAAACATCTTTGGGTAATGTTCCTAGTCCAATTCCAGCCAAAAAAGTCGAGTTTATGCTGTCTGGGTTCCAACTCGTCGAGTGCATGAACCAACTCGGCGAGTTAGATCGAATTGATCACATTTTAGGCATGGACTCGCCGAGTCCTCTGATGGACTCGCCGAGTCAGATGATCAGACAGCACCAAATTCGTATTTTTCAGCCTCTATTGCAGGTATAACTAGAAAACAAACCTGTCTCTGATACCACTGTTGGGTTTTGAGCATTCTAACACTCCTAAGTGTACATGCAACCCTAAATACCTTGGATCTATGTTTTCTCTATTATACATGCAAATAAGAACTTCCAAGGTATTATCCTAATCTAGCATACAAAACAATAACTATAGCAAGATAGAATACATACCTCTTTGGTGTAGAAAGTCTTCATGAAGCTTGAGTGCCAAGTGCCCCAAGTGTGACACCTCAAATGGTTCACACAACACCAAATACACATGGATTAACTTGAGAGAATTCTACACTTGATGAAAATCGGCTAGACCTTTCTTAGTCTCTCTAGTGGCCGATTTTGGTCAAGAATAAGATGCTTATATAGTTAGGGTTACACCATGTAAACCCTAATTGACATGGCCTTTCATTTCCATGATCCATGGGTACAAATACACCATGGAGCATCCATGGACCATCCTATGGGTTTTAGCCCAACTTGATTATCCATGGAGCAGTAGCCCACTATATAAGTATGGATGATTTACACAATCAACCCATATATTTAATTAGTCTTCTTTTGATCACTTAATTAATCCTAGATTAATTCTTGATCAATACTAATTAAATAATCTCATTATTCTTATTATTAATATACTAGAACTTATAATATATTAATAACCATAAGTGTCTTATTTCTCTCATTTAGTCTATCCAAGTGCATGATGCCATGCAACCCAAATGGACCATGCCGGGTCGGGTCAAGTCTTACCAATTATAGTTATGGACTTAGACATTAATCCAACAGTAGGGTGTGGGTGCCATATCATGGAGGCGTGCGCCAAATCTTGATGGAGGAGGCGCATAAATCCCGATTCTCTATTCATCCAGGGGCGACGAAGATGTATAGGGATCTTCGTCTAGATTATTGGTGGCCCTGCATGAAACGGGATGTGGCTTGGTACGTCGATCGGTGCTTGACCTGCAAGAAGGTCAAGGCCGAACATCAGAGACCGCATGGGAAGATGCAGCCGTTGGACATCTCGTTGTGGAAATGGGAAGATATCACGATGGATTTTATCACGAAGCTTCCCAGGACCGCGCGTGGAGTAGATTCGATTTGGGTCATCGTGGATCGATTGACCAAGAGTGCTCATTTTATTCCGATTCAGGAGAGCATATCGGCCGAGAAATTGGCCGACATCTATATTAGGGAGATTGTGGCGCGGCACGGGGTGCCAGTATAGGTTATCTCGGACAGGGATGTGCGTTTTACTTCCAGGTTTTGGAAGAGGTTTCATGACGAGTTGGGCACTCGTTTGCATTTTAGCACCGCCTTCCACCCGCAGACAGATGGTCAGAGCGAGCGGACCATCCAGACTCTGGAGGATATGTTGCGGGCATGCGTGCTAGACTTCGATGGTAGCTGGGATACTTATCTTCCCTTGGCTGAGTTCTCGTACAACAACAGCTACCACGCGAGTATCGACCGCCCTCCATTTGAGATGTTGTACGGACGGAGGTGCAGGACCCCGATATGCTGGGGAGAGGTTGGTCAGAGGGTCATGGGGAGCACCGAAGTGGTGCTCAAGACTACCGAGAGGATTCAGCAGGTTCGAAGCAGGCTTCAGACTGCGTAGAGTCGGCAGAAAAGTTACGCCGACAAGCGCCGATCCGACCTGGAGTTCCAGGTTGGGGATATGGTTCTCCTGAAGGTGTCGCCTTGGAAGGGCGTCATTCGATTCAGAGGGCAAGTTGGGCCCGAGGTATATTGGGTCGTTCAGGGTTGTAGCCCGCGTGGGCAAGGTGGCGTATAGGCCGGATCTGCCAGTCGAGCTCAACCAGATCCACAACATTTTCCATGTTTCTCAGCTGCGGAAGTGCCTAGTGGACGATTCAGTCGTAGTGCCGTTAGAGGATATACAGGTTGATGACAGCCTGAATTACATTGAGCGTCCAGTCGCAATCCTCGACAGGAAGTCGAAGGATTTGAGGAACAAGCGAGTGGAACTTGTGAAGGTGCGATGGCAGCACCGGAAGGGATCGGAGTGGAATTGGGAGCCGGTGGAAGAGATGATGGAGCATTACCCCGAGCTATTTTTAGAGCAAGCAGCAGACTTCGAGCTCTTTTTCATTTTAAGCCTTGGACTCGGCGATTTATAGATCCGACTCGCCGAGTAGAGACGGGACCCGGGACACGTTTAAGTTGGCGACTCGGCGAGTCCATATCCTGGACTCGGCGAGTCACCGCTGTTTGAGGAAACCCTAAGTTTCAGGGGTTTGCATCCTATTTAAGCCCTCATTCCGCCCCAAGCCAGCCCCCATTCACCCTCAGAGCCCTAACCCTCGTTCAAAACTTTATTCCTTGAGAGTTTGAAGCATTCCTAGTGTGTTTTGAAGTTTTGGAGAAGGGAGAAGAGTGGATCAAGAAGAGGAGGAGGAGGTCAGCCATCTTTGAGCAATCTTAGTGTTTTTCCTTGAGGTAAAACTCGATTTCCCTTCTGATTTCGTGCTTATTGTTCCTATAACTCCTTTAAAGTCCTTCTTGAGCCATTTCCAAGCTTGTGTATGTTTAAGGATTCGTAGTAAGCTGAGTAACCTCTAGATCTAGGTGGGATTGAGCTCCAGGAGCTTGGATCTACTGCCTTTATGGACCCATATTGCATGAAAACCCTAGATCTACTCTTTTGGCGCATTTTGAGCCCTAAAACCCTCATTGGTGAATATCTACACGTAAAGTTGGAAACTTTACGTGTTATTCATGCTCTAGGAACCCATATCTATTGATAGCATAAGCTGGATTCAAGCAGAATCGCGTGTGTAGTAGTTGCATGTGGTCGACTCGGCAAGTCATTCATCTGACTCGGCGAGTCGTGTCGCGAGTCCCCGAGTTTTCCCTTTTCGCGTTTGCTGAGTGGGAGTAGTGAGTCACGGGGTGTGACTCAGTGAGTTGGAAGCCGAACTCATCCATGAAGGAACTCGCCGAGTCAATGCCCTGACTCGGCGAGTTCAAGGCAATCTTCTTAGATCAAGAACAGACTCGGCGAGTTGTTTATACAACTCGGCGAGTCTCAGCATAAGTGTTCATCGGATGAAAATGAACTCGGCGAGTTGTTCATACAACTCGGCAAGTAGGATGAAGGACTTGAACATCAGTTTAGAAGGAGAACTCGTCGAGTCAACGCCTAACTCGACGAGTAGAGACAGGATTCAGGACAATCGATTGGATAGGGACTTGGCGAGTTAGAGAGCTAACTCGGCGAGTCGGGTCAACTGAAAGTTGACTTTGACCTTGACTTATGACATTATCAGGGGTAAAATGGTCATTTTACCCAAAGGACTCTTATCAGTAATTGATTGAGTATGTTGTGGGAATTGCAGCCGGAGGATTTCCGGAGCAGCAGCAGCAGCAGTAGGCAGTCAGTTCCCGATCAGATCAGCAGCTACTTCGAGGTGAGTTACCTTCCAGTAGCGGTGGGTCTACGGCCACAATGCCGGCCCACCAGTAGGAGTTGTATGTTAGATGATTGTCTTTGTGATATCATCTAGGTTTGCTACTACCTGATATATTATATGCTGGCATGATATGTATATGTGATAGTAGTAGAGTTCGGTTGTGAGTACCAAAGGGTAGGTTAAACACCCCATATATGTCTGACAGTATTTGATGATATGTTTATATGCTGGCATGATATGTTATATGTGATAGTGGTAGTAGGCGGGGAATAGTCCCCAAGTTCGGTCGTTAGGACCGAAGGGTAGATCGGACACCCCAGATATGTCTGATAATATGTTATGTTATGATATATGTGATAGTAGCAGTAGGGGGTGAAATAGTCCCCGAGGATCGGTTGTTAGGACCGATGGGTAGTCAACACCCCAGAATAGCTTGACACGAGTAGACGGCACCCCAGAATGGCCGCACGGGTAGACGGCACCCCAGAATGGCCGCACTGGTAGTCGGCACCCCAGAATGGTCGTACCGGGTAGTCAGGCACCCCAGAATAGCCTGGCAGTATGTATGATATGAGTTGTATGGTATGTGGTACGATGGGGGAACTCACTAAGCTTTGTGCTTACGTTTTTCAGTTGTTGTTTCAGGTACCTCTTCAGCTAGGGGGAAAGGAGCCGGCGCGGTAGCGACATATCACACACACTCTTGTTTCC
Source organism: Lactuca sativa (assembly GCF_002870075.4). Lineage (NCBI taxonomy): Eukaryota > Viridiplantae > Streptophyta > Magnoliopsida > Asterales > Asteraceae > Lactuca > Lactuca sativa. The sequence continues at coordinate 254,050,856 of NC_056625.2, read as the reverse complement.
GCAGTTATGAGTTTATTCTGGGATTGATACTCTGATATTTTGGTTGTTCAAATGTTGTGGATTTCAAATTTGGTTTTCGATGTGAAATGGTTTAATTAAACAATGTTTTAATTATTAATGTTTTCTAAGTAATGTTTTAAAAACGAAATTTTTGGACGTGAAAATTGGGTCGTTACAGCCAATAGGAGATACCAAGTTTGGGAGCTGAAATCATCCCCAAATAAATGATGCCGCCACATCTGGGAAGCATACGCCTGAATCGATATGATCAAACTTTGGCGCTAGCAGTGGCTGAATCAAATCACAAACCCTGCTCTATTTTTTGGTTCTAAATTTTTCCCATCTTTTACTTGATTCTCTTTGTCACTCAGTAACGTGTGCCAAGAAACCCACCGGCTCCCTTGAATAAATGTTGAGTGATCGAAAAATGATGGACATAAGGGAAGGGAGACTGTTGGTGAATAGACACGGGAATATGAAGAATAGGGTAGGGTAGTCTAAAAGGGATGTTTTCTGAGAGAGAGAGAGAGAGAGAGAGAGAGAGAGAGAGAGAGAGAGAGAGAGAAGAGAGAGACCCTTTGTATATTATTTCTTTTTTTTAATAAGTGAAAACATCATAAATGGTCCATGTGGTAGTGAAATGACGAAAATGCCCTTCAGTAAACGGACAAAACTTAACGGAGTTAGCAATAAAGACCAATCGTCAAAAGTTTTGAAAGCACAAGGACCATCTATGATGTTTTTAAACCACGGGGACTAAACTTCATATTTTGAAAAAACATAAGGACCATTTATGATGTTTTTTCTTTAATTTATTAAGAAACGATGTAAATAAATGAGAGATATACAATAAAAGATGTGATATGTATGTATCAACATCCTTCTTATGTAAGGATCATGTGCGTTATGCCGAACACGTTGGCATGGCCGAGGTGAACCACGACTGTTGACGACTCTCTCTCTCTCTCTCGCTGTGTGTGTGTGTATCTTCTTCTACCTTCCTAGATGATGGATGAACGTTTTGATGAAGTAGCCACCATTTAGCATCTTCAATGGTGTTAGTACCTCCAAACGGTCGGTGCCAAAAACCTAATGAGAAAATATATATGGCAGGTTAGACTACTCGGAGTACCCATGTCACTGGCGCGCGTGACACGTGTTATGGGTGTAAACAATGTCTCGGGGTGGTGTTATGGGGCATGGTGAGATGCTATGTAATCTTCTTGACGCTTCTTGATGGGTTGACTCCCACCATCTCTCTTTTTCTTCTATTTATCTCTCTTAAATCTATAAACATACAAAACACATAATACAAGTATAGAAAAGTGACATGAAGTGGTAAGAGAAATTAAATATCTTTCTAGGTTTTATTTCTACTTATCTTCCTACCAAATCAAATGTTGACATGTGTCACATTTAATGACATATTTAATGAAATTAATAATATTTTTGTCCACTTGTCACCATTTAACGTGGATAGGAAGATAGCAGGACTAAAAAGTAGGAGGATATTTAATTTCTAAAATGGTAAACATTTCCTAAATATACTTCCTAAATATACTGCTGAAAAATAATCGTGGTGTAAGGATAAGACGACAACATTTTTAAAGTGGTCAAAATGACGGCTTTAGACAACAATGACATAGCATGTGCATTTGACTTATTGAAAACAAAATTTCATGGTCAATAATATGATGTGGGCTCTGCTTACTTTATGGCAAGTTGACAAACATAAAACATAGTCAAAATTATTTAATCCGAAATACTCAATATTAAGAAAGGTAATTTCGAAAATTATTTTTTACTACAAATCGGTATAAATATTTCATCCATTTTTAGAAGGAAAACCAAACCCACCATCTATTTTCAAATAAATAAATAAATAAATATATATATATAGGGCCGGTCCAGACGGTGGGCAACCCGGGCGGCCTTCCAGGGCCCACGACTCCACGGTGCCCAAAATTTATGGGCTATATATATATATATATATAGCCCATAAAGATAAATAACTTAGTTTTCTTGTTAGTACTAATTGAACACCTCTATATTAAAAAGTAAATGATATATATATTTTTTTAATCTTTATTATATTTGTTTTCGAGGGGCCCTTTTTTTTCTTTTTGCCCCGGGCCACATATATGTTTGGATCGGCCATATATATATATATATATATATATATATATATATATATATATATATATATATATATATATATATAATGCATGTATAATGAATATTAATTATATCTTTAGCATTTAATATACATTAATTACTTTTTTAAAATAACTAAAATGATTGGTCTAGAATCAGTCATACATGCACACAATAGATAGTGAAAACATTGGAACCTAACTATATATATATATATATATATATATATATATATATATATATATATATATATATATATATATATATATATATATATATATATATATATATATATATATATGAAAAAGTGAATATATGGTTGTGGGTATATAGGATATGGTTGTGGGTATATAGGATTAGGTACCTAACTATCAAAACTACACCGATTTATCACTTATTTACTTCCATACTTTACTGATATCATCGAACACAAAATACCGATTGCACATCATTTGGGCAACCCTCGTTGTCAAGAGTCGTAGCCTGTTCGTCGACTATCTCACCTGTGAAGCAAGGAATTTTCGTACCGACCGACGAGATGAGGCAAGCAGCCCCCCATCCTCTACTTCGTCGCAGCAAGGCAGCAAAGCGACAACAAAAAGATTAGGGCTCAAATTGTAGGAGCGATGAGGCTTTTGATTCAAGATGCAATCTTTAGACATGCTTGGGTAATCTCATGTCGAAACTTCTCAAATAAGGCAAATTTTTTATATTCCTATGATTTTTGTATAAAATTCCTGCTTTCTTTTAGCCTGTGCTCATGAGAGTTGTACTCCAAAAAGATGAGGTCGCCGGAAACTTAGCACAACTGCATAACTCCGCTGCAGCATTGTGGAGGGTTGACTTACATCATTTGTCGCTGCACACGACCCACTATTGTCTCCGGAAAGTTTGTAAGTTTATGCCCCTGATTTTGTGGTCATTGTCCAAATACATGTAATGTATATAAAAAAAAAAAAAAAAAAAGTCAAGGGTATAGCTATATAGAATAATATAAATTCTGACCTCTGGTTTGTTTTTAATGTTTTTAGCACGACGTGCATAATCAAAAGTGCTTAATGTTTCTTCTAAACAATGAGTAGATGGAGAAACTATTGCGATGATGCAGGTTTTGGTCTTTCCACCAAGTGAGTCTCTTAATAAGGTAAGGTCTATGAAAATTGAAATATAGAATTTCGTATGCTATCCAATCTTTTAACAACATTTCTCATTGGTTTTGATGATTTACATCTATCACCCTAAAAAAATTGAAATAGATAATTGATGATAATGTAATAAAGGGGACAAATGAAAAATGTGCTATCTGACTCATGGAAGGTCCATTTGGTTGCAGATTGCTTACGAATAAAGGCATATATGAACAAAGGCAAAAAGATAACAGAGGAGTTGTTATTGTGCACCATGTTGAATGAAACAGAAGAACATGACAGAAGTGAACGAACAGGGAAGTAAACAATAAGATGACAGGTTTCCAAAAATGCCCCTGGGGTTAAACTCTTTCCCATAATTTGAATTATCCCAACAATATATTAGTAATGCTCATTAACTTCTTTTCTTGCCTATTCATAGTTTGTCTAATTATTTAATTGTCTTTTTTGGGATCAAACTCTTTAGATAAATCAAAGCCAAAAGTTGCACGGATACATCTTTAGAATTCTCACTTTGTCAACCATACACACTCTCCAAGATCTGCTCCTACTAAGTTTGGCATTTCAAAGACATCTACTGTGGGTCCTTCTTGGGAAGGGTAATTTGGACCGTTTGTTGTTTATTGCCCCTGCAAATTATGTAGATTATGCAGCATGTGCACTTGGCATGTATTCTTTTTTTTTTAATAATAATAATTAGTCGATGTTATTCTTGTTTCTTCAGTAGAGGGCAAAAATCAGAGATGAAGATGATGCAATGCCTCTGAAGCTGGATGGTGTTATGAAAGAAAGCTCTTTGCAATTGTCTTTTGTCGACCCAACATGGGCAAAATCGTCCAACAAGGGTAAAAATCATCACACTTATGTGATCATGGAAGTTAATGCAATGTATGACAGATGTACTAGTGAGTTTGAAGTATATCTTGACTAGTTCTTTGTAACTAAGGGTTTCTGCTCATGTGTTTAGTAAATAAATTATTGATAGTTTGATTGTAATTTGAATAGATTCCATATTATTGTTTTGGTGTTTGTTTTTTCTTTCTTTTTTTGTTAGACTTTTAATTTGGTCAGTAGTTATGTAAAATAAAAAGACAATCCAATTTGATATTTTGATTAGGCATGTTTGATACTATAGTGAAAGATATACTTTTAACCCAAATGACAACATATTTTCTTTCTTAACCTACAAAAGCAACAAATTGAATTTTTAACCCCAAATTATAGCCAACTTTCATTTTTATCCCATAATAGCAGAAAAGTTGTAAGTTTAACCTATACTGGCAGAAAACTTTTATTTTTAACCCAAATTGTAGAAAAATTACAATTTTAACCCAAAATGAGAACCAACTTTCATTTTTAACCTATAATTGCAGAAAGTTGCACATAAATTATATTTTTAACCTAACATAGCATTATACTTTCATTTTTCACAAAATATCCTCATAATTCCATTTTTTTGTCACAAAATACCATCGTACTTCCGTTTTTTCTCACAAAATACCCTCAAATTTTCGTTTCTTTCACAAAATACCATCGTATATTCATTTTTTTCGAAAAAATACCCTCATAATTTTGTTTTTTCACAAAATACCATCGTACTTCCATTTTTTTCACAAAATACCCTCATAATTTCGTTTTTTTCACAAAATACCATCGTACATTCATTTTTTTTCACAAAATACCCTCATAATTTCGTTTTTTCACAAAATACCATCGTTCTTAAGTTTTTTTTTGCACAAAATACCCTCACAATTTCAATTTTTCACAAAATACCATCGTACATTCATTTTTTCACAAATTACCCTCCTAATTTTGTTTTTTTCACAAAATACCATCGTATTTTTGTTTTTTTTTTTCACTAAATACTCTCATGCATTTGTTTTTTCACAAAATACATCATACTTGCATTTTTTTTCATAAAATACCATCATACTTGCTTTTAAAACACATAGTCGCAACCAAATGTCAATTATAATCACAAAAATCATAAACAATCAACAAAGTTCACTCGAAAACATCAAAATTCTTAAGAAGCATCAATAACTTCTAGATTATTCATACATTGTTTGTCTAAAAGATGAAAAATGTGCAGTTTACCAAAAAATGTCATGAAACATCTAGTTTTTCTTTTGCCCACGAAAGCAACACATCTCATCATTATGTCTCTTTCAACGATTCATCTGCCTTGCACATGAAAAAAAAATAAAAAAATGTTAATATTATTATTAGAGTCCTTAATCATGAAAATTAAATTATTATTATAATCACTTTTCTTTTTGAACAACTAGTAGCATAATGACCCAATCCTTGACAATAAGAGCATGTTCGTTTTTAGGGGCTTCTAAAGAAGACTTGATTCTACTTGCAAGTTTATGACGCCCTTTTGTAGTAGTTGGACCAAGAGGATCACAAATAGATAACTGGGGCATCATATTTAATTGTGAAACTTCCATACAAGAACTTTGAGATGCATTCTCCAAAGTCATAGAATTTTGTCGATTTGCTTGATCATCTAAAAGACTTATCAATATCAGGTGTATCAAAAATCTTTCCCAATATTTTCATCATTAACATCATCTTAATCAAATTCAATGTTCACATCAATACTATTTATTTTTTCACTTTCATATGTTGCTTCCACATAATCATTTGTGTCAATATCTCCGGTTATATATGGTTCTATAGCTTGATTAGTTGTTTCGGCTTCACTCATTGTGGCCTGCAATAGACAACGATGCATATGGAAATAATATACGTAAAAAACATATTAACAACCAACAATGAAAAACTAAAAAAAATACACTAGATATTTTATCTTTTCAGAAAAATGGTTAACCAACTGCAATGTCTACCTCTAGAAACAACAATGTCAATAATAAAATCCCGGAACAAATACAGATTCAACAACTAATGGAGAACACTATAAACAATAATGTCGAATATTAAAAATCAAAAACACTTCAAACAATATGTTTTAGAAAAAATTACTTGGAAGTACTTAGTGTATGCTGATCGAATCCAGAAAAAACGTTGGAGGCTATAATGTTGATCGAATCCAAATTCTTCAATCGAAACTTTTAGTTTCTTTGTTAATTGCGATTGGAGGCAACCGATCAAATCAAAATTCTTCAATTGAAACTCTTAGTTATTCCTTTAATTACGATTGGAGGAAATTGATTGAAGAGAAATTCTTCAATTGAAACTTTAAGTGTTTTCTGTTAATTGCGATTTCTGATCATTATTTTGATCTTGTTTCTTTTCTGTGAATTACAATTTCATACTGTTGACGATTTTTCCCGAACGATTATCAAAGATCCATTCGAATTTCAAGGAAAAAATCAAGTTGGATATCTTACGTGAATAAGAAAACAGAGCAATTCTTTTAGGAAATTGATTTTTTTTTTTAATTAATTCACTGATCAAAACTACGTAGTTTTATGTACAGGGTACCTATGTTTATATACCCTTAAGGGTATATTCACTTTTCCTATATATATATATATATATATATATATATATATATATATATATATATATATATATATATATATATATATATATATATATATATATATAAAGAGAGAGAGAGAGAGAGAGAGAGAGAGAGAGAAAGATGAAGGATCATTTGAGAACTCAAAGTTTCCCGAAAACCCGAGAACTAAAGGTGGAGCGTTAGATCAAAATCTTGAATGGCTTAGATTGATCATGGCGTAATTGTAATTATCACTTGTTTCGATGGCATCTTAGACATTTTATAAATATTTACAAGGGCAAATTAGGAATTAAAAATATTAATCATAATAATCAATTTAACAAAGTAAAAAAAAACCCACACACACAAACATGTGACTCACTTTCTCTATCATCTCTCAGGTTCTTCACGACTCCATCATCCGTCTCCTTCCAATGAATATCTCTCCATGCGATCTTTCCACCACCGATTTCCGCCACCAATTTCCATCATCCGCCATCGTTGTCGGACCAAATCCGTCGAATCGCATCAAATCCTCAGATTATCAACAAGATTAAGTCAAAGGAATAAACGATTGATTGGGATTGGCATCAAAGAATTAACACTTTTGCAATCTAACACAATAAACCAGATCTGCTACGCTTTGTTGTTGGTTGCGATTATCAATGATGCACCGATTTGCCTCTCCGTATCGGAGCAATTACTCTGCATCACAAGCAACACCTTTGTCAATCCATTGTTCCTCATTGCAGATTCCTGAGCCATTCGATCTCTTGACATGTAACATGAGCTCCAGATCACTCCGATTCTATGATCTATCACAGTTAGTGATACTTTCATCGGCCGGTGTACGACCACTGTTACACAATACTCATCTTCAGAAATCGTTGTCCATCCTTCAGTACATTCGACACCATCTCTAGTATCTCCATCACTTTTTTAATCACTAAAACTGTATTTTGGACCGGAGAGGATTTTACCAGTGGTTCTCACGATCCCCTGACAGACGAGTTCCTTTTTCGATTGGTGAGATGGCTTAATCTAGAATCAAATTAGTCTTGTAAGGTACATCTTAATGCCTCCTCTGTATATATTCAACCAAATTTTATTCATCATTAAGCCCAATGCAAAAGTGATAGGTTTTAGTTAGTCTGTTTGATTTGAACTATTGTGTTTCTATGCCTCTGCATATTGTTGATTAAGATACTTATTCATTCGATTTCAAGAACAGAAAGTGGTGATTACCTCAAGTGATTTTAATAGTTAAAAAAACTTAATTACCTCAAGTGCTTCATCCAGCTTCATCAAGTACTCCTCTGTTGTGGTTCGACTCTGTTGACAACATAATAAAAATGTGTAAATCCCATAATAAGCACAAACAACATAATTTATAGAACAAATAATCAACTTACAGGAACTTCAACTGGCTGATCAATGTATCTCTTGGCCTTATAATCCTAATAAAGAAATGAAATGGAAATATAATTAATTTAAGTTCAAAGTTGAAGTTTAAGTTATATGATTTAGAAGAAGGCAGCTCACAAGTGGATAGATATTGTATGATAGTATTATACCTAATATTTTGATACATTGGTTCTCTTTTTACCAACTACAAACTTCACTGAGGAAAAGCTTGAGCTGCTCCTCTTTGCTGTGAAAGATCTGAGAAAGTCATTGAAGGATCAGGGATCTAATTTGATGATCAGGTTCAGGAGGACAGAATCTGTAATCCAAGATCTTGTAAAATAGGTTGTTACCTTAAGGTTTGCTTGATATGAGCTGCTATTGAAATAGCCCTTTTGGCTATATTTTCTGTTACTCCACCCATTTTGGTTTGAACTCTAAGGGGCAGCTTTCATTACCCAACCACTCATAATCAATTCATCACCTAGGGTTGAAACAGTTCAGAGTTGCAAACATTTACACACAAGAAGAGGTGGAATATGACTTACAGTTGGTAATTGAGAAAGTTAAAGAGAACTTGGGCGACAGAAACAACCCTAAAGTATCTCTATGGAATAGTCCCTTTTATGATACCAAGGTATATCTTTCACTTCATCATTGCTTTGAAGGATCATTCACTTCATCAGTCCTAGTTTGCAAACTTTGCATCATGGATTATGCTGATGTAATCTAATGTTTCCAGAACATTATGGACATCCCATTGTCATATGACGAGTTTCAACAATTAAAATTGTCCATACATTCACCTCTTTCATCCCCAAAGTTACCTGCCATGGCAACATATTTAGCCTAGGGTAAGTAATATGGTTCCTATATGAGAAACTAAAAAGTTCTGGTAATTAATTTGTTGTTTTGATATAGAAATTTTATTTGCTTCATGATCCAGGTGCTCTACTGACACTGAATGATTTGAAGGGATTCATAGAAGAGAATCCATACAAATCAAAAGATAGTTGGACTTCCATCAAGAACAATTCAATTGAATACATAATGCAGAATGCTAAGATTCTTTACTAAAACTACAAAGAAACGATTGAAAAAGTCAGCATTCATATGTGATTCACATGTAAATCTCATGTGATTCAGATATTAATCACATGTAAATTATATATGAATGAGATGTGATTCACATGTAAATCACATAGGAATTACATGTAAATTACATGTAATTCACATATGAATCACATGTAAATCACGAGTGAAACACATGAATTACATGCGATTCACATGTAAATAACATATAATTCACATATGAATCACTTGTGATTCACATGTAAATCATGAGTGAAACACATATGAATTACATGTGATTCACATGTAATTCACATATGAATTACATGTGATTTACATGTAAATCACATGTAAGTTACATATGAATCAGATGTGATTCACATGTAAATCATGAGTGAAACACATATGAATTAAATGTGATTGACATGTAAATAACATGTAATTCACATATGAATTACATATGATTCACATGTAAATCACGAGTGAAAAACATATGAATTACATGTGATTCATATGTAAATAACATGTAATTCATAATTCACATATGAATTACATGTGATTCACATACGAATCACATGTGAATATCACATTATATAATCACATGATATAATCTCATGATATAATCTCATATGAATCTTAAAAGATACAATCACATGATAGGTAAAAGATACACATGATATAATCTCATGTGAATCTTACATGATATAATCACATGATATAATTTCACATTTTAAACTTAAAAGATACAATCGTATGTGAATATCACATTATACAATCACATGATATAATCTCATGTGAATTTTACATGATATATACATGTATATTTTTGTGAGTGTTCTTGCATTAATCATTTTTTTTAAATTTCTTGTAAAATTTGAAGAATTTGTGGAAAATATTGAAGAGGTAAAAAGTGATAAATTGAAGAAAATATGGAAATTTTGATATGAAGAAATGATAATATTGTGAATCGTTGTAGTCTTTTCATACTTGTATTATTATGTTTATGGATTGATTAATAAAATTGAGATTTTTTATGATTTATTTAAGAATATTATTGTATAAGAAATATTAATATATGCATTTGAAAAATATGCATATATGCACCTAAAACGTTGATTTTTTTCTAAAAAATTAGAGTTTTTTTAAAAAAAAAATAAAATATTATAGTGTTTTTTTAAATATACTGATTTTTAAAAGTTTACTTTTTAGAAAAAATGCTGTTTTTTTTTGGAAAAAATTGCAGTTTGTTAAAAAAATTGCACTTTTTTCTTAAAATAATTGCAGTTTTTTTGTTTGAAAAAATATAGTTTTTTTGAAAAAATTGCAGATTTTTTTTTGAAAAAAAATATGCAGTTTTTTTTTTTTTTGAAAATAATGCTGTTATTTTTTAATATGCAGTTTCTTTTGAAAAAAAATAAAGTTTTTTAGAAAAAATATGCAGCTTTTTTCAAAAAAATTGTAGTTTAAAAAAAATCATTTTTTTTGAAAATTCATTTTTTATGAGAAAATTAAAAAAATCTCTTTTAAAAAAAACGAAAATTATATATATATATATATATATATATATATATATATATATATATATATATATATATATATATATACATGTTTAAAAAAATATGAAATTTGATTTATTATGTTAATTTTTAGAACTTTTATTAATCTTTCCAATAACAAAAAAAAATTAAACATTAAATAAGATTGGTAAGATGACGATCATGTCCTTCATAAATTAATTTCGATCCAACGCTCCACTTTTAGTTCTCGGTTTCTCTGAAAACTTTGAGTTCTCAACCGATCTCAACCCTATATATATATATATATATATATATATATATATATATATATATATATATATATATATATATATATATATATATATATATATATATATATATATATATATATATATAGGAAAATTAAATATGTGGCTGTCATGTATGTAATATTAGGTATACAACCATCAAATTTGACTTCATTGTGATTAGAAAAATACAATTTTTTTCATTGTTAGCTTCTTCCTATTGGTTTTGTGCTCATATTATTTCTGATTTAATAATTTATCCTCAACGTCTATGTATTTCGAATATGTTGTTTATATTAGACCTCTAGAAGGCTTCATAACTTTCTTTGACACCTACCATATGTACACTTGCATGTTTTTTTTTATGTGTTATGGAAAGAAGTGTAAGTGTCAAATATGTTGTAATTAGTCAAAGTCTGTATTGTACCCTTCGTATGTTTTAAAATGTATTTGTTAAGGCACTTTTGTACGAACCTTAGTGTCATTGCCTTATTATTTTTGTATGCTTTCTGTTTCGTATAAATAGGGACATTTACTAGAGTTATGTCACACCCCAAAACCGGAACGGCGGAAACGTTCTGGGGTGGATGACGTCATGTCAAGTATCACAACATATGCAGTATAGTAATCAAAGTATAACAACCCTTGCATTAATAGTAATAGTTTTACATGGTTTACATTTCATAGAGACATTAAAGTAATACATGTAATAATATAGGTGCAGCTTGGTACTAAAATGTCTTCACCAAAAGCTCCTGGGATGTACCTGTCTATTGCTGACTTGAGAATATAAGTTTTTGGAAAGCGAGTCTCAACATTTTTATAAATGCTGGTGAGTTCATAAGTATTTAGTGTCATTTTATTCAAATAACTTTATAAAAGTAGTAGTTTAGAATCAACGGTGTATTAGAGTCCTTTCCAGAAAATCCTATATTTTCTAAATAAAAGCAGTCTTCTACCAAGACTCAACAGTGTTATGTTTTAAAGAGAAATTTTCTCTGAAATACTATCATTACCAAAATACGGTATTTGATTTTAAAGTAAGTAGGAGGATAAACAATAGGGAAAATAACATATGCCTCAGCAGTAAAATATTGTTGACTAAGGCAAAAGCAATCATAGACTCCAAGAGAGTATCGAATGAACGACATGTCTGGCTCAGTCTAACAAAAGGAGACACAGACCCCTAGACGGTATCAAATGTACGACACAGCTAGCAAGGTCTAAAACAAAGAAACACAGACCCTAGACAATATCAAATGGAAGATACAACTAGCAAGGTCTAAAACAGTGAACACAGACCCCAGACAGTATCAATGAAAGATACAACTTGCAAGGTCTAAAATAGTGAACACAGACCCCAAACGGTATCAATGAAAGATACATCTAGCAAGGTCTAAAACAATGAACATAGACCCCAGACAGTATCAAATGAAAGATACAACTAGCAAGGTCTAAACAAGAGCAATTCTAAGAGTGTGTTTCCAGCATACAGTGTTAAACATTGTTACCTTAAGGCCATGAATTATAAGGTAAACATGGAGATACTCGTAACCATACTAATCGACACTAGAGTACTTGACACCCTACAAGCGTCTGTGTAAGTATGACATTTGTCACCCCTTGGCTTGGTAAGCCGTGGACTGTAGCTAGCAGTCAGGGTGCGGGTGTGTCAGTCCCGTATAGATCTATACACACAATGCCCGCTCTCCCTACAGGAGACTCTGGTTACCAACTCGACGACGGGGTGATCCGTGTCTTGAGGATGCATCTCGAACATTGAATTCTGATGTAAGTGTTGGACTAACGTTATAGACTCATAACTGAACTGACCGATATAAACCTATATGTCTATACATGTATACATAATATATAATTAATTATTAAACGACATTTGGATGGATATCCGATCCCACCAGACCGCATCCAAACGAGGAAAAGGAAATAAGGCGAACTAGCCTTCCTAAGTCCTTTAAACATTATTTATATAACTATACAAGCACATGCATACATTTAACTAAGTAGAATCATTTAACGAAGTTGAAGTGTTTAACGAAGTAGAAGTGTTTCATGAAGTAGAAGCGTTAACAAGTAGAAGCGTATAACGAAGTAAAAGCGTGAACAAGTAGAAGCGTTAATAAGTAGAAGCGTTAATAAGTAGAAGCGTTAATAAGTAGAAGCGTTAACAAGTAGAAGCGTTTAACTAAGTGGGAGCATTAACTAAGTAGAGGCAATACGAAGTAGTAGTATCTAATGAATTAGGAGTATAACAACATGGGAGAAAACTTTGACGAAAACTTTGGAAAACCTTTACACTTAAGAAAATCACGACTTGGTATTCTTTTGTAAAATAAGTTTGAAAACCTTTAGAAACCCTTGAGAATCTTTCATGAACAAGTTTTGATTATACCTTTGATAAAACAATATAAGTAAAGAAAATCTTTGTTTAAAATACCACTGTAACTGAATCTGAAGTAAAACATATAGTGCGAGAGGCAATTTAAGAAAAGATTTGAACAAGTAAAGACGTTTTGGAAAACCATTTACAGTATCATACTTGGTAAAACAGTTGGCAGTGTAATAAATCCTTGTACATGTGGGTCATAAATCACATGTGATTGATATGATAACTGGCATGTTTTAACTTGTATTCCCCCCATAAAGCATCTAAAACCATTTAAAAGGTTAATTCAGGGGTATGAACTCACTTGTTGTAAACGGATCGAACGAAAGTGCCGGTTGGGTGCTCGGTATCAAGTAAAGACTTGAACACACTTAGTGACCTATTAACATATGATGACATATGTTTACATACAATTAGTAAATATAATACTAATTTAACATGTATACACATTCTTAAAAGGAGGAAAACACTTTAGTCAAGTGCTAGGAGTGTCCCGGGTAACATCCTAGGGTGTGCATGGCTTAGATAGGGAGTTTACTCTTCGAGAGTAAACTCTTTATAGAGTTTACGGCCCTAAGACCTTATCCCCATGATTTTACAGCCGTAAACTCTTGGATGGTGTGTTCTTTGATGCATTAAGGTCTTATAGCACTTGTGGAATTAGGCTAGGTTCAATTCTAGGGCTTATGAAGGGTTTAAGGCTTCAAAATGGACCATTTGAAGAGTTTATAGCCCATGAATACTCCTTGAGGAGTTTACGATCATAAACACATGCGTTTACGGTAGTAAACTCATGTTGGTCCATTTCTTTTGTTGTTTGGTGGTTCTAACTCATGCATGTAAGGTTCTAGTCACTTTTAGGAGCTTAGGAAGGTGTTTAGGGCACTTAAACACCTTGGAAAGGTGTTTACGGTCTAAGAAGATGTTCTTAGGGATTTTACTACCTTAAACACATGAGTTTACGGTAGTAAACTCATTTTGTCCATGAATCCTATGTTTTAGTGCATCAAACGAAGGATTACAAGGCTCTAGGCACCTGGGGAAGCTTTTGGAGGTGTTTGAGGGGTAGCTTAACACCTTAAAAGGTGTTTATGGTCCATGCATATGGGTTTACGGTCTAAGGATGTTCTTAGACCGTAAACTCGTGTTTACTCCCCATTTGTCCCAATTTTGGTGTTCTAAGCCCTTTCGTGCAAGCCCTTAAGTCATTGCTAAGCACTAGAAGTGGTTTGGAAGGGTTTTTGAGCATTAAAAACCCATTATGAGTGTTTACGGTCCATGAAGGTGTTCTTGGACTGTAAACTCATGTTCTTGAGGGTTTTGGGTGTTTAAGCCACGAATTCTCAAGTTAGATAAGATAAATGACAAGCTAGGAAGGTTAACTTACCGATTTGAAGCTCGTAGGGGCGATTTTTGACCAAAACCCGTTTATAGAGAGAGAAAGTAGAGAGAGAGAAAGTCTAAAGTGGGAAAAATGTGGGAATGAAACCCACTCCACCCTTATATAGGGTGGAGTTTATGGCCTGGTTGGGGTTCACCTGACACCAACCGTGAACGGTGTTTTTAACGACTACCGTTAAACACGACAACATTTTAAAATTATGCCACCTAAATTTTGGTTCGCTTGACGAATATTATTTAAAATATTCCAACGGGTTTAAATCCGGTCAAAAATATTTTCGGCATAAATTTGACTAATTTTTGACGTAATTAATTTCGACGTTAAAAGTAACGGAAATTTTTGGGTTGTCACAAGTTAGATAAGAGAGTTTTTACAGAAACTTGTCTTGATACTCTGTAAACATTCGAAAGCGTAATAGAGCTGAAAACAAGATCTGATTTACATCTGTTGTTCAATATTACATTCTTACATACTCTGATTCATTGCTTACTTGATTCATTGATTCATCAATTGGTATCAGAGCAGGAATCATATCCTTGATCCAATTTTCACATTGTTCAAAAAGTTTTGAATCGATTTTTGGTTCAAAAATTTCTGCACTTTTTGAAAGTGAAAAATTCTCTTAGATTTGAGGTTGTGATTTGATTTTGCATCAAAATTGTTGATTCAAGTGTTGTTTTCATATTTGAGTGATTGAGTTAGCTTATTATCAAATTTTCATATCTGAGTGTTCTTCTTTTCTTCCGTATAACAATGGCGAGCTTCAATCTCAATTTGATGATCTCGTTTTCTCATTTGTTAGGATCATCTACCAAAATTCCAATGCTAATTCCTGAATACTATGATCAGTGGGCTGATTGAATGTAGGATTATCTGAATGGTCTTGATGAAGAATTGTGGTCGTGTATTTCTGGAAATGTCAATCCTCCGGCGAATGTTCAACTGATTGGTTCATCTTCTGCAAGTTCTGGTGTTGAAAATCAAACTAATCGTCTGAATAAACTGGAGAAGAGATGTATGAGGGAATTACGTGGAGCTTTACCTCCAGTTATGTACAATTACGTAAGGAGTTGTACAACTGCTAAAGAGATCTAGAACAATCTGAAAGATAAGTTTCAAGGAAGCGAGAAGACAAAAATTAATTTAATTAAACAGTGCTTGGTTGAGCTTAAAGATTCCAGACAAAAAGAAGGTGAAATAATTGAAGCATACTATGATCGTCTGAACAAGTTAATCTATCGCTGCAATCGCTATGGTATCACCAGGACTTCTATGGAATTCAATCTCATTTTTGTAATGGGTCTTCGAAAAAGTATGATGGTAAAGAATCAGCAAAGTTTTGATACATCTTCTCTCAATGATTTGTACAATCAGTTGAAGACTCAAGAAAGTGAAGTAAATGAAATGGTTGAAGAATCGAAGTTAAGTTTGGGAGGTCCGTTAACTTTAGTCTCAAAGGTGTCTGAGAAAGAGACATACGAAAAAGGTGATTCAAAGGAGAAAGAGGGATTCATTGTGAATTCGGATGATGAAGCAATAACATTTTACTCAAATAATCGCGTCAAGAAATTTTTCAAAAAGGCCGTTCAATTCGAAGGCTAAGCAGACTTAGGTAAAAGGAAGTGTTGTGAGTAAAGCTGTTGGTGAGTAGAAAAAGAAGGTTGAGAAGAATGATACAAAGGTGTCTGAAGGGAAGAATGAGAAGAAGCGTAAAGGGGACTCAGGCGTGGATTGTCACTACTGCAATGGAGCCAATCACCTTGCTAATGACTGCATGCTTTGAAAGAAGGATGAAAAGAATAATAAAATCAAAGATGAAGCTTATTATGCTAAGAGGCTTGAGGAGGTTCGTGTGAAAAACGAAGAATTTATCGTTGATAGCAACACGTGAACAGGACAAAAATGGAACTTATCAAATCTGGTTATCTGGATCAGATGATGAGAAAATGAAGAATCCTACTCACGGTGCATTGTATGCGAAAATGAAAGAGGATTCAGATAGAGAAGAGTTTGAAGTGAAAGGTCGGTGCTTCGTATCAAAGACTGCTGACAAATCTCCTATGACTACAAAGGTACGTTCTATTCTCGAATCTTTTAATATTCTAGTAAATGCATATAACTCTAAATTAGTATATTTTGATGAGACAGTTTCTTATTTTGATTCAATTGTTGTGTCTGCTAGCAATGAGGCTAAGAAACTGTCCATGGAGTTGTTAGAGACCAAAAAGCATTTAGATATGAAAATAAGTAAAGTTGAATGTTTAGAGTTACAAATCATAAACATCATGTGTGATAGGGATGCTTTATCCAGTGAAGTCAAACTTTTGTTGGCACAAAGGAATATATATTGTAATTCAGCTAAGAGATTGTATGGAAAACTAATTGATTTGCATCATTCGTGTGAAATTAGTAAAGAGCAACATAAAAAATTACTACCTTTTCTAGAATATGAAAGAGCGAAGGTAGATAATATTTCGTATGATTGTGAGAAAATTATAGCTGAATTTGATAAAGTTCTTGATGACATATATAAATATGGGATTGTCAAAATTGATGAATGTCTTGATACAAATGATTTAGTTAACATTGTGAATGATACATTAACTAAATCTGAACAAATCAAAATTTTGAAAAAGACTGAGAATTCAATATCTGATTCTCAATCTAATTTTGCTGATATTGAAGATGATTCTGATAATATTAGTCAAATTAGTGATCTAGAGGATGTTGATTGTTCTCAGTTGTCTATTATTAATGTTGCATCAACATCTAAGGGAAAGAAAAAGTTAAGGAATTGATGGTTAAGGCTGAAACAGACAAACCCTCATATTCGAAAGTTTGTGATTTGGACTTCGTGGACATCAGAGATAGTCAAACTGATGATAGTGACGATGAAAATGAAAAGAAAATTTCAATGAAAATGAAATCTCTAAATGAAGACGAAATTCATCGAATTGTTGTTGATCAAGTGTATGGTGGTACACAAAATTTCGAAAAAGTGTTGACTGAACAAAGTGCTCATTTTCTAGAAACAAATATTGTAGTATATCCGAATTTCAAGTGTTCGGATGATGTTATTTTCCCAAATCAAGTGTTTCTTACTACAGGGAATGTTGAGAATGTCAAACCAGAATTCAAATAGTTAGTAGAAGAAGATAACAAGAAAACATTCGATGAAGGTTTCTTTGCATATCAAAGCACAGCTAGAAACAACCTAACAAAAAATTCATACGTTTTTCAACGGCAAAAATCACAAAGAAAATGGATTGAAAAGTCAAAAGTTGAGAAAGAAATTTCAAAACCAATTGTAGTGAAAATGAAAAGGTTGTTAAACTAAAATCCAAAGAATTCAAAGATCAAATTGACAAGTTTTCAAAAGATAATAACATTTCAAAAAGACAAGCATGAAAGAATTTTTTTTGGCAGACTATTGAAAATTCAACAACTTTTTCCGACAAGCGGAAAAATCCCGCTCAAACAAATAACTCTCTGTCTAAATCAAATCAGCACAAAAATGTTTTCATGGCTAAAAATTCATCTTTTTCAATAAATAATAATACATATTCAAAATCAAATTTTTCAAAGTCTGAAGTGAATCAACAAACAAAATTTTCAAAAGTTCCAAAAACCTCAATTCCAAGGAAATATTCAAATAAGTTTACTGAAAATTGTTTTTCTTCAAATCCACCACAAGTCTTTTCTCAATGCCAACATTTCAAAGCGACTGTCAATACAACATATGCTCAATCTTTCCTTACAAAACCAAATGTTGATTTTGTTCCTCAAAAGCCAAAATTTCCTAATCACATGAAGAAACAAGTTTTGAAATTTTCGCATGAAAAAGGGTTGTCTTCAAAGAATATTGACCATTGACTAGAAGGAAGAGGAAAAATGTATCAGTCGAGTAAATTCTCAAAGGAGAAAATTCACGAAGCCTATGAAAAGTATGTAAATACTTCATCAAACGAAAGTTCATCTTCTAAGGATTCGAACGTCAAAATCAAAGCATGGAAACCAGTAGTGAAATCAAAGAATGTTCAATCACAAATTCAGGATACGAAGGTTAATTAATGTTAGTGAATATTAGAAACCATTAAAATCTTATGTTTCGATCCCTTTACATGATGAGGTAGACCTAATTAATAGTTTCAAAACCAAAATTTGTGATTAGGTTAACTGTTCATTCTTACATTTGAAATTTAAATCTAATTTCCAAGGACCCAAAAAGCCTTCGGTGGCTAAATTCTTTCATTGATTGCAGGTACTATGTGACAGGCAATATGATAATAAATGGTACATTGATAGTGGTTGTTCTCCTCACATGACTAGGAAGATGGAGAATTTATGAGATTTTCGAACTTTAAAGAATGAAGGAGTTGTGAAATTTGGTAATAATCACAAATGTCAAGTCAAAGGATATGGGAAAATCATGAATGGTCAATTCATAGTGAATCGTGTTGCTTATGTTGAAGGTCTTCAACATAACTTGATAAGTGTTTCACAACTTGTTGTGGGCATTGACAATCAAGTACTTTTCAATGCAGAGGGAAGCATCATTTCGAATGTCAACACACAAGAAGTTTTGCTCAAGTCAAAAAGGAAAGGTGACATGGTCACATTGGACATCAATCCAATAGTAGGCAAACCTTCTGTATGCCTTCTTTCGAAAGCTACATCTGACTTAAGTTGGCTTTGGCATTGAAGACTTTCACACCTCAACTTTTGAAACATCAACAAACTTGTTGTACAAGATCTGGTAAGAGGTTTACCTGTACTTTAATTTGATAATGATTATTTATGTGCAACTTGTGAAGTTGGAAAACAACAAAAACAAGGTCATCAAATCACAATCGATTCGAAAATTGTCGAACCACTGGAACTATTACATATTGATTTATGTGGCCCATCGACAGTTTCAACACTCAACAAGAAACAATATATTTTAGTAATTGTTGATGATTTTTCAAGATTCACGTGGGTTTATTTTCTCAGATCTAAATCCGAAGTTGCACAATTCATGATTTATTTTATCAAAAAGATGGAAACAACATTAAAGAAGATTGTTCAAAAAATCAAGAGTGATCATGCACTGAATTTAAGAACAATGTTCTTGATTCATTGTTGGTGGACAAAGGAATTTCGCATAATTTTTCGTCTCTATATACACCACAAAAAATGGTGTAGTTGTACGAAGAAATAGATCTCTATGTGAAGCAACACGAACAATGCTGGCATATGCGAATCTTTCTCAATATCTTTGGGCTGAAGCAGTATCCACTGCATGTTTTACTCAAAATAGAACTATCATTCGTCGTCGTTTTAATATGACTCCATATGAAATTCTCAACAATCGAAAACCTAATGTGAAATTTTTCCATGTTTTCAGATGTACGTGCTTTATTATGAATCTCAAGGATAATCTTTCAAAATTTCAAGCCAAAACAGATGGAGGGATTTTCTCGGGATATTCGCATAATTCAGTTGCATATCGTGTTTTGAACAAAAGAATACAAAAAGTGGAAGAAACTTTTAATCTTACATTTGATGATTACTATATTAAACAAACTGACACGCATTTTGAAAATCATCCTATTCTAAAAGAAATACAAGATGAATCTGAACTCTCACAAACATTGGATGTTGATTATGATTTAGTTTTTTGTATTTCAGATCATGCTGTTGATGCTGAAATTAACGCAAATGATAATCATATCAATGAACTAACAAAGCTTAATGATGATTCAACATTACATCCTCAAGAAACATGCGAAAATATGAAAAATCATTCAATGGAAGGGGAGCACTTGGATTCGAATACTCTAGTTGAGGGGGAGCATTCTTTCAAGGGGGAGAATGAAAGATTGGATGTTGATGTTGAGGGGGAGCATTCAGGACATAATGAAAATATTAATGATTTTAATGATGAATGTTCAATTGCAGGTTCAGAGAATGATGATTTATTCGAAGACACACCTTTGGATTTTGATCCAGATTATCCTCCTATGGAAAAATGGACAAAAGATCATCAGAAGGATCAATTAATAGGGAATCCACAAGAGGGAGTATTAACAAGAGCTCAAATTCGTTCAAAGAATGAGGTATTGAATACTCATCAAGAATTTTGTATGTTCAATGTTTTCATTTCTAAAATTGAACCAAAGACAGTTAAGGTTGCAATGGAACACTCAGATTGGGTTGTTGCGTTGCAATCTGAATTGTCTGAATTTAAAATAAACAAGGTTTGGAGATTAATTCCTAAACCTGAAAATGTTTCAATTGTTGGGTTAAAATGGATTTTCAAAAACGAAGCCGACAAAGATGGAAATATCATACGAAACAAAGCCAGACTTATTGTAAAAGGATATTCACAAAACGAAGGAATCAACTATGAAGAAACTTTTGCCCCTGTCGCAAGACTCAAGGCTGTTCGTATATTTCTAGCTTATGCAACTCACAAAGACTTTGATGTTTATCAAATGGACGTGAAGTGTGCATTTTTAAACAGAGAGCTTGAAGAAGCAGTTTACGCGGAACAACCCCCATGTTTTATTAACGAAGAACATCCTGATCATATATATATCTTAGATAAGGCAATTTATCGTTTAAAACAAGCACCACGAGCATGGTATGCAACTCTTACATATTTCTTAAAGCAATCTAAATTTAAACAAGGATCGGTTGATCCCACGTTATTTCATGAGAAAGTTTGGAATCATCTAATGCTTGTTCAAATTTATGCTGATGATATTATTTTTGGCTCAACTGACCTTGCCTTGTCTAGAGAATTCGAAGATCTTATGAAAACTAAATTTGAAATGAGCATGATGGAAAAAATCAATAATTTTCTTGGTTTGAATATTCGTCAAAACAGAGAACAAATTTTTATAAACCAAGAAAAATATACGAAGAATCTTCTAGAAAAGTTCGGATTGACAAATAGCACGAAGTTATGAGTTCCTATGGCAACTGGCATAAAGCTGGCACCTTCGTTAGATAAAACTGCAACTGCCCTAACTCTATACAGGAGCATGATTGGTTCATTACATTATCTTTTATCTAGTAGACCTGATATCATGTTCTCTGTGTGTAATTGTGCTAGGTATCATTCAAATCCACGAGAACCACATCTCAATGCTGTGAAGAATATCTTTCGTTATCTCAAAGGAACAATTTCGTTAGGATTGTGGTATCCTTCGAAAACTGGGTTCTTTATTCAAGCTTATTCAGATGCAGACTTGGGTGGTTGTAATCTTGATAGAAAAAGCACAAGTAGGGGATGTCAATTGCTCGATGGAAAATTGGTGAGTTGGTAATCGAAAAAGCAAACATGTGTATCAATTTCAACTGTTGAAGCAAAATATGTGGCCGCTGCTTCTTGCACATCACAAATTATATGGATTCAAATTCAATTGCATTATTATGCAATTAATATGAAAAAGATTCCATTATATTTTGATTCTCAAAGTGCAATCAGAATTTGTCATAATCCTATACAACATTCGAAGACTAAGCATATAGCTCCTCGTTATCATTTCATCAAGGATCATGTGGAGGATGGAAATATTGAAGTGCATTTTGTGAAAACAACTTATCAGTTCGCTGATATTTTCATAAAACCTGTAGATGAAAAATCCTTTGTAAGAATTTTAGTAGGACTTGGAATGATCGATGGAAATTCTGTTCCATGCGAAAAGGGAGAATGATGGTAGAACAAGAATGATTCAGAGGCTCTGAATAAAAGACAACACATTGTCATTCAACATTCAGAGGTTATTGTTCATAGTCAATGCTTTGACCCATTCGAATTCGTAAAGTTGTCATTTTTTTAGGGGATGATGAAAATTCGTGTGTTTGCAACAAGTGCATTTTGTTTGTCATTTTATTTTTGGAAAACATAAAAACAACAAAAAAAAATTTCGTTTGTTTTGTCCTTTATTTTTGAAAAACATAAAAATCCAAAAAGATTTTTCGTTTGTTTAGTCCTTTATTTTCGAAAAACATAAAAATCTAAAACTATTTTTCATTTGATTTGTCTTTTATTTTTCGAAAAATCAAATACTCAAAAAGATTTTCTTCTTTTTATTTTCGAAAAATCAAAAACAGCAAAAATATTTTGTTTTTTATTCTTTTTGTAGTATTTTGTTGCAGATATTCATGTTGATTCATCTTGAGGAATGCTTGCAGTTCTAGGGTCAGGTAAATTTTCGAATACTTTGAATTGTTTAAGTTGTCCCTAGAAGCATGCTACAGCATGTTGACCAAAGCCTCCAATGACTCAATATGTGTGTACGAAAGCCTTAATGAAAATTTTCATACGAAAATTTCTTCCCAATAAGGATTGTATTCATATTAGTCTCCTGAGCTACCTGACTCTTCTCACATGAGTTAAGAGTTTACTGTTTTGTCCAAATATAACAGAAGTACATTTCGTGTCTTAAACCAATCTTTTTCATCTGAAAATTCTTACACGATCACACACGAAGACATATGTCTAAGAGGTCTATGATCAAACAAATCAAGAAGACTTAGACATATCAAAAGTCTTTGTTTATGATCTGCCATCATGAGACCGTGGTGAAAGTGAAACCCAATTCTCTAAAATTTTAAGGAATTAACGAGAAACTAAGTTCCAGATTTTCACAAAACATTTGTTTCAGTACTTAATTTCAAAACTCCAAATCATATTCATTTCGTATGAGTGGTCTTGATGAAACATTCGAAACCCATGATGTTGGTTACCCAAAAAGATCCAGCATAATTTTTTTATGAATATAATTTTCGTATGAGTTTTTATTCGAAATTCAACATCAAATAAATCTTTTACAAAAGCAAACTTCTCACTGACTACACTTGTCACACAAGTAATTTCTGTTACAATTTCTCACCTTATGTTTAGGTTGATATGTAACGAAATTCTTATAGCTACCCATGAAGCCTAATAAAATAAGCCCTTCAATACTTCTTTAAAATTTTTCGATTGTAATTCACGGGAAACCACACAAGCAGTTGATTATCTCTCTTGATAATTAACGAATAAACTTTTGCCCGGAGTTTAACTGCTTTCGTGTCAAAATATTTTTGACATCACAGGTCCAAAGTTTATTTTTCTTTGATTCTTATCTTTTTCTTTGGCACACTGCACTCACGAAATCCTTGAGGTTCTGAGTAAGATCAACTTAGGCTGATGATTTCAAAAGTCTGCCAAATGACTTTACTTTCAAACCCAAAAGCAAAAGAGCCTTACTTCCTTATGAAGGGTTCCGACGGTTACAATTCTATTGGGTCTAACAAAACAACCTATTTGATCGGACGTTTTGTATTCTGTTCGGGTTTTGCGGAGACGTGACAGTTACTTTTTCATGCATGACTACTTTATCGTCATCATGGTGCGGATTTCAAGGTGCCACATAGGATATCATTAAATGCTTATCCTGCTTAATATTCAAACTCAAGGGTTACATATAAAAGGGGATACAAGGATCTATTAACAGTTTACGCATTCAGAAGAAAATTTTCAAAATTCTCCGTGATCTTCACAACTTTCAAACCCTAAAAATGGCGACTTCTGCTAATCCTGATGCACCTTCTCAAAATACTGAAGATGTGACTTCATTGCCAATTCTGAAAATTCAAGGAAACAACTACCAAGTGGAGGCTGATGTTTCTACCTATCCGGAAGAACTCAAAATATTGATTGTTGCTTTACAAAGTTCCATTCTGTCCAAGGCTATGTTCCGGTCTATTACTATTCCTCTTTCTTGGTTATCTCAAGCAAGATCAACTGCTACTTATAGTAAAGCTTTGGATGTCATCACATTCAATTTGGTGAATGATAAGAAGGTTAGATGATCCAAGAAGCTCGTTTGTCAAATACTAGAAATCCCAAATTCTCCACTCTACATTAATCTGAAATTTCCCAAAATTGTACATATGTTCAATGAGATGGGTTATCAACCCCAACTCATGAAGATCACTGACTTCAATAAATTTGGTCTTCCTAGCATCTGAAACTTTCTCTTTGGAATTTTTCTGAGGTGTTTAACTGGTTGATGTAACACCCCGAGATTCTGGTACATTTCTTTCATCCTTGTTCTTTGTTGATTGGTCATGTTTAGTCCTTGAGTGGAGGGTTTATAGCAAGTGAGTAAGCTGGGCGTACCAAAGGGGTACGCTGCGCGTACTCATGTGCTTAAATTGGACGCGGAGTCGCCAAGGTACGCTGGGCGTACCCAGAGTTAAGCCGGGCGTACCCGGCCCAGATGCAAAAACCCTAATCCGTCTTGTGCACTATTTAAAGGGTGCTGAGGCTCATTTCTCAGCCTCCATATCAGTGAGTGAAACCCTAAAAGAGAGCCTCCCATCGTCCTTAGTGTGTGAGAGTGTTGTTGGAGCTATTTGTGCTTTGGTGACTTAGTGAAGGAGAAGGAAAGGAGCTCTAGGAAGCTAAAGCTTGAGGTGCCATTTTGGATCTAAGATCTACAGAGAAAAGGGCTACACTTGGAGGTATAAAGTTCAAAACTTTCCTCTTCTTTTGGTTGTTGTTGCATGTGCCATTTCTAGTGCTAAAAACCCCAAAGGTGGAGACTTTATGAGTGTAAAGTGCTCCATGGTCTGAGATCTGTCCCTTTTCAGTGGTATTAGTGATTTAGAACAATAAAGTTTCCATCTTGGATGTTAGTTTGAGGTCATGCTTGTGTAACAAGCCTTCTAGAGTTAAAGGATAGAACATTGTGGGAGTTGGTGACTTGTTCAGCCATGCAAAGGCTTAAAGTCATCAACTTTAAGGATTAACAGGCTTATATGTGGTCAGATCTAGAATTTGGACGTGGGTCTTAACTGTTTAAGACCTCAAGAGCTAAGGGCCTAAAGCAGGGGAGTACGCCGGGCGTAATCGCAGTACGCACCGCGTACTGGCTGGCGTTCCCCGATTCTGAGATGCAGCCGGGTACGCTTAGCGTACACATCTGGTACGCGCAACGTAACCCGGAAAGTTGACTTTTGGTTGACTTTTAGGGTATGGTCTATTGTGGGGCCTTTTGAGTTATGAGAGGGGTAAAATGGTCTTTTACCCTTCTGAGAGTTTCATAAGAGGACATAGTCTAGCCTTTGAGAGTTATATTAAATAGAGTATTTATTTCATATGATTAGGCGGAGGCTAGGCCAGCATTTACCGATTCAGAGATTTACCGAGATACCCGAGGTGAGTCTTCTCACTATACTTTACCTAGTGTGGTAACAAAGTTATGTGACAGAGTACTATAGAGTTATATGCCAGTGTATTTGCATGTTATTTGTGTGTTGTGATTTATTGTGTTATGTGATATGCATGATTCAGAGTTACAGAGTTGAGACTTTCGGGTCCCTAGAGTTACCAGAGGGCCCACAGAGAGTTGGGGATGGAGGGCCCACTGAGACACATTGACTAGAGGGTCGACAGAGTTACAGCCTCGAGTGGCTATTAAGTGTTAGAGTGGTATTTTGGGGAACTCACTAAGCATATGCTTACAATGTTATGTGTTATGTGTTTCAGGTACCAGTGATGACCGCGGGAAGGCGCCAGCTTGATTTGTACACACACACACATGAGATTTTATGTATTTTGATCTTGGGAGAGATTTTGTGAAAACACAGACATGATACTATGACACTTTATGAATGAATGAGTTTGTAATGATGTGTTTGAAAATGCGAAAAATTGTTTAAATTTTTACGGTGTTACAAGTTGGTATCAGAGCCTAGGTTTGAGGGATTCGGGTGCACCTTCGGGCGTATCTGAACTCAAACCGAGGATTTGAGGAAATTATGATAATAAAACAAGTTTTCAAAAGAAGAACTTACGAGACAAACAGAGTAGAGTCGTGTGTACGAATAGCCAGCGCCCGAACGGTGATTTCCCAAAATACCATTATTATAAGTGTTATAAGATATGATGTGATATGTTATGTGATGAGCTATGATATGCATGCTAGAGTAGACTAGGTATTCTTATTAGGACTAGAGTGGCCTGATATGTGATGCCTGAGTCTAGGAGTCTTGCTGCTAGGAATACTTCAGAGTGTTTAGGTAGCAGCGAGGAGGTTGTGAGAGATCTGTTAGCGAGTATCATATGATTAGAGAGAGTAGAGTACTTGGGACTTGGGACTCTGGGAGGAGGACTTGGGGTGAATGTTGATGCGGTGTGGATGGTAGTATTGGGCCTGTACTACTGAAGACACCGGGTTAGTGCACAGTCCAAGTAAGAATCTTTGGAGTACCAAATGACAAGTAGGGTGGAGTATTCGAGTGTGAGTATACTCGAGCGAGTCCCTGATATTTATTCTTGTGTTGTATTGTAGAGAGAGGGAGATCATGGTTGGGACGTGCCACACACCAGGGACCAGCGGTACTAGGGATGAGGAGATCCGTAGGATCATCCAGGAGGAGGTGGCTGCGGCCATCAGGGCAGAGATACCAGAGATGTTCGGGTCTATCAAGACCACGCTGATAGAGACATTTGATGAGAAGTACGCTGCTCTTTCTGAGGTTGTTGTTATTGTTGCGGCTACTGCAGCTATGGCTGCGACTAGGCTGCAGGGTGGTGATGCGTTGCTGTTCCAAGAGTTTAGCAACACAAAACCACCGGAGTTTGGTGGGACCTAGGACCCGATCGCGGCGAAGAGATGGATTTCAGACATAGAGGGGTGTTTCTTTACTTGCTCATCTCCAGAGCATTTGAGAGTCCGGTTCGCGCTGAACCAGCTTCACTTGGGAGCGAAGGATTGGTCTAAGTTTGTGACAGCTCACTACACGCCTGCTGAGCTTGCAGCAGTGACCTGGGAGAGGTTCGCTGCTATGTTCTGAGATGAGTACGTTCCCCAGGTGGAGAGGGAGCGTTTGGCCCAGGAGTTTCTGACCCTCAAGTAGGGTACTGAGTCTGGTACGGTGATTACGAGGATGTTTCATGAGCGGGCGATGTTCTGCCCATAGCACGTGTCCTCCAAGCAGGCACGTATGAGCTGATATCTGAGCATTTTGAGGAGGGATATACGAGAGTTCGTGGCGAACTCGATGTACCAGACGTTTGCCGAGCTTCAGGCAAATGCCCGGAAGAGGGAGATAGAGCTGGAGACCCAGGCTAGGGAGGAGGCTGAGTCTCAGGGGAGGCATCGGCGACCGGTGCAGTCTCAGCCGGTAGCCAAGTGGGCCAAGCCCGCTGATTCGAGATCAGGGAACCAGAGGGGTTGCACTTGTGGCAAGTAAGGCAAGAGCCACGATGGGGTGTGTAGAGCAGGGTCTTGCTAAAAATATGGCAAGGAGGGGCATATGGCCAAGGACTGCCCCAAGGGGTTTGCAGTAAGTTTTCACTGCAACCAGACCGGACACCGGAAGGCAAAGTTTTCGCAGCTGCGGGGATCAGCACAGGGAGCATCTCAGGGATCTGCCCCTGCTGCCATCAGAGCTACCGAGAGTCGTCCAGTGAAGGCTGAGGCACCGAAGGCACGAGGGAGAGCCTTTCAGTTGACCGCGGAGGAGGTCCGCGCAACGCCCGATGTTGTGGCTGGTATGTTTTTTTTCGTGTATTTATTTTGATGTTGAGATATTGTGCTTATATTATGTTATGCGTAGGTACTTTTCTTGTGAGTTCTGTACCTGCCTTGGTGTTATTTGACTCGGGTGCGAGTCGGTCTTTTGTATCTTTGGCTTTTAGTCAGCACATCAGTGTTAGTCGTGAGGTGTTGAGTCGACCTCTGAGAGTTTCCATAGCTGACGAGAGGATGATATATGCCACAGAGGTGATCTGAGGGTGCGTACTCGAGATTTTCGGTTTTGAGTTCCTGATTGATTTAGTTCCTATTGCGATGGGTGATGTTTGTGTCATCGTGGGCATGGACTGGTTGAGCAGATTTGGAGAGGTTATCGACTGCGAGCGACAGCTGGTGACCATACAAGACCCTAGTGGGGGAGTTCTTACGGTATACGACGAGGGTACACGTTCTGGGTCAGCATTTTGTTCGGCCGCTAGAGTGAGACAGTGTCTACAGCAGGGCTGTAAGGGCTTTGTAGCGTATGTGATGGATACACGGGTTGATTCAGAGAGACCGAGGACAGTTGATGAGGTTCCGATAGTGCGTGAGTTCCCAGACGTATTTCCAGAGGAGTTGCCGGGCGTGCCTCCCGTGAGGCAAGTGGAGTTCAATATCGATTTGGTTCCGGGGGCCGCGCCTATCACCAAGGTGCCCTATCGCCTTGCACCTCCAAAGATGCAGGAGTTATCCTTGCAGCTTCAAGAATTGTTGGGAAAGGGGTTTATTTGGCCGAGCAGCTCGCCGTGGGGAGCGCCTATCCTTTTTGTCAAGAAAAAGGATGGTTCACATCGGATGTGCATTGATTACTGGGAGTTGAACAAGCTGACGGTCAAGAACCGTTACCCGTTGCCGAGGATCGATGATTTTTTCGATCAATTTCAGGGAGCATCTTGGTTCTCCAAGATCGATTTGAAGTCTGGGTATCATCAGGTAAGGGTGCGAGATGAGGACATACAGAAGACAACGTTCAGGACTCGTTGTGTGCATTACGAGTTTGTGGTGATGCTTTTCGGACTAACTAATGCCCTGATAGTGTTCATGGACCTCATGAACAGAGTGTGCTGGCTGATGTTGGATCGCTCGGTGATCGTATTCATCGAAGACATTTTGGTGTATTTGAGATCTAGAGAGCAGCATGAGGAACATTTGAGGGAGATCCTCGGAGTTCTGAGATCGGAGAGGCTTTATGCCAAATTCTCCAAGTGTGATTTCTGGTTGCGAGAGGTCCAGTTCCTAGGGCACCTCGTTAACCAGAAAGGGATATTGGTCGACCCGGCCAAAGTTGAGGCAGTGATGAGTTGGGAGGTGCCGAGGTCACCCTCCGAGATCAGGAGTTTCTTAGGATATTATCGGAGATTTATCAGGGATTTCTCCAAGATCGTCATGCCACTCACCAGGTTGACCCGGAAGGGTGTCACTTTTTCATGGGGCCCAGAGTAGCAGACCTCCTTTGAGACGCTTCGCCAGAGGCTATGCGAAGCCCCGGTGTTAGCCCTCCCAGAGGGGATGGAGGACTTTGTGGTGTATTGTGATGCGTCGATCTTGGGGTTGGGAGCGGTGCTGATGCAGAGAGGGCATGTGATAGTATACGCATCGACGCAGCTGAAGCCTCATGAGACGAGGTATCCCACCCACGATCTTGAGTTGGGGGCAGTAGTGTTCGCCCTCAAGATTTGGTGTCACTATCTGTACGGGGTTCGGTGTACGATATACACGGACCAAAAGAGCTTGAAGTATTTGATGGATCAACCCAACCTAAATATGTGACAGAGTAGGTGGTTGGACGTGATCAAGGATTATGATTGTGAGATCCTATACCACCCGGGCAAGGCTAATGTTGTAGCTGATGCATTGAGCCGCAGGGCGGATAGCGCCCCATTGCAAGATGTATGTTTGAGATTGACCATGATGGCTCCAGTGTTGGACACCATTCGTGGGGCACAGGCTGAGGCCGTGAGATCAGAAAACCAGAAGAGAGA
This sequence comes from Lactuca sativa, assembly GCF_002870075.4. Classification (NCBI taxonomy): domain Eukaryota; kingdom Viridiplantae; phylum Streptophyta; class Magnoliopsida; order Asterales; family Asteraceae; genus Lactuca; species Lactuca sativa. The sequence goes on along the minus strand of NC_056625.2, from coordinate 254,020,453 downwards.
GCGATTTGTCGGGTTGGTATCGGAGTTCGTTACCGACAGCCGGGGGCTTATGACATTTCAGGGTTGTATCTGGGTACCGTTTGTGGGAGGGACGCGTACCATTTTGATGGAAGAGGCTCATCGATCGAAGTTCTCGATCCATCCTGGGGCCACTAAGATGTATTTAGATCTGAAGAGGGAGTATTGGTGGCCCTGTATGAAGAGGGATGTCGCGTGGTTTGTTGAGAGGTGCTTAACCTGTCGTAGGGTTAAGGCCGAGCACCAAAGACCGCATGGTAAGTTGCAGCCGTTGGAGGTTGCCGAGTGGAAGTGGGAACAGGTTACCATGGATTTTATCACCAAATTGCCAAGGACTGCTAGGGGAGTCGATGCAATTTGGGTAATTATGGACAGGTTGACAAAGAGCGCCCACTTCCTTGCTATCAGTGAGAGCTCTTCTGCAGAGAAGTTGGCAGAGATGTACATGAGGGAAGTGGTATCGCGGCATGGAGTGCCGATCTCGATTGTCTCAGACCGAGATGCGCGTTTCACTTCCAGATTCTGGAAGAAATTTCATGAGGAATTGGGTACTAGACTGCATTTTAGTACCGCATACCACCCCCAGACTGACGGACAGAGCGAGTGGACGATTTAGACGCTCAAGGATATGCTCCGGGCATGTGTGTTGGATTTCGGTGGGAGTTGGGACACGTATTTGCCCTTGGCAGAGTTTTCTTACAACAACAGCCATCATTTGAGCATTAGTATGCCACCCTTTGAGTTGTTGTATGGGAGAAGGCGTCGGACCCCCATTTGCTGGGGAGAGGTCGGGTAGCGTGTTATGGGTAGTACCGAGATTGTGCTTCAGACGACTGAGCAGATACAGCAGGTCAGGCAGAGGTTATTGACCGCTCAGAGTCGTCATAAGAGTTATGCGGACAGGCGCCGGTCCGAGCTCGAGTTCCAGGTCGGCAACTTTGTACTCCTGAAGGTCTCCCCTTGGAAAGGAGTGATCCGATTCAGGAAGAGGGGCAAGTTGGGGCCCCGATATATCGGTCCTTTTCGGGTGATCGCAAGGGTAGGCAGGGTAGCCTACCGGTTGGAGCTACCTGCAGAGTTAGGTCAGATCCATGCCACTTTCCACGTGTCACAATTGCGAAAGTGTATAGCCGATGAGTCGGCAGTGGTACCATTGGAGGATATTCAGGTGGATGCGAGCCTAAATTATGCTGAGAGACCGGTGACAATTAGGGATCGGAAGATCAAGGTTTTGAGGAACAAGGAAGTACCTTTGGTTTTGGTTTAGTGGCAACATCGGAAGGGGTCCGAGATGACTTGGGAGTCAGAGTCGGAGATACGAGGGCAGCATCCAGAGTTGTTCGAGGAATGAGACTTCGGGGGCGAAGTCTGGTTCTAGTGGGGGAGAATTGTAACACCCCGAGATTCTGGTACATTTCTTTCATCCTTGTTCTTTGTTGATTGGTCATGTTTAGTCCTTGAGTGGAGGGTTTATAGCAAGTGAGTACGTTGGGCGTACCAGAGGGGTACGCTGCGCGTACTCATGGGCTTAAATTGGACGCGGAGTCGCCAAGGTACGCTGGGCGTACCCAGAGTTACGCCGGGCGTACCCGCCCCAGATGAAAAAACCCTAATCCGTCTTGTGCACTATTTAAAGGGTGCTAAGGCTCATATCTCAGCCTCCATATCAGTGAGTGAAACCCTAAAAGAGAGCCTCCCATCGTCCTTAGTGTGTGAGAGTGTTGTTGGAGCTATTTGTGCTTTGGTGACTTAGTGAAGGAGAAGGAAAGGAGCTCTAGGAAGCTAAAGCTTGAGGTTCCATTTTGGATCTGAGATCTACAGAGAAAAGGGCTACACTTGGAGGTATAAAGTTCAAAACTTTCCTCTTCTTTTGGTTGTTGTTGCATGTGCCATTTCTAGGTCTAAAAACCCCAAAGGTGGAGACTTTATGAGTGTAAAGTGCTCCATGGTCCGAGATCTGTCCCTTTTCAGTGGTATTAGTGATTTAGAACCATAAAGTTTCCATCTTGGATGTTAGTTTGAGGTCATGCTTGTGTAACAAGCCTTCTAGAGTTAAAGGATGGAACATTGTGGGAGTTGGTGACTTGTTCAGCCATGCAAAGGCTTAAAGTCATCAACTTTATGGATTAAGAGGCTTAGACGTGGTCATATCTAGAATTTGGACGTGGGTCTTAACTGTTTAAGACCTCAAGAGCTAAGGGCCTGAAGCAGGGGAGTACGTCGGGCGTAATCCCAGTACGCGCCGTGTACTGGGTGGCGTTCCCCGATTCTAAGATGCAGCCGGGTACGCTCAACGTACACATCTGCTACGCGCAGCGTAACCCGGAAAGTTGACTTTTGGTTGACTTTTAGGGTATGGTCTATTGCGGGGCCATTTGAGTTATGAGAGGGGTAAAATGGTCTTTTACCCTTCTAAGAGTGTCATAAGAGGACATAGTCTAGCCTTTGAGAGTTATATTAAATAGTGTATTTATTTCATATGATTAGGCGGAGGCTAGGCCAGCGTTTACCGAGTCAGAGATTTATCGAGATACCCGGGGTGAGTCTTCTCACTATACTTTACCTAGTATGGTAACAAAGTTATGTGACAGAGTACTATAGAGTTATATGCCAACGTATTTGCATGTTATTTATGTGTTGTGATTTATTGTGATATGTGATATGCATGATTCAGAGTAACAGAGTTGGGACTTTCGGGTCCCTAGAGTTAGGGCCAGAGGGCCCATAGAGAGTTGGGGATGGAGGGCCCACTGAGACACATTGACCAAAGGGTTGACAGAGTTACAGCCTCGAGTGACTATTATGTGTTAGAGTGGTATTTTGGGGAACTCACTAAGCATATGCTTACAGTGTTATGTGTTATGTGTTTCAGGTACCAGTGATTTTATGTATTTTGATCTTGGGAGAGATTTTGTGAAAACACAGACATGATACTATGACACTTTATGAATGAATGAGTTTGACAATGCGAAAATTTGTTTAAATTTTTATGGTGTTATAGTTGAACTGTTGGACTCGACAAAGGACGGATGGAAGTATATGCCATAGTTATTGGGCTATACTATGATATTCAGGTGGAGTATTCTACACAGCTTTGGAAGGAATTCCAAAAGAGTGTTGAAAACACAAATGCAATTCAAGGAATTTCGTGTGCACAGTATTGGAGCTTGATTTTACAATACTTTTATGAGAAGGAAGGGATCTTGGTGGATGCTGAGGAGGAAAAGGCTATATTTGGTACGTATATTATCCGAAGAATATGACTGATAAAGCAGACGAGTTTCCATTTGTTGCTCGTATTCTTGATGCTATGTTGAGGCGTGTTGATCCGACGAACGTTGTTTTAGTGGCTTATTTGAAAAACATTGATCCTAATGTTCAAACGGGGATATTATTGTCAAAGGAAGAGAAGAAGTCCAAACGTTCGAAGAAGAATGAATCGGGTTCTTCTGAAAAACCTGTTTCTGACACTACAACAAAGAAGTCTCCAAAGACCAAGCCTAGTGACGTGAAAGTGGTAAATGAAGTATCTGTTGATTTTTCTATTCCAATTGAGCCTGTTGTCGATAAAACTCAAGAGAAAGTGGTTATTCCTTCGAAGACTGGTGTGTTTCGAAGAATCAAAATGAAGTCTAAACATATACGAAAGTCTTCGACTCTTAATGTGGTACGAAAACATCATGTTACTCTTCTGGGTCTTCTTATTCATGAAATATCGGCTCTAGTTTCTCCATTATCGAAGAAATGCATGGCTGAAGATATGGCCAAAAAGATTTCTCAAAGGGAGAAGAAGAAGACATGCAAGCTTGTTATTACCACTGAATCCACCGAAGATGAAGATGAACGCATTCTTGAAACACCTGAAGTAAAACTTACAAAGGATAGTTCGACTCCTGAGCAGACAATGGTCAAATCACACGATGATTCATCTGCCAAGTCATTTCATGAGGAGGCATGAACTTCAGACATCAATGCAAACGTATCTAATAAATGTCAGCATGGGTGATGGAGAATCGAAGACAGAAGCTCTAGGTAATATTGATTCTCTTGTTTCGTTACCTCCACAAATCATACCAATTACACCCATTACTTCAACCACAAAATCACCCACCTTCGAAAATATTATCAATCAACCCTTTACTTCCATTTTTTCTTCTCAATCCTCTGATCCACCCAAAACCAATTCCCCTGTTAAAGACTCCAGTTTTATGGAAACTAAAATTGACAATGAGGGCTTTGGAGGAACCTTTGAGGAATTGGAGTTTGGTGATGTTGAAGAAGATTTTCCAGATCAGATGTTGATGACGATGAAACAGTTTAAGATTTTGAATACGAAGTTGAATTCCATTCTTCAATCTCAAGCTGATTTGGGGGTGGTTCTTCTGTTTCAAGTTTGGAAGTTGATACCATGTTAAAAATGTTCGAAGCCCAGGTAGTGGGTAAAGTCTCTGGTATGGTTATAGACTCAGAATTGAGAATTTTGGAGAAGGTTGATCATAATGATCAAAACAAAGAATTGAGGGTGAACTCTGAAAATTCAACATTTTTAGGAGAAGTTAAAGATTTGAAGAGCATGGCTAAAGAAAGACATATTTTGTTTGTTCAAGATGTCAATAAAGTTCGTGAAGATATCAATTTATAGATTCGTGAGCTTCGAGAAGATATGCAAAAAGAGATTGTAAGTGTCTAATAAGATTATGCATCTTTGCATCAAAAGGTTGATATTATTTGTGGTGTTGTCACAAGATTTGTCAAGTTGTATGAAAGTATAGTCCTCAACTTACTCAACTTTCTACAACGGAAAGTCAAAATTTTCTAGAAACAATCAATTTGCTGATGGAGCTTAAAGAATTATTTGTCAAGCCAGTTTCATCTTCTCTAATCACTCCTGAATTTTTGTCTAAAAAATTCACACAATTTGAAGCTATACTACACAAGCAACTGGCCCCTCTTTCAAGAATATCAAGCCTTCTTCCAACAACAAATGCCCCACCTGTTTCTACACGGGTGCAAAGGGGAGAAAGAAAGGTTAAATATGCGAAGGTTGTTGGTGATGCTTCGCATACATATGAAAAAGTTGTGGGAAAGGTGTTTTCTATGAAGATCCCGACAAAAAAGACAATATTATCATCTGCTGGGTGTGACAACCGTCAACTTTCGGTCAAGTCAAAGTCAACTAAAAGTCAACAAGTCAAACCGGTCAACCCAATTTGCCGTGAGTACTAGAGTTTACGTTATATAACTTCTAAACAACTCTTTATTCTAATGAGAGATCATAAATCGAAAAGTGCGTTCACCTAAATCTCCTTAACCTAAAACGGTGGTACGTAGAAAGCCAAACCGATACAACAATGTTACATACTCATCGGGAGTATGCAAGATCCCTAATCACGGCTTAACGGGGTTTAAGGACCTTGCAGTGCGTAGCCGGACACTCAAAAAGGTCACCAGTGAAATCTCTCCCACATATCTCTAAGTATGTGAAACCTCTCCCACATATCTCTAAGTATGTGAAACCTCTCCCACATATCTCTAAGTATGTGAAACCTCTCCCACATATCTCTAAGTATGTGAAACCTCTCCCACATATCTCTAAGTATGTGAAACCTCTCCCACATATCTCTAAGTATGTGAAATCTCTCCCAAATCTCTCTAAGTATGCGAAATCTCTCTCACATATCTCTTTGTATGTGAAATCTCTCCAAGTATGTCAAATCTCTCCCAAATCTCTCTAAGTATGTGAAATCTCTCTCACATATCTCTTTGTATGTGAAATCTCTCCAAGTATGTCAAATCTCTCCCAAATCTCTCTAAGTATGCGAAATCTCTCTCACATATCTCTTTGTATGTGAAATCTCTCCAAGTATGTCAAATCTCTCCCAAATCTCTCCAAGTATGTCAAATCTCTCCCAAATCTCTCTAAGTATGCGAAATCTCTCCCACATATCTCTTTGTATGTGAAATCTCTCCAAGTATGTCAAATCTCTCCCAAATCTCTCTAAGTATGTGAAATCTCCCTCACGTATCTCTTCGTATGCGAAATCTCTCCAAGTACGTCAAATCTCTCCCAAATCTCTCTGAGAACGAGGAATCTCTCTCAAATCTCTCTCGAAATCTCTCCCAACTTTCTATAATCACTCGGGGCATCCCGACCCTCGAATTTGGCGAAAACAGCCCAAAAACGGAAGTCTACGCGAAAAACGGACTTAAGGGAACGAACCCTCCGAACCGAAAGTACTATTCATGAACCGAACCGAAAGCACTATTCATGAGGGTCCGAACCGAAAGTACTGTTCATGAGCTGAACCGAAAGTACTGTTCATCCGAACCGAACCTAGCCATGAAAGAGATCCGAACCGAACCCTGCTAAGAAGAAAGGTCCGAACCGAACCTCACATGGAAGGAAGGTCCGAACCGAAGTTACTGTTCACAACAGTAGCTTCGGTTCTAGCCACCCTTCGGACCGAACTCTACCTTCGCGTCGGATATGCCTGCCTCGGACCGAACCCACTTTCACTTCTCGCCTTCACTTCGGACCGAGCCTCGGACCAGCTTCGCTTCGTTTCTTCCCTCCGGCTCGCGCCTTCGCTTCCGAGACCAGCCACCCGCGTCCGAACCCAAGCGCCGCCTGACCAGACTTCGGCCTAGGGACCGAGCCTCGGCCTAGGTCCGAAGAAACTTGCTGGAAATTACATTTTTCGCCTGTTTTTGCATATTTTTGCGTTTTAAACCCATTTTTAATTATTTTAACATGGGATTTTCACCCAAAACTTTATTTTTAAATATAAGGCCCCTAAATTAATGATTTAATCACATTTTAAGGATAAAATCTTATTAAAAAGGAGTTGGTAAAGTACAAAAAGAAGAGTGTTGACTTTACCTTATTTTATGACACAAGCAACCCCATACCCACTCCATGATCAACCCACACTCCTCCCCACCATACCTTGTACTTTTTACCTCCCTCACAAGCCACCTCCATGCTTTGAGAGCTGGATATTCACCCTCTCTCCTCATTTTCTCTCATTTGTTCTCATTTTCACAAGAAGATCAAACTCCTTTCTCTCTCACTTTCTCTCTCTAGAAATCCAAGATTCAAGGGCTGATCTTGAGAGTTTCCTCCACCTTTGGTAAGCATAATCCATTTCCTTTATGATTACCTCTATTATTTCCACTCAAATCATGGATATCTTACACAAACTCCATTATATTTGTGTTAGAGCTTCGAATCTTCAAACGGTTCTTCTAGTGTTCTTGGGTTGAACACTTCTCTTCTTCATCACTTATCTACTGAAATCACACAAGGTGAGTTCATACCCCTACATTTTCACGTTTTCTCAAGTTTTTAGGGGGGGAATACAAGTTAAAATGCTTAGAACATAACTACATTTTTCTAACAGCTTTCTTCAGAAAAGTTTCACTCCATTCACGGACTGTTTTGGACATCTTAAATATTTTTGTTTTCAAAACTGTTTTAGGTGCATGTAGTTCCACTTCTTAGCTTTAAAATGACTACTTGCACATCTCCATACGATTTTTCTACAATTTATGGTGATTTTTACAAAACCGCCTATCATTTCAAACATCAATCCGGACCAGTCTGTGATTATGGACTTTTTCACCCAAGTTAGAGATCATTAAAAATTATAATAAAAATCATGAACAAACTAGACTCATTTTCCAAACTCCCAGAAGTTACAGAACCTGATTTGGACATTTTATGATTTTTCTACAATTTTTCCAATATCAGTTACAGAAAAGGTTATTAACAGAAAAACACAATAAATTTCATTTCACCTTGTAACATGTCGAGCAAGGTATACATCGTTAGTTGATTATGTGTAGTTGCAATATATGACAAATTTTGTATTCCTACATAGACATACATCAGAAAACACATGGATTTACATCTTCACAAGTATGACAAATATATATATATATATATATATATATATATATATATATATATATATATATACGATACTACGAGGCTATATCCATTAAAATATAAATATTGATAAATTATGACAAGTAAGGCCTATGCTCATTTCCCACGAAATCAATCGATAAACTATAATAGGTATAGTTTAGGGTCATTCATATAACAAACACAATATTAAAGGTCTTACACTTACATAAGAGTTATTGCCGCTATGGACGATTAAGATAATCTATAATAAGTATAGTTAAGCCATTATACCCCCACAAACGAACTCGTTAGTTATAATTGGTATAGTTATGGTAAATACATATTACAAACAATGTAATAAACTATAATAGGTATAGTTTATGTTTCATCTACTCTAGGAACTTAATTACAAGAAAGGAATTCACATCACTTTCGATAAGCTATTCATATGCATAGTTCAGGTTCACTAATCTCTATTATTCCCCGGTGAACTATGATATGTATAGGTTATATTCACATTAACACATTGTATAGGTTACACTCACCATCACCATCACTTTCGATAAGCTATTCATATGCATAGTTCAGGTTCACTAATCTATATTATTCCCCGGTGAACTATGATATGTATAGGTTATATTCACATTAACACATCATATAGGTTATATTCACATCACTTTCGATAAGCTATTCATATGCATAGTTCAGGTTCACTAATCTCTATTATTCCCCGGTGAACTATGATATGTATAGGTTATATTCACATTAACACATTGTATAGGTTACACTCACCATCACCATCACTTTTGTTAAGCTATTCATATGCATAGTTCAGGTTCCCTAATCCCTATTACTCCCCGGTGAACTATGATATGTATAGGTTATAATCACAATAGATTTTCATATGGTTAGACTTCAACTATAATCGTTGAGCGTATATGCTTGAGTCATACAAGAATTTAGTCTGGATTGGCTTGGAATTGGTGGTGCCCGCCTTATCTCCTGTTCCTTGTTTGGTTGTGGACCTAGGGCGGACCCATTACATTCGACGTTTTATCTAACCTAAATCTTATATAACTTATATAGGCTGGACAATTATAGGGGAAATCTACGGGTAAATCTAGAATACATCAACGTATCATTTAGGATTATTCTGTTTACACTTAACTAAGAAAATATTGGATTTTCTGGAAATCAAACTTCATCGATTTTAAGAAGGAAAACGGTTTTTACTCCAAACAAAACTCTTATGAACTCACCAACTTAATTGTTGACACTCTTTTTCAAAACTACTTGTATTCTCAGGAAATCAGTGAAACAGGAAAACTTCAGCGCTTTGAGGATGGGACGTTAAACCGTCAACAATTTATTTTTGTCATCATATTGTAATTGATTTTGAAACATGTAAACATATACTTTGATGTAACTTTTTCAATTATATTTATGATGGTTGTATTTACTTTGAGCACTATTATACACGTTGTTGTGATACTGTACATGAAGTCCTCCACCCCTGGACGTTTCCGCCATCCTTGGTTTGGGGGTGTGACAGATTGGTATCAGAGCATTGTTTATAGTGAACTCAGTATATCGAACCACATAAGATATACAAACTATAAATACATTGGGACCGAAAGTCTCTGATTTAAAAGTTTTCAAAACAACTATACTTTTAGAAACAAATAATTCTTCGGTAAAAGTAAGAGCATGTGCACACACACACTAGGGTCAGTATCACGATGGGATGGGACAAAAGTAGTAATTGTTGAACAATACGAGTAGGCTTGGGGATGTATAGTCAGGACTGGGAATGACATAGCCTGATCAACTATGTCTCACCCAGAAATGATTACCATATGCCCAGGAATGGTCGTAGGAGTTGCAACAAGTCTAAAAACTTACCAACACTACCACAATGAAATACCATAGGGGTATTTGGAATTATTATAATTACTTATTTGAGAACTAAATAGATTTTATCAATAGGTCAATAACTGCCTAGAGGATACAATAAAACTATATGTATCCAGGACGTCATAGGCTTAGAATCTGTGAATCTTTGCTTTACTTCCTGTTCTCGTTGGATTGGGGATTTAGAGTTAGGATCGCTTATTCGAAGGTCTATCCTGTCCCAAATACATGTGACTAGTATACCCTAAATAATATATTGAAGTACCTGATAAAGATCATCTTATAATTATCTAATTAGTACGTCTACTTAGTTATTTCTTATATCCCCATTTCTCGCAAAGATATTATGGCTGAATTCCTTCTCCACGACGACCCGTACTACCCTAACCACGGCAATACTAAATGGCTCGGAGAGGAGCCATAGAGTGAGTACCAAATCTCTTTGGATGATCACCAAGCTGAAGGCTTTGCTGATGGCCCTGACCCCAACCCTGAGGTGGAGAACCTACTCTGATAGCCCTTGTTCCAAATCCTAACCCTCGTCCGGTTATTCAAGGCCCAACGCCTCCTTAGGTAGAGTGCTTGGAAACCTGGAAAGAAGAACACGACCAACCTAGGTTGTTAAGTGGAGACATTCGACTCCTTCAGAATCCGGAGACTACACTATTCAAGGGAACCGTAGCATTGCCCAGAATCTTCCTTACGTTAATAAGATGTAAACCTATTATCCTCGAACCCCATACTACAATCAATATACATATGGTAACTCTAAGAAATTCTTAATATATATCAAGTAATTTTAGAAAGGGATCAGGCGAAACAAATCACTAGTTGCATTTGAGTCACCACCACTAAAATTCATTCACGAGGACTTTGTTGCGAAATACATACAAAATACTTTTAAAACAGAACATGATACAGACAAGTCTGGCTTGATAACTTCTGACTTGTCTCTATTATTAAAAACTTATCGTTTGTACGTCTCTACCAACTTATGACAGGACTATGCCGCCAAAGAAAAAGTCCAGACCCTCCGGGAGCACAGCACCGCCCCCTCCGCAGTTTGATCCCATAATGTTTCAAGCTGCCGTAACAGCAGCAGTGGCGGCAACAATGTCGCAAATGGGTACAAATGGATCCGGCGGCTTCGGATCCGGGAATACTAACTCGAATCAGGGGGACAGCACAGGACGCACTAAGGAGTGTTCTTACAAAGACTTCACAAATGGCAAACCTGATTCTTTCGACGGAAGCGGGGGCGTCATCGCGCTGATGCAATGGTTTGAAAGGACCGAAGCAGTCTTTGAAATCTGCACTTGTCCCGAAGCGAGCAAAGTCAAGTATGCGGCATTCACTTTTTCAAGAAAAGCTCTCACTTGGTGGAATAGCCGAGTTAAGTCACTTACTCCTGTCGTGGCTAACTCTATAAGCTGGGAGGATCTAAAAGCTTTAATGCTAAAGGAGTATTGCCCAAGAGGCGAAGTGCAAAAACTAGAAGAGGAACTCTGGAACCTCAAAATGTCGGGAATGGATCTCGAAGCTTATACTGCCCGATTCAATGACCTAGCACTCCTCTGTCCTGCAATGGTCACCCCAGAGGAGAAGAAGATAGAACGATACCTTTGGGGGCTATCATCCCAGATTCATGATAGTGTATTGGCCTCAAGACCAACTACCTTCGACAGCGCCAAGGAGTTGGCACAACAACTCATCGACCATCGAGCCAGCCGTGACACTTCGACAACCACGCCAATTGTCGCGATTCATGCTGCCACAACCCTCACCACACCCACTCCCATAAAGCAATATGCTGGAACCCTCCCGAAATGTAACAAGTGTAGCTTCCATCACACTGGGACTTGTAGAGAATTGCATTGCAAGAACTGCAATAGAAAAGGGCACACTACCCGTTTCTGCAAGGCACCGGTACGACCCATCAACCAGTTCCCCGGCTCTGGAGTAAGCCCAGCCTGTTACAAATGTGGAGAAACAGGCCACTTTAAAAGGAACTGCACAAGAGCAAGGGATGCCAGTGGTGGTGGAAGGGTACTTGCGATCACCGAAGGAGAGACCACCCCGGAACTGCCTGCAAATATTAGTACGTGTTCCTAACACCGACGTTTAAATTCCAAATTTCTTTATTTAATTAAGTCTAACATCGATTTAAGCATGCATAGTAGTAATGCCAAAGATTAAACTGGGAGCATAAACAATAGGAAATCCCAAGGCCGTCATAAGACCATTCTAGGAATTTGCTTCGACTCCGCAGTGGGACTGCATCATAGGGATGTAGGTCAAACTTTCGAGAACATACTTCTACTTTATAGGTGAGCGGTTAAAATACATCTAGGTTCAATGTTAGCCCTGACTAGGAACTCAAATTCATTAAGAAGAATTACTAAGTTATTTGTTATGATTTCCTCGCTTATACATTCCCCAGTTATATATAACAAATACCTGGTAGATAATAAAATGTGAGAACTCTGACTTAGTTTCTTTTCCTCGTTGGGATGTGAAACTGAAATAGAATCACACATTTTACTATCCGCCCAGTATTGGTTATATCATAATGTGTATAAGCTAAGTTTCATGTATGATAACTCGTCTCTTAGTCAGAATCAAAATAATGTAGAGCCGACCTTAGTCATTTTCAAACTCCTTGCCTAAATTCAAATTTCGGGACGAAATTCCCTCTAACGGGGGGATGATGTGACAACCGTCAACTTTCGGTCAAGTCAAAGTCAACTAAAAGTCAACAAGTCAAACCGGTCAACCCAATTTGCCGTGAGTACTAGAGTTTACGTTATATAACTTCTAAACAACTCTTTATTCTAATGAGAGATCATAAATCGAAAAGTGCGTTCACCTAAATCTCCTTAACCTAAAACGGTGGTACGTAGAAAGCCAAACCGATACAACAATGTTACATACTCATCGGGAGTATGCAAGATCCCTAATCACGGCTTAACGGGGTTTAAGGACCTTGCAGTGCGTAGCCGGACACTCAAAAAGGTCACCAGTGAAATCTCTCCCACATATCTCTAAGTATGTGAAACCTCTCCCACATATCTCTAAGTATGTGAAACCTCTCCCACATATCTCTAAGTATGTGAAACCTCTCCCACATATCTCTAAGTATGTGAAACCTCTCCCACATATCTCTAAGTATGTGAAACCTCTCCCACATATCTCTAAGTATGTGAAACCTCTCCCACATATCTCTAAGTATGTGAAATCTCTCCCAAATCTCTCTAAGTATGCGAAATCTCTCTCACATATCTCTTTGTATGTGAAATCTCTCCAAGTATGTCAAATCTCTCCCAAATCTCTCTAAGTATGTGAAATCTCTCTCACATATCTCTTTGTATGTGAAATCTCTCCAAGTATGTCAAATCTCTCCCAAATCTCTTTAAGTATGCGAAATCTCTCTCACATATCTCTTTGTATGTGAAATCTCTCCAAGTATGTCAAATCTCTCCCAAATCTCTCCAAGTATGTCAAATCTCTCCCAAATCTCTCTAAGTATGCGAAATCTCTCCCACATATCTCTTTGTATGTGAAATCTCTCCAAGTATGTCAAATCTCTCCCAAATCTCTCTAAGTATGTGAAATCTCCCTCACGTATCTCTTCGTATGCGAAATCTCTCCAAGTACGTCAAATCTCTCCCAAATCTCTCTGAGAACGAGGAATCTCTCTCAAATCTCTCTCGAAATCTCTCCCAACTTTCTATAATCACTCGGGGCATCCCGACCCTCGAATTTGGCGAAAACAGCCCAAAAACGGAAGTCTACGCGAAAAACGGACTTAAGGGAACGAACCCTCCGAACCGAAAGTACTATTCATGAACCGAACCGAAAGCACTATTCATGAGGGTCCGAACCGAAAGTACTGTTCATGAGCTGAACCGAAAGTACTGTTCATCCGAACCGAACCCGGCCATGAAAGAGATCCGAACCGAACCCTGCTAAGAAGAAAGGTCCGAACCGAACCTCACATGGAAGGAAGGTCCGAACCGAAGTTACTGTTCACTACTGTTCACAACAGTAGCTTCGGTTCTAGCCACCCTTCGGACCGAACTCTACCTTCGCGTCGGATATGCCTGCCTCGGACCGAACCCGCTTTCACTTCTCGCCTTCACTTCGGACCGAGCCTCGGACCAGCTTCGCTTCGTTTCTTCCCTCCGGCTCGCGCCTTCGCTTCCGAGACCAGCCACCCGCGTCCGAACCCAAGCGCCGCCTGACCAGACTTCGGCCTAGGGACCGAGCCTCGGCCTAGGTCCGAAGAAACTTGCTGGAAATTACATTTTTCGCCTGTTTTTGCATATTTTTGCGTTTTAAACCCATTTTTAATTATTTTAACATGGGATTTTCACCCAAAACTTTATTTTTAAATATAAGGCCCCTAAATTAATGATTTAATCACATTTTAAGGATAAAATCTTATTAAAAAGGAGTTGGTAAAGTACAAAAAGAAGAGTGTTGACTTTACCTTATTTTATGACACAAGCAACCCCATACCCACTCCATGATCAACCCACACTCCTCCCCACCATACCTTGTACTTTTTACCTCCCTCACAAGCCACCTCCATGCTTTGAGAGCTGGATATTCACCCTCTCTCCTCATTTTCTCTCATTTGTTCTCATTTTCACAAGAAGATCAAACTCCTTTCTCTCTCACTTTCTCTCTCTAGAAATCCAAGATTCAAGGGCTGATCTTGAGAGTTTCCTCCACCTTTGGTAAGCATAATCCATTTCCTTTATGATTACCTCTATTATTTCCACTCAAATCATGGATATCTTACACAAACTCCATTATATTTGTGTTAGAGCTTCGAATCTTCAAACGGTTCTTCTAGTGTTCTTGGGTTGAACACTTCTCTTCTTCATCACTTATCTACTGAAATCACACAAGGTGAGTTCATACCCCTACATTTTCACGTTTTCTCAAGTTTTTAGGGGGGGGGGGGGGGGGGGGGGGGGGAATACAAGTTAAAATGCTTAGAACATAACTACATTTTTCTAACAGCTTTCTTCAGAAAAGTTTCACTCCATTCACGGACTGTTTTGGACATCTTAAATATTTTTGTTTTCAAAACTGTTTTAGGTGCATGTAGTTCCACTTCTTAGCTTTAAAATGACTACTTGCACATCTCCATACGATTTTTCTACAATTTATGGTGATTTTTACAAAACCGCCTATCATTTCAAACATCAATCCGGACCAGTCTGTGATTATGGATTTTTTCACCCAAGTTAGAGATCATTAAAAATTATAATAAAAATCATGAACAAACTAGACTCATTTTCCAAACTCCCAGAAGTTACAGAACCTGATTTGGACATTTTATGATTTTTCTACAATTTTTCCAATATCAGTTACAGAAAAGGTTATTAACAGAAAAACACAATAAATTTCATTTCACCTTGTAACATGTCGAGCAAGGTATACATCGTTAGTTGATTATGTGTAGTTGCAATATATGACAAATTTTGTATTCCTACATAGACATACATCAGAAAACACATGGATTTACATCTTCACAAGTATGACAAATATATATATATATATATATATATATATATATATATATATATATATATATATATATATACGATACTACGAGGCTATATCCATTAAAATATAAATATTGATAAATTATGACAAGTAAGGCCTATGCTCATTTCCCACGAAATCAATCGATAAACTATAATAGGTATAGTTTAGGGTCATTCATATAACAAACACAATATTAAAGGTCTTACACTTACATAAGAGTTATTGCCGCTATGGACGATTAAGATAATCTATAATAAGTATAGTTAAGCCATTATACCCCCACAAACGAACTCGTTAGTTATAATTGGTATAGTTATGGTAAATACATATTACAAACAATGTAATAAACTATAATAGGTATAGTTTATGTTTCATCTACTCTAGGAACTTAATTACAAGAAAGGAATTCACATCACTTTCGATAAGCTATTCATATGCATAGTTCAGGTTCACTAATCTCTATTATTCCCCGGTGAACTATGATATGTATAGGTTATATTCACATTAACACATTGTATAGGTTACACTCACCATCACCATCACTTTCGATAAGCTATTCATATGCATAGTTCAGGTTCACTAATCTCTATTATTCCCCGGTGAACTATGATATGTATAGGTTATATTCACATTAACACATCATATAGGTTATATTCACATCACTTTCGATAAGCTATTCATATGCATAGTTCAGGTTCACTAATCTCTATTATTCCCCGGTGAACTATGATATGTATAGGTTATATTCACATTAACACATTGTATAGGTTACACTCACCATCACCATCACTTTTGTTAAGCTATTCATATGCATAGTTCAGGTTCCCTAATCCCTATTACTCCCCGGTGAACTATGATATGTATAGGTTATAATCACAATAGATTTTCATATGGTTAGACTTCAACTATAATCGTTGAGCGTATATGCTTGAGTCATACAAGAATTTAGTCTGGATTGGCTTGGAATTGGTGGTGCCCGCCTTATCTCATGTTCCTTGTTTGGTTGTGGACCTAGGGCGGACCCATTACATTCGACGTTTTATCTAACCTAAATCTTATATAACTTATATAGGCTGGACAATTATAGGGGAAATCTACGGGTAAATCTAGAATACATCAACGTATCATTTAGGATTATTCTGTTTACACTTAACTAAGAAAATATTGGATTTTCTGGAAATCAAACTTCATCGATTTTAAGAAGGAAAACGGTTTTTACTCCAAACAAAACTCTTATGAACTCACCAACTTAATTGTTGACACTCTTTTTCAAAACTACTTGTATTCTCAGGAAATCAGTGAAACAGGAAAACTTCAGCGCTTTGAGGATGGGACGTTAAACCGTCAACAATTTATTTTTGTCATCATATTGTAATTGATTTTGAAACATGTAAACATATACTTTGATGTAACTTTTTCAATTATATTTATGATGGTTGTATTTACTTTGAGCACTATTATACACGTTGTTGTGATACTGTACATGAAGTCCTCCACCCCTGGACGTTTCCGCCATCCTTGGTTTGGGGGTGTGACAGATTGGTATCAGAGCATTGTTTATAGTGAACTCAGTATATCGAACCACATAAGATATACAAACTATAAATACATTGGGACCGAAAGTCTCTGATTTAAAAGTTTTCAAAACAACTATACTTTTAGAAACAAATAATTCTTCGGTAAAAGTAAGAGCATGTGCACACACACACTAGGGTCAGTATCACGATGGGATGGGACAAAAGTAGTAATTGTTGAACAATACGAGTAGGCTTGGGGATGTATAGTCAGGACTGGGAATGACATAGCCTGATCAACTATGTCTCACCCAGAAATGATTACCATATGCCCAGGAATGGTCGTAGGAGTTGCAACAAGTCTAAAAACTTACCAACACTACCACAATGAAATACCATAGGGGTATTTGGAATTATTATAATTACTTATTTGAGAACTAAATAGATTTTATCAATAGGTCAATAACTGCCTAGAGGATACAATAAAACTATATGTATCCAGGACGTCATAGGCTTAGAATCTGTGAATCTTTGCTTTACTTCCTGTTCTCGTTGGATTGGGGATTTAGAGTTAGGATCGCTTATTCGAAGGTCTATCCTGTCCCAAATACATGTGACTAGTATACCCTAAATAATATATTGAAGTACCTGATAAAGATCATCTTATAATTATCTAATTAGTACGTCTACTTAGTTATTTCTTATATCCCCATTTCTCGCAAAGATATTATGGCTGAATTCCTTCTCCACGACGACCCGTACTACCCTAACCACGGCAATACTAAATGGCTCGGAGAGGAGCCATAGAGTGAGTACCAAATCTCTTTGGATGATCACCAAGCTGAAGGCTTTGCTGATGGCCCTGACCCCAACCCTGAGGTGGAGAACCTACTCTGATAGCCCTTGTTCCAAATCCTAACCCTCGTCCGGTTATTCAAGGCCCAACGCCTCCTTAGGTAGAGTGCTTGGAAACCTGGAAAGAAGAACACGACCAACCTAGGTTGTTAAGTGGAGACATTCGACTCCTTCAGAATCCGGAGACTACACTATTCAAGGGAACCGTAGCATTGCCCAGAATCTTCCTTACGTTAATAAGATGTAAACCTATTATCCTCGAACCCCATACTACAATCAATATACATATGGTAACTCTAAGAAATTCTTAATATATATCAAGTAATTTTAGAAAGGGATCAGGCGAAACAAATCACTAGTTGCATTTGAGTCACCACCACTAAAATTCATTCACGAGGACTTTGTTGCGAAATACATACAAAATACTTTTAAAACAGAACATGATACAGACAAGTCTGGCTTGATAACTTCTGACTTGTCTCTATTATTAAAAACTTATCGTTTGTACGTCTCTACCAACTTATGACAGGACTATGCCGCCAAAGAAAAAGTCCAGACCCTCCGGGAGCACAGCACCGCCCCCTCCGCAGTTTGATCCCATAATGTTTCAAGCTGCCGTAACAGCAGCAGTGGCGGCAGCAATGTCGCAAATGGGTACAAATGGATCCGGCGGCTTCGGATCCGGGAATACTAACTCGAATCAGGGGGACAGCACAGGACGCACTAAGGAGTGTTCTTACAAAGACTTCACAAATGGCAAACCTGATTCTTTCGACGGAAGCGGGGGCATCATCGCGCTGATGCAATGGTTTGAAAGGACCGAAGCAGTCTTTGAAATCTGCACTTGTCCCGAAGCGAGCAAAGTCAAGTATGCGGCATTCACTTTTTCAAGAAAAGCTCTCACTTGGTGGAATAGCCGAGTTAAGTCACTTACTCCTGTCGTGGCTAACTCTATAAGCTGGGAGGATCTAAAAGCTTTAATGCTAAAGGAGTATTGCCCAAGAGGCGAAGTGCAAAAACTAGAAGAGGAACTCTGGAACCTCAAAATGTCGGGAATGGATCTCGAAGCTTATACTGCCCGATTCAATGACCTAGCACTCCTCTGTCCTGCAATGGTCACCCCAGAGGAGAAGAAGATAGAACGATACCTTTGGGGGCTATCATCCCAGATTCATGATAGTGTATTGGCCTCAAGACCAACTACCTTCGACAGCGCCAAGGAGTTGGCACAACAACTCATCGACCATCGAGCCAGCCGTGACACTTCGACAACCACGCCAATTGTCGCGATTCATGCTGCCACAACCCTCACCACACCCACTCCCATAAAGCAATATGCTGGAACCCTCCCGAAATGTAACAAGTGTAGCTTCCATCACACTGGGACTTGTAGAGAATTGCATTGCAAGAACTGCAATAGAAAAGGGCACACTACCCGTTTCTGCAAGGCACCGGTACGACCCATCAACCAGTTCCCCGGCTCTGGAGTAAGCCCAGCCTGTTACAAATGTGGAGAAACAGGCCACTTTAAAAGGAACTGCACAAGAGCAAGGGATGCCAGTGGTGGTGGAAGGGTACTTGCGATCACCGAAGGAGAGACCACCCCGGAACTGCCTGCAAATATTAGTACGTGTTCCTAACACCGACGTTTAAATTCCAAATTTCTTTATTTAATTAAGTCTAACATCGATTTAAGCATGCATAGTAGTAATGCCAAAGATTAAACTGGGAGCATAAACAATAGGAAATCCCAAGGCCGTCATAAGACCATTCTAGGAATTTGCTTCGACTCCGCAGTGGGACTGCATCATAGGGATGTAGGTCAAACTTTCGAGAACATACTTCTACTTTATAGGTGAGCGGTTAAAATACATCTAGGTTCAATGTTAGCCCTGACTAGGAACTCAAATTCATTAAGAAGAATTACTAAGTTATTTGTTATGATTTCCTCGCTTATACATTCCCCAGTTATATATAACAAATACCTGGTAGATAATAAAATGTGAGAACTCTGACTTAGTTTCTTTTCCTCGTTGGGATGTGAAACTGAAATAGAATCACACATTTTACTATCCGCCCAGTATTGGTTATATCATAATGTGTATAAGCTAAGTTTCATGTATGATAACTCGTCTCTTAGTCAGAATCAAAATAATGTAGAGCCGACCTTAGTCATTTTCAAACTCCTTGCCTAAATTCAAATTTCGGGACGAAATTCCCTCTAACGGGGGGATGATGTGACAACCGTCAACTTTCGGTCAAGTCAAAGTCAACTAAAAGTCAACAAGTCAAACCGGTCAACCCAATTTGCCGTGAGTACTAGAGTTTACGTTATATAACTTCTAAACAACTCTTTATTCTAATGAGAGATCATAAATCGAAAAGTGCGTTCACCTAAATCTCCTTAACCTAAAACGGTGGTACGTAGAAAGCCAAACCGATACAACAATGTTACATACTCATCGGGAGTATGCAAGATCCCTAATCACGGCTTAACGGGGTTTAAGGACCTTGCAGTGCGTAGCCGGACACTCAAAAAGGTCACCAGTGAAATCTCTCCCACATATCTCTAAGTATGTGAAACCTCTCCCACATATCTCTAAGTATGTGAAACCTCTCCCACATATCTCTAAGTATGTGAAACCTCTCCCACATATCTCTAAGTATGTGAAACCTCTCCCACATATCTCTAAGTATGTGAAACCTCTCCCACATATCTCTAAGTATGTGAAACCTCTCCCACATATCTCTAAGTATGTGAAATCTCTCCCAAATCTCTCTAAGTATGCGAAATCTCTCTCACATATCTCTTTGTATGTGAAATCTCTCCAAGTATGTCAAATCTCTCCCAAATCTCTCTAAGTATGTGAAATCTCTCTCACATATCTCTTTGTATGTGAAATCTCTCCAAGTATGTCAAATCTCTCCCAAATCTCTTTAAGTATGCGAAATCTCTCTCACATATCTCTTTGTATGTGAAATCTCTCCAAGTATGTCAAATCTCTCCCAAATCTCTCCAAGTATGTCAAATCTCTCCCAAATCTCTCTAAGTATGCGAAATCTCTCCCACATATCTCTTTGTATGTGAAATCTCTCCAAGTATGTCAAATCTCTCCCAAATCTCTCTAAGTATGTGAAATCTCCCTCACGTATCTCTTCGTATGCGAAATCTCTCCAAGTACGTCAAATCTCTCCCAAATCTCTCTGAGAACGAGGAATCTCTCTCAAATCTCTCTCGAAATCTCTCCCAACTTTCTATAATCACTCGGGGCATCCCGACCCTCGAATTTGGCGAAAACAGCCCAAAAACGGAAGTCTACGCGAAAAACGGACTTAAGGGAACGAACCCTCCGAACCGAAAGTACTATTCATGAACCGAACCGAAAGCACTATTCATGAGGGTCCGAACCGAAAGTACTGTTCATGAGCTGAACCGAAAGTACTGTTCATCCGAACCGAACCCGGCCATGAAAGAGATCCGAACCGAACCCTGCTAAGAAGAAAGGTCCGAACCGAACCTCACATGGAAGGAAGGTCCGAACCGAAGTTACTGTTCACTACTGTTCACAACAGTAGCTTCGGTTCTAGCCACCCTTCGGACCGAACTCTACCTTCGCGTCGGATATGCCTGCCTCGGACCGAACCCGCTTTCACTTCTCGCCTTCACTTCGGACCGAGCCTCGGACCAGCTTCGCTTCGTTTCTTCCCTCCGGCTCGCGCCTTCGCTTCCGAGACCAGCCACCCGCGTCCGAACCCAAGCGCCGCCTGACCAGACTTCGGCCTAGGGACCGAGCCTCGGCCTAGGTCCGAAGAAACTTGCTGGAAATTACATTTTTCGCCTGTTTTTGCATATTTTTGCGTTTTAAACCCATTTTTAATTATTTTAACATGGGATTTTCACCCAAAACTTTATTTTTAAATATAAGGCCCCTAAATTAATGATTTAATCACATTTTAAGGATAAAATCTTATTAAAAAGGAGTTGGTAAAGTACAAAAAGAAGAGTGTTGACTTTACCTTATTTTATGACACAAGCAACCCCATACCCACTCCATGATCAACCCACACTCCTCCCCACCATACCTTGTACTTTTTACCTCCCTCACAAGCCACCTCCATGCTTTGAGAGCTGGATATTCACCCTCTCTCCTCATTTTCTCTCATTTGTTCTCATTTTCACAAGAAGATCAAACTCCTTTCTCTCTCACTTTCTCTCTCTAGAAATCCAAGATTCAAGGGCTGATCTTGAGAGTTTCCTCCACCTTTGGTAAGCATAATCCATTTCCTTTATGATTACCTCTATTATTTCCACTCAAATCATGGATATCTTACACAAACTCCATTATATTTGTGTTAGAGCTTCGAATCTTCAAACGGTTCTTCTAGTGTTCTTGGGTTGAACACTTCTCTTCTTCATCACTTATCTACTGAAATCACACAAGGTGAGTTCATACCCCTACATTTTCACGTTTTCTCAAGTTTTTAGGGGGGGAATACAAGTTAAAATGCTTAGAACATAACTACATTTTTCTAACAGCTTTCTTCAGAAAAGTTTCACTCCATTCACGGACTGTTTTGGACATCCTAAATATTTTTGTTTTCAAAACTGTTTTAGGTGCATGTAGTTCCACTTCTTAGCTTTAAAATGACTACTTGCACATCTCCATACGATTTTTCTACAATTTATGGTGATTTTTACAAAACCGCCTATCATTTCAAACATCAATCCGGACCAGTCTGTGATTATGGACTTTTTCACCCAAGTTAGAGATCATTAAAAATTATAATAAAAATCATGAACAAACTAGACTCATTTTCCAAACTCCCAGAAGTTACAGAACCTGATTTGGACATTTTATGATTTTTCTACAATTTTTCCAATATCAGTTACAGAAAAGGTTATTAACAGAAAAACACAATAAATTTCATTTCACCTTGTAACATGTCGAGCAAGGTATACATCGTTAGTTGATTATGTGTAGTTGCAATATATGACAAATTTTGTATTCCTACATAGACATACATCAGAAAACACATGGATTTACATCTTCACAAGTATGACAAATATATATATATATATATATATATATATATATATATATATATATATATATATATATATATATATATATATACGATACTACGAGGCTATATCCATTAAAATATAAATATTGATAAATTATGACAAGTAAGGCCTATGCTCATTTCCCACGAAATCAATCGATAAACTATAATAGGTATAGTTTAGGGTCATTCATATAACAAACACAATATTAAAGGTCTTACACTTACATAAGAGTTATTGCCGCTATGGACGATTAAGATAATCTATAATAAGTATAGTTAAGCCATTATACCCCCACAAACGAACTCGTTAGTTATAATTGGTATAGTTATGGTAAATACATATTACAAACAATGTAATAAACTATAATAGGTATAGTTTATGTTTCATCTACTCTAGGAACTTAATTACAAGAAAGGAATTCACATCACTTTCGATAAGCTATTCATATGCATAGTTCAGGTTCACTAATCTCTATTATTCCCCGGTGAACTATGATATGTATAGGTTATATTCACATTAACACATTGTATAGGTTACACTCACCATCACCATCACTTTCGATAAGCTATTCATATGCATAGTTCAGGTTCACTAATCTCTATTATTCCCCGGTGAACTATGATATGTATAGGTTATATTCACATTAACACATCATATAGGTTATATTCACATCACTTTCGATAAGCTATTCATATGCATAGTTCAGGTTCACTAATCTCTATTATTCCCCGGTGAACTATGATATGTATAGGTTATATTCACATTAACACATTGTATAGGTTACACTCACCATCACCATCACTTTTGTTAAGCTATTCATATGCATAGTTCAGGTTCCCTAATCCCTATTACTCCCCGGTGAACTATGATATGTATAGGTTATAATCACAATAGATTTTCATATGGTTAGACTTCAACTATAATCGTTGAGCGTATATGCTTGAGTCATACAAGAATTTAGTCTGGATTGGCTTGGAATTGGTGGTGCCCGCCTTATCTCATGTTCCTTGTTTGGTTGTGGACCTAGGGCGGACCCATTACATTCGACGTTTTATCTAACCTAAATCTTATATAACTTATATAGGCTGGACAATTATAGGGGAAATCTACGGGTAAATCTAGAATACATCAACGTATCATTTAGGATTATTCTGTTTACACTTAACTAAGAAAATATTGGATTTTCTGGAAATCAAACTTCATCGATTTTAAGAAGGAAAACGGTTTTTACTCCAAACAAAACTCTTATGAACTCACCAACTTAATTGTTGACACTCTTTTTCAAAACTACTTGTATTCTCAGGAAATCAGTGAAACAGGAAAACTTCAGCGCTTTGAGGATGGGACGTTAAACCGTCAACAATTTATTTTTGTCATCATATTGTAATTGATTTTGAAACATGTAAACATATACTTTGATGTAACTTTTTCAATTATATTTATGATGGTTGTATTTACTTTGAGCACTATTATACACGTTGTTGTGATACTGTACATGAAGTCCTCCACCCCTGGACGTTTCCGCCATCCTTGGTTTGGGGGTGTGACACTGGGCCAGTTACTTCAACAATGGTCACTTCCATGCCAATTTCAAGGCATGTCTTGAAAGGAAGTGTTATTGGTGAGTCTGCGCGTGGGAGTAATACAAAGTCTAAGGTGACAAATGAAGCTTTGAAAGATAAAGGAAAAACCATTATGGTGGAAAAGACAAAGGAGGAAAGGAAAGCTGAGGCTAAAGCTGGAATTAAAAGTTGAGGCTAATTCAGAGCATTATGACACAGCGTGTGTCACACCCCCAAACCTGAACGGCGGAAACGTTCGGGGGCGGATGACGTCATGTCCGGTATCACAACAATTGTGTAGTAAAGAAAGTACACACCACCATATTACATTAGTAGAAAAGTTTACCTGATTGTATCAATACAAGTTCAAAAGTTGATTACACAAATCATGATTCAAAAATATGCAAGAATCGTCATCGCGTTAAGCTTCAAAAGAATGTTGGCAACCTGCCTTAGTGATTCCCTGAGAACACAAGTCATTTCAAAGAAAAAGTGTCAAAAATAAAGTTGGTGAGTTCATAAGTAGTGATTTGAATAAATGTATGTCGTTCGAAAGTTCGTGTATGTATTTTCAGAAAATCCCATATTTTCTTAAATGCATACATGCAGTCTTTAAATGTTCAAGACCGTAATCTGTAAGCACTAAACCATGCTCAAAATGTTATTGTATAGTCTTAAAGAGTAAAACTATGTGAAGATCGTTGAGATGGGTAAAAGTAATCCATAATACTACTTTTATCGAAAAGATATGATACTTCATTAATCGTATATTCAGTGAGTTCCCATAACCATACTATAATATTTGCCTGCATGCAACGGTCTTCAGGCGTCGAAACGTTATGACACTTGTCACCCCGCTAACTGTAGCTAACAGTCAGGGTGCGGGATTATTAGTCCCGTATAGATCTGTACAAACTTACCACGCTCTCCGGACGGGAGACTCTGGTTATAAGACAGGACTTACTGTAATACCCCCATTGGGTATAGTGAAGTTGTTGTCTCTCGAATTCTCAATTATGTATCATATGTGTATGTTTGTTTTTGCAAAGTATCGTTTTTCAAAGTAATGTCAAAACCATGGTAGTAATGTATATATTCCCGTGAATATAAAATGTTATAGTTGAAATGCTTACTGTTGGTATGAAATCGTATGCGTATTTATAAGTAAAACACATTTTGTATCCCAAAGTGGGTAAAGAAATGTAGGATGTTTATAAGTTAACTAAACCATATGATAGTTGTAAGAACATCATGCAATGTATACTCAAAAGTTTGATGTTTTCATGCGAGTAAGGTTACGTTTGTATTTTTACTTGTATTCTCCACCGTATAGTGATAAAAGCCTTTTAAAAGCATTTAAAAATGGTAGAAAAGGTGGTATGAACTCACTTGTTCGGGTTGAAGAGAGTGAGACGAGAATCGAGCAGAACTTTGACTGCGGGAAGCTGCGTCTTCAGGCTTCTCGTGGATCTCGGTAGCGTAAAACCTTCATCGGGGCTCGGGTATGGAACCGAGGGTGTCGGGATGGCCTCTAGAGTTCTCAAGTGAGTAAAAGTGAGAGAGAGTTTGAGAAAAGTGTGCCAAAACCCGGAGCTGATGCCCTTTATTTATAGTGCTGAAAGAGGGATTACGCTGGGCGTACTTCGGTTACGATGGGCGTTCGTATGCTTCATGGATTATGACTTGAGCCTAGCTAAGCATAGAGTCTGCTAGCCGATTGGACGCGACACTGCGCCTGAGTATGCTGGGCGTACTCTAAATTACGCTGGGCGTAATTTGAATTTCCAACTTCTAAATTCCGTAACTTTCGCGTACGAGCTCCGTTTTTCGCATTCTTTATATCCACGCGTAGGTGAGACTCAGCTTTACAACTTTCATTTATATTCCGTTGGCTAGTTTTGAAATTATTTTTAATAATGTATTTTTAATAGGCCGTGACTCGTAAAGTCCGTTAAAAATTCATAACTTCTTTATCTGATGCCTGTTTCTGGCTGTCTTTCTGTCGTTACGATGCTCTTATCGAGATCCTCAACTTTCGTTTAGATTGCGTCAACTAAAAAGGGCTCGATCTCTATTTCGAGTTTTTAGTTGTCTACTGCTATTCTAAAACTTCTAATGATATCTACGACTTTTATTTAGTTGTCTACTGTTATTCTAAAACTTCTAATAATATGAAGTCAGATTTGGGCGTTCTTTTTATGCATTTTTGCAGCTTAATGATATCTACGACTTTTATTTAGAAGCCTACGACTGTAAAGTATTTCATTGAAACTTAGCGTTTTACGCTTAACCGTATTTTACCGGTATTATTACGAATCTTAAAATGGTCGTAACTTCTTCGTTATAACTCGGATTTTTGTGTTCTTTATATCGTTGGAAACCACAACACGTTATCTATCCCTTGGTATTCTCAAAATGAGCTTTTTCAATACTTTATTTTTGACGCTAACTTTATTAATTTACGCAAAATTACAAAAGAAGTTGACTTTAGTCAAATATATTGATTCGAAATATCAGGTTGTCACATCATCCCCCCGTTAGAGGGAATTTCATCCCAAAATTAATTTACAAGATAAGTGCTTATGGACTAGGGAAGAGATGTGGGTACTTCTGTTGCATCTGATCTTCTCGCTCCCAAGTAAATTCATGTCCTCGCTTAGCATTCCAGCGGACCTTCACTATCGGTATGCGACTTTGTTTAGTTCGTTTGATTTCCCTATCCATGACCTCGACGGGTTCTTCTACAAAGTTAAGGTTTTCGTTAAGCTCGATTTCATCGAGTGGAATTACAAGTGTTTCGTCGGAAAAGAACTTCTTGAGGTTTGACACGTGAAATACTGGATGTACTTTGTTCGAGTCAGTTGTAAGTTGGAGCTTGTAAGCTACTGGACCAATTCTTGCAGTAATTTCGAAAGGACAAATGTACCTCGGGTTTAGTTTTCCGCGTTCCCAAAACATATCATGCCTTTCCAGGGTGAGACCTTTAACAGGATGCGGTCACCAACCTGGAATTCCAAGGTTTTTCGTCTCCTGTCGACATAGCTCTTTTGTCTATCTCTCGAGGCTTTCAATCGTTCTCGAATTTGAACGATCTTTTCCGTTGTTTCCCGAATGATTTCCGGACCGGTGAGAGTGCTATCAGGGACTTGGCCTCTTGCTAACTGTGTGTCGCCCATTTCTGCCCAGCACAGAGGTGATCTGCACTTGCGGCCGTAAAGGGCTTCGAACGGAGCAGTCTTGATGCTAGTATGATAACTATTGTTATAGGAGAACTCTACTAACGGTAGGTGGATGTCCCACGCTTTACCAAAGTCTATTACACATGCTCGCAACATGCCCTCTAGAGTTTGGATTGTTCTCTCACTCTGTCCGTATGTCTAGGGGTGGTAGGCCATACTCATGTCTAATCTGGTACCCAAAGCCTTTTGTAGTGTCTGCCAGAATCTTGAGGTAAATCTGCTATCTCTGTCTGAGATGATGGATTTCGGAACTCCATGAAGCCGTACAATTTCCCGGATGTAGGTTCGTGCTAGTTTCTCCATCTTATCCGTCTCTTTGATTGATAAGTAGTGGGCGGATTTGGTTAACCTGTTGACGATCACCTAGATGGTATCGTAACCACCCTACGTCTTGAGTAGTTTACTTATGAAATCCATGGAAATCTGCTCCCATTTCCATTCAGGTATCTCGGGCTGATGGAGTAAACCTGAAGGATTTTGATGCTCTACCTTGATCTTGGCGCAAGTTAGGCACTTGCCCACAAAGGTAGAAATTTTTTCTTTCATATTCGGCCACCAGTAAAGTTGTTTGAGATCTAGATACATTTTATCTGAGCCTTGGTGCACTGAGTATGGGGTTTTGTGTGCTTTCGACATAACCATTTCTCTGAACCCGCCGAACTTCGGCATCCAGATCCAGTTCATGAAGTAACGAACTCCGTCGCTCTTGATTTCAATATTCTTGTCCATTCCTCTAAGTGATTCCCCTGCCACGTTGTCGGGTTTCAAGGCTTCTAATTGAGCTTTCTTGATTTGTGTTGGTAGATGGTAATGGATCATCATGGTTAATGATTTCACGTTTCGTCCAGAATACTCCTTACGACTTAGGGCATCTGCCACAACGTTGGCTTTTCCTAGATGGTAACGAATTTCACATTCGTAGTCGTTTAGTAGGTCGGCCCAACGTCGTTGCCTCATATTTAACTCCTTCTGGTTGAATATGTGTTGAAGGCTCTTATGGTCGGTGAATATGGTGCACTTAGTACTGTATAGGTAGTGTCTCCATATTTTTAAAGTGAACACCACTGCTCTCAGGTCTAAGTCATGAGTGGTATAGTTGACTTCGTAAGTTTTCAGTTGTCAAGAGGCGTATGCAATAACTTTTCCTCTCTGCATTAACACACATCCCGACCCTTGATTGGAAGCATCGCAATATACCACGAAGTCTTCTGTCCCCTCTGGAAGGGACAAAATGGGTGCACTGCACAGAGCTTGTTTCAAGGTTTGGAATGCTACATCTTGTTTCTCTCCCCATTTGTAGGCTACACCTTTATGAGTCAGGGAGGTAAGAGGTTTGGCAATGCTGGAGAAGTTTTGTATGAATATGTGGTAATAGCCAGCTAGGCCTAGGAATTTGCGAATCTCAGTTGGCATCGTAGGCGCGGCCCAATTCTTGATAGTCTTTATCTTAGAAGGGTCCACATGGATTCCCACTTTGCTGACTACGTGACCTAGGAAGTCCACCTTCCTAATCCAAAATTTGCATTTTGAGAACTTTGCATAAAGCTTCTCGGCTCGCAATGTTTCCAAGACTTGCCTCAGATGTGGGCCATGCTCTTCTTTGCTCCTCGAGTAAATGAGTATGTCATCTATGAATACAATCACAAATTTGTCCAAGAATGACCAACATACTAGATTCATTAAATCCATGAATACAACGGGGGCATTGGTTAATCCGAACGACATCACTACAAACTCATAGTGACCGTATCTTGTTCGGAAGGCTGTCTTGGGGACGTCGTCTTCTAGGACTCTTAGCTGGTGGTATCCTGATCTTAGATCGATTTTGGAAAAATAGGTTGCTCCTTGGAGTTGATCGAACAAATCATCAATTCGAGGTAGGGGATATCGGTTTTTAATGGTAAGCTTGTTAAGTTCTCGGTAATCGATACACATCCTGAATGATCTGTCCTTCTTTCACGAACAACACTGGCGCTCCCCAAGGCGAGAAGCTTGGCCTGATGAACCCTTTGCTAAGTAGTTCATTCAGTTGGCTGGAAAGTTCTTGCATCTCTGATGGGGCTAATCGATATGGTGCTTTGGCTACAGGGGTGGCGCTAGGGATCAGATTAATCCGGAATTCCACTTGTCTGGTAGGTGGCACTCCGGGAAGATCTTCAGGAAACACATCGGGAAAATCACATACGTCTGGCACATCATTGATGTCTTTAACTTCTCTATTCACATCTATCACATGTGATAAAAATGCGTGGTACTCTTTGCGCAAATACTTCTGGGCCTTGATGCACGAGATAATACGAAGAGTGGTACTGGGTTTGTCACCACATATCATGTGGGTTTCACCATTTGGCAGATTAAGGCGGAAGGCCTTTTCGAAACACAAGATATCCGCACAATGAGAACATAGCCAGTCCATGCCTATGATGACGTCGAAACTTTTTATTGACACTGGCATTAGGTTGACTGGGAAGGACTTGTCGTTTAGAAAAAGGGTACAGTCTGAGTATATTTCTGTTGCGCCTTCAGTTTTACCGTTTGCCATTTCCAATATGAAATTTTCATTTAAGGATTGAGGTGTTGTTTTGAGTAGATTTTTAAAGTTATGAATCGCAAAGCTCCTCTCCGTTCCACTATCAAATAAAATGTATGCATGAGAGTTGTCGAGGAGGAACGTACCCGTAACAACAGTGGGGTCTGCAACGGCTTCCTCCTAGCCCATTGCGAACACTCGGCCTGTTCCTCTAGTTTTTTTGTTGTTTGCCTTAGGGCAGTCCTTACGGAAATGCCCTGTTTCTCCGCACTCAAAGCAGGTGCGACCTAATCCTATGTTTTCAACGGGAGTGGCTAGTTCTTTGCAGAAGCGAATGGTATGTCCCTTCTTGTGGCATCGGGAGCACTAGAATTCACGGCAAGGCCCGTGATGGTGGAAGTTGCACTTGCTGCATTTTGGTAGTTGACCCTTGTAAGAACTTGTTGGCGCAGGTTTAGGAGGCATAGTAACAGCGTGAGCTGCCACCACTGGTTGTTTTCTAGGGTTGTCTTCTAGGTCTTGCCCCTTTCTCTTGTTCTAGGGCTTCTTTGGGTTCGGTATCTCTTTTGGTGGGCTGGTGGCGACAGTGATGTTACCCTGCTTGACTGCATGGTCAATTAGTCTTTGTGCCAGGCCCTTTGCACTGTTGAATGTGATTGGGTTGGATGCCAATACATGCCCTTGAATTTGGGGTGACAGCCCCCAAATGTATCTTTCCATTTTTCTTCGACTCCGGGTTGACCATTCCTGGGCATAGGGCTGACAGATCGCTAAACCAGGCCGTGTAGGCGGCCAGGTCGGAACCAGCCATTTTCAAGTTCCATAATTCCTGTTCCAGCTATTGAATCTCACCCATTGGGCAGTACTCATCTAGTAGTAGGACTTTCAAGTCCTCCCAAGTCATAGAATTTGCAACTGTAAGAGTTACAGACTTCACATGGCCCTTCCACCATGTGAGGGCTCGGTCGAGGAATATACAAGCAGCAAATTTGACTTTGTTGTTTTCTCCGTAGGAACGTATTTCAAAGACCGTCTCGGTCTTCTCAAACCATTACATCAGTGCAATGACTCTTCCCGTACCATTAAACATCTTTGGTTTGGCGTTTGAGAACTCTTTGTAGGAACATTCCCTAACAGGGCTAGTTTCGTGGTTTTGATGATTGGTGCTATTCCCAGCCCCTCCATTGCCGTTGGAGTTAATTTGAGATAGGGCTGCTGCTACTGCTGCGGTGATAGCAGCTTGCACCATGGCGGGACCATAAGTTGGAGGTGGTGGTGGTGGTGTTGGAGTTGCATTTCTGCGTGCTGATCTACTTGGAGGCATTGTTCTGGTAAAGAAATAACAATGAAGACTATAAGTTTTTAATGATTGAATGTCGTGTATCAGAGGGTTAGTTATATCAGCAATTTGGTTTGACTTTAGTCAATGATTTTGGAAGTTGATATAATAACTTAGCTAATCTTGTGAATTACGAGAGGTATGCCAATGAGTTTTAGAAATACTTCATATACATATTAAACATGTGGAACGTTACATCTTTGTGGTAAGGAAAAATTTTGACCTATCTAAAGGTCTTCCAATTACAAGGTTAGGGAAAATAAAAACTTTATCCGAGGTCCTATGTTATAACAAAATTTGGAAGTTGGGCAAGTCCTACTTGCGACGCGTGTTACGCTTGGAGCTAGACTCCGCGTCTGATTGTTTGGCTCCCATTAAACATCTTTCAAATATCACTTGTTGTTCCTTCATCTCTCTTATTTCTGCAAGTGCTGCCTCCATTTGGCTTTGAAGTGCCCCTATGTGGAGTAGGGTATTCTCGTGTAGTTCGTTCAGGCGACGAATGTCAGCGGCGTTACCCTGAATGGCAGCATTGATCTCGCGTACTCGGACCGCTTGAACTCCCGATTGGTAGGTTTGGTTGGATATCTTAACCACAATCACGGGAAGTGCTCGATCGGCTGAACTTCCACCTCGGACATCATAGAAGTCCCTACACATGCCAAAAGGAGGGTGTAGTCCCTGTTGTTGGCTCCAATGGTGGATATGGATCCCCCAAATGGGAGTGGGTCCTTGGTAGCCCATTCTAATTGTGGGAGGTTGGGGAGCTGGTAGGTTAATCACCTCCGGTTCTGAGTCTGTTCCATCAGCATCCTCCTCCTCCTCCATGGGTTCTTCTTCCTCTTTGACCCCTTCCGGGTCTTCTTCGGGATCTTCTTCCAACCATCCATCGTTACCTTGGTTCGGGTAGTAGGGATCTCCCGGGATGTGGAATCCGTCCATTGTGTTTGTACGAGAATAGAGGTGTAAAAATTGTCCAAAAGCTAATGCATACAAGTTAGGCTTTTATACTATTGCACAAAATATTCCTATAGTATTCTAAATATGTTTTTTTTGTTCTAAAAGTTGTGTTTTTGGTAAGTTTTAGACTTGTTGTCCACTGCAGGTACTCCTTGGCACGCGTTAGTCGGCTCTCGGACAAATATTGTTGATCAGGTTATATCCATCCGAGTTCCGGTTACATGTTCCAAGGCATATCTGCAATGTACGACTTGTCTATAATATTTCTCTAACATCGTTACTTATGATACCAACTCTAGTGTGAAATGAATGCATGTATTCTTTTATAAAAGAAAATATTTTAAAACGTATGACTCTTAATCAGAGTGTTTTTGCACAGTTGTGTTTATAGTTGTATATCAAAAATTGGTTTTGATATACTTAGTTCACTATAAACAAAGCTCTTATACCAATCTGTCACACTCCCAAACCTGAATGGCGGAAACGTTCAGGGGCGGATGACGTCATGTCCGATATCACAATAATTGTATAGTAAAGAAAGTACACACCACCATATTACATTAGTAGAAAAGCTTACATGATTGTATCAATACAATTTCAAAAGTTGATTACACAAATCATGATTCAAAAATATGCAAGAATCGTCATCGCGTTAAGCTTCAAAAGAATGCTAGCAACCTGCCTTAGTGATTCCCTGAGAACACAAGTCATTTCAAAGAAAAAGTGTCAACAATAAAGTTGGTGAGTTCATAAGTAGTGGTTTGAATAAATGTATGCCGTTCGAAAGTTCGTGTATGTATTTTCAGAAAATCCCTTATTTTCTTAAATGCATACATGCAGTCTTTAAATGTTCAAGACCGTAATCTGTAAGCACTAAACCATGCTCAAAATGTTATTGTATTGTCTTAAAGAGTAAAATTATGTGAATATCGTTGAGATGTGTAAAAGTAATCCATAATACTACTTTTATCGAAAAGATATGATACTTCATTAATCGTATATTCGGTGAGTTCCCATAACCATACTATAATATTTGCCTGCATGTGACGGTCTTCAGGCGTCGAAACGTTATGACACTGGTCACCCCGCTAACTGTAGCTAACAGTCAGGGTGCGGGATTATTAGTCCCGTATAGATCTATACACACTTGCCATGCTCTCCGGACAGGCGACTCTGGTTATAAGACAGGACTTACTGTAATACCCCCATTGGGTATAGTGAAGTTGTTGTCTCTCGAATTCTCAATTATGTATCATATGTGTATGTTTGTTTTTGCAAAGTATTGTTTTTCAAAGTATCGTCAAAACCATGGTAGCAATG
Source organism: Lactuca sativa (assembly GCF_002870075.4). Lineage (NCBI taxonomy): Eukaryota > Viridiplantae > Streptophyta > Magnoliopsida > Asterales > Asteraceae > Lactuca > Lactuca sativa. Next base: position 253,986,669 of record NC_056625.2, on the reverse strand, counting down.
TATATATTCTTGTGAATATAAAATGTTATAGTTGAAATGCTTACTGTTGGTATGAAATCGTATGCGTATTTATAAGTAAAACACATTTTGTATCCCAAAGTGGGTAAAGAAATGTAGGATGTTTATAAGTTAACTAAACCATATGATAGATTTAAGAACATCATGCAATGTATACTCAAAAGTTCGATGTTTTCATGCGAGTAAGGTTACGTTTGTATTTTTACTTTTATTCTCCCCCGTATAGTGATAAAAGCCTTTTAAAAGCATTTAAAAATGGTAGAAAAGGGGGTATGAACTCACTTGTTCGGGTTGAAGAGAGTGAGACGAGAATCGAGCTGAACTTCGACTGCGGGAAGTTGCGTCTTTGGGCTTGTCGGGGATGTCGGTAGCGTAAAACCTTCGTCGGGGCTCGGGTATGGAACCAAGGGTGTCGGGATGGCCTCTGGAGTTCTCAAGTGAGTAAAAGTGAAAGAGAGTTTGAGAAAAGTGTTTCAAAACCAGGAGGTTATGCCCTCTATTTATAGTGCTGAAAGAGGGATTACGCTGGGCGTAATTTCGTAGTACGTTGGGCGTACTCGTTATGCTGGGCGTACTTCGGTTACGATGGGCATTCGTATGCATCATGGCTTACGACTCGATCCTAACTAAGCGTAGAGTCTGCTAGCTGATGGGACGCGACAATGGGCCTGAGTACGCTGGGCGTACTCTAAATTACGTTGGGCGTAATTTGAATTTTCAACTTCTAAATTCCGTAACTTTCGCGTACGAGCTTTGTTTTTCGCGTTTGTTATATCCACGCGTAGGTGAGACTGAGCTCTACAACTTTCATTTAGACTCCATCGGCTAGTTTTGATTTTATTTTTAATAAGCCGGGACTGATAAAGTTTATTTAAAATCCATAACTCCTTTATCTAATGCCCGTTTCCGTCTGTCTTTCTGTCGTTACGATGCTCTTATCGAGATCCTCAACTTTCGTTTAGATTGCGTCAACTAAAAATGGCTCGGTCTCTATTTCGAGTTTTTAGCTGTCTACTGCTAGTCTAAAACTTCTAAAAATCATAACTTCCTCATATGAAGTCAGATTTGGGCGTTCTTTTTATGCATTTTTGCAGCTTAACGATATCTACGACTTTTATTTAGAAGCCTACGGCTGTAAAGTATTTCATTGAAACTTAGCGTTTTACACTTAACAGTGTTTTACCGGTATTATTACGAATCTTAAAATGGTCATAACTTCTTCGTTATAACTCGGATTTTTGTGTTCTTTATATCGTTGGAAACCACAACACGTTACCTATCCCCTGGTATTCAAAAACTGAGCTTTCTGAATACTTTATTTTTGACGCTAACTTTATTAATTTACGCAAAATTACAAAAGAAGTCGACTTTAGTCAAATATATTGATTCGAAATATCGGGTTGTTACAGCGTGCAAGTGATCCACCAGGTTTGGATAAAGGTGATCCATCCAAACAATACAATTATGAAATAATCAAAGCCAAGGTTGCATACAATCATATGTATTTGTTCGAAAAGAAACCGAAGTAGAGCTATGTTGTAAAGAATACTGATGGAAGCCAACTAGACTTTCCAGTGAATGAGATGATGTTTTTCATGCCTCAATTCAAAGCAGAAGGAAATTTCAAAGTAAAGGATGAAGGTACTCACATGAAGATTCAATTTCATGTTGTTCTTGCTAAATCTGCTGAGGAAGTCTGGTCACTGGTGAAAATTAAGAAAGTGATTAGTATAAAGAAGGATGTGGTATTTGAAAACACAGTCCAAAACATCAATTATGTTGTAGCTAGGGAAAATGGAAATATTTGTGATTTCACAATTGCAGATTTTCCATTAATGAACTTGTATGATCTTATACAAGTTGCATTGATTTTGAAAGATAAATCTTTTTGTTATCTTCGAAATACTGAACCTGATGAATTCAAGCTTGGGGTTGCTCACATCAAGATTTACATTGAGAATTATTACAAGTGTTTGGCACTAACTGATGTTGAATTAGCAACAGCTAAAGGTTTGGAAATAAAAGATCCTATGGCATCTACGAAGACTCAAGTTGAACTGAAGAAGTATGCAGATGGAGAGATTTGTTTAAAGCCTCTTGGAATGGTCTTCACATGAAAAAAATAAAGCCGGAAAAGCTAAACTATTTTTGTTTTAGGCAAGTGAAGTAGAGAGATATTCGACATCTCAATATACGAACTTAATTGTTCGTATGAATCATTACAAGAAGAACAATGAAGGAGTTAAGAAGGAGCTTAAGAATATCATTTCTTGGTATTCGGAAATACGAAGGGTAATGCTTTATTCAATTTAACTACTCATGAATTAAGGTGTTCGACTTTGATTACAAAGGGGGAGATTGTAAGAGTCAAATATGTTGTAATTAGTCGGTGTCTGTGTTGTACCCTTCGTATGTTTTATAATGTATTTGCTAAGGCACTTTTGTACGAAGCTTAGTGTCATTGCCTTAGTATTTTTTGTACGCTTTCTGTTTCATATAAATAGGGACATTTACTAGAGTTAGATAAGTGAGTTTTTACAAAAACTTGTCATGGTACTCTGTAAACATTCGAAAGCATAATAGAGCTGAAAATAAGATCTTATTTACATCTGTTGTTCAATATCACATTCTTACATACTCTGATTCATTACTTACTCGATTCATTGATTCATCAAGAAGTTTATTGAGTTTTTAACGAGCAATTTTAGTCTTTCATTATAGTTTTCTATATTAAATTTGAAAATGAAGGCTTATAGGTAGTTGATAATGTATTCTTATACATGGTTTGTGGTGAAAAATTAAATATTTAAAACTCCATGAAAATATATACAAATCCTATCATCTAGTCTAATAGAGGATACAAGAAAGATGGTAGAGAGATTTGATTGCATTTAGTTAAAACTATTTAGTTTTTGATGGTTCTATACCTAATATTAGGTACATAACTGCCACATATTCCTTAAGCCATATATATATATATATATATATATATATATATATATATATATATGTGTGTGTGTGTGTGTGTATGTGTGTGTGTGTGTATTATTTGTTTCAAAGTACCTTTTTATAAGAAAATAGTTAAAAAATCAACTTCTATAAAACACTTACTAGTCATCATTTTTAGTAGTAATCAACAGATTTGTGTTAGAACACTTTCTATGATAACTTATTTTATAATTTATTACTACTTGTTATTTTTTATTTACAACTTATTACTATTAAAACACATAACTTGCTTGTTTTTCGATTAACCATTCAATATATATTGATAATTTATTACCATTACCATTAAATATATATTTAACAGTCAATAAACTTTTATGTTATTACATTTCACTTTTTATTTTTTAATCTTATTTCATTTTACTGCTTATTTATAAGTAAGTTTTATATATTTTTATGTATTTACTAATTATTATTTTTATTAAGTGTTTAATGATAATTCATTTATTAAATACAAAATGTTATATCAATTATATAAAATTTGAATCCTTTTTATTTTTGTAACAATGAAGTATTATTTTTTTTCTTGGTATTTTATGTATATAATATAAAGACGTGGTGTAGTTTTATTTACATTTTTGTTTGTGATATTTTAGATATAATATATGTTTAAAAAATGACTAATCAAATGAGAGTCTTATAGAACATTTTGGATAGCTGATGATAGATCTGCTAAATTATATATATATATATATATATATATATATATATATATATATATATATATATATATATATATATATATATATATATATATTGGAAGAGATCAACCATTAGAGAGGACATTTATTTAAAGGTTAAACTTAGTGGAACGATGAGTTGACAACTTTTATAATCATAATACATGTTAACTAGCGGAGATGACCTTAGAATTTAACTTTTTCCAAGTAGTAATCGAATTTCAATCCCAAAGTGTGGAGTCCTCACAATATATGGTTAATTGGTATTGTGATCTGGTTTTAGAATGTAGATCTTGAATGCAATCTCTTGCTGCTTTTTCTTTTTTGTACCCTAGCTTCTTGCTAGTTTCTAATAAATTGTTTGTTATTAAAAAAAGAATTTAACATTTTCCCTATCAATCCTAGCAAATTTCCAAAAATATATGTACGAAGGATCAAAAAACATAAATTTTTACAATGAGCATCATATATGACACATATGCATATACACACATGCACATATGCCAATTGAACCATAACTCCTCTAATTTTGTGTGTATGATATGAGGTGCAAAATGAATGTGTTCTTACACTAATTTGGGTGAAAGTAAGTGGAAATAAATGGAAATTAATAGTAATCAAGATTATCTAATTTGGATTAAAATGTATACATCCTTAATTTTTTTTAATTAGTTGTTGCCAGTGATCAAAATGGTAATGTGCATGAAGTTGATATGTGTCACACCCCAAACCGAGATGGCAGAAACATTTAGAGGAGGAGGACGTCATGTACAGTATAATAACAACACACAATAGTAAAACAAGAAACAACATCCATTGAATTAATAATATAGTTAATACATGTGTGTTCTTTGTATAGTTGTATGACACCAAAATGTATAGCATAAATAAAAGACGAGTCTTGAACATGTCCCGTCTTCTCAAAACCTGATCCAGTGTACCTGTCTACTAGTTCACTAAGAATACAAGTTATTTTGAAAAGAGAGTATCAACCTTTAATTTGGCGAGTTCATAAGTTTTTAGTGTCAAATTCTTTGTATTTTCTTCATGTAAATGTTGGTGTACTTCCCAGAAAATCCTATATTTTCTTCTTAAAAGAATGAAAAGTAGCCTTTTACCCAAGACCCAACTGTTTGTATGTTTGTTCTCTTGTAATATTGTAAAATGTATGTTTGTACTTGAAATAGTATGAAATGTAGGTTTTCCATATTTGTAAACTATCTTTACTAGAAAAATAGTATGCATTGCTCATGTGAGAATATCACCATATGTATTTAATGGAAAATGAAGATTTACAGTAGTATTGTTTAAAATACATTACTGTTGAATTGATTGCCTTGTAACCGAATTGGTCAATTAAGGTTTTAATGAGATTAAAGTTATAACCATGCTTTATTGACTAGTATAAAACACGATGTTCTTCAGGCGTCAAATATGATATGACATTTGTTACCCGTAGACCTGCAGGTCCCACTGTAGCTAGCAGCAAAGTGTGGGATGGTTAGTGACATATAGATCTATACACAAACTCATGCTCTCCCTCCAGGAGCTCTGGTTTCAAAACATGACTTAGCAAGAATATTGCTATGCCATGAAATAGTATTTCACATTCTAGTTATCTTGTTCTTGTTATAATATGTAAGTTCCTTCTTGTTCTTGTAAATTAATAGTATACTTTGTAATGAAATGTAGTAGTATGTATGTATTGATTCATGTATTGTTTCTCTGGTCTAGAAAAAATAGTATGAATTGATTCCCTAAACTATACCTATTATAGTTTACTAGTACGTTTTGTTTGAGCTGCAAATGATTTGGAGGAAAGACTCAATTTCCCAACATATGCAATTTAGATAAGTATGTCTTTGAAAATGAGATTTAATATTCATGTATATATTTAGCATGTATAATTATGATTTAGCCGACAGTCGGACTAGTGATCCTACCCTAAGCCCACATCAAAAGAAGGAACAGGAGTTACGATATTTAGCAATAGTTCTAAGTCCGTTAAAGCATGATTATACATAAATATACAAACGAATATGATTTTGATATAAACTGAAATCTAAAATACTATAAAAGAGTTTTGAAATGATTTTAATAATATTTAAAAGCATAATAAATCTTTCGTTTGTTTGTTTTCACATGTAAGAGTTAACACAATTAAATTGTGTTCTACTTGTATTCCCCCCCCCCTTAAAAACATTGAGAAGGGTAAATTGTAGGGGTATGAACTCACCTTATGTGAGTGACTCGTTTGAAGGTTTGATATAGGATGTTTGTTTCCAAAAGCTAGATCCCGAGACAAAATGAGTCCTAAATGCATTTCACGAAATGTATAAGCACATGATCAGTGAATATAATCGCAAGTATGCTAACTAAATCGACTAATTTGTAGGTTTCACTTACAAATAAGAGTGTTAGAAGCGATTTAGTGTGGCTGTAAGGAGTTTTCGGCCAACCCTTTGGGTTTTTTGCCCAATGAAGATCTTGGTGTTCTTGGTGAAACCAAGAAGATTCAAGGGTTTTCGGCCAAGGATCTTGATGAATTGAAGAACAATTGATGTTCTTGGGAAGATCCTAAGGAGATTCAAAGGAATTTTGGATGATAGTTGACAGAGAATGAGGGTTTTTGATGTATTCTTGAGTGTAACAAGTGTGTTTTCGGTTGGGAAGATAGAAGTGATGAGTATGATTTCGGTCCATGATACTTATAGCAAGAAATGAAGATAAGTAAGGGTTTTCGGCCGCGAACCATTCTCGGCTGCGAACCGTTTGCGGTTCTTAGGAAATGGCCAGAATGCAAGGGTTTGCAGCCCTGACCGAAAAGTCATTTTCGCTCCGAGGCAAGTGAATGCGAGACTTCTCGATAAAAGGTTTTAAACACATATAGAATTTAAATCTAACTTAATAAGATAGATAAAAATAAGAAGTTTGACTTTAGTTGACTTTTACAATATTGAAAATAACGGGTTGTCACAATATGTGGCAGGTTCAATTTTCATGTAACAATGTAGCGTCAATAATGAAATATTAAGTGACTTTAGCATAATTAAACTTTTAATTATTATGGATTGAGCTTTCTATATCTACATATGAAGGAATTTAGCAAAAACTTTATGGAACTTGAAATAAGTAGTATTGAACATGAGAAATGAATGAAGTAACTAGATAATTGGTAACTAATGAGCATTATTACCATCATTGTGAAGGAATGTATTAATTGAGATACAATTGCATCGTGGGTATAACACCTCGATATTCAGGTACTTTTAAATTCATCTGTATGGTTTATTTCATGTCATTTTGGTCCCTGTAGTAGAAGGAAGTTTCCACGAGAAGCCCTAGTGGCAATTTTGAAATTTTGGGGCAGGAGGAGTACGCTAAGCGTACATAAGGGTACGATGAGCGTACTAGGGGACGCCCTAGTACTCTGGGCGTACTTATGTCTGGAGGAAACCCTAAGTTTTAGGGTTTGAGGGGTATTTAGACATCCTTATGGCTCATTTATTGTCACACCCCGTTAAAGCGGAAACACGAGGCGTGGCAGTACAAAGGGTTTCATAGCAAAAGTTTAAAGACAACACCAACCATAGTATTAAAAATCATTACAAATTTACAATGGGTTTGAACAACTTTTAAAAGAAATTACAATGTAAATTGAAATACAACACATGCGAATGCTCCTAAAAGCGAAGTGTCCATAAGTGCCACTTATTCGATGATTCCTGAAAAAGCATGTAAAACGAGCGTCAACTATAAAAATAGTTGGTGAGTACTCACAAGTTTAACAAAATAATATTGGTTCATGAATTGAAATCAAAGTTTTGATAAAAGTTTCCAATAATAAAAGTATATTGTTAAAAGGATTAAATAAGTTTGTAAAAACAAAGTTCTTTGTCATCATGAGAGATAAAGTATTTTGCCCGAATAGGATGCAACATTCATATTCTCATGGAAGATAAAGTTCGTTACTCAAACGAGTAAACAAGTTTCATTGCTAAAATGAGCAATCAATTTCGTTGCTACAATGAGCAAACAATTTCATTGCTAAAACATGTATATGAGTTTTCAGTAGTAAAAGTTCGTTGTTGTAATGAGAAACAAAGTTGATTGCTATAATTGATAAACGAGTTTATTGCCATAATAAATAACAAGTTTGTTGCTAAAATAAGTATACAAGTTTCATTGCTACAAATAAGTATACAAGTGTCGTTGCTAACATGAGAATACAAGTTTCGTATGTGCATAAAGATTCGTATGTGCATCAAGTTTCCATTCATGAGTTCACAACCCAAGCTTAATGACCGAATCGTGCCCTATTGACTACTATGTGTATCGCAAACATAGTGTAGAAAATGGTAAAATGCACTCCAGCGAATCGTGCGAGTGAGGAGTTGTCTACCTCCTAATAGCGCTATCCATAATAACCATAGGCTCAAAAGAGTTAATGAGTCGTGTCTAGAGATTCCAGGGACATAACCGCGATACCGTCCTCATGAATTAAAGTAACATACACATACATACGAAATATAGCAACCAAGTTTCATACAAGCCAAAATAAATACAACAAACATAAAAATAGTTTAGGACATGCTTTTCCACCCCAAAACATTTAAAAACCGAAAATAGGGGAGTGCGTGATTACTCACAATATGCATTGAGATGATGCAAATGGTGCCTTGACTATGCTCCACTCGTACCACTATCGATTCCTACAATAATGGTATTTGCTAGTGAGTCTCTAATCGAAATCTAACACTAGTATACTTACTACTACAATAGAATTATGCCAATAGTGTGCCAAAATTTAATATTGATAAGTTATAAATATTTTTCTGTTACAATTAAATTCCAATGAATCAATTGTTATATAACAATTTAAGTGTAATTTCTCACTATTGAAATGTTAATATTTAACATTTTAAGAGGCGTTCCAATGATTAAATATTCAAAACTAAATCAATTTAGTTCTAAAATATCCCAAACTTTGCATTTCAGTTTTAATTGAAGTCAAAGACCTCAAGATAAATTTTCTTGAATTTTTGATTTGTCTAACTATTTTTCACCACTTTAGTTTCTCGAATAACCATAAATTCATGAAAAATAGTAATGAGTTAAGAAAATTCCCCAAAATTTTTATATTACTGTTATTAAAAATTACTAAGCTGGGAAAATATATAAATGGATTTCCAAGCTGATTAATTATATTTTATGATTTTTGAGCATTTATTCCAATAAAAATTGAAATAAATAGAAAATAGTTTCCAAAATTACCCATACTTTTTATTTAACTTTTATTATACATAAATAGTCTAGGAAAAATATAAAAGATATTTTTCAGTGGGTATTTCTATTTTTCCTTGTTTTATCCCCTTAAATAATCATTAATTGAAGAATAAATAATAAACAGTTAAAATAAATTACCAAAATTTTTTTTAACATCATTTGCAGTGTAAGTAATCTGGGAAAAAAACCAAAAGTGGTTTTCATATTGTATAATCCGGTTTTGGGTATTTATGTGTATTTAAGTGTATTTAAGTGTATTTAACCTTAGAAAATAGGAGAAAAATAGTATACAGTAGAGAAAAATCATCAAAATTCGTATGTAACCTACTACTGTACAACATGATTTTATGGTAAAGTTTCATGAATTGGATAATCAGAACTATTTTTCCTATTTTTAGGCCATTATAATTACCAAAAATTGAGAAAAATAGGAAGGCATGATGAAAAATTCTGAAATTATTTTCCTGAGTCTCCCAGCACAGGAAAGAGCTGCGAAAATAGTTAGATACAATTTTCACACTTCCTAAAGTGGTTTTGTGATTTATTATACCCAAACGAAAAGAAAATCGGAAATCATACCAAACAGCAACAAAAATTGATGACATTTAGTGAGGGGTCATTATTCACCATAAGGGTCATCCATGAATTTATTCCGGATTTATTGACCTCTTGAAGTATTTTATGTGATTTATGCCCTTGGTTTCTAGCAATAATTTTAATAAATCAAAGAAATAATAAAAGCTTTTGGTATTTTACATATTATCACATGCATGTGAGGGATTTCAAAAGGAAAAATGTTCAAAATTTATTCAGAAGGGAAATAGGGGTATTGTACCCAAACAAGTTAAGAAATGTTGCATGCAATGGTGCATGAGATGTAAATGTGGCTGAAGTTTATGAATTTGTATAGCCAATTCAGTGGGGTTTTAAGCCACGAAATTTCAGCCATCATTCACTGGATATGTTAAGTTTCTAAAGTATTTTTCCCCAGATTTATGGTTGGGTTTAAGGCCATTTATCATACAAGGCAAAAATGGTGATCACAGAAAAAGAGCTGTTTGCGCAATCATTTTGTAAAAATTTCCAAAAATCGGATATTTAATATTTTACAGTGAGACCAGTTGGGTTTGAAAGCTAACTCAAAATATTATATTTCAGAAAATGAATCCTGAATTTTGGTTAAGAAATGAGTGAGATATGATAGTTTAAAGTTAGGTAAAGAAATATGGCAGATTGCATGCATGATGATTGGTTAGAAAAGTGGGTTTTCATCATTTCCTTGAGTAAATCTATTCAAGTGATTTAAATATATCATGATACACTCATATTTTATTCATGTTTCCAGAGATCAAAAGATTAAAACTGATCAAAATGTATACATGCATTTATGAACAAAATTTTGTTTCTCAAAAACTCTTAACTTGAGTTTGATGTTTTAGTCCTTAAAATCGATTTTTGCACTAAGATCATGAACATGCAACCTTGTTTATCATACATGCATGGTGTTAGAACACATCCATGATGTTCTAAAAACCATTTTAACAAAAATAAAACAAGTTTGAAGAAGATGATGAAGTAGAAGTCGGTTTTTGAAGTAAAATGCACATGCATAGCTTAAATCATTGTTGTGGATCTTCAAGAGATGTATGTTCTTTACCTTAAATTTATTTGTGGCTTGAAAAACCCTTATGAATCTCCATAATTTCGTGGTTAAGAGGCTGTGGTTGTGGTGTTTGGAGAAAAGAAATTAGAGAGAAGGTAGAGAGAGTTTTCTAGAGAGAGAAAGAAGAGAGATGTGTGTGTGTTGGAGAGTGAGAGTGAGAGAGAGATATATGGGAAGAGAAGGGTCCGAAATTTTGAGTATAATAACCCTTTCTCATTCATTTTGTTTTATAAAATTTAAGTTATTTTATAAAATATCTAAATTTTATATAAAATGTGCACTAAAATCAAGTTTTTATTCATGAAACCTTGATTTTTGACTTATAAATTAAGGATGAATGTTAATGACTTAAATGTTATATTTCCCTGAATTTAATTGTTTTAAGATAATATTATAAGTTTCATAACTATTTTTATAGAATACTTGATGTCAAATTTTATAAAATTTATGTTTTAGGGCTTTTAGGGTTTTGAAGTTTAATAAACTTTGAATATCAAAATAAATTGAATATTTGAGACTTCAAATTATCTTATGGTATTATAACTCTTTTATAGTTATAAATAATGTTTGTAATTTATTTTTATCGGTTTATTGGCATTCTATGTAGTGATTCCGAGATTCAAGCGAAATTGAGGAAATCAAGTATACTAGTCTTAGTCTTCAACTTTGACTTAAGTTTCTATGAGACTTTTAATTCACTTCTACTTCTAGGTCAAGTGCACGATGTGTGTATATGATTCATAAAAAGGTGTTCGATTCAAAGAGCGACTCAAATATGGATAGTCACTACAGTTAAGTAGTTGTAGAATTCACATATCAATGTGAAATCTAAGTACACCATCCATTGTTTCTATCTGTTTCCAAGTTTCTACTAGGTTATAACTTAGCTTCTAATTACTAAGTCTAATATGTGTTGTGCCTATATGTGCAACTATGTCTAGTCAAATCTAGAACCGACTCGAATTTTGACGGTTGTCACATTTATCCCCACTTTTTCAGCCTCAAAAGCCTTAGAATATTTCTTGAAAAACCATAGCCCCTTTATAGTGTTCTTGGTGGATTATAGGAAGGAGAAGTCACATCAAGAATCCTTGAAGTGGAAGCAAGTTTGTGGATCTGCGATCTTTGCCCCTTTGTGAAGCTCCAGAAGGTATAAAGTCTATACCTTTATGTTTTGGTTGTTAGATCCCATATTTAGAAGTTTTATGTTGCTTTTCTTGTCCCAATGGTCCCATTCTATGCATGTTTGGATATTGACGTTTTGAGTTGTCCTTCAAGACCCTAGGAAGGGTCCTAATCCATAAAAATGAGGTCCCAATGGCTAGAAATGTCTCATGCATCTTGTAGAGTGCCTTAATGGATTAAGAGATTGTATTAAGGACTTTAAGGGCGTGTAAATTCATTAAGTTGGAGACTTTATGACTTTAGGGTGCATTTGGACTGTAGATCTGAAGTATGGGCTTAAATGCTTAAGCTAATAAGCACTGAGGATTTGAGGTCTACGAGGTTACGCCGTGCGTAGGTGAGAGTACGCCCCAAATACTTGGTTAGCCACCCCGTAAGCTGGTTAATGCGATGCTTCGCGTACACTTAGCGTACCTCTGAGTTATGCCCCGCGTACTCGCATGAGTTAGTGCTTTTTGAGTTGAGTCGGTTGAGTTGAATCGCTTGGGTTGACTCGGTTGGTTTAGTGGGTTTGAGCACTTGACTTTGAAAAGTTGACTTTGAGTTTGACCATGTTTGAACAAGTGTGACTTTGAGGAAATTTTGTGTATTTTGGGATTTTGATGGAATTGGTCACTTGGTGGATGTAGGTATTGAGTAGAGAACTGAGATTAGGAGTCGGGCCTTATCACTTCTGTCCAGTTTGCAAGGTGAGTTTTCCTCACCATACTTACGGGTTGAAGGCACCATGGCCAACCCATTGGTTTGATAACTTGATATTTGTTGATATGCTGAGTATGGGATAAATATGCATGCTAGTTTTGATATGCTAGTATGGTAGATCTGTAGGACTATCTGTGATATTAACTGACTATCTGTATATGTTATAATCTGTTATATGTTGACATATTGTGTGGGTTGGGTTGAGGTTGTACTGCTCCTAGCGGTAGCCAACCAACCTAGGAGTAAGCCAGATATGAGCTGAGGGCCGGGGAGGGTATTCCAGACTCATACTGTTGGCTCATGAGTATTACAGATATGAGCTGAGGGCCAGGAAGGGCATGCCGGTGTAGCAACCTTAAATATACAACCTGAAATTTTCATTTTTAGTTGATCAATCGTAACATAAACCATATTGTTTTTCTCAAAACCATGTAAACATAAAGAAGTTTAGTTGTGCAAACCAACAATACATATAAAATCATCATTAGAATCATAATCCCAAAATCACTAATGTGGAAAATCATGGTGTGATGCGATGTGATCAATTCGGCCCTTTCCCCTTCGAACTGGAAGTACTTAAAACCAAAACTGAAAACCGTAAGTGCAAAGTTTAGCAAGTTTCCCCCACCATACCACATACAAATCATAAACATACTGTCAGGCATATCCGGGTGCCCGACCTACCCTGTTAAGCATACCTGGGTGCTCAACCTACCTATGTCAGACATATCGGGGTGTCAGACCTTCCCCTGTCAGGCATACCTTGGTGCCCCACTTACCCATCGGTTTTATTCCAACCGATTACTTGGTCTATTTCACCCCTTACCGCTACCACATAAATCATGTATATCACACATAAACATCAAACAATACATACCACCTTAATAATTATCAAAAAGACAATTACTAAGTCATATCAATACTAGTGGGCCGACATTGGTGCCTTCGACCCACTGTTTCTATGATAGGAGACTCACCTCACTACGTATGCTGAAATTGTACTCCTCGGCTGGCTCGTAACTACTCTCCCTAAAGCATAATAAATCACCGAACCAGTCATTGTGTCCAAATAGAACTCCCTTATGGCCCAACTTCTAATTCATGTCCCAAGGCAAGGTTTCCTAATCCTTGGCCTATTGGGCCTCTTTCTCTCAAGGCGCAACTCCTAATTAAATTAAGGCCCAAGTCCAGTCACTTAAGTTTCAAGGCCCATTAAGGCCCAATACCATATATCCTAGGTCTAAGCCCAGAAGCGTTACTCTATAGTGGGTCATGAGGCGCAACTATTTTTAGGCCCAACATCCTAAGGCCCAAATACCCATTTATCCATTCTGCATGCATACACGTGGCATACTTGGCACGTACACCCAGAGTACACTGGTATTGACCAATTGGGGGAGGTTGACGCCAATTTCCTTAGAACTCCTTTTGTGACTTAATCCATTAAGTCCTAGCATTCAAAACATAGATCCAGGTCCTTTAAGATGTCCTAAGCCATAAAGTTACAAAATTTATGTCTTTGCATGCATGAATGGGAGTTCAGACATGATTTAAGTCCTTAATCACACTTTGTGACCATCTAACACTTGCATGGTTGTGTCTTAACCATCAAGGTCTGATTTTTATGACTCTAAATTCCTTCAAGAGTTCAAAAGGACAGCTCTTATGGCTGGAACTACCAGAAGACAAGAAATCTCAACTATGGAGTTAAAATGTCACATAAAACACCCCAAAACTACAACTAAGCATGCAATGGTCAAGGTTGGAACTTGATACCTTAAATAAGTTAGAAAAGATGCCAAACTTCTAGATCTACAAGCTCTCTTCAAGACCTTGCTCCTTCCTCAAACTCCTTGCTCTTCAAAACCACCAAAACAACACCAAAATGCTCAAAGTAAGCTCAAGATACATGCAATGGAGTTAGGGTTCTAGTTGGGCACTGTAAGAACAATGAAGGTTGAGAGGATAAGGGTTTGTAGGGTTATAAGTTGTTTAAATAGGGACAAACCCTAAAATTTAGGGCTTGCACCTGATCATCCTATGCCCAGTGTATGCTTGGAGGCTCCCTGTTCCACACCTCATATATGTATGCCGTGCGTACACCCTGTACGCCCAGCATACGCTCCACCCCAAATTCACAACATTTCATAATTATAACTTGAATAAAAAGCAATATAATACCTGACAAATCCCGAACGTTACAAATCTCCCCCACTTGAATTAGACTTCGTCCTCGAAGTCTGCTGCTGCTCGGAATAGCTCGGGGTAATGCTTCCTCATCTCATCCTCTGGCTTCCACGTCCATTCCGAGACCTTACAGTGTTGCCACTGCACCTTCACCAGTTCTACTTCCTTGTTTGTCATAGCCTTTGTATTCCTTTCGAGAATGGCTACATGCCTCTCGATGTAGTTTAGGCAGTCATCCACCTGTATGTCCTCCAAAGGAACCACCGCAGAATCATCGGCTATGCACTTTTGTAGCTGCGAAACATGAAAAGTGTTGTGGATCTGTATATGCTCTTCTGGAAGGTCCAACCGATATACTACCTTGCCACTCGGACCACCACCCTGAAAGGTCCAATATACCTGGGGCCCAACTTGCCCCGTTTTCTAAAGAATATGACACCTTTCCAAGGTGACACCTTCAGAAGGACCATTTCCCTGACCTGAAACTCCAAGTCCGATCGTCGTCAGTTGGTGTAGCTCCTTTGCTGACTCTAGGCCGTCTGGAGTCTACTATTATTATAGGAAAACTCTGCGAAGAGAATGTACGTATCCCAGCTACCACTGATGTCTAGAACGCATGCCTGCATCATATCCTCCAAGGTCTGGATGGTCCGCTCGTTTTGACCGTCCATCTATAGGTGGAAAGCCATGCTGAAGTGCGAACGAGTACCCAACTCGTCATGAAATTTCTTCCAGAATCTAGAAGTGAACCGCACATCTTTGTCATAAATCACACTAACTGGCACCCCGTGTCTAGCTACTACCTCCATGATGTAGATTTCTGCCAACTTCTCGGCTGAAATACACTCTTGAGTTGGTATAAAATGGGCGCTCTTGGTCAATCGATCTACGATGACCCGTATCGCATCAACTTCGCGCACCGTCTGAGGAAACTTCGTAATGAAGTCCATGGTAATATACTCCCATTTCCACACAGGGATATCCAATGGATGCATCTTTTCGTGAGGTCTCTGGTGTTCAGATTTGACCTTCCTGCAGGTCAAGCACCTCTCGACATACCAGGGTACATCCCGCTTCATGCAGGGCCACCAGTAATCAGGACGGAGATCTCAATACATTTGCGTCGCCCCGCGATGGATGGAAAATTTGGACTTGTGCACCTCCTCCATCAGGAATTGATGCACACCGCCCGTGTATGGAACCCACACTCTACAATGGAGTGTCAATAGCCCGCAACTATCATAGTCGAAGGAGGAAATCTGACCCACGATATGCTCACTCTTCTGGTGTTCCTCCTTTATATCCTCCTGTTGAGCCTCCCGAATCCACTCCAAAAGCAGAGTCACTACTGTCATCCTCAGGAAGAGGTCTCTAATCGGGGCGGCGAATGCCTTGCAGCTAAGTGCATCAGCCACAACATTGGCCTTCCCTGGGTGGTAGAGAATCTCGCAATCGTAATCCTTCACCACGTCCAACCACCGTCGCTGTCTCATGTTCAGATTCATCTGGTCCATCAAGTACCTCAGGCTCTTGTGATCCATGTAAATGGTACAATGGACACTATAGTGGTAGGGCCACCAAATCTTGAGGGAAAAAACAACTGCCCCCAACTCCAGGTCGTACATCGGGTAATTCGCCTCGTGAGGCTTCAACTGCCTCGAGGCGTAAGCGATGACATGCCCTCTCTGCATCAAAACTACACCCAAACCCGATATAGACGTGTCACAATACACCACGAAATCCTGAACGACCTATTTCAAGGCTAAGGCCGGAATCTTGCACAACTTCTACCTCAAAGTATCGAACGTTGCCTACTTCTCAGGCCCCAAGTGAAAGACAATAATCTTCTTCGTTAGCTGGGTCAGGGGTACCACTATCTTGTAAAAATCCCGAATGAATCTATGATAATAGCCTGCTAAACTGAGGAAGCTCTGAATCTCAGATGGAGACCTCAGAACCTCCCATCTCATCACGACCTCTACCTTGGCCGGATCGTCTAGAATATCGTTTTGGTTGACAAGGTGCCCTAGAAACTGCACCTCGCGCAACCATAACTCGCACTTGGAGAACTTTGTGTACAAGCTTTGCCTCCTCAGGGTATCCAACACCTCTTGCAAGTGACCCTGATGCTGCTCCTAGGTCTTGGAGTAGAGCAGGATATCATCAATAAACACTATCACTGACCGGTCTAACATCATCCTGCACACATAGTTCGTGAGGTCCATGAATGCGGTCGGGCCATTGGTGAGCCCGAAAGGCATCACAACAAACTCATAGTGCCCATATCGAGTCCGGAAGGTCGTCTTCTACACATCCTCCTGCCTGACCCTCATCTGGTGGTATCCTGAGCGCAAATCAATGTTGGAAAACCAAGACGCCCCCTGAAGTTGGTCGAATCGATCATCGATCCTCGGGAGTGGGTAAGGGTTCTTCACGGTTAGCTTATTTAACTCCCGGTAGTCTATGCACATCCGGTGTGACCTATCCTTCTTTTTCACGAACAGGATTGGTGCATCCCACGATGAGCTACTCGGCCGGATAAACCCCTTGTCTAACAGCTCTTGCAGCTGCGTAGACAACTCCTGCATCTCTGGTGGGGCCAATCGATATGGTGCCTTGGCTATGGGAGCTGCACCGGGAATAAGATCGATCTGAAACTCCACTTGCCTCTCCGGAGGCACCCCAAGTACATTCTCCGGAAATACATCCGGTACTCACGAATAATCGGTACCTCATCAATCATCGCTCTATCCTGTTCCCGTGTATCCATAACGTAAGCGAAAAACCCCGAACAACCCTGATGGAGATAACGTCTAGCCGTAGCAGCCGGACGTAAAACGGGGTCGCGCTGAGCTCTCTCCCCCTGGACTTCCAACTCTCCCCCACTTGGGGTCTGTACCTATAGTAGCCGGTACTCACAATCAATCACTTCCCCATTGGGGCTCAACTAATCCATCCCTACTATGACCTTGTTCCCACGCAGAGGGATGGGAACCAATTCGATAGTGTAGCACTCATCGTACATCTTCAAAACACAACCTCGATGAACCCTCGTTGCCTGAACGGAATGCTTATTTGCAATCTCAATCTCTAGTGGGTAGTCTAACATGATCGAAGACTCAAGAAACTTCTTGTTAAGCGCAAGAGATACAAAAGATCGGGTGGCCTCCGAGTCAAATAAAAGTGAAACAGGAATATCGTTCACGAGGAACGATCCTAAAATAAGACATATAAAATTGTAAGTACTGACATAACATAAAATAAGAGTTAAGGGAAAGAAACATACCCGTCACCCATCTGGAGTGGCCCGTGTCTCCTTGGCGGTCAAATGAAAGGCTCGGCTCCTCACCAATGGAGCATCCGTCTTGCCCTGTCGGTCGTCTGTGATCCGCAAGGATGCTGGAGCCAGCGCCACCACTAGCGCTCCTGATGCTAAGCTTGGACAATGGGCCTTACTGTGGCCCTTCTAATTGCAATGGAAGCAAATCAGAACTAATTTCGGAATGGTAGGAGTGGGAGTGATACAATGCTTGCTAAAGTGCCTGGTCTTTGCGCACTTGTAGCAACCTGAGCTCCTTTACCTACAAGCTCCATCATGTGGTTTGCTGCATTTCCCACAGCGACCCTGAACTTGATGTCCCTTCAACCTCGAGTCGAATCCCCTGGGTTTCTTCGCAGAAAACCCTCCTGTCTGCCCAGACTCCACCTTCCTCTTCCCATATTTGCTCCATATCAATCTCCCTCTCGTGTGGCCTAGCTATCATGTCGTCTAGTGTCGGGAACGCCGAGTAACTAACAAAATCCCTGATCTCCGGTCTTAACATGTCTTGGTATTGAGTCTTCTTCATCTCCTCATCAAGTTGCGTATTAGGGCACCAACAAATCCCTCTCTCTTAATTTGGTGGTGATCTCCACCATGGTCTCAGTCGTGTATCTCATGTCCAGGAACTCTCTGGCTAACCGCTAAATCTCCATAGTAGGTACAAACTCGGCTCAGAATCAGGTCATGAAATCCGGCTATGTCATGTTCGCAATGGCTAGTCCTCCCAATCCGTAACCGACCTCCTCCCACCAGTCCTTAGCTCGATCCCTAAAAACCCAAAGGCAAACCTGACCTTCAACCCTTCCGGGCAGAAGCTGGCCATCTGAGCACACTCAATACCAACTATCCATTGTCTATCTACAATGGGGTATTTCACCCATAGAATTCTGGTGCTCCTCATCCCCTGCAAACCTTGAAGGAGAGCGTACGAGTCCTCGAATGGCCAGGTGCCATTTCACTCTTGAATACCCTAAGGTGATCCTCCATCAGCTCAATGATACCCTCCTTGATTGACCCGAAAATCACCAGAGTCGACTCAAGGATGCCTCTTGTAATCTCGAATGTAATGAACTCGCGCAATCCCTCATCAATCGGCTCGGAACACGTACCCAAACAAGACCCAGTTCCTGAACCTCCTCCTCCATGACATGTCACCACCATTCTGAAAAAAAACCATAAATTTTTCAGGATTATACATAATCATTGAGAGATTTCACACTCTGCCACTCTTGGTTCCCCGCAGCTTTTCAAGAGTCAAGTACGGATCCTATGCTTTCAATAGTACGGGCCCATACTACCTTCCACATCTATTCGTACTTTCTTCCTATTTTGCCTTGGTTTACCAAAGTCGCTCCCTATCCACACATACAATCCATAATCAGATCACTCATGTCACTAATCTCATCCTAGGCTTACCCTAGGGTAATCTCCGACACGCTCATTGCGATCAGATGCGTAAGATGCCCTACTACATCTCCATAACTAGCTTGTGAATACCATTACATATTACCGAGACCAGATAATTCTTCGAATGAGAAGTCTCTCCTACAAGGTTGAACTCAAACAAGAGCTACACAATAGATCTAAACCTAACCTTCTGAAATTATTTAGTCCTCGCAATATGTAACTTAGCGTATTCAGTGACTAGTTAGTTAGAGATTACTAGAACTCTTAATTGCATAAAGCAAGCAGTATTCGAGCATTGAGTAACCAAAACCAAGCATATCCTAATCAGGCCATCGTATCACTGACTAATCAGTACTAGCATGCAGTTTAAGAGACACATACAACAGTCATACAAGGCATCCTTCCTAGATCCTTAGCCCTAATCTAGCATGCAGTTCTCATAATCATAACATATATGATAACGAACATGCATGGTATTTTGGGGAAAACTTACTTGAGCTCGGCCGATTGCACACATCACACTCCTTTTTCTTTGTCTAAAACCCTTATTTTAAATTTTATAAAAATTAATTTTCTTGTAAAAATCTCTCAAACCCTCAATTTGAATCCAGACACCTCCGAAGGTGTGTCTGAATCCCTCAAACCAAGGCCTAATACCAACTTGTAACACCCTTAAAAATACAACCCAAAATCTTCATTTTTAAGTTGATCAATTGTAACATAAACCATATTCTTTCCCAAAACTATGTAAACATAAAGTACATATAAAATCATCATCAGAGTCATAATCCAAAAATCACTAATGCATAAAATCATGGTGTGATGCGATGCGATCAGGCAGGCCCTTTCCCCTTCAAGCTGGAAGTACCTGAACCAAAACTGAAAACCATAAGCACGAAGCTTAGTGAGTTTCCCTCACCATACAACATACAAATAATAAACATACTGTCAGGCATATCTGGGTGTCGGTCCTACCCTACCGAGCATACGTGGGTGCTCAACCAACCCATGTTAGACATATCGGGGTGTCCGACCTACCCCTGTTAGGCATACTTGCGTGCCTGACCTACCCTTCGGTTTTATACCAACCGATTACAGGGTCTATTTCACCCCTTACCACTACCACATAATTCATGTATGTCACACATAAGCATCAAATTATACAAACTACCATAATAATTATTACAAAGACAATTACTAATTCATATATATACTAGTGGGCCGTCATTGGTGCCTTCGACCCACGGTTACGAAGGGAGACTCACCTCACTACGTATGCTAAAATCGTACTCCTCGGCTGGCTCGTAACTGCTCTCCCTAAAGCATAATAAATTCCCGAATCAGTCATTGTGTCCAAATAGAACTTCCTTATGGCCCAACTTCTAATTCATGTCCCAAGGCAAGCTTTCCTAATCCTTGGCCTATTAGACCTCTTTCTCTCAAGGCCCAAATACCCATTTATCCATTCTGCATGCGTACGCATGGCGCACCTGGCACGTACACCCAACGTATGCTGGTCTTGACCACTTCAATTAGGTTGACCCAGTATGCGCAGCATGCCAGGGGTACCCCCCCCATCGTACTAGCCAGTTTCCTTAGAACTCCTTTTGTGACTTAAATCATTAAGTCCTAACATTCAAAACATATATCTAGGTACTTTAGGACGCCTTAAACTATAAAGTTACAAATTTTATGTCTTTACATGCTTGGATGGGAGTTAAGACATGATTTATGTCCTTAATCACACATTGTGACCATCTAACACTTGCATGGTTGTGGCTTAACCATCAAGGTACTGTTTTTATGACTCTAAATGCCTCCAAGAGCTCAAAAGGACAGCACTTATGGCTGGAACTACCAGAACACATGAAATCTCAACTCTGGAGTCAAAATGTCACATAAAACACCCCAAAACTACAACTATGCATGCAATTGTCAAGGTTGGAACTTGATATTTCAAATAAATTAGAAAAGATGCGAAACTTATGGATCTACAAGTTGTCTTCAAGACCTTTCTCCTTCCTCAAACTCCTTGCTCTTCAAAACCACCAAAACAATACCAAAATGCTCAAAGTAAGCTCAAGATACATCTAATGGAGTTAGGGTTCGAGTTGGGAACTGTGAGAACAATGAAGGTTGAGAGGATAAGGGTTTGGAGGGTTATAAGTTGTTTAAATAAGGGCAAGACACACTTACGCTGTGGGCTCAGGGCTAATCCAGTCAGTTAGTTGTGGACCCATTACATGTTGTTATTGTATATGTGTTATTTGTTTATGTGTTGGTATTTTGGGGGAACTCACTAACCCTTGGGCTTACAGTTTTGAATTATGTTTCAGGTACCTCAGATGATCACGGGAAGGAAAAGGCGTGATCATGCACCTTCTCATGTTTTGTTTTATGATTTTGAGGAAACTCTGATGATAAACCAGTTTTGAAAACTATTTGTAAACAATAATTATTTATGGGCTGGTATCGGAGCCTTGGTTTGAGTGAATTGGAGGAACACTCGTGTAAATCCAGTCTCAAACTAAGGAATAAGATTTTAAAAATGATATTTTTTAAATGCTTTTCAAAATAATCAACGAGGATGCGATGTGTACGATCAGCCGGAGCCAGTAAGTTGACCCCAAATTACCACACTATTATTTGATATTGTGATATGCTAGAACAACATGCTAGTGATAGGCTATGGATCTTCAGGATTTTTCATGATAGAATTGTCTGATTATATGATGCCTGATAGCCTAGGGTTTCTTCTATAATGGAATTGACATCATTACTATAGTTTCTTAGCGTATGCATCATGGTTGTGCATAACGAAGATTTTATAGCCTGAGAATGTTTTTTTTGGCCTTATTTCCTGTTCTTTTTTGATGAAGAGCTTAGGGTAGGAACAAATATTCGACTGTTTATAGGGTCCAGTGTTATGTATGACTAGCATACACAAGTGCTGCAGGGTTGGTGGAAGTTTAATGGATGAGTTGTGTGGGGTATGTCGGACAGTTTCAAGATGTTTAGCCTTTCATCTAGGGAGTGGGGATTGAGAGTATGCTTATGCTAGTGTGTATGGTTAGGATTGCTGTGATGATCCTCTAAGACAAATACGGGTACGTTTGGAAGGTAGTATGGTTCCATATTACTGAAAGCACATGACCCGTATGTGTAACAAGGAAGACATAACCCCTAGGGCTTTGTTGGGAGTTGTTTCCCCTAATATGATATACATATTATATGATATCCTCTTGGTTTATTTTCAGTATGGTGACAACGAGGCAAGTTGAGGCTGGGTCCAGATCGGGATTTGGAGCTGGCAGTCGGCATGGGTCAGCTCCACTGGATGACAGGATCAGAGATATCCTGCAGTGGGAGGTTGTTGCTCGTTTCCAAGCTCAGTTTCCAAAGATGTTTGGGTCTATTAAGACCATCATGATTGAGTACTTTGATGAGTGTTATGTTGCTTTGTCTGAGGCTGCTACTGCTGCAGCCACCACAGCTGTTGCGATTGCAGGGTTTGGATCGGGTTGAGTGTTTCAGTATCAGGAAATCGATAATATGAAGCCTCCAACTTTTGATGGGGTGTAAGACCCGATCATAGCCATGAGGTGGCTATCTGATGTGGAGGGATATTTCTTCACCTGTTTTTGCCTAGCTAACTAGAAGGTGAGGTGCGCTCTGAACCTTCTGTGGACAAGGTCGAAGGATTGGTGGAGGCTTGCTACTAGTTCATTTTCTACTGAGCAGAGAGATGTTGTATCTTAGGATCAGTTCTTAGAGATGTTCCACTCTAGATATGTGTCAGTAGTAGAGCATGAGAGGTTGGCCTAGGAGTGCCTGGATTTGAGACAGGGGACGGAGACAGTGATATGGATCACCAAGATGTTTACAGAGAGGGATATGTTTTGTCCTTGGTTTGCTACATCTAATCAGGCTCAGATGACCCGTTACTAGCATGCTCAAGAAGGAGATCAGGCAGCTTGTTTCCACCCAACGCTATGGTTCTTTGTTGGAGATGCAAGAGGCCGCTAGACGGTGTGAGATTGAGATTGATTTGCATACGGGGGAGCAAAGATCGGACCTGATGCAGTTGCATCCTATGCCAACGAGGTTTACGGCCATTGATTTCAGATATGGGGGTCGCACTTGTGGGAAGTGTGGCAAGGTTCATGAGGGTGCTTGTTGATCATCTTCTGGGTGCCATAATTGTGCCCGACAGGCCCCAACACTCAATTCAATGAATTGTTATAATTGTTACCAGGTTGGCTATATGACGGACAACTGTCCCTTGCTTGATTCTAGGCCGGCTTAGGCTCTAACACCGTCTATTTTGAGGATTACTGATATAAGTCAGGGCAGGGCGGAGCCCCCCGAGTTCGTGCTTTCCAGCTCACTGTCGAGGAGGCCAAAACAGCTCCAAATGTTGTGATTCGTATGTTTCTATCCTTTATTTTGTTGATTTAAGCTTTATGTTGCGCTTATCTTTGTGCCTATGTTAGGTATGTTTCTAGTGAACTCTTTTTCTGCTCGAGTATTGTTTAAATCGGGTGCGAGCCGGTCCTTTGTGTCTTGATTGTTCAGTAAGGAGTTTGATATACCCATTAGGGAGTTAGAGTGTCCATTGCGAGTTTCTACTGCGAATGAACATGAGATTTCTTCATCGGTAGTATATCAGGGTTGTCTTTTGAAGATCTTTGGGGTGCCTTATTCGATCGATCTGATCCCTATCCCTATGGGGGATGTTTGCGTGATTGTGGTGATGGATTGGCTGAGCCGGTTCGGTGCGATGATTGATTGTGAGGGCCAACGCGTGGTAGTTCGAACCCTAAGTGGGGGAGAACTGGCTATCTATAGAGAGGGCACCAGGATGGGTTCAGGGTTTTGTTTTGTATCTAGGGCTCGACAATATATTCAGCATGGGTGTGTGCGTTATTTAGCTTATGTGGTGGATACGCGTATTGGGGATTAGGTTTCAGTTTCTGAGGTTCTAGTTGTTATAGAGTTTGCAGATATGTTTCCAGAGGAGTTACCCAGTGTGCCTCCTATGAGGCAGGTCGAGTTTAGGAGTGACCTCATGCCAGGTGCAACCCCAATTTCCAAGGAGCCATACTATTTGGAACCGCCTGAGATGTAGGAGTTGGCATCTCAGTTGCAGGAAATTCTAGGCAAGCAGTTCATCAGACCGAGCAGTTCTCCATGGGGAGCGCCGATTTTGTTTGTCAAGAAGAAGGATGGTTCACACCGGATGTGCATTGATTACCGGCAGTTGAACAAGCTAATGGTGAAGAACCGTTATCCCCTTCCGCAGATTGATTACCTCTTTGATTAGTTGCAGGGTGCATCTTGCTTCTCCAAGATAGATCTGGGGTCTGGGTATCATCAAGTCATAGTGATAGAGGAGGATGTGGAGAAGACCGCGTCCCGAAATCATTATGGTCATTACGAGTTCATGGTGATGCCATTTAGTCTCACTAATGCGCCTGCAGTATTCATGGATTTGAAGAATCGAGTATGCAGTCTATTGTTCGATTGTTCTGTTATAGTGTTCATTGGTGATATCTTGGTGTATTCCAAGACCAGAGAGTAGCATGAGGAGCATCTTCATGAGCTTCTGGCATTTTTGAGGCGAGAATAGCTTTATATTAAGTTCTCAAAGTGCAAATTCTGTTTATGAGAGGTTCAATTCCTTTGCACCTCGTTAACCAGGATGGGATACTGGTTGATCCAGACAAGATCATGGTCGTGATGCAGTGGGAGGTTCTGAAATCTCCCTCAAATATCAGGAGTTTCTTGGGTTTGGCAGGGTACTATCAGAGATTCATTCATGATTTTTCCAAGATTGCAGTACCCGTCACTCGTGTGACGAGGAAGCGGGTGGATTTTCGATGGGGCCATGAGTAACAATCGGCATTTGAGATCCGTCGACAGAGATTATGTGAGGCCCTAGTCTTGACCCTCCAAGTGGGAATTGAGGAATTTGTGGTATTCTATGATGCATCCATCATTGGTTTGGGGGCGGTCCTCATGTAGAGAGGACGGGTGATAGCTTATGCTTCGCGGCAGCTGAAGCTGCACGATACACAATATCCCACGCATGATCTGGAGTTGGGGACAGTGGTTTTTGCCCTTAAGATTTGGAGGCATTATCTTTATGGGGTCCAATGTACTATCTACACTGATCATAAGAGTCTGAGGCATAGTATGGATCATCCAAACTTGAACATGAGGCAGCACGGGTGGCTGCACGTAGTCAAGGATTATGAATGCGAGATCCTTTACAATCCTCGTAAAGCAAAGGTAGTGGCGGATGCCTTGATTCGCAATTTGGATGGGTCTTTAAATGGGGTATCGTGTATGAGGATATAGATGGATTCTCCGCTTTTGGGTTTGATTAGGGAGGCTCGAGCCGAGGGCGTTCGAGAAGAGAATTTGAAGAATGAAAGGATCTTGGGTGGGATTACCAGATTTGTTTCAGATAGTCGTGGGTTATTGACCCGATGTGGACGGGCTGGGGTCTGATGTTTGGTGGGTTCATATAGACTATATTGGAGGAGGCTCATAAGTCTCGTTTTTCTATCCATCCAGGGGCCACCAAGATGTATCGGGATTTGAGATTAAACTATTGGTGGTTGTGCATGAAGAGGGAGATAGTCGGGTATGTGGAGAGATGCATGACCTTCAGAATGGTCAAGGCTAAGCATCAGAGGTTGCATGGCAAGATGCAGCCTATGTAGGTTCCCATTTGTAAATGGGAGCAAATTTTGATGGACTTCATCACCAAGTTACCGAAGACGGAAAATGGTTTTGATGTTAGTTGGGTCATCGTGGATCAATTAACCAAGAGTGCCAACTTTCTGGCGATTCGAGAGAGTTCTTTGGTTGAGAAGTTGGCCGATGTGTATATTCACAAGATCGTTGCTCGCCATGGAGTTCCGGTCTCCATTATTTTAGACCGTGATGTTCAGTTCACCTCCTATTTTTAGCAGAAGTTCCAAGAGGAACTAGGCATGAGGTTGCACTTCAACATTGCTTATCATTCGCAAACCGACGGCCAGAGTGACCGGACGATGTAGACCCTTGAGGACATGTTGCGGGCATGCGTTATCGATTTTCGTGAAAGTTGGAACTCCTACCTACCTCTTGCAGATTTCTCCTACAACAACAGTTATCACTCTAGCATTGAGCTCTTATATGGGCCGAAATGTCATACCTCGATTTTTTGGGGCGAGGTTGGTCACAGAGTTATAGGGCGAACCGAAGTGGTCCTTCAGACCATAGAGATGATTCAGCAGAATAGACAGAGATTGGAGACTGCTCAGAGTCGATAAAAGAGATATGTCGACCGTGGTCGATCTGAGTTAGAGTTTCAGGTCATCGACATGGTGTTACTGAAGGTCTCACCTTGGAAAGGTGTGATACGCTTTAGGAAGAGGGGGAAATTGGGACCCAGTATATTGGGTCGTTTCGATTGATAGACAGGGTTGGCAAGGTTGCTTACAGGTGGATCTTCCCGAGGAGCTCAGCTAGATTCATAGTACTTTCCATGTTTCACAGCTGCGAAAGTGCATATTGGATGAGGATGTTGTGGTTTTGAGAGGCCGATGCCTATCCTGGAAAGGAAGGTAAAGTTTTGCGTAGAAGGAAGTGCCTTTGGTAAAGGTATGGTGGCAGCACTGGAGGGGCTCCGAGTAGACCTAGGAGCCAGAGGAAGAGATGCAGGAGCATTATCCGGATTTGTTCACTACAACAGACCTCGAGGACAAATTCTATTTCAAGTGGGGGAGAGTTGTAACACCCAGGTATTCGAGTACATTTAAATTCATCTGTATGGTTTATTTCATGTCATTTTGGTCCCTATAATAAAAGGAATTAGCCATGAGAAGCCTTAGTGGCAATTTTGTAAATTTGGGGCAGGAGGAGTACACTAAGCATGTATGAAGGTACGCTTAGCATACTAGTATGCTGGGCGTACAGTTATGTACACTGGGCGTACAGTTATGTACACTGGATTAGAACCTAAGTAATAAGGTCTGAGGGGTATTTAAACATCCTTATGGCTCATTTATCCCCACCTTTTCGTACTTATGTCGTTCTTGCAAAACCCTAGCCTCATTAGAGTGTGTTTTGAGCCATAAAGTGTGTGTTTGGTGTACTAGAGGAAGGAGAAGTTGTGTCAAGAACCCTTGAAGTGGAAGCAGTCTTGTGAATCTGGGATCTTTGCCCCTTTGTGAAGCTCCAGAAGGTATAAAGTCTATACCTTTATGTTTTGGTTGTTAGATCCCATCTTTAGATGTTTTATGTTGCTGTTCTTGTCCAAAAGGTCCCATTATATGCATTTTTGGTTATTGATGTTTTGAGTTGTCCTTCCAGACCCTAGGAAGAGTCCCAAGCCATAAAAATGAGGTCCCAATGGCTAGAATTGTCTCATTCATCTTTTAGAGGGTCTCTTTTTGATACAAAAAGTGACCCTCTTTAGCTAAGGAACGACACTCTAGATTGTTGTTGCTACCGAAGAAAGAGTTTACTACCGAAGTTGGAGAAGATCGTTTGTGAATCGCAACCGCAACGTCTACCATAGAGATGAATGATGAATGAAGACTATCAAGTTACTTTACTAACTTAGCTTGCTTACTTTGTTTTGTCTAGTGAACCTTGCTTGGTCACTAAATTCAGTAGAATAGTATTTGTTTATTTCCAACGTAAATTTTCGGGACTCTATAAATAGAGTTTCCCTCTTCATGTAACATTACCCACTTCTAGAACTGTTATTGAAATACAAAGATCATTCATCTCTATTCCAGCTTAACTAATGTCACACCCCCGAACCAGACGGCGGAAACGTCCGAGGGCTCTTGTGACTTAAATTGAATACCATCACAATGAATATACATGAATCATAACATAATTCATCACCATGCATTGAAATATTACAACTGATATTGTTTATATCCAGTACATTGTTTTAGACATTACAATTTCATAACATAAACTGTCCGATAGATAATCTAAGCAAACCACCATGACATTACTTGGTACTTATTCTTCAGCTTACCTGTTACCTGAGAATACAAGTTATTTTGGAAAAATGTCAACATATGGAATGTTGGTGATTTCATAAGTAATGTTGTAGTAAAATGATTTGGTGTAGTTTATAAAACCCAGAAAATCCGATATTTTCTGAAAAGATCATTTTCATAAAAAGTGTGAAGATCCGTGAATATATGCTTGTTGATTTTCAAAACATGTATAATTGTTGAACTTTTGTATAAATCACGCAAGTGAAAATGTTGAACTTCCCAGGAAAACCCGATGTTTTCCCAACACATAATATACAGTGACTTGTCTATTGTTATACCAATACGTCGAATGATTTTGATTACTCGAGTGGCATTGTATTAATTAAGGTTGTGAGTTGTTATAATCACGCATTAAGAAAATGACTAGTTTATAACTACAGTTTACGAACAATCCTTAAAGGCGTCGGCCGTTACTACTCACTTAATCCACCAACCATGATTACTCTTGTTTATCGTTCTGAATCTGTTTACTTTGATTTCTCATATGCCCAACAACCGAGGAGATAGGAGAGTACGAAGTCCCCTTATTTCCATGAGTTATTCAAGGCTATCGGGAATGCGAAAGACACTTGGCCCCACTCGCATTTGAATTCTCGACCTCACTAGCAGTACTAATGGGCCACTAGGGCCCAATGTCACACCCCAAAACCAAGACGGCGGAAACGTTCTGGGGCGGACGACGTCATGTATAATATCAACAACAATGTAAAGTAGTAAACAAGCAACAACATCATCCATTGCATTAATAAAATAATTATTATACAATTGTATTCTGTCAAATTTTGATAAACACTAAAGCATAAATCAAAATGAAAGATAAGTCTTGAACAAGCTCCATCTTCCTTTCTCCTTGCATCGGTACCTGTCTATGATGACCTGAGGATACAAGTAATTTTGAAAGCGAGTATCAGCTTTAAAGCTGGTGAGATCATAAGTATTTAGTGGCTTAATTTGTATGTAAGAATTTGTAAGTCTACGTATTGTAAGAATTTGTAAGTGTATATGAACTGTAAGTATTTGTACGTGTTTGAAAAACTCTAGAATCCCTATGATTCCTTCTAATATATGAAGGTGTCTTCTACCAAGACCTATCTGTTCTGTGTGTGTGTGGCTCTTGTAAGAGTATGTATTTTCCAAAGTATAACTATCATTATCCAAAAATATAGTTTGTACATTTATGTTTAAGTGAGGTTATCACTAAAAATATGTAATGGAAAAAATAACGTAGTACTAAAACGTAGCTCTAAAAGGACTACTACCGTACTAACTACCTTAAGCCGGATTTTAGGCAAAGGCTCTATGTGATAAATTGCGCCATACTATCGACTAGTAACAACGACATAATGAATGGTCGTAATAAAGAAATGACGTTTGGCACCCGCAGACCTGCAGGTCCGGCTGTAGCTAGCAGCAAGGTGTAGGATTGTCAATCCAGCATAGATCTATACGCAAACTCAACGCTCCCCCTTCAAGAGACTCTGGCCGCAACTCAAGTCATGAGGTTTTAAGTCATGCTCCGATTTAAATCACAGTAATTAACGTATTCTCGTATATGTAATGTAATGTACTGTTCTAGCTGTAATGTAATGAACTGTTCTAGCAAGTATAGTAATGAAATGA
Organism: Lactuca sativa; assembly: GCF_002870075.4. Classification (NCBI taxonomy): domain Eukaryota; kingdom Viridiplantae; phylum Streptophyta; class Magnoliopsida; order Asterales; family Asteraceae; genus Lactuca; species Lactuca sativa. The sequence continues at coordinate 253,956,522 of NC_056625.2, read as the reverse complement.
ATTGTTCTAGCAAGTATAGTAATGTAATGAATTGTAATGTTATATGTGTGCTAGCTGTAATGTGCGTTCTCTCTATCTAGCAAGTATAGTAATGTAAACGTTCTAGTATAGTTGTATATGTAATGTACAGTAATGTTCTAGAAAGTATTGACTCATGAATGAACTGACTCATTGTATGATATCACGTTCTAGTAATGGTTCTAGTATCTTCCTGAACTACCCCTATGGTAGCTTACTAGTAATCTAAGTGGTACGTATGGACGTGGATGTATACCCTTGCTACCCAAGGGCATAGGATGAACTGGAAGGACCTTTTATGACTTTATATGTACACATGATATATAACTAATATTTAAACGACCTTCGGATGAGTATCCGATATCCCACTAGACCACATCTCAAGGCGCGAAAAGGAAATAGGGTGGATAGCCTTCCTAAGCCTTTTAAACATTTCTTATATAACTATACATATAGAGGCATGCAATTTATAATATAAAAGCATAAATAAGTTTGGTAAAACATTTGAAACATAAATATTAGTTTAAGGAAAGATCGACTTGATGTCAATCTATAAAACAACTTGAAGGCATAAGTTTGATAAAACAATATGAGTACAAGGAACATTTGTTTGAAACACAATTGTAAATAAGTTTGAAATATGATAAACAGAGTAAGAGGTACAGTGTACTAAGTAGTTTGAAACATATAAAATGTTTATAAAAATCATTTGAAGGAAACTGTTTGGTAAAACGGCTAATGAGTAGCCAAATCTTTTGAATGTTGTATATTAATCACATGTGATTGATGTAATAAGTAATATAATCCTACTTACTAATCACATGTGATTGACATAATAAGTAGCGTGATTCTACTTGTATCCCCCCCATAAAATATTTAAAATAGTTTAAAACATTAGTTAAGGGGTATGAACTCACCTGCAATAAGTGACTGGAATTGAACGGGCTGTTATCGTACGGAAGGATCGGACAAGTGCTTGGTGTCAAGTCAAGACTTAGACACACACAATGATCCTAATTACATATGAAAACATATGTATATAAATAATTAGTGATTATAACACTAATTATACAAGTAATAACATTTAAGCTCGAGGATAACACTTTTGGTCAAGTGCTAGGAGGCTAAAGGGTTGCAACAAAGGAGTGCAATGCCCCTAATGGGAGTTTAAGGTCAAAAGACCATATTCATTGGAGTTTACGGCCTAGGGGAGTAAGCTCCTGTCCGTAAACTCTCAACCAAGGCTTGGAATGGTACATTGAATTACTACAACCTTAGTGGGAATTGTTTCAAGGCCTATGCAAGTGTTTGGGCACCATATTGACTCCTTTGGGGAGTTTACGGCCCAAAGACCCTTTTCCCTTGGAGTTTACGGCCGTAAACTCCCTTGGGAGGGTTCTTATGGTTCTTTCAAGTCTCTATAACAACTAGGAAAGATTCTAGGCTTTAATACTTGGCTTAAGGAAGGTTTATGGCACTAAATGGTACCATTTTATGGAGTCTACGGCCTTGGAACCTTTTGGGCCGTAAACTCCCTCACACATGGGGTTCTAAATGTTTTAGTTAGTCCAAAACTCATCTAGGTACATGGCCTAAGGAAGTGTCTAGGGTGTCCTTTGACCCCTTTATGGGAGTTTACGGCCCAAGAACCACTCTTGGCCGTAAACTCTTCAATACTTGTGCTTTTCTTATGTTTCCTAGGTCCTAAATACATTAAGGTATTTGCCTAAAATAGAGTCCAAGCCTTTGGGGGTGATTAGGGCACTCTTAGCCCTTGAAAAAGGGGTTTACGGCCCAAGAGCATATCCTTGGCCGTAAACTCCTAAAATGTATATGGTTTTGATTGATTTCTAGTCTCTAATGCTCATACATAACATCCTAAGCTAGTTACCTAACAAGGAAATGGGACTAGATGGCCTTTAGGCTTGATTTTGGAGTTTACTCCCCAAGAACGTTCTTGGGCGGTAAACTCCCGGATCTTGTACTTTGGACATGTAAATAATGTTATTAAGCATATAACAAGTATTAAAACACATCTAGGAAAGTAGACTCACAATCTGGGATGAAAACCCGAAGATCCGTGAGAGAGAAATTGGTTTTTATCTAATTGGAATTCAACTAATGAACCAATTTGGTTCAGAATTCTACTTATAGTCCTGAGATTTTTGGCAGAAAATATTCCTATTCTCGGAATGGATTCTAATGATCTAGGGAAATGGAATTACAGTGTTGCACCTAATCCTAGTGCAACCACTCTCCTAATATCTCTTTAGGTGTAAAACCTTGAAAACTGCCAAACTTATTCCATAAGTCTGAATTTTCATTGTAACTGCTCTACTACTATTGGATTGAAATGGTTTGATTAGAATGGAAATTTCGGGTTGTCACACCCAATAGCACATTAGAGCTATTGAAAGTCCTTTTACGTGGAATTGGGTCATAGAAGGCCCAATATCACGTAAGCATATTCCCTTTAGGCCCAAAGATCATGTTAATGGGCTAGCAAGGCCCAACAAGCATGATTTGAAACTTCTAAGCCCAAAGTTTGTAAGTTAGTTCATCATAGTTATCGCGTGTTTATTGAAATGCTTTGGTTTATCGATTTTGTTTTGTTATTGATTCGAGACCGAATCAATTCGTTTTGTAACAACATTTGTTGTTGATAGTGTATTTGCTTTTCTGTTTCGTCGGTAGTCATGGATCTTTTATTTTGTATTAATGACTTAATTTGTTTGAAAATGGAGTTTGGTCCTTTTCATTACCCTCCTTTTATAAAAATAACACTTTTGGTCCTTTTATATAAAAGAATTTCATTTTTAGTCCTTAAAACACTTTTCTTGACACTTTGGTATCATTTATTTGATGAAAACACGATTTTAACCCAAAGTTTACTTAGTTGACAGCTTCAGCCCCTCTAGAATAGTGATTCACGGTTAAGGACCCATTTTTCACAACTTTTACAGTTTTGACCCAAAATCTAAAAAGTTTGCATTTTTGGTCCTTTTTTTATAATGAAAAGAATTTTTGACCCTTATAAACATTTTGCTATGCTAATTACCCCCTATTTTATAGAAAGTTACATTTCCAGCCCCTCAAACTTATAAATTTCGCATTTTGAGGCTTATTGGGCCGAGAAGCCCATAATTAGCCCATTAGGTTAAAATTTACATTTTAAGTCCCTTGAAATTTCTAATATTCAGAAAAATATCTATAGAAACTGTTTTGACCCCTTTTAACCTTCAAGAAACCGTGACTTGTTAAATTTTACCCCAAGTTTGTATTTTTGACATTTTAAGCCCAAAATTGGGTTTTATGTTAAAGTATGTTCATCATAACCGTATAAACTATTTTTCTTGTCTTGTTTAGTGTAAAATAGCTTAAGTGATGTTTATTTCCTTTCTCATGTCTTAGATCTCAGATTTACCTCCTTTTTGGTGACATATTCATCACAAATCACATGAAATCACACACATACATGCATCAAATCACACATAGCATACATATACACATAGATCTACACATTTTCTTGTATTCTCCCCCATAAAACTCATAAAAACCGAAAAGAAAGGGGTATGAAGCTTACCTTGAGTTGTGGTTTCGGTTTTGAAGAAGATTTGGAGAAGTTTGGTGCTATTTTCGGCCCTAGCAAGTTCCTTGGATGGATCTCGAACTTAGTGGGTTCTAAGATGCAAGATCATGAACTTGAATGGATTAAGAGATGATTTTTGATGAAAAGAAGTGAGTTAGATCATAGACTTGTCATCAGCTTACCTTAGATGATGAATTACTTGGTGAAAGCCTCTTGAAACACAAGAAATTTAGAGATTTTTGGATGAAGGAGAGTGGATGATTCTTGAGTGGTTTACAGAGAAATTTGGTTGTGAAGTGTGTGTGTTTCTCTTGCTCTCGGCCGAAGAAAAGAAAGAGAGGAAGAGAGAAGATTGATGAGATGTTTACTTGGAGGTATGGGAATTGCATGGAAAACCATTAAGTAAAAATGAGGTGGCAATGAGAAAGTCAACTCCTCTTTCTCTTGTGGGTTTGGGCCGAAAATGGAGAGGGAAAGAGAGGAGCTTTGGGCTTTGAATGATTAAGCCCATTTCATGGTTAAGTTAGGTGATTTTTGGCCCAAATAAATATAAATATGATTTTTATGACCTATTAGGGCTAAATTTGGTTAGTTATGGCCCAATAAGATCCATTTAGATATTTTATTTCATTCTAGGCCCAATATGGCCCAAAATGTTTAAAATATATGGAAGTGGGTCCAATTAGAGCCCATTCAAGAGGTCTAAGCCCAAGATAGTCCAATTGGAAGCTTATTGGTCCATTGGGCCCAATAAGGAAATCGTAGTCCAAAATGGACTTATACAAGGATTTCTAGGGTTTCCAATTATTTGTTGACTATTTGAAGTGCTTGTATGAAGTGTTTGATTGAAATTCTATTGTTATTGAATAAGCATCTTACATGTTTTCACAATGTCGGTTCACATTTGTTATCATTGTTCAATGTTTACAAGGCATCAAAATTCCTAGTTGTGACAACTAATTTCCCGAAGTTCCTTTTCACTTTAAGTTGATCACATTTATTAACTTGTGTTTGCATGCAAACCTTGTTATGAATCAACTTTTTGTATACTTGATATAACTTGTTGTTATTTATATTTCCACAATCTAACTCTTCTAACTTATTATTGCTGAGCTAACAAGATCCTGGAGATTGACTTATTCTGCAACTTATTATCTTGTACTAACGTTTGTTCTAGTGTTCTTCAAAGTTTTTCTCTAAACAATTGGTATCAGAGCCATAGTGGTTGCTTTCTAAGCAAAACTCTCATTTTGGAAAGCCTTCTATACCATTGAAGCTCATTCCTAAAAAAACAAAAAAAAAACAAGGAAATATGGAACAAGCTTTATCATTGAACATTTCCAATATTGTTGGAGGCTCTAAAAGAGCTCCGATACTCGTTGCAAGTGAATACCACCATTGGTCTTAAAGAATGGAAAGGTATATTAAAAGGCTCGGAAGAGATGTATGGAGATCTGTGGTGATTTTTCCCCATTGTACTTACGGGTCGAAGGCACCAAGGCCAGCCCATTGGTTTGATAACCTGATATTCGTTGATATGCTGAGTATGGGATATATATGCATGCTAATTTTGATATGCTAGTCTGGTAGATCTATAGGACTACCTGTGATATTGCCTGACTATCCGTGTATGTTATTATCTGTTATATGTTGACATATTATGTGGGTTGCGTTCAAGTAGTACTGCTCCGTGTGGTAGCCAACAAACCTAGGAGCAAGCCAGATATGAGTTGAGGGTCGGGGAGGGTATTCCAGACTCATATTGTGGGCTCATGAGCATTTCATATATGAGCTGAGGTCCGGGAAGGGCATGCCAGACTCATACTGAGGGCTTAGTGGTATTCATTCCAAGGACTTATTTGGCTGGGGAGCAAACCATACATAAGCTATGGGATGAGGGCAAGCCAGACTTGTGCTATGGGCTCAGGGGTAGTCAAGTCTGCTAGTTGTGGACCCATTGTATAATGTTAATATATATGTGTTATTTGTTTGTGTGTTGGTACTTTGGTAGAACCAACTAAGCTTTGGGCTTACAGTTTTTGATTATGTTTCAGGTACCTCAGAGGATTGCGGGAAGGCGACGGCGTGATCGTGCACTTCCTTATGTTTTGTTTTATGATTTTGGGAAAACTCTGATATTAAACAAGTTTTGAAAACAATTTGTAAACAATCAATATTTATGGGTTGTTTTAAAAGTTTAAATTTTTCATGCATTTTATGGATGTTACAAGTTGGTATCACAGCCTTGGTTTGAGTGAATTGGAGAAACACTCGTGTAAATCCAGTCTCAAACTAAGGAATAAGATTTTAAAAATGATTTTCTTAAATGGTTTTCAAAATAATCAAGGAGAATGCGATGTGTATGATCAGTCGGAGCCAATAAGCTGACCCCAAATTACCACACTGATATTTGATATTATGATATGCTAGAACAACATGCTTGTGATAGGCTAGGGATCTTCTGGATTTTGCATGATAGAATTTTGTGATTATATGATGCCTGACAGCCTAGGGTTTCTTCTTCAAAGAAATTGACATCATTACTCTAGTTGCTTAGTGTATGCATCTTGGTTGTGCATAACTAAGATTTTATAGCCTGGGAATGTTTGGTTTCGCCTTATTTTCTATTATTGTTTGATGAAGGGCTTAGTGTCACACCCCCAAACCAGAACGGCAGAATCGTTCGAGGGCGGATGACTTTATGTAGTATCATAACAGTTGAATACATAGTAAAGAAAGTAAAACAACCATCATATATATAATTTAATAGTTACATAGTTAAATGATACTTGTTTCAAAACAAATTACAATATGATGTCAAATGAGTTTTTAACCGACACCTTAGTGTCACTTCTCCAAGAGCTGAACTTTACCTGTATTACTGAATACCTGAGAAATACAAGTAGATTTGAAAGAGTAGATCAGCATTTAAACTGGTGAGTTCATAAGTTTTTAATGTCACTATTTGTATAAATTTGAATGAAATTGTTTGTAGATGTTTGAAAACTCCAAGAAAATCCCATATTTCCTACTAGTATAAAAGTAGTCTTCTACCAAGACTCGACTGTTTTGAGTGTTTGCTTCTAGAAATCCAATATTTTTTCATAAATGTGTGGTAGTTTAAAAGTTCCAAAACTGTAATGCAATAGTGTTTTTCATGCCTAGAATAGTAGATTTATGTATGTATAAAATCATTGAGGCAGTTGATAACCCCGTAAATCAACGTGTTTTTAATACTCCATGTGAGTTTTAAACCATGCTATTGACCCATACTGCTTGTAACAACGTTCTTCAGGCGTTGGAATGTTATGACGTTTGTCACCCCAGACCTGCCAGTCTAACTGTAGCTAACAGTTTAGGCGCGGGATTGTGAATCCCGTATAGATCTATACACAAGTATCACGCTCTCCCTATAAGAGAGTATGGTATATAATACAAGACTTTAACTGCATACATGAAAGTACGTGAAGTTGAATGTCTCACAAAACTTAGTATCAAATAGACCTACGCATGAAAAGTCCAATTATTCTTGTATATGAAAGTATTTCCTTGATATAGTACTTATAGTATGTAAAATCTCCTGAATATCTAGTAACAATACCTATTATAGTTTTTTCTAAATGTGTGATTCGTTGTATGATAAACCCTAGTGTAGTGTCGACTTTGTATGTAAATTATAACATTTGTAATAAGATTATTGAACACTTATACTCAAAATATACATAAAGTGTTTGATATTTATATAAAAAAAGTATAGCAAAAGATTGACGTCTTTCACACGGGGATAACCATGTGTGTACTTGTATTCCCCCCCCCCCCTTCTTAAAAGTGTATAAAAGTATTTAAAAAACATTTGAAAACGTAGTTATAGGGGTATGAACTCACTTGGTAGTAGTGAAGAAGGCGAGACGAAAACCGAGCAGAACTTTGACAAGAGAAAGCGGATTTCTCGGGATTCTCGGGAATCTCGGGAACGTAAAACTTCCTTCGGGACTTGGGTATGAAAACTGGGACTTCGGGATATTTATTGCATGCAAAATGGCGTAAAAACGCAAGAGAAGGAGAGAAAATGAGCAATTATGCCCGGAACCCTCGCACCCTTTATATAGGGGCTAGAAACCCTAGGTACGCGGGGCGTACCTCCGGGTTACATTGGGTGTACCGGACGTCATGCATGATGCACTTCGGATGGGAGGTCTGATGGGAGAGCATGTGGTCGATGGGACGAGGTTCCTATCCTCTGGTACGCAGGGGGTAATCCTTTACGCGGGGTGTAAATGGATTTTCCCAACTTCTAAATTTCGAAACTTTTGCGTACGATCTCCGATTTTGGCACTCTTTATATCCACGCGTAGGTGAGACTGTACTCTAAAACGTTCATTTAGACTCTGTCATCTAGTTTTGAATTTACTTTCAATAATACATTTTTAACAGGACGGGACACGAAAGTCCATTTAAAATCCATAACTTCTTCATCCGATGTCCGTTTTCGACAGACTTTTCTCCGTTGTGCTATTATTGTTGAGGACTTTGTTTCTCGTTTTGATTTTTTCGGTCAAAAATCTCTCGATGTCTATTTTGAGTTTTTAGCTGTCTACTGCTTTGTCCGAAACTTATAAAAATCATAACATCATTTTTATAATTCGGATTTGAGTGTTCTTTATATTTTTTGAAACCTTATTACGATATCTATCATTTTATGAAATCCAGTAGAGACTTTTGAAGATTTTATTTTTGACGATAATTTCATTATATCAAAAGAGATTACAATTCTTGACTTTTAGGTCATTACATTGATTCGAAATATCGGGTTGTCACATCATCCCCCCGTTAGAGGGAAGTTCGTCCCGAAATTGAATGTAAGATAAATATTTGTGGGGTAGGGAACGAGATGCGGGTACTTTTGTTTCATCTGATCTTCGTGCTCCAAAGTGTATTCAGGTCCCCGCTTTGCATTCTAGCGGACCTTCACAATGGGTATGCGACTTTGTTTTGTTCTTTTAATTTCCCTATCCATGATCTCAATTGGTTCCTCTATAAAGTGGAGACTCTCGTTGATTTCAATTTCGTCTAGAGGGACGACGAGGGTCTCATCGGACAAACATTTCTTCAAGTTTGACACATGAAATGTAGGATGTATGTTATTGAGTTCCTATGTAGTCGAAGTTTGTATGCTACCGGGCCGATCCTTGCAAGGATCTCGAATGGTCCAATATACCTTGGGTTCAGTTTCCCACATTTTCCGAAACGTATTAACCCTTTCCAGGGCAAGACCTTCAATAGCACTCGGTCCCCAACCTGAAATTTCACGGGCTTCATCCTTTTCTCCACATAACTCTTTTGTCTGTCTCTTGAAGCCTTTAGTCGTTCCCGAATGGAGCAACTTTAATGCTGGAGTGATAGCTATTGTTGTACGAGAACTCGACTAGTGGCAAATAGGTATCCCATGCCTTACCAAAATCGATTACACAAGCTCTTAGCATATTTTCCAAGGTTTGTATGGTCCTCTCACTTTGACCGTCGGTTTGTGGATGGTAAGCGGTACTCATGTCTGGTCTCGTTCCTAGAGATTTTTGCAGCGACTGCCAAAATTGCGAGGTGAACCTACTATCTCTGTCGGAGATAATGGATATTGGTACACCATGCAGTCGTATAATCTCTCGGATGTATGTTCGAGCTAGCTTCTCCATCTTGTCGGTTTCCTTTATTGGTAGGAAGTGTGCGGATTTTGTTAATCTATAGACAATCACCCAGATGGTGTCCAGTCTACCTGCAGTCTTGGATAATTTAGTTATGAAATTCATGGTTATCCGCTCCCACATCCACTCGGGTATTTCAGGCTGTTGAAGTAATCCCGAGGGCTTTTGGTACTCTACCTTGACTTTGGCGCAAGTCAGACACTTGCCCACATAGGTAGTGATCTCTTCTTTCATGTTTGGCCACTAATACAATTTCTTGATGTCCAGATACATCTTTTATGAACCTGGATGCACGGAGTATCGAGTCTTATGAGCCTCATTCATGACCACGTCTCTGAATCCAACAAACTTCGGTGTCCAGATCTGATCCACGAAGTAACGAACTCCGTCACCCTTGACTTCAAGATTCTTATCCATTCCCCTTAAGGATTCACCCGTCACATTCTCTGTTTTCAAGGCTTCCCTCTGAGCCTCCTTGATTTGTGTGGATAGGTGTGAATGGATCGTCATGGTTAAGGATTTCACTCGGTGACCCGAGTATTCCTTTCGACTAAGAGCATCAGCTACTACATTCGCTTTTCCTGGATGATAACGAATTTCACATTCGTAGTCATTCAACAGTTCAACCCATCGTCTTTGACTCATTTTGAGTTCCCTTTGATTGAGGATGTGTTGAAGGCTCTTATGATCGGTAAAGCTTGTGCATTTAGTGCCATAGAGATAGTGTCTCCAGATCTTTAGCGCGAAAACGAATGCTCCCAGTTCGAGGTCGTGTGTAGTGTAGTTGACCTCGTGCATCTTGAGTTGTCTCGAGGCGTAGGCGATGACCTTTCCTCGTTGCATTAGAACACATCCAAGACCTTGATTAGATGCATCACAGTAGACCACGAAGTCTTCTGTTCCTTCTGGTAAGGACAATATAGGTGCGCTGTATAGTTGTTGCCTCAGTGTTTGGAATGCAGCGTCTTGTCTTTCTTCCCCATTGAAAGTTACACCCTTCTGGGTCAAGGTGGTAAGTGGTTTATCAATCTTCGAGAAGTTTTTTTATAAAACTTCGATAATTGCGAGCAAGGCCCAAGAATTGTCGGATTTCCGTTGGGGTTCTGGGAGCAGACCAGTTCTCGATTGCCTTGATATTGGAAGGGTCCACATGTATCCCATCTTTGCTAACCACGTGACCTAGGAAATCTACTTTCCGGATCCAAAATTCTCACTTTAAGGATTTTGCATATAGCTTCTCTTTTCTTAGCGTTTCCAAGATTTGTCGGAGGTGTTGACCATGTTCCTCTTTACTCTTCGACTAAATGAGTACATCATCTATGAACACGATTACAAATTTGTCCAGGAATGAACGACACACTTGGTTCATTAAGTCCATGAACACCGCCGGTGCATTTGTTAATCCAAAGGGCATCACTACGAACTCGTAGTGACCATAATGAGTTCGAAAGGCTGTTTTGGGAACATCTCCTTCCAGGACTCGTAGTTAATGATATCAGCATCTCATATCAATCTTTGAGAAATAATTTTCTCCTTGGAGTTGGTTGAACAAGTCATCAATGCGTGGTAGGGGATATCGGTTCTTAATAGTGAGCTTGTTGAGTTTTCGGTAATCGATGCACATGCGGAAAGATCCATCCTTCCTCATTACGAATAGGACTGGTGCTCCCCAAGGTGAGAAGCTCGGCCTGATGAATCCTTTGATGAGTAGTTCTTTTAATTGGCTGGATAATTCCTGCATCTCAGCTGGAGCTAGACGATACGACGACTTAGCTACTGGAGTAGCTCCAGGAATTAAATCGATCCTAAACTCGACTTGTCGTTCTGGTGGAACTCCTGGAAGCTCTTCAGGGAAGACATCGAGAAAATCGCAGACTTCTGGAATGTCTTTGATGTCATTCGTTTCTTTTTCCTTATCTACCACGTGGGCTAAGAAGGCATGGTACACCTTATGCATGTATTTCTGGGCTTTGACGCAAGAGATGATTTGTAAATTGGTATCAGGTTTGTCACCATAAATGAAAACAGTTTCGCCGTTTGGCAGATTTAGGCGAATGACCCTTTCGTGACACAGTGTATCGGCATGGTGTAGGCCTAACCAATCCATACTGATGATGACATCAAAGCTCTTTATAGTGATCGGTATTAGATCGATTTGCAATGAATGTTCGTTTAGAATTAGTGTGCAACCTATGTACATATTGTCACACCCCAAAACCGGAATGGTGGAAACGTTCTGGAGTGGATGACGTCATGTCAAGTATCACAACATATGCAGTATAGTAATCAAAGTACAACAACCCTTGCATTAATAGTAATAGTTTTACATGGTTTACATTACATAGAAAACATCAAGTAATACAAGTAATAATATAGGTGCAACTTGGTACGAAACCGTCTTCAACAAAAGCCCCTGAAATGTACCTGTCTATTGCTGACCTGAGAAAACAAGTTATTTGAAAGCGAGTATCATAATTTTTACAAATGTTGGTGAGTTTATAAGTATTTAGTGTCATTTTATCCAAATAAATTTATATAAGTAGTAGTTTTAAAGTATACAGTGAATTAGAGTCCTTACCAGAAAATCCTATATTTTCTAATTAAAAGCAGTCTTCTACCAAGACTAGACAGAGTTATGTTGTAAAAACTAATTTTCCCTTAAACACTACCATTATCAAAATGTGGTATTGATTTTTAAAGAAAGTAGGAGAATATCAGGGAAAATAACATATGCCTCAGCAGTGAAGACTGCTGACTAAGGCAAAAAGAAATCATAGACTCCAGGAGAGTATCGAATGAACGGTACGCCTGGCTCAGTCTAACAAAAGGGAGACACAGACCCCAGACGGTATCAAATGAAAGATACGTCTACAAATGTCTAAAAACAGTGAACATAGACCCCAGACAGTATCAACTGAATGATATGTCTAGCAAGGTCTAAAAGTAGTGAATACAATGAATATAGTGTTAAAACCCATTACCTTAAGGCCGTGAATTATAAGGTAACCCCGAGATACTCGTAACCATACTGATAGACACTAGAGAACTTGACACCCTGCAAGCGTCGGTATGAATATGACATTTGTCACCCCTTGGCTTGGTAGGCCGTGGACTGTAGCTAGCAGTCAGAGTGCGGGGGTGTCAATCACGTATAGATCTATACACACAATGTCCGCTCTCCCTACAAGAGACTCTCGTTACCAACTTGACAACGGAGAAGGCTGTGTACTGAAGATGTATCTCGTGTAGTGAGATTTGATGTAAAATACTGGACTAATGATAGAGACTCACAACTAAACTGACTAATGTAAACCTATATGTCTATGATTGTATACATAATATATAAGTAATGATCAAACAACCTTCGGACGGACATCCGATCCCACCAGACCACATCTCAACGAAGAAAAGGAAATAGGGCGAACAAGCCTTCCTAAGTCCTTTAAGCATTTTATATATATATATATATATATATATATATATATATATATATATATATATATATATATATATATATATATATACACACAAGCACAGGTATGCATTTAACTAAGTAGAAGTGTTTCACAAAGTATAAGTGTTAACAAGTAGGAGCGTATCGTGAAGTAGAAGCATATCGTGAAGTATAAGCGTATTGTGAAGTAACAACGTATCGTGAAGTAGGAGTGTATCGTGAAGTAGAAGCGTATCGTGAAGTATAAGCATATTGTGAAGTAGGAGCGTATTGTGCAGTATAAGTGTATCGTGAAGTATAAGTGTATTGTGAAGTAAAAGCGTATTGTGAAGTAGGAGAGTGAACAGGTATAAGTGAAGTAGAAGTGTTAACAAGTATAAGTGAATCACGAAGTGAAAGCGTTATCAAGTAGGAGTTTAAACTTAGTAGAAGTGAAGCAGTAGTATCTTAGCCAAGAAGGAGTATAAAAACGTGGGAGAAAACTTTGATAAAAATCTTTAGGAAAACCTTTATACTTAAGAAAATCATGATTTGGTATTCTTTTGTAAAATAAGTTTGTAAACAAGTTTGTAAGCCTTTAAAAATCCTTAGAAAAACATTCATAAACGCATTTGGTTATAACTTTGATAAAGAGTATAACTAAAGATTTGAACAAGTGAAGACATTCTAGGAAAAACATTTACAGTATCAATTTGGTAAAACAGTCAACAGTGTAATAAATCCTTGTGCATGCGGGTTATCAATCACATGTGATTGATATGATAACTGGCATGTTTAACTTGTATTCCCCCCCCCCCATAAAAGCATGTAAAAACATTTAAAAGGTTCATTCAGGTGTATGAACTCAGCTGATGTAAGTGGATCCGACGAAGGTGCCGGTTGGGTGCTCGGTGTCAAGTAAAGACTTGGACACACTTAGTGACCTATTAACATATGATAACATATGTTTACATACAATTAGTACATATAATACTAATTAAACAAGTATACACATCCTAAAGTGCGGAAAACACCTTGGTTAAGTGCTTGGAGTGTCCCGGGTAACACTGAAGGGTGTGTATGGCTTGGATAGGGAGTTTACTCTTCAAGAGTAAACTCTTTATAGAGTTCACGGCCCTGGGACTAACTCCCCATGAGTTTACGGCCGTAAACTCATGGTGAGGGTGTTTCTAATTTGGGTTGAAAATCTACCCGCTACTGCCGTTAAACGGGGCTTTTGGTCGCACTCGATTTAGTGGTCGTATGTTGACTTAGTTGAAACTAAAATTTTTCAAGGGAAAAATTTGGGGTGTTTCTAAATTATTTCAACCTTCAAGAAGTCATTCAAAAAGTCCCAATTAAATTAACCAGTCCAAAAGTTAACGGACAGTTAAATAAAACGAGGCTTGTTAACGGAAGAAGGGGTTAAAAATGACGGAATAAATTTCGGGTTGTCACATCATCCCCCTGTTAGAGGGAATTTCGTCCTGAAATTCAGGTTTAGGCAAGGAAGTAGGTATGAATGACCGAGTAGAGGCAGGAGGGTACTTCCTATTCGGTTTGTCCTCGCACTCCCAAGTGAACTCTGGCCTGTGTCTGTCATTCCAACAAACCTTCACCTATGGGATGCGGATTCCGTCTCGTGTAGTTAGCGATTTCCTACAGGTATGTCTACGAAGCTAGGGTTCTTAATGGTTTCTATCAAGATGAGTGGGATACGAAGGGTGACGTCGGGCAAACACTTATCAAGTCTAAGTAGTGGTTCGGTTTGGGGTGAAACTTGTGGAATTTCCGAAAGTAGTAGTGGTCTGACGAGGGTTGGACCGATGTCCGTGAGGATTCTCGGATGGTCCTAAGCTCTCGGAAGGGTAGAGCTTTTCAGTACTTAGAACATAGTGTACTTCTATGGCAAGATCATTACTAGCGTGATCGCCATTCCGAAGTTCCTAACATTCTCTCTCATACTGGAAGTGTAGTCCTTCAGGTTGTTTCTAGATCATCGGATGGATTGCGTGCCTATTGGTATCTGTTTGCTGTAAAGTGGCTATCTCAATCTTGTGCAAAATGAACCTGCACTAATGAATATTGAGATATTCCTAATGGAAAACCTGAGGGTCGGGGAGATAGGGTTTCACCAGACGAGTGTTGGACTATCTCAGGAGGTGGTTGTACTATTTCTGTGTGAGATAGTATTCGTGGAACACCTGATAGTCCAATGAATCTTGTAAGACATGCCCTAATTTCCAAGGTGTTAGTTTATTCTAGTGCGGAAAGTGCTTGCTCTTGTATAACCCATCGATTAACACCTGGACTGGTGTCAAGTCTATAATCTCTTCGGGATCTGGGTTATAAGGCTTAACGCAACTACTTTCGCACTTTGATCAAGTATTCTTGGCTGCGAAGGTTATCCTGTGGTTCTCAGTATTCTACTGTTCACTTCGGAGAATGAAGTCTATCGTCTACAGGGCGACGGCGATTTCCTCCACGCGAGAGGGCGGAGGATCCTAGGCACTATTCGTCAGTAGCGGGGTGGACGAAGTGCCTGAGTAGTGCGAACATCTTCGGCAACTACTCTTCCGTAGGTTCTGAGTTTTCCCGGTCTAGGTCAAATCTTGTGAGTATAGGGTTCCATCACTCGGAACTTTAATCTCCTCATCCATTCTTCTCAGAGTTTAATTTATCGCAGCTCTCGGATTTCCGGGATATTCGCTACGATGCTTAATTCGGGGGATTAAGCGTAAATGGATGGTCGTAGTCAATTTCCTTGACTCTTACGACTCAGACTTCTTTACCAACCGAGGGTGCTTAGCTACTATGTTGGCTTAACCGGGATGACAACCAACTTCGGATCTGTGGTCATTATAGTAGCTCAACCCGCAAGGTTTCTCTTGACTCTAGCTCCCGTTCCATTGGATAGGATGAAGGGTCTTTCTGGGGGACCTACGGAGTATGCTTCGGGTGGTTATCGTCTTCTGGAATTCTTGTAGTGTATTTTGCTTCGGTTTCTATCTGTCTAAGGAGGGTTGGTTAACAGTGCGCGGTACCCCTCTCTTGGGTACTTCGGAAGGTTTGAAATAAGGGTGACGACTGACGGATCGCATTAGTCTTTATTATTTTTATTTTGTTTAGGTTCGGAAGAACCTTTATTTGCCGAATGACTATGGAGAAAGTTCTTTTTACACAGCACTAAGGATTTACACATGGTTGCATGAAGTCAAACCATGATCGATAGAGGCGTCGAAGCTGGCATACATCGACATGACATAGAATGAGGATCGATAGGGTCATGTTCCGAACAGGCACACAAGTTCTAGGTGTCTCGAGTTTCGTCCCGTGTATCACTGTCGCGGATACTTGGACCGGAACTATAGAGGGTCCCGAGTGTTTCTGAGTAGAGTACCTTTTTATGAATGGATTCTCACGAGGAATTTCTATAATCACCTCACATATACTAGTCATGTATAATTAAGGTGGGGACGACTGTTGACTGAGCGACTCTGCCTTAAATCCACAACCAAACAAGGAACATGAAATGAGGCGGCCTTCACTCACTCTAGGTCTATCCATCTCAATTATACATGGCCGTAACGTATATATTTAGCCATTATAGTTTTACCTGATGAAATTTTTAAATTTTATAACAGTGCTACGACTTTCGCCTTAATGGGGTAAAATTAGCCCCCCCTTTTTTTTATGTTCTCGGTTAGTTATCTGAGATTGAGAGACGTACCAAAATCTACCGTTTTCCTTGATGCTTCTCCCTAAGCATTATAGTTAGACTCCTCCTGTGTCCTTGTCTTTTCCTTCGGTTGGGCAGTCCTTCTTGAAGTGTCCAATCTCACCACATAGACGGCAAACTGGATTGGCCGCCACATTGGTGGTTGATGTAATAAACTCAACCGGGGTTCTGCAGACGCGAGCAATATGCCCCATCATGTGGCACCTAGCACAATAGAGCTCCCGGCATACACCATGATGATGGTAGCTACACTTGCTGCAGTGGGGAAGGTTTCCTAGGTATGGTCTCCTAGGTGTAGGGATGGAAGGGTTGGCAGGGATGTTGACTGTCTCAGCTCGTTGCCCTTCGGAAGGTCCTTGAGCCGACGTACTTCCCTTCTCGATCTTGATCTTTCTCTTCAGTGGATTTAGTTGAGGTTCTTGGGTGACTGGGTATGCAGAGGTTGGTTGTTGTTGTCTATTACTAGGATCGGAATTTCCGATAGGGCTCTTGCTAACATTGGCATTGTTAGCATTCAGTTGAGCCAGGACAGCTGCTACGGCTGCCGAGACTGCAGCTTGGAACATAGCTTCATCGAATAGGAGAATCGGTTTCTTGCCAGCGGATGGGTTACGCTTCTTCGGAGGCATGGTTTTTCCTACACGGAAAGGAACACAAGCTGATGAGAGACGATGGTTAACCCTGGACATATCTATCCTTACTATGTTAGGCCTAAATTTTTCCCGTGCTTCGGGTATTGTTTGTCTGAGTGTCGACCTACATCCCTATGATGTAGTCTGGGTATCAAGGTAGAAGTATGAGTATCGGGAAAAGCCATAAGGTTTCACTCTCCGGCCTGGAAAGATTTGAGAACAGTTCGGAACGAAGACCGCGGGAAGAAAAGGATCATGAAGACTTATGGCTAAACAACTTCAACAGAGGTGTGGGGATCCGCTCTAATTGTATTACTTGCAACGGGAAAAGGCGATTTACCTAACACATCACGTGAGTAGTGTAACCACTAACTCACTAAATTGTATTATTTTATGGGTGTATTAGCGTGACGAACACGAGGAAAAGACACTTCCCGGGTTCCATGTACTGACTCCCTCTGTCCTTCTCGTATCCCTGACCGGGACCGGCGTTGGTTTCCTTCGGGTAGTTACTTAGGGTTATTTTCTCGTGAAAACATATTGAATTCCTATTCCGCCTTTCTTCCGAACTCGACTCTGGGTGTCATCACTTAATGATGGATGACTGAAAATCTCGGAAGTTTAGGCGAATTTCCCACCATGTCCCTAAAAAGATATAGGCACTTGGTGAATTCAATAGTCTCGACCTAGTTCATTTATTTCCGAACCAGAAATCTTCTCAATGAACCTCTTCTGGGTCTGAATCAACTCTTCTGTCAAGCACTGAAGGGGATAGGTTTTTCTACAGGGTTCGTGCGAGAATGGAAATGTCTAAAGAATCCTAAGAGATTATTAACATTTCACTGAGCGATCCATATCGAGTCCTACTACAATTACATAGGGCACACAAATTATACGTAACATAGATCCGATAGGCCTTCGAATATGTGATACTACTCTATATCTATATCCAAACAAGGAAAAGGAAATATGGCGAAACCACACATTCTTAGTCTATGGGTTCCTTATTATATATAACCATGGAAGTATACCCTTTATAATTGTAAGTATATCAGTAAGGATCTTTTTAGTTCTTCACACAAGGTTGTCTATGAATCCTAAAATACCCCTATGGTATTTTAATTTATTGTTTGTTTCTTATCTTCTGAATATGATTCTGGAATTAATGTGAGTCTTTCAGTATTCCAAAATACTCCCATAGTATTTTAAACTTTATGTTTGGCTCTAGCATTCCTAGTTGGTAAGTTTCAGACATGTTGCAACACCACTATCACTCCCAAGAACACGTTCATCGCATCTCGAATAAATGTAGTTGATCAGGTTACATTTATTGCAGCTTACGATTACATAACTGCCCATGTTTGACGGTAATGCTCAACATCCGAAGACTTTTATTCTTGTTCTTCTTGTGATACTTGTGTTCGAGTGTTTAGATTCTGGATGTTCTTATACTTTGGTAAAATATAGTTATATTTTAAAGTATAATTCTTGGTCAGAGTGTTTTATCCCTATATATTTATAGGCTGTATATCTTTTATGAATTGATATACATACCTCAATATAAACATTGCTCCGATACCAATCTGTCACGCGCCAAAACCGGAATGGTAGAAACATTCTGGAGTGGATGACGTCATGTCAAGTATCACAACATATGCAGTATAGTAATCAAAGTACAACAACCCTTGCATTAATAGTAATAGTTTTACATGGTTTACATTACATAGAAAACATGAAGTAATACAAGTAATAATATAGGTGCAGCTTGGTATGAAACCGTCTTCAACAAAAGCCCCTGAAATGTACCTGTCTATTACTGACCTGAGAAAACAAGTTATTTGAAAGCGAGTATCAGCATTTTTACAAATGTTGGTGAGTTCATAAGTATTTAGTGTCATTTTATCCAAATAACTTTATATAAGTAGTAGTTTTAAAGTATACAGTGAATTAGAGTCCTTTCCAGAAAATCCTATATTTTCTAATTAAAAGCAATCTTCTACCAAGACTGGACAGAGTTATGTTGTAAAAAGTAATTTTCCCTTAAACATTATCATTATCAAAATGTGGTATTGATTTTTAAAGAAAGTAGGAGAATATCAGGGAAAATAACATATGCCTCAGCAGTGAAGACTGCTGACTAAGGCAAAAAGAAAGATACGTCTAGCAAGGTCTAAAAACAGTGAACACAGACCCCAGACAGTATCAACTGAATGATACGTCTAGCAAGGTCTAAAAATAGTGAATACAGTGAATACAGTGTTAAAACTTGTTACGTTAAGGCCATGAATTATAAGGTAACCCCGAGATACTCGTAACCATACTGATAAACACTAGAGAACTTGACGCCCTGCAAGCGTCGGTATGAATATGACATTTGTCACCCCTTGGCCTGGTAGGCCGTGGACTGTAGCTAGCAGTCAGGGTGCGTGGGTGTCAATCCCGTATAGATCTATACACACAATGTCCGCTCTCCCTACAAGAGACTCTGGTTACCAACTTGACAACGGAGAAGGACGTTTATTGAAGATGTATCTCGTCTAGTGAGATTTGATGTAAAATACTGGACTAATGATAGAGACTCAGAACTGAACTGACTAACGTAAACCTATATGTCTATGCTTTTATACATAATATATAAGTAATGATCAAACGACCTTCGGACGAACATCCGATCCCACCAGACCACATCTCAACGAAGAAAAGGAAATAGGGCGAACAAGCCTTCCTAAGTCCTTTAAACATTATTTATATATATCTATACAAGCACAGGCATGCATTTAACTAAGTAGAAGTGTTTCACAAAGTATATGTGTTAACAAGTAGGAGCGTATCGTGAAGTAGAAGCATATCATGAAGCATAAGCGTATTGTGAAGTAAGATCGTATCGTGAAGTAGGAGTGTATCGTGAAGTAGAAGCGTATCGTGAAGTATAAGCGTATCGTGAAGTAGGAGCGTATTGTGCAGTATAAGTGTATCGTGAAGTATAAGTGTATTGTGAAGTAAAAGCATATTGTGAAGTAGGAGAGTTAACAAGTATAAGTGAAGTAGAAGTGTTAACAAGTATAAGTGAATCACGAAGTGAAAGCGTTATCAAGTAGGAGCTTAAACTAAGTAGAAGTGAAGCAGTAGTATCTTAGCCAAGATGGAGTATAAAAACATGGGAGAAAACTTTGATAAAAATCGTTAGGAAATCCTTTATACTTAAGAAAATCACGATTTGGTATTCTTTTGTAAAATAAGTTTGTAAACAAGTTTGTAATCCTTTAAAAATCCTTAGAAAAACTTTCATAAACGCATTTGGTTATAACTTTGATAAACAGTATAAGTAAAGATTTGAACAAGTAAAGACATTCTAGGAAAAACATTTACAGTATCAATTTGGTAAAACAGTCAACAGTGTAATAAATCCTTGTGCATGCGGGTTATCAATTACATGTGATTGATATGATAATTGGCATGTTTAACTTGTATCCCTCCCCATAAAAGCATGTAAAAGCATTTAAATGGTTCATTCAGGGGTATGAACTCAGCTGATGTAAGTGGATCTGACGAAGGTGCCGGTTGGGTGCTCGGTGTCAAGTAAAGACTTGGACACACTTAGTGACCTATTAACATATGATAACATATGTTTACATACAATTAGTACATATAATACTAATTAAACAAGTATATGCATCCTAAAGTGTGGAAAACACCTTGGTTAAGTGCTTGGAGTGTCCCGGGTAACACTAAAGGGTGTGTATGGCTTGGATAGGGAGTTTACTCTTCAAGAGTAAACTCTTTATAGAGTTCACAGCCCTGGGACTAACTCCCCATGAGTTTATGGATGTAAACTCATGGTGAGGGTGTTCTAGGATGCTAAAAGGTCTCATATCACTTGTAGATTTATGCTAAGTCCAAATATAATGCACATGAGTGGATTTAAGGCATCTAAATGGACCAAATAGGAGTTTACAGATGCAAGCTCCTATATGCATGTTCTTTTGGTCTTTTAAGGACTTAAATGATACAGAATAAAATCCTATGCATTTTTCCAAGTCAAATGGGGAGTTTAGGGCATCATTTGGGCACTTTCTAGGAGTTTACGGCCCATGGACCAATTCTATGGGAGTTCACAGTCGTAAACTCCTATTCCCTTGGTTTCTTTAATGTTTAAAGCATTTACACTAATGGGATTGCTTCTAGACATTTTTCCAAGACCATAGGAAGTGTTTGTGGGCATTTCTAACACATAAAATTGAGTTTACTCCCCATGAAGGGGAGTTTATGGCCCAAGCATGTTCTTGGGTAGTAAACTCAAGTTTACTCTCCAAAAACTCATTTCAAGGTGTTCTAAGTCCGAATGTGTAAGTTTACAAGTCATATCTAAGCCTTGGGGGCAATTTGGAGGGGTTTTGGGGCTTAAAAACCCCATTTAGGGGTGTTCACGGTCCAAGAGTGTTCTTGGGCCGTAAACACATAATGTTGCCCCTATTTTATGTCTTAAACTCGAATTTGCATGATAGATAAGCTATACAACAAGTTAGGATAGTTTACCTACTAGTTTGGGGCTCAAAACGGGCGTTTTTGGCTCGAAAAACAAGTTGTAGAGAGAAAGTGTAGAGAGAGGGTGAAAAGGGTGGAAATGAAGTCCACTCCCCCTTATATAGGGGCTTGACTTGAGGCTCAGTGGAAATCTACCCGATACTGTCGTTAAACGGGGCTTTTGGTCGCACCCAATTTAGTGGTCGTATTTTGACTTGGTTGAAACTAAAATTTTTCAAGGGAAAAATTTGGGGTGTTTCTAATTTATTTCAACCTTCAAGAAGTCATTGAAAAAGTCCCAATTAAATTAACTAGTCTAAAAGTTAACGGACAGTTAAATAAAATGAGGCTTATTAACGGAAGAAGGGGTTAAAAATGATGGAATAAATTTCGGGTTGTCACACATATCGTTTGTGCTTTTTGTTCTACCGTTTGCCATTTCTATTGTAAATAACTTATTGAGTGATTGAGGGTTCTGTTTTAGTAAGTGTTTGAATTTATTACTCACGAAACTCCCCTCCGCATCACAATCAAAGAGTATGCACGCATAAGCGTTATTTAGGAGAAACGTACCTGTAACCACCATGGGATCAGCTATTACTTTGTTCTGCCCTATTGCCAACACTTTTCTTATGTTGCCAGCTTTCCTTGCCTTAGGGCAATCTCTCTTGTAGTGTCCAGCCTCACGACAACCATAACACGCCTGGCCCACGCCGACTCTAGGTACTTGGGTGATTGGTCGTGTCGGTGCCTTAAAGAACGGGCAGTGTGACCTTTCCTATTGCACTTGTTGCAGTGCATCTCCCAACAAATTCTGTTATGATGGAAATTGCATTTTCGCACTTTGGTAGGTTCCCAGCATATTGTTTTGCTGGTGTAGAGGTACCAGGAAGAGTGGTGGGAGTAGTAGCAGCATGGACTGCAACTATTTGTTGCTTCTTGGAAGGTGCCTGTGAAAATTGACTCTTCCACTTGTTCCAAAACTTCTTCTTATTATTGTTGTTGGTAGTGTTGTTGTTGTTGTTTCCTATGGGTTGCTCCGGAACAGCATTCGCGAAGCCTTGGCAGACTCCATGGTCAACGAGAGTTTGTGCTAACTATTTGGCACTATCGAAAGTGACTGGTTTGGAAGCCAGCACACTTCCTTGGATATGGGGTGACAGTCCCCAGATATATCTCTCGATCTTCTTGCTCTCTAGAGAAACCATCCCTAGGCAAAGGATTGTGAAATCACTAAACCTATTGGTATAGGTTGTAATGTCCGAGCCTACCATAGTAAGGCCCCAAAGTTCCTGCTTTAGTTTTTGTAGTTCGCCCCTTGGACAGTACTCTTGCATTAACATTTGCTTTAGGTTCTCCTAGCCCATAGAATTAGACACTACCAGAGTTAGTGACTTGACATGGCCATTCCACCACGTTAGAGCTCTCTCGGAGAATGTACAAGCAGCAAACTTTACCTTGCTTACTTCCAGACATGCACAGATCTCGAAAACTGCTTCTGTTTTCTCTATCCACTGCGATAGAGCCATTATCTCTCCGGATGCATTAAAAGATATGGGCTTGCTATTGGTGAAGTCCTTGAAGGTGCAATCCCCTGAACGACCCTGACGTTGGCCATTTGTAGAGTTATTTACTCCCCCTCCGGAACCATTATTACACATATAGGCCATTGCCGCTGTCACTGCAGCTGTTACAGCAGCTATGAAGGCGACATTATCCGTTGATGGAGGTGGTGGTGGTGGAGGTGTTGCGTTGTTGACACGGCATGTAGATCTACGGGGCGGCATCGTGCTCTAATGAAATATAATGAAGACCATAATTCTTTAATGATTTGAAGTCATGTGTTAATGAATTTGCTATTTTCATCAATTTATGAATTTAACTGACCCACCTAAGGTTATAGAGCTTGATTCATAATAAAAGTTTGTATAGTGATAGATAAACTTATGAATCTGAGTGGTATTCAAAAAATTAACACTTAAAGGAATTTCTTCATATATATTAAACATATGTTGAGTTACATTTTGATGTTAGGAAAATTTCGACCCTTCTATGGATCTCCGATACAGAAGTTAAAGAAAAGTAAGACTTTTAGCCGAGTTCCTATTCTATACCAAAATTTTTGGGATTCGGGCTAGTACTACTTGCGACGTAGGTTGCGCTTGGAGCTCGACTCTGTGTCTGATTGCTTTGCTTACATAAGACGCCTATCGAAAACGGCTTGTTGTTCCCTCATTTCCCTTATCCTAGAGAGGGTTGCAATCAGTTGCGCCTGGAATGTGTCGGTGCAGAGTTGGCTATCATCCTGCAACCTGTCTATTCAACGGATATCGGAAGTGTGAACTTGTACTTCCACGTTGACTTTCACGAATCCGGTTTGCTTGAACCACAGATTGATAGGACTGGTTGACTAGTTTTCCCACTATGACTGGGAGTGCTCGGTCGGCTGAACCTCCACCCCCGACGTCGTAGAAGTCCCGAAACATTCCCTAGGGAGGGCGTAATCCCTGCTGTCGGCTCCAATAGTGAATGTGACTTCCCCAAATGGGAGTTGGTCCCTGAAAGTTTCCCCTAAATGCGGGAGGTTGAGCGACTAGTATGTTGATTACTTCTGGCTCTGAGTCTGTCCCAAAGTGTTCTCCTTCCTCCAACTCTATAGGTTCCTCCTCTTCTACGGGGTCCTCCTCTACCCATACTCCATTGCTCTGATTCGGGTAGTAGGGATCCCCAGGTGGATAGAATCCAACCATTTCGACTGTACGAGAATAGAGATATGAGAATTGTCTAAAATCTAAAACATGTAAATCTAAACATGTAGATTAAACTACTCAAATTACCAAATACTCCTATAGTATTTAAATTTGTATGTTTGATACTAGTGTTATTTTGGTAAGTTTTGACTTGTTGCTCACTATGACCATTCCTCGACATACATTAGTCCGATCTTGGATAAATATAGTTGATCGGGATATATTCGTCCCAAATCTGATTACATATTCTGTGGCCTAGTCGTAGTGTCCAACTTGTCTTAATACTTCTTGTATACTTCTAACTATGAAAATAAATCGTTGTATGCATGTATTTGTGCTTTTACGACCCAAATAATTTAAGTTAAATGAAATGCGGTTCAGGTGTAAAAACATTTTGTCGGAGACTTTTAGTCCCTATGCATTTATAGTTTGTATATCTTATGTGGTTCGATATACTTAGTTCACTATAAACAATGCTCTGATACCAATCTGTCACACCCCCAAACCAAAACGGCGGAATCGTTCGAGGGCGGATGACTTTATGTAGTATCGTAACAGTTGAATTCACAATAAAGAAAGTAAAACAACCATCACATATATAATTTAAAAGTTACATAGTTAAATGATACTTGTTTCGAAACAAATTACAATATGATATCAAAATGAGTTTTAAATCGACGCCTTAGCGTCACTTCTACAAGAGCTGAAGTTTACCCGTATTACTGAATCCCTGAGAAATACAAGTAGATTTGAAAGAGTAGATCAACATTTAAGTTGGTGAGTTCATAAGTTTTTATTGTCAATGTTTGTATAAATTTGAATGAAATTGTTTGTAGATGTTTGAAAAATCCTACAAAATCCCATATTTCCTACTAGTATAAAAGTAGTCTTCTACCAAGACCCGACTGTTTTCAATGTTTGCTTCTAGAAATCCAATATTTTTCCATAAGTGTGTGGTAGTTTAAAAGTTCCAAACTGTAATGCAATAGTGTTTTTCATGCCTAGAATAGTAGATTTATGTATGTATAAAATCACCGAGGCATTTGATAACCCCGTAAATCAATGTGTTTTTAATACTCCATGTGAGTTTTATAACCATGCTATTGACCCAGACTGCCTGTAACAACGTTCTTCAGGCGTTGGAATGTTATGACGTTTGTCACCCCAAACCTGCCGGTCTAAATGTAGCTAACAGTTTAGGCGCAGGATTGTCAATCCCATATAGATCTATACACACGTATCACACTCTCTCTACAAGAGATTATGATATATAATATAGGACTTTAACTGCATACTTGAAAGTATGGGAAGTTGAATGTCTCACAAAACTTAGTATCAAATAGATCTACGCATGAAAAGTCCAATTATTCTTGTATATGAAAGTATTTCCTTGATATAGTATTTATAGTATGTAAAATCTCCTGAATATCTAGTAAACTATATCTATTATAGTTTTTCCAAATGTGTGATTCGTTTGTATGATAAACCCTAGTGTAGTGTCGACTTTGTATGTAAAGTATCACATTTGTAATAACATTATTGAACACTTATACTCAAAATATACATAAAGTGTTTGATATTTATATAACAAAAGTATAGCAAAAGATTGATGTTTTTGTCACACAGGGATAACCGTGTGTGTACTTGTATCCCCCCCCCCCCCCTTAAAATTGTATAAAAGTATTTACAAAACATTTGAAAACGTAGTTATAAGGGTATGAACTCACTTGGTAGTAGTGAAGAAGGCGAGACGAAAACCGAGCAGAACTTCGACAGGAGAAAGCGGATTTCTCGGGATTCTCAGGAATCTCGGGAGAATAAAACTTCCTTCGGGACTTGGGTATGAAAACTGGGACTTCGGGATATTCCTTGCACACAAAACGGGGTAAAACGCAAGAGAAGGAGAGAAAATGAGCAATTATGCCCGGAACCCTCGCACCCTTTATATAGGGGCTGGAAACCATATGTACGTGGGGCATACCTCTGGGTTACGCTGGACGTACCGGACGTCATGCAAGATGCACTTCGGATGGGAGGTCCGATGGGAGATCCTGTGGCCGTTGGGACGAGGTTCCTATCCTTTGGTACGCGGGGCGTAAATGGATTTTCCCAGCTTCTAAATTCCGTAACTTTTGCGTACGATCTCCGATTTTGGCATTCTTTATATCCACGTGTAGGTGAGATTGTACTCTAAAACTTTCATTTAGACTTCGTCGGCTAGTTTTGATTTATTTTGAATAATACATTTTTAACAGGGTGGGACATGAAAAGTCTGTTTAAAATCCGTAACATCTTCATCCGATGTCCGTTTTCGACAGACTTTTCTCCATTGTGCTATTATCGTTGAGGACTTTGTTTCTCGTTTTTATTGTTTCGGTCGAAAATCTCTCGATCTCTATTTCTAGCTTATAGTTGTCTATTGCTATGTCTGAAACTTATAAAAATCATAACTTCATTGTTATAATTCGGATTTGAGTATTCTTTATATTTTTGGAAACTTTATTACGATATCTATCATTTTATGAAATCCAGTAGAGACTTTTGAACATTTTATTTTTGGCGATAATTTCATTATATCAAAAGAGAATATAATTCTTTACTTTTATGGTCATTACATTGATTCGAAATATCGGGTTGTCACACTTAGGATAGGACCAAATACATTATATATGTTAAATTATAGATGTTTACTAAGATAAGTAGGAACTTGTTATATTACGGAGTATATGATGACTAAATACTAATCTTGTAGTAAATCAATCATATAGAGATTAAAGAGCATTTAGAAGTGATAAAGAGAAAAGAGTTAGTGGATTAGTGTAGTTAGTAGTTAATCCACTAACTCTTTTCTCTTGATCACTTCTAAATGCTCTTTAATCTCTATATGATTGATTTACTACTATGGGGTACATGGAATACCAAGTGTTCATAGTTTAAAGTTTTATATGCAATTTATGTTCTTTTATTGAGCTATTGCAAAAAGCAATGGTAAATGTCTTAAAGGGTTTCTTATGAGTAATAGTCAAATGTTTTTAAAGGCTTCTTATGAAGAAAATATGAATGTTTACAAATCATGCCAAATGAGTTATTACTTAGTAATGTTAATGATTATGTTTTATGGTTTTATGCAAAGTTATTAAAGTTTCCAAATTGTTTAGAGCTTATATATTAACATATGCATATCACGGCATGGATGTGTGAGTGGCTTGCATAAAATAAAAGTGGTGTTTGTGCTTACATCTAGTTGAATAGAAAATAAAGATAGTTATCACTAGTTGTCTATATATGAGAGTCTTGTGAGCGGACCAAGAAAACTTTACCAACGTGGTACCTCCCCTACACAAGGTATATGTATTACGAAATGAACGAAAAATGACTTAATTTATTCTTCTCATTTTGTCCTAGACTTGGGATATCACTAAACGTGATTAAGGCCATAAGTACAAAATTCAAAAATCGATAATTAGCCGATAACACTATAATGAAAGAAATAAGAAAAACACTAGTAGTAGATCATGCACTGCATACATATGATTGGATAATTTTGAAAGTGAAAGTTAATGTTTTTAAGAGGGTTTTAAAGTAAAGTAAAGAGTTATATAAAATATTTTAGGAAGAAAAGAAAAAGGATTTACAAAATTCTAGAAAGTATTTTCTGTCAAATGCATGTAGCTCACGAGCGTTTTCGTTTTACATATTTTCTTTTATGCCATGTCTCTCAGGTAGTCAGGTTGTACACAAAGAATTAGAATATGATTGCTGACTTGCTAGAAGCGCATTGGAAGAATGTTCATGTGCAGTTTCTTATAGACTCATTGTAATGATCTTTGTTTAAAGTCTTATTTACTTGTTATGGTTTATTAGTTGATATAAATTTGGTAACACCCTAGTTTAATTATAATTATTCAAAAAGTTTTTGTTAGACCATATTTTAATAAAATATGAATATATGTCATGAAATGTTTTTATAACCATTGTGTAAAAATCTTTGTGAAAAATGAGTCTTACATCTATAGTGCTAAAATTAACCAAAACTTTCAACACAATGCGAACTAGGAAGCTTAACAATGCCAAATTTAAACCTACAAGTTTTTTTTTTGAAAGAGCAAAAAATAAATAAATAAATAAATAATGAGAGTTTTAATGAGAGTGTGTTGTTGTCAAATTAGACAAAAAAATTTAATCCAATGCAAAATTTGAATGTATTAATGTGCCAGATCTAAGAGCTAAGCAATGAGAAAATGTGAGTTTGGCAATGCCTAATTCAACCAAAACTTACAACACATTGCGAATTGGAAGTTTTATTATATCAATTTTTTTATGACTTTAATGATTTTATTTTAAAACTAGCAAGAAGCTAGAAAGAATAAAATACATAGAAATTATTCTAAGTGGATTTTGAAGCAAAGCATGCAAGTTAATCGAACTAGACTAATTCCTATGTTCAAACCACTAAAACAAATGATTTACAATCCACTCAAAGATAAACTCATGTTGATGGTCAGTATCACCAAAAAACCTTTAAATTCCGAAAGTGTCATAAAACCCACCAAGTGTATGACAAAAATCGCATCCACCCCTTGTTTTGTGGTTCTAGAAAGAGTAACCGAAAACAACCACTAGTACACTTCATCAATCGAATTCGCCAAAGGCAAGTTGAGATCCATCCACTTAGCAATTTCATTCCAAATTCTAGTCGGTATTTTACACTTCAAGAATAAATGTTCCAAATCTTCACTTTATTTTTAGAAAAGAGGACAAAGACTTAATTGAAGTCCACACATCTTTCATCAAGATTTACCAAAGTAGACAAACGATTCAGAATCACATCTAAAGAAAGATGATTACTTTCTTAGAACAAAACGACCCCACCTAGTGCTATAAATACAATCTAACAAAATAAAGTCGTCAAACATTGCCTCATTGATTTGACAGAAATTTGTTTTGGCCCGTCAAAATCCCACAACCATTTTATCACTCAAATTTATGAATTGACAAGAGGACATCACCTCCACCCCAAGTATTTCCTATCCAACGATCCTCACACGACTATCTTTACCAACATGTAAATTACAACATTGAAGAAATCCATACATTAAAGAAATATCCCCGCTCCAAATATCTTTCCAAAAGTAAGTAAACCTGTGACAAATTGGAAAAATTAGGTCATCATTCATCGAACAAACCACCACGAACAACAAATGTAACAGACCTTATATTATATATTCCACTTTTTTTAATGAAATTTGAAGTTTTTATACTTAGAAGTGGACGCAAAATACCACTCAAGTCTCTGAAGGATATAAATAGTTGATAAAACAATATTCACTATCTATAAGTAATGATTCAATACATTGAAACAAGATTTATGTATTCAATATTTTATGAACAAATAACACACTAATTAAATACAACATGGAAATACGATTACGTGGATATTAAAAATGTTGAAAATGGAGATTGTACACAAAATTTACGACCATTTAAAGAAAACAAAGCAGTATAGACAACTAATTTTTCCGTAAACAAACTGTGACAACCGTCAAAATTCGAGTCGGTTCTAGATTTGACAAAACTTAGTTGCACATATAGGCACGACACATACTAGACTTAGTAACTAGAAGCTAAGTTATAACCTACTGAAAACTTGGAAACATGTAGAATCGAATGATAGTGTACTTAGATTTCACAAGGTTATGTGAATTCTACAACTACTTAACTGTAGAGGCTATCTATATTCGGGTCACTCTGTCACACCCCGAAAACCGAAAACGGAAACATTTCCGGGGTGGACTCAACGTTGAGTATCAAATCCAATGCACATAGTAAGCAAAGTAAACAACCATTACATTACATATATAAAAGTTTACATTTGTTTCAAAAGTAAATTGTACAAGTGTGATACATAGTATATATGAACAAAATGAGACGAGTCTTCTACACACTCCGTCTTCGCCAAAAGAGATCGTCGGGTACCTGTCTAATGCGCACCTGAGAATACAAGCGGTTTGAAAATCAGCATAAAGCTGGTGAGTTCATAAGCGGTTAGTTTTCTGAAAATGTACGAGTTCCTTTAGTTTCCTGAAAACGTGGTTATCCAAGAAAATCCCATAATTTCTTAAAAGTTGGTTACCAAATCCAAAATCTAATTGTAAAAGATGTACACTGAAAACATTATTGTTCTTGTGAATTGTAAAGTTTAGTTATCTAAATTGTTACACGTTTCTGGTTACGTACTACTGTTACCCAGGAAAATCCTATATTTTCCTACATGTGTGTGTGTGAATTGTTACCGATTCTGATTATGTTCAATGTTATCCCCAGGAAAATCCCATATTTTCCTGAATGTGTGTGTGTGTGAAGTCTCCTGAAAGTCTGATTATCCTTAAATGTACACTAGTTTTAACACATATATAAAACTAATAATTAAGTGTAAAGTGTTCATAATATTGATTGCGAGTCCTTAACCATACTTCAGACTAGATATGACTCGGGCCAGGGCCAGTATCCTTTTTATGACTTTCTTCACCCTTGAACCTTTCGGTTCGGCTGTAGCTAGCAGCTAGGTGCGGGATTGTCAGTCCCGTATAGATCTATACACTCAAGTCACGTTCTCCCTCCTGGAGATTCTTGTTACAGGGGTAGTCCTCCACTCTCTCGTGCCAAGGAAGTGTTACAGAGGACGTGTCTCCAATCTTTAAGATTACTCTTTACTTCTCGTGCCTAGGGAAGTAGTATCTATGACTAACTATGTTCTAATGGTGCCTGTCCTTTACACTCGAGCCTAGGTGTTTTATTAAGGACATTACAAATGTTTTATGTTTTCTAATGGTTTCTATCCTTTACACTCAAGCCATGGGTGTTTTATTACAGACATTACAATGTTTTATGATCTCTATCAATATAAGAGTGAACAATCAATTGTGAAACATAACAATATACAATAAGAATTGAAATCGTTTGAACAAACAACTCTGCAAGTTAAAAAGTTTGTCACTAGGTTTTCAATTCTTAAAAGTATGCGAATATGAAACCATTTAAATGAAATAATGAATTTAAGTACAAGATATTCTTGTACTTTTGCTTGTATTCCCCCCTGAAAACATTTAAAAACCATTGAAAAAGGGTAGGGGTATGAACTCACCGGTTGAGAAACGCGTCAGTTTGGATCCTAAACGTCAGTTCTGCGTTCGCGAACGCACAAGATTCCTATGGATTAGGAAATGATACACATTTTTATCTAATTAGGACTTGATTAATTTATTTGTTAAGGACATACACTTCTAGTTGCGGAAACACCCCATTACAAGTGTTTGGAAGGACCCAGGTGACATTTGGGGACACATGAAGCTTGGATATTGAGTTTACTCTTCAAGAGTAAACTCATACAAGAGTTTTCAGCCCTATATATCTCCTCCACATGAGTTCACGGCCGTGAACTCATGGATGGTTCTTTTGGGTGCAAAGTGGCTTCATAACACAAGGATAATTTAGCTAGGATTTTATCTAGGGCATTAGGATGAATTTAGGCTCACTTAATGTGACAACTCGAAATTTCCATTCTGTACAAACTATATCACTTCAATAGAAGTTATAGCAGTCACAACTAATTTTCAGACTTTTTCGTGTAAGTTTGAGTAATTCAGGGTTGACACTTCAGGAGATATCAGGAGAGTAGATGCACTAGGGTTTAGTTCAACTCTATTATTCCATCACTCTATCATATTAGAGGTCATTTCAGGAATAAAAATATTTTCTGCCAAAAATATCTCAGGACTATAAATAGAATTCTGAACGAAATTCATTCATTATTCACATTTCCAACTAGAGAAAAGCCATTTTCTCTCTCACGGATCTTCGGGTTTTTATACCAAAACGTGAGTAACTCTTTCTAGTAGTGTTAGAAAGCTTTATATGTAGTTATAACATGATTTAGAAGGCTAAATCACTAGATTTAGGAGTTTACTCCCCAAGGTGTTCTTGGGCGGTAAACTCCCGAAACCGAACCTAGATTGTCCCTTGTGTTATGCTACTGCCTTAGACTCATATATATGTGTGTTAGGGACATGAAATCAAGCAAGAACCACCCAATTTTGGGAGTTCACGGCCCAAGAGTTTCTTAGGCCGTAAACTCCAAATGGTGCTTTTAAGACACCTAAAGCCTTGGACTTTTACCTAGACTTGTTCCCAATAAATCAAGGGCCTTAAATACATCAAAATCACCTCTTGAAGTGAGTTTACGGCCCTGGTAATGCTCCTAGGCCGTAAACACCAAACAAGGGCACCAAAGTGTGCCTAGGGTCCTCATTAGCTTTAAACAAATGTCTAGAACCTATCCTTCATATGCAAGAGGCTTGAAAACAACAAAAACACCATTCCAAGGGAGTTTGTGGCCGTAAACTCCAAAGGAAATGTGTTTCTAGGCCTTAAACCCTTTCAAGAATTGAACCACCAAGTTGGAATAATTCTAGGAATCATTTGGGACTTCAAAACACACAATACCCCCATGGTTGGGAGTTTACGGCCGTAAACTCAAGAGTTTACAACCGTAAACTCCATGTGTGTTAGTATATGAGGAGTAAACTCATATATGGGGTCCTTTGGAACCCTAAACACAAGTGCCTTGTCCCTCAATAGCTTAGATGCAATCCTTAGGGCTTAAAACACTTATATAAAGTGTTTATTGTGTCTAGGATGTCTTAACATTATCAATTAGTGATTTAAGACTAATTGAATGCATATATGTGTGATTATATGTTCATTAGGATCGTAGTGTGTGTACAAGTCCTCACTTGACACCTAGCAATCCTACACCGTCCAGTTCATCCGAACCACCAACTACAGGTGAATTCATACCCCTAATCAATGTTTTAAATGATTTTAAATGCTTTAATGGGGGGATACAAGTAGAAGCAAACATGTTATTAAATCATTGATATGTATTTTATAACTGTGTTTGTCATTTAACAGATTTCACATACTACAAAATGTGATGCATGAAATGGTTTTAAATCTTAAAAATAAATTGTTATCAAATGTTTTACCTTTGAAATGATAATTAAAATGACATCAAGTCATTGTTAATTATTGTTCAAAACCCATAAGATGTCTTACAAAACCATTTTACATTCTTGAACTAAACTATGCATATACACTTATATTCTTATATATGTATTGATGTTATAGTTTACACCTTTCATTCAGTTTCCCACACCCTTGAGTAGTAAGAGTGTATAAACCTACATGATTAACCAATTACCTCTCAGTTAATTATCATAGGGATAATTTGAAGATATCAAACATAATTCCTATTACAAGGAATCACATAAGAGTCAGTTCATTCATGAGTCTATACCAGTACATTACCTGATACATGAGTACATTTACAATTGATTACATGATACCTGAGTACGTTTACATATACTTACCTGATACATGATCATGCTTACATGAACACATTACATGAGTACCTTTACGTAGATACATTTACCTGTGTATATTAACATGAATACTTGTATCTCGAATTGCGAGGATGATTTATTAGTACCTTCTGTGTAAATCTTCCTGCATATCCCTAGTACCTCGGGATATCTAGTCGGGACTCTATCCCCAGTACCTCGGGATATATGGATGGGACTAACCATTCCAGAACCTAGCTGTTAGCAACAGTGGGTGATGAACATCTACGGATGTCTACGATTATCACTTATCATAGATAGATCGATATCGGAACTAACCATTCCTCCATCCTGCTGTTGTAACAGAGGATGAGATGAAAATCTTCGGATGATCATTAGGTTATTACTTATACTAGGAGTACCTTTACAGGGACTAACCCTTCCTCCGCCCTGCTGCTGCTACAGAGGACAATTGGACAATCTTTGGATGTTCATTGGGTTATATATGGCGTGTTAGCCCTAGTACCTCGGGATAACACTTACATTAGTACTTTTTCCTGTTTACTTTATTTTGGGATACTTTCACATAAACGATGAGTTAGACTAAGTACTTTTAGTACTAGTCAATAGAAAGGAAAATCTATCATTTTACTAACAAAACATTCGGGTCTTGGTAGAAGACTACATTGTCATAACAAAACATTCGGGTCTTGGTAGAAGACTACATCTCAAACTGATAGAAAATAAGGGATTTTCTAGGGCTTTTCATACTTACATCATCATTTTCATTTAAAGGTTTACATGACTTTTAAAACAGCTTTTAGTAAGCAAGACAACAACACTTAAATACTTATGAATTCACCAGCTTTGAAGCTGATACTCTCTTTCAAAATAACTTGTATTCTCAGGTCATCAGTAGACAGGTACGGTGCCCAGGTTTTGAGAAAACGGAGTAGACAAGTCTCGTCTTTTATTTTGATTGTATATTTTTGGTGTCTTACTACAATGAAAGAACACACATGTATTAAAACTTTACGTATAATGCAATTGATGATGTTGTTGCTTGTTTATTATATTACACTGTTGTGATACTGTACATGACGTACTCCACCCCTGAACGTTTCCGCCGTTCGTGGTTTTGGGGTGTGACACTTAAAGACCATTTATTGGGGTTTACGGTAGTAAACATGGAGTTTACGGCCGTAAACTCCCCCTCACACCCAATCCTTAATGTTTTGGTCCTTAACAAATCACATGTGATTCCAATTGATTTTTCCAAGCCTTGTATGAATTTTTGAGGGACTTTGGACATGGTTTTAGGAGTTTACGGCCCATGAACCCCCTCATGGTCGTGAACTCATTAGAAAGGGTGTTTTTATATGTTTTAGGCTTCTAAATTGATGGCAGACACTTCTAGAATTTATCCCAAGGTTTGAGGTGTGTTTAAGTGGCATCTTAACACATTTAGAGGAGTTTACTCCCCATTTTAATGATTTTACGGCCCAAGCATATTCTTGGGAAGTAAACTCAAGTTTACTCCTCTAAATTGATGTTCAAGGTGTTCCAAGGCCACTTCCATAATTCTACAAGTCGTATCTAAGCCTTATAGGTGTTTTGGAAGGGTTTAAGGGCTTAAACCCCCCCCCCCCCCTTTATATGTGTTTATGGCCCAAACATGCTCCAGGGCCGTAAACACATGAACAAGGCTCTAAATCATGGTTTGAGGCATTCTAAGTCCATTCCATTAAGTCATCTAGCCATATCTAAGGTCTAATTGTGGTTTGGAAGGGTTTTATTGCTCAAAACCCCCATTTATATGAGTTTACGGCCTAGGACTGTTCTAGGGCCGTAAACTCATGATAATGGTCCTAATCCATGGTTTAAACTCGAATTTGAAGGCTAAAGGGGTGGTATAACAAGTTAGGGAAGATACCTTGGTGATTAGAAGCCTTAAATTTGAGGTTTTGGACCCTTAAACTTGGTTGAGGAGAGAGGTTAGAGAGAGTAGAGAGATGAAGCAAAAGCTTCAAATGAAAGCTTGAACACGTTTAAATAGGTCCCAAAACTTGGATACGGTGAAATTCTACCCGATACCGGCATTAAACGGGGCTTTTGGTCGCACCCGATTAAGTTTCCGTAATCCGATGGGATAGAATTTAGAAATTTCAAATTAATGATTTTGGGCCATTTTCATGAGTTTTTAATGGACTTGAACACTCATGAGATTAAAATAAACTTATAAGTTTATATAACTTAGCCCAAAAACGAAATCGGGACGAATCGATAAAGGCGAATTTTTACGCACGGAACGGAATTCGGCGATGGACAACTTTGGGTTGTTACATTATCCCCCCGTTAGAAGGAATTTCGTCCCAAAATTCAAAGATTACGATACAGTCATGAAATGAAGAGAGATGCAGATGGATCTGTTGCTCCGGATTTTCATGCTCCCAAGTGGCATCGGGTCTCCTCTTGAAGTTCTAGCGAACCCTCACTATCGGGACGTGTCTTGGTTTCGTCGGGTAGATACTTCTTAAGGACCGAGACGTGAAGTACCAGAGGAATGTTACTAAGTTCTGAGGGTAGCCGAAGTTTGAAGGTTACGGAATCGATCCTACGAGGATCACAAAGGGTCTAATGTATCACAAGGGAAGTTTTTCCGCACTTCCAAAGGCGTACTATGTCTTCTCAGAGTAAGACTTCGAACAAGAGGGCACATCTTCATGTGGCAAAGTAGCTAAGGGTCCGATGGTTCTAAAGGAAATTTCTAGGCGGGTTTGCAATAATAGTCGGCGGGACCCAAGAGTTGACGGGTTTTTATGGGTACCTCCGGTGCCGACTATTTCTTTATTGCCTTAGCTTTTGGAAAGGTCCATGAGTACGACTGCTTTGCTTATCTACTTTACCGGAAAGTGGTTTGACCGAAGGTCACCACTACTATCTCGTAGTGATCATATCAAGCCCTGGTTGCTGCCTTGGGTACATCGTCCTCACTGAGGTTTTGGCTACGAGGTAATTCCAGGGATTAGGTTGATGCGAGACTTGACTACGTTCGGAAGGAAATTCTCAGGAAATCTTTGGAAAAAAGGCATCGGGGAAAGAGTTGCAGACTTCTCGTTTCTCGGTAATCACACAGACAAGGAATACATGGGAAAACTTTTTAAGCTTTGATGCACGAAATGATGCGAAGGTTGGATTTAAGTTTGATGCCGAGGATCATGAGAGTCGGGTCAGAGGAAGGTTAAGATGGATGGCTTTCTTGAAACCAAGAATAACAGCATGAATGAGACTCAGTCATTACATGCCAAAGATAGCATCAAAGCATTTCATGATAAGTTTGCTATTAGATCGAATGGAAAAGAACAATTGTCCGGATTGAGGATACAATCTATGGATATGACATTAGCGTTCTCATTCTCACTTGATAACCATCTCGACGGTACACGTTTTCGATTACTAACGAAGGACAGAGTTTAGAAAGATGTTTGAATGGATGGTTAGCAAATTTCTTTCGGCACTAGAATCGAAAAGAATCATGGGCATAAGATTTAACGAGGGGAAATATACCTGTGGCAACGGTGGGATTGGTGGCTGTCTCTTCTTGTCCTATCGCTAGAACTCTTCCGGTGTTTCCAGATGTTACTGCCTTGGGGTAGTTTTGCTTGTAATGTCCAACTTCTCCACAACCATAGCAGGCCCGACCAATGCCCGCTCCGGAAGCTTGACTCGTGGATTGAGTTGGTGTCTTACAGTTTTTCGCCATGTGACCCTTTATGCCACAACTGTTGCAAAATACCTCTATACATGGACTGGAAGTAAGGTGATGATAGTTGCACTTGTCACATCTAGGAAGGGTTCCAGCATACCTACTGGCAGGTTTTCGAGTTGAGGATCCAACAACAGAAACAGTTGCAGGGGAAGTGGCAGCATGAACTGCCACCGTTTGCTGCCTCTTTGAAGACTCCTACGATGTCTGACTTTTCTCCTTCTTCCCAATTTTTCTTTTCTCACCAATCCTCTCTGTCGGCTCAGGAGTGGTAGCTGCCTCCTCAAGGTCTTCACTATGATCGATTAGGATTTGTGCTAAGCATTTGGCGCTGTCATATGTATCCGGCCTCGCAGCTATGACGTTTCCTTTCGTTGGCTGGGTCAGCCCCCAGATGAATCTCTCTATCTTCTTACTCTCCGGGGTAACCACTCCCGGGCAGAGTAATTCCAAGTCATCGAACCTGGAAGTGTAAGCGGCGATATCGGAACCCTTCATCTTCATGTTCTAGAGTTCGTGTTCTAACTTCTGCATTTCTCCCCGAGGGCAGTATTCAGCCAGCAGAAGTTCCTTCATGGCTTCCCAACCAATGGCGTTGGCTACAGGTAAGGTTAGGGATTTGACTCGGCCGTTCCACCAAGTCAGGGCTTTGTCGATAAAGGTGCAGCGACAAACTTCACCTTGTCAGATTCTGAGCAAGCGCAAATTTCAAAGATGGATTCGATCTTCTCGAACCATCGGGTGAGGGAAATGACACCTCCAATGCCATCAAAGGGCGTGGGTTTTGCGTTCATGAAATCTTTATAGGAACCCTCTTTTCGGTGTCCCTGACTGCTTTCTTGGTTTTGGGTTTGGGTACCACCTCCCGAACCACCAGAACCACCGGTGTTCCTTTGAGACATGGCAGCTGCCACTGCGGCAGTAACAGCTGCCTGGAATACTACAGGGTCAATTTGGGGAGGAGGTGGTGGCGGAGGGTTGTTGGTCTTGGAGTTGGGTCTCTTTCTTGGAGGCATCTTCATCTAATAAGATCAAGAAAGAGAGGATGATAAGTCCTCTGAATTGAATCAAGAGATATGGCGGATATATTCCGAATAAGCGATAAAGCAGGAAAGAGTTATCAAAGCAGGAAAATGATCGCTAAGGGAATGATCAAAGAAAAATGCATGAACGAGGATTTCTACCAAGGATTGGCTCGAGAAATACTCCCATAGTATTTCATGATTCGTTACGACGCTGGCTCAATGTTTGTGGTATGAGGGTAAGTTTTAGGCATGCCGCATACCACAGTCACTCCCAAGCACATGTTGGCCATGTCTCGAATGAATATAGTTGGCCAGGCTATATTGATCCTAGACACGACTACATAATTGCCCAGGTTTAACCGCAGTACACAACACCCATTTACTTATAGTTTGTTCTACTTGTAGTTATGGATCTCGACGGTTCGCTATACTTATATACTTTTGAAAATACTTATATTTTGAAGGATACTATTAGTTCAGAGCACTTAGGCCCCTTAATGTTTATAGTTTTATACCATGTAAGGTTTGGTATACTTTATTCACTATAAACAAGGGCTCTGTTACAAATCTGTCATACCCCGAAAACCGAAGGCGGAAACATTTCCGCGGCGGACTCCACGCTGAGTATCAAATCCAATGTGCATAGTAATCAAAGTAAACAACCATTACATTACATATATAAAAGTTTACATTTGTTTCAAAAGTAAATTGTACAAGTGTGATACATAGTATATATGAACAAAATGAGACGAGTCTTCTTTGAAAATCAGCATAAAGCTGGTGAGTTCATAAGCGGTTAGTTTTCTGAAAATGTACGAGTTCCTTTAGTTTCCTGAAAACGTGGTTATCCAAGAAAATCCCATAATTTCTTAAAAGTTTGTTACCAAATCCAAAATGTAATTGTAAAAGATGTACACTGAAAACATGATTGCTCTTGTGAATTGTAAAGTTTAGTTATCTAAATTGTTACACGTTTCTGGTTACGTACTACCATTACCCAGGAAAATCCTATATTTTCCTGCATGTGTGTGTGTGTGAAATTTTACCGATTCTGATTATGTTCAATGTTATCCCCAGGAAAATTCCATATTTTCCTGAATGTGTGTGTGTGTGAAGTCTCCTGAAAGTCTGATTATCCTTAAATGTACATTAGTTTTAACACATATATAAAACTAATAATTAAGTGTAAAGTGTTCATAATCTTGATTGCGAGTCCATAACCATACTTCAGACTAGATATGACTCGGGCCAGGGCCAGTATCCTTTTTATGACTTTCGTCACCCTTGAACCTTTCGG
This sequence comes from Lactuca sativa, assembly GCF_002870075.4. NCBI lineage: Eukaryota > Viridiplantae > Streptophyta > Magnoliopsida > Asterales > Asteraceae > Lactuca > Lactuca sativa. Next base: position 253,916,652 of record NC_056625.2, on the reverse strand, counting down.
TTCGGCTGTAGCTAGCAGCCATGTGCGGGATTATCAGTCCCGTATAGATCTATACACTCAAGTCACGTTCTCCCTCCTAGAGATTCTGGTTATAGGGGTAGTCCTCCACTCTCTCATGCCAAGGAAGTGTTACAGAGGACGTGTCTCCAATCTTTAAGATTACTCTTTACTTCTCGTGCCTAGGGAAGTAGTATCTATGACTAACTAAGTTCTAATGGTGCCTGTCCTTTACACTCGAGCCTAGGTGTTTTATTAAGGACATTACAAATGTTTTATGTTTTCTAATGGTTTCTATCCTTTACACTCAAGCCATGGGTGTTTTATTACAGACATTACAATGTTTTATGATCTCTATCAATATAAGAGTGAACAATCAATTGTGAAACATAACAATATACAATAAGAATTGAAATCGTTTGAACAAACAACTCTACAAGTTAAAAAGTTTGTTAGTAGGTTTTCAATTCTTAAAAGTGTGCGAATATGAAACCATTTAAATGAAATAATGAATTTAAGTACAAGATATTCTTGTACTTTTGCTTGTATTCCCCCTCCCCCCCTGAAAACATTTAAAAACCATTGAAAAAGGGTAGGGGTATGAACTCACTGGTTGAGAAACGCGTCAGTTTGGATCCTAAACGCCAGTTCTGGGTTCGCGAACACACAAAATTCCTATGGATTAGGAAGTGATACACATTTTTATCTAATTAGGACTTGATTAATTTATTTGTTAAGGACATACACTTCTAGTTGCGGAAACACCCCATTACAAGTGTTTGGAAGGACCCGGGTGACATTTGGGGACACATGAAGCTTGGATATTGAGTTTACTCTTCAAGAGTAAACTCATACAAGAGTTTTCGGCCCTATATACCTCCTCCACATGAGTTCACGGCCGTGAACTCATTGATGGTTCTTTTCGGTGCAAAGTGGCTTCATAACACAAGGATAATTTAGCTAGGATTTTATCTAGGGCATTAGGATGAATTTAGGCTCACTTAAAGACCATTTATTGGGGTTTACGGTAGTAAACATGGAGTTTACGGCCATAAACTACCCCTCACACCCAATCCTTAATGTTTTGTTTCTTAATAAATCACATGTGATTCCAATTGATTTTTCCAAGCCTTGTATGAATTTTTGAGGGACTTTGGACATTGCTTTAGGAGTTTACGGCCCATGAACCCCCTCATGGCCGTGAACTCATTAGAAAGGGTGTTTTTATATGTTTTAGGCTTCTAAATTGATGGTAGACACTTCTAGAATTTGTCCAAAGGTTTGAGGTGTGTTTAAGTGGCATCTTAACACATTTAGAGGAGTTTACTCCCCATTTTAATGAGTTTACAGCCCAAGCATATTCTTGGGTAGTAAACTCAAGTTTACTCCTCTAAATTGATGTTCAAGGTGTTCCAAGGCCACTTCCATAATTCTACAAGTCGTATCTAAGCCTTATAGGTGTTTTGGAAGGGTTTAAGGGCTTAAAAACCCCCCCTTTATATGTGTTTACGGCCCAAGCATGCTCCAGGGACGTAAACATATGAACAAGGCTCTAAATCATGGTTTGAGGCATTCTAAGTCCATTCCATTAAGTCATCTAGCCATATCTAAGGTCTAATTGTGGGTTGGAAGGGTTTTGTTGCTCAAAAACCCCATTTATATGAGTTTACGGCCTAGGACTGTTCTAGGGCCGTAAACTAATGATAATGGTCCTAATCCATGGTTTAAACTCAAATTTGATGGCTAGAGGGGTTGTATAACAAGTTAGGGAAGATACCTTGGTGATTAGAAGCCTTAAATTTGAGGTTTTGGACCCTTAAACTTGGTTGAGGGGAGAGGTTAGAGAGAGAGAGTAGAGAGATGAAGCAAAAGCTTCAAATGAAAGCTTGAACACGTTTAAATAGGTCCCAAAACTTGGACATGGTGAAATTCTACCCGATACCGGCATTAAACGGGGCTTTTGGTCGCACTCAATTAAGTTTCCGTAATCCGACGGGATAGAATTTAGAAATTTCAAATTAATGATTTTGGGCCATTTTCATGAGTTTTTAATGGACTTGAACACTCATGAGATTAAAATAAACTTATAAGTTTATATAACTTAGCCCAAAAACGAAATCGGGACGAATCAATCAGGCGGATTTTTACGCATGGAACGGATTTCGGCGATGGACAACTTTGGGTTGTTACACACTCTTTGACTCGAACACATTTTCATGAATCATATACTCACATCATACACTTGACCTAGTGTTAGATAATTAGGTCCGAGTCTCGTTGGAACTTAAGTCAAAGTTGAAAGCTAGGACTAGTATACTTGATTCCTCAATTTCGCTTGAATCTCGGAATCACTACATAGAATGCCAATAAACCGATAAAACAAGTTACAAACATTATTTATAACAATAAAAGAGTTATAATACCATAAGATAATTTGAAGTCTCAAAGATTCCATTTATTTTGATATCCAAAGATTTAACTCTCAAAACCTTAAAAACCTAAGTTTATAAAATTTAAGCTTAAAAATTTTATAAAAATAATTATGAACCTTACAATATTATTCTAAAATAATTAAAATGAGGAAAAATATAATCAAGAAAAGTAAAAATTTAACCCATTAATAGTCAACCTTATGTTATAAACTAAAACTCAAGAGTTATGAACAAATCTTATCTAAATGCACATTTTATAAAATTTGCGGGAATTTTATAAAGAAATTGGAGATATTTTATAAAATTTATGGAAAATAAATAAAAAAAAGTTCTCTCTCATCCCTCAAAATCTTCCCCCTCTCTCCAAGAAATCCTCTTCCCAAAAAAAGCACTTCATCATTTGTTCTTCTGTCCCACACTCTTCTCTTATCTCTCTCATTTCTCTCTCTCACACACACAACCACATTTTCTCTCTCCCTCACCCTAAACCACGAATTTTGGCAGCAAACTTCATCCATTTCTACTCAAAAACATCAACATTTGAAGTTGTTATTGAGGTAAAAACAAAAATCCTTCATTCCCCCTTCAATCTTCCTTCAAAATCCCAAGTTTTCTTGCATATCTTCTTCTTCTACACCCTTCTATGGATGGATTATTCACATGCATGTTCATAACCACGATGTTTTATGATTACGGTGATATTATTTCACCCAAAAACCAACATGCATGTGATGGTCTTCAAGCTTAGAGGCTTGATCATCAAAGTTTGTTGTTAAAAAGCATTCACATAGGTTCATAAAGGATTTATTCTCAAATAAATATGTAAAACTTCTTTTCTAATCAAATCCGATTTTTCACAGAATTCCATCAACAAAATGAGATGTTCTACAGATTTTCAGAAAATAATTCATTTTTCTCGAATTATTATAATTATTTCAAGAAAATAGGGCAATAATTCATATAAAATACTTTCAGAAGTCTATAAATCCTAGATAAATTCTTGGGTGACCCTAAAGTAAATTATGACATCTCAGTGAGCTTCATTGATTTTTGTGACTCTTTTGTATGGTTTTAAATTTTCTTTTTGTTTAATTGAAATAAATTATAAAGCCACTTTATGGAATATAAAAAGGGTATCTAATAACTTTCACAGCTCCTACCACATGTGGAGTACTCAAAAAAGTATTTTGAGAATTTTTCATAATGCATTCCTATTTTTCCCCGATTTTTGTATTTATAATGGACTAATAATGGGAAAAATATTTTTACTCATCCAAAATTCATCCAAGTTTACCAGAAGACCTTACAATATATTGAAACTCCAAATAAATTTTTTAATGATTTTGTTGTTCAGTATGCTATTTTTCTTCTATTTTCTAAGATTAAATACACTTAAATCCACAAAATCAGATTCCATTAGATAAAAACCACCTTTAGTATTTTTCCCAGATTATTTACACTGTACATGAAGTTTACAAAAATTTGTAGAATTTACTTTAACTATTTATTATTTATTCTCCAATTAATGATTATTTAAGAGGATAAAACAATGAAAAATAGAAAGACTAATTGAAAAATATCTTTTATACTTTTCACAGCTTCTACATGTATAATGACAGTGTTACAAAACTTTTGGCAAATTTTGGAAATGGTTTTCTATTTATTTCAATTTTTATTAGAATAAATGAACAAAAATCATAAAATCGGCTTACACAGTTTAGAAATGCATTTTTATATTTTTCCCAGCTTAAGTATGTCTAATGAAAGAATCATAAAAAGTTTGGGAAGTTTTATCATTTGTATGCTATTTTTTTTCACGAATTTATATTGTTAGGAAGGCTTAAAATTTTGGAAAAATAGTTAATCATATAAAAAATTCAAAGGAAATTTATGAAAGACATCTACTGTATTTACAATGAAAATGCAAAGTTTGACAATTTTTGGAAACTGTTTGATAATATTTTAGAATTTTAGGAGCTTAAAACACCTTTTAAATGTGTTGAAATACCCTCAATTAATATTATAGAAATCTGGAAATTAATATCAAAAATTGTCTTAATCACATGAGTTATAAATTTTCAGCATTTCAGAAAAGATGTTTGTAACTTATCAATATTAAATTTTGACACAATATTGGCATAATTATATTGTAGTAGTAAGTATATTAGCATTAGATTTTGACAAGAGACTCACTAGCGTATACCATTATTGTAGGATTCGGTAGTGGTACAAGTGGAACTTAGATCAAGGCATCATTTGCATCATCTCAATGCATTGTGAGTATTCACCAATCCCCTATTTTCGGTTTTTAAATGTTTTGGGGTGGAAAAACATGTCCTAAACTTTTTATGTTCGTTGTATTTATTTTGACTCGTATGAAACTTGGTTGCTATATTTTGTATGTATGTGTATGTTACTTTAATTCATGAGGATTGTATCGTGATTAAGTCCCTGAAATCTCTAGACACAACTCATTAAGTCTTTTGAGCCTATGTTTATTAGGAGGTAAACAAACTCCTCACTCGCACGATTCGCTTGAGTGCATTTTACCATTTTATACACTATGTTTGTGTGACAACCCGAAGTTTGCTCCATCGCCGTAACCCATTTCCGTCCATAAAATTCATCTTTTTCGAATTGTTTCCGTTTAAGTTTTTAAATTACGTCATTATTTTTTAGACTTCCATTATGACTTAATTGGTATCCAAACACGTTAGAAACTCATGAAAACATCCCAAACTATTATTTAGAAAATTTTTAGTTTCGACTACATCGGGTTACAACAACTAAATCGGGTACGACCAAAAGCCTCGTTTAACGACAGTATCGGGTAGATTTCCTCCGGGCCATAATCTCAACCCCTATATAATGGATTTAGTGACCACATTTTGAAGCTTTTTCACTCTATTAAAACACTTTATCTCACTACTCTCTCTCTAAAACTCGACTTTGATCCAAAATCATCCATTTCAAGCTCCAATTTGGTAAGAAATCCATCCTAGCTCATAATATAGCATGTTTGGCTTTCAAATTCGTGTTTAAATCATAAAATAGGACCAAGAACTTGTGTTTACGGTCTAGGGACCTACCCAAACCGTGAACACCTATAAATTGGGTTTTGGAGCCCCAAGACCCTTCCAAACCACTTCTAGTGCTTAGTTATGACCTTTGGACTTGCAGGAATGGACTTAGACCACCAAAATCATACCATTTAGGGGGAAAACTTCAGTTTATGGCCCCAGATCATGCTTGGACCGTAAACCAACATTCATAGACCATAAACACCTTTTAAGGTGTTAAATTGCCCCTTAAACACCTCCAAAAGCTTCTATGAGCTTCCATGAGTGCATAGAACCTTATATTCCTTCATGTGATGCACCAAAACACACACAAATGATTCACACTTGAGTTTATGGCCCAAGAACATTCTTGGACCATAAACACCCCTTCTTAGACCATAAACTCCTCCAAAAAGTGTTAAAGTGCCCTTAACACCTTGTATGGCTTATAATTGGAACTAGAACTTTGTATGCTTAATCTACAACCACCAAAACACATGATTCATGGACAAACATGAGTTTACGGCCGTAAACTCATGCGTTTAAGGTAGTAAACTCACCAAGAACATCTTCTTAGACTGTAAACTCCTTTTCCTGAGTCAATTCAAGTCCCAATCGCTTCCTAAGCCATGGAATCAACCCTAGAACCTTCCCTTGTGCATTGTAAGACCACTTAGCACCCTAGAACACTCCACCCATGATTTTACGGCCGTAAACTCATGCGGATATGGTCATTGGACCGTAAACTCCCCTAAGGGCTAACTCTTGAAGAGTAAACTCCTTATATAGGCCCTACACACCCTCAAATACAACCCGGATCATTCTAAACACTTGAAATAGAGTGATTTCGCGTCTCGGAGTGTATATTCTCAATTAAATAGTAGTTCAAAGCCTAATTAGATACAAATCTGTATCTTGTCATATTACATAGGAACCTCGCATGTTTTCAAGCCCCGAACTGACGTTTAGCATCCAAACCGACACATTCCGCGATTTGTGAGTTCATACCCCTACACCTTTTTCAGTGTTTTTTAATGTTTTCAGAGGGGAATACAAGCAAAAGTACAAGGATATCTTGTACTCAAACTTATTATTTCATTTGAAATGATTCATATTCCACATGCTTTTAGCAATCGAAACCATATTAACCAACAGTTTGACTTGCAGAGTTAGTTTTCAAATCTTATTATATATTGTTATATTATATATTTCTCAGATGATTTTCCACCTTATTATTGTTAAAGGCATTAGTTTAGTACTTTTGATTTCGTCCTCTGTAACACTCCACAGAGATATGCGGGTGGAGGACCGACCTTTTGTAATTAGAATCTAAAACAGGATTTTCCGCATTATTACTTGTAAATTCGTTAATCTTAATAATTGGAGACACGTCCTCTGTAACACTCCACAAAGATACGCGAGTGGAGGACCGCCCCTGTAACCAGAATCTCCTGGAGGGAGAGCGTGACTTGAGTGTATAGATCTATACGGGGCTGACTACCCCGCACCTGGCTGCTAGCTACAGCCGAACCGAAAGGTTCAAGGGTGACGAAAGTCATAAATTGATGATGGACTACTTATTTCCATTTTTAGTCTATCGTATGGTTATGGAACTCGCAAGTTAGATAACGGAGATTTACTTGTTGGTAATAATGAATTTAGTAAGCTAATAACCTTAAGAATTAGTTTACTTTCCACACAATAGTTTTATATACGTGTTAAAACTAACATACATTTCAAGGATAACCAGGCTTTCAGGAAACCTCACACAAACATTTTAAGTATGGTAGATACTTGTACATTACATTTTGGATTCGATAACCAAACACAAACTTTAAGGAAAATAAGGGTTTTTCCTGGGATAACTGAACTGTTCTTAACTAAACCGTGTAACTAATGAATAACTAAACTTTACTTTTAAGAAAATATGGGATTTTCTTGGATTCATAACTTTTACAGAAAACCAAAGGAAAATCGTTCATTTTCATAAAAACAAACCGCTTATGAACTCACCAGCTGCTGATTTTTAAACTGCTTGTATTCTCAGGTCCACATTAGACAGGTACCCCGTGATTTTTTGGAAATCGGAGCGTATAGAAGACCCGTCTTAGCTTTTGTTCATATGATACTTATATGTATAACACTTTTAACACTTTACTTTCAAACAAATGTAAATTTCCTATGTAATGTAATGTTTTTTGTTTACTACGCTTACTATGTACATTGGTTGCAATATACATGACGTCCTCTGCCCCGGAACGTTTCTGCCATCGGTTTTGGGGTGTGACAGTTTGCGATACACATAGTAGTCAATAGGGCACGATTCGGTCATTAAGCTTGGGTTGTGAACTCATGAATGGAAACTTGATGCACATACAAATCTTTATGTACATATGAAACTTGTATTCTCTTGTTAGCAACAACACTTGTATGCTTATTTTAGCAATGAAACTTGTATACTTATTTTAGCAACGAAAATTTTATGCCTATTGTAGCAACGAACTTTGTTTCTCATTATAGCAAGGAACTTTTATTACTGGAAACTTATATACATGTTTTAGCAATGAACTTGTTTTCTCCTTGTAGAAACGAAATTGATTGCTCATTTTAGCAATGAAACTTGTTTACTCGTTTGAGTAACGAACTTTATCTTCCATCAGAATATGAACGTTACATCTCATTTGGGCAACATACTTTATCTCTCACGATGACAAAGAACTTTGTTTTTTTTACAAACTTATTTACTCATTTTAACAATATACTTTTATTATTGGAAACTTTTATCAAAACTTTGATTTCAATTCATGGAACCAATATTATTTTGTTTATCTATGAGTACTCACCAATTATTTTTATAGTTGGCGCTCGTTTTACATGCTTTTTCAGGAATCATCTAGTAAGAGGCACGTAAAGACACAACACTTGTAGGAGCATTTGCATGTGTTGACTTTTAAATACATTGTAATTTCTTTTAAAAAGTTGTTCAAACTCATTGTAAATTTCTAATGATTTTTAATACTATGGTTGGTGTTGTCTTTAAACTTTTGCTGTGAGACCCTTTGTACTGCCACGCCCCGTGTTTCCGCTTTTGCGGGGTGTGACATAAATGGTATCAGAGCCGAAGGTTATAGAGAATACCAGTTTTCCTTTGGAGAACCACAACTATAGCCAAAAAATTTCAAAACGTTTTTAAAATACTAAACATACTACTAGTATAACTAATTCGAGTACACATTATTGGACTTTAATTAAGTATAGCCTGGCCAACTATGCTTAATTAAGGAAACTTAATGCGAGGCTTGAAACGGTTATAGTAGAATTATGTTCAAAACGATTTTCAGCTTGAACTTTTGAAAACCAAAGTTTTTTGGTGTGCGTACGGGCATTGCATATTATAGGCATTTATCTAGGTACACTTAGAAGCTAGGTGCACTTTTACCACAATGTCTTATTTAGAAATATTCTTATCCCTTATCAAGTGCTAGGTTAACCACTTAGGTTATATCACTAACCACTCTAAGAGCAATCCACTTAGTACTGAGTTAAGGTTAGTAGCTAGATACACACTAGTAATAATCTTAAGTCAAAACCTATACCAATTATTCCTCAATTCCCCTTTTAACTCGTCTTCGTACTAGAGTTACAAATAGGAAAAGCGTTCTGATATCGACATGGATGAGAGTTGTAGCATTGTGTTAGAAGGTAGACGAGTAGTCACTTGGATACCATTGGAGAGCATTCCCGATTCGACTCACGAGGAGACACAAAGTTTTAACCCATTATCACTAATATGAGAGACCATCTTTCTACGCTACGATTTAGCTTTAGGTTGTTTCCACCTTGAGCTTAAATCTGAACATAGGATACCCTTTGACCTCTATAAAAGGTTGCGAAACCACATTGACACCATAAAACGTTTTACACATAATTTTTCTTCTCCTTTATTTTGGGGAAGGTTCTTGCCTTATACACGCCTTAGTATTTAGGTATGATCAACTACACTAATCTACTTATTCCTTACTTCTTAATCTTCCATCGAAAGGTTATTTCATTTTATCAGTTTTATTTATAATCGATAAAATACTTTATAAGCACTTCATACAACTTACTAGACTTTTCCTAACAATTTAAGTCATATTCTCACTAAAAATCTTTTGACAACTTGCTTTAACTTAACTCTTCTCTTCAAAACTCAATTTAACCACTATTGGTTTTAAACTTGCTATTTCAATTTCATTTCAAATCCATTTCAATGGATAGATGTGCTTTTAAGGGCATATAAACCATTTTAAACCTTGCTTACCATTTTGACACGTTTTCGAAAAACTTAGAAACATTTTATTTTATAAAAGTGTTTAAACTCTATGCTATAAAACTTAAACATATGACATTGAAGTTCATAATATCTTAAAAAGTTTCATCGAATCTTCAAAACAATTTTGTTTTGACACTTTTAACAGATTTCTCATTTAGACATTGTAATTTACTTTAATGTGTTTTCTCGAAACCCACCATGATATTTATGCAAACTTATACTTCAAACATGTTTATAAGACATCTTTATTGCTTGTATTTCAGAACATACCTTATTTGTGTTCTTTGCTTTAATATACTTTTATAATCTATAAAGTTTTTAAAATTTATAGCATTTGAAAACTTAGTGTTCACTTTTAAATATCAAGTGATACACTCCCAACAATGAATAATTATTCTTTTAAATATATTGAGTCTGAACCTTATCCATTTTAATCATTGTTGGACTTCAGTCTAAAAAATCAAAATTGTCAAATTTTCAATTGCCATTTGTAGGGCTTCTTCTTTTTCACAAATGGAGTTCAACTTAATAGATAACTTATGAATTTTTAGCAATCCTTAGCAAACACTTTAAAACTTCCACATTTATACTTAATCATCAATATACATCAAATATTGAAGTATGAAATATATCTCAATCTGGTTTTAAATCTGCCTATAGGTATTATTCCTTATAATGTTAACAATAGCAATCATTGCCGCCGCTACCTTCCTTTTTCTTTCCCCTGAAGTTGAGTTCTCACTCTCCTTCTGATTTTAGATCTCGCACGGCCATAATAGTAACATAATACATTGTCTAACTATGTTTCTGTCTATTTTGCTTCTCATGGTATCATGTTCGTACACACAGACTAGAAGTCTACCCTTTCGTTTTGAGTGATTAATACATGTATAGTCGTGAGGAATAATTTTAATTTAGTCAACTTTGATATATTCAATTAGGCATTTTATGATATACATCTTGTTTTTATTTGTAAATCTCTATAAACAAGTGATCCTGATTTGCATTTGCACTTTTGTTTTAAATTCAGAAACTTGATATAAAATGCAATTTTCATTGTATTTTTCCTTACAATTAATACACAAGACGAATACCATTGTTCTTATCATTTTTCTATATCCGGAAAAATATATGTGAAGGATATGTTTTCTTATGTTTCTTCTTTTCTTTAAATATATCAAAACTCTTGAATATTACTATTATCTATTCTCTAAATGATTGTCTTTGTAGAAACACTAAATTAAGAATGTGTTATTTTCAATGATCGATATTTTTACAACTTTCTTAAAATAATATTCTACTTTGTAATTTTCAGTGAGTTCCTAAACTCTCAACCTTGTTTTCATAAATGTTCTGACTCGTAAGCTTGAAATTGTCCTGACTTAAGCAATTAGACAATTTTTCAAATGAGTAATCAAAATATTTATGTATAAATTCCCTTATTGATGACTTAAACCTATAACCTTAATTAATCTTTATATTATTTTACTACGTCGTTTGATCGCCACACATGTATCTTCATTACCTTGGAATTATTACACATTTTGATAATAATGAGATTAACTATAATTTCTAAACACACATTTTGATATCAGTGAGATTTTTATCACTTCTAAACACTTAAAATTCTATCTACACAATGTAATTTAAAATATCATAAACTTGCATCGCCTCCATTTGCGACAATGACTCTCTCTCTCTCTCTCTCTCTCTCTATATATATATATATATATATATATATATATATATATATATATATATTCTTGAATATTGTTTTAGTATAGTAAGAGTAACCGTAGTAGTAAATATTGCTTCAGAAATCCTCGATCGTTTCGTAATTTATTTTATAGACGACACTTAAATAGCCCTTACATTCGAGAGGTAACAAAACTACGTTCCTTACCCATAGTACGTATCTTTAGGAACTTACCCTTGATCACTACTTTTTCATTCGTGCTACCCGTTCTTATTTCGGAATATGTATTTTCCAGATTTAGTAGCCAACCCGGAAGTGAACAAATTGTTTTTAATCCCTTCTTTATTAGATGGCAAATTTACACTTAGTTCTGATTTAGAATGAGACTTAAGAATCAATGCGGACTTAACGCTCAGTGCAGTTGGTGCTTCAGCAAAACTTATAGCACTCTCTTAATTCATATAATATTTAACTAGATGATCTTTTTCGACTAGGTCACCATGGTTGGATCATGATTCCATGAACCAAATTTTCCATAATCAAGATGAAAGAACTCGAATTAAAGAAACACTAATTTGACTATAGCTAAAGAATTGGGCTCTTCCTTTGAGGAAATAAACCCAAAATAATCAAAGAACACTTCAAGTCACTACCTCTCCAACTATACAATTGAATTTGGCTAACTTCTAATAGAATATGTCACGAATTGAATTTCGGGACGAAATTCTTTCAAACGGCGGAGACAGTGACAACCGTCAAAATTCGAGTCGGTTCTAGATTTGACAAAACTTAGTTGAACGTATAAGCACGACACATACTAGACTTAGTAACTAGAAGCTAAGTTATAACCTACTGGAAACATGGAAACAAGTAGAATCGAAGGATAGTGTACTTAGATTTCAAATGGTTATGTGAATTCTACGACTACTTAACTGTAGAGACTATCCATATTCGGGTCACGCTTTAACTCGAACACCTTTTCATGAATCATATACACACATCATGCACTTGACCTAGTGGTAGAAATTAGGTCTGAGTCTCGTTGGAACTGAAGTCAAAGTTGAAAGCTAGGACTAGTATACTTGATTCCTCAATTTCACTTGAATCTCGAAATCACTACATAGAATGCCAGTAAACCGATAAAAACAAGTTACAAACATTATTTATAACTATAAAAGAGTTATAATACCATAAGATAATTTGAAGTCTCAAAGATTCTATTTATTTTGATATCCAAAGATTTAACTCTCAAAACCATAAAAACCTAAGTTTATAAAATTTAAGCTTAAAAATTTTATAAAAATAATTATGAACCTTAAAATATTATTCTAAAATAATTAAAATGAGGGAAAATGTAATCAAGAGAAGTAAATATTTAACCCATTAATAGTCAACCTTATGTTATAAACTAAAAACGCAAGAGTTATGAACAAATCTTATCTAAATGCATATTTTATAAAATTTGGAGGAATTTTATAAAGAAATTGGAGATATTTTATAAAATTTATGGAAAATAAATAAAAAAAGTCCTCTCTAATCCCTCAAAATCGTCCCCCTCTCTCCAAGAAAGCGTCTTCCCAAAAAAAGCACTTCATCATTTGTTCTTCTTTCCCACACTCTTCTCTCATCTCTCTCATTTCTATCTCTCACACACACCACCACATTTTCTCTCTCCCTCACCCTAAACGATGAATTTTGGCAACAAAGTTCATCCATTTCTACTAAAAAACATCAACATTTGAAGTTGTTCTTGAGGTTAAAACGAAAATCCTTCATTCCCCCTTCAATCTTCCTTCAAAATCCCAAGTTTTCTTGCATATCTTCTTCTTCTACACCATTCTATGGATGGATTATTCACATGCATGTTCATAACCACGGTTTTTATAATTAGGGTGATATTATTTCACCCAAAAACCAACATGCATGTGAGGATCTTCAAGGTTAGAGGCTTGATCATCAAAGTTTGTTGTTAAAAAGCATTCACATAGGTTCATAAATGATTTATTCCCAAATAATTATTTAAAACTTCTTTTCTAATCAAATCCGATTTTTCACAGAATTCCATCAACAAAACGAGATTTCCTAAAAAATTTCGGAAAATAAGTCATTTTTCTCGAATTATTATAATTATTGCAAGAATGTAGGGCAATAATTCATATTAAATACTTTCATAAGTGTATAAATTCTAGGTAAATTCGTTGGTGACCCCTAAAGTAAATTATGAGATCTCAGTGAGTTTCGTCGATGTTTGTGACTCTTTTGTATGGTTTTGAATTTTCTTTTTTTTAATTGAAATAAATCATAAAGCCACTTTATGGAATATGAAAAGGGTATCTAATAATTTTCGCAATTCCTACCACATTTGGAATACTCAAAAAAATATTTTGAGAATTTTTCTTAATGCATTCCTATTTTTCCCTGATTTTTTTATTTATAATGCACTAATAATGGGAAAAATAGTTTTGCTCATACAAAATTCATGAAAATTTACCAGAAGACCTTATAATATATTGAAACACCAAATAAAAATTTGGATGATTTTTATGTTCAGTATGAAAATTTTCTTCTATTGTCTAAGATTAAATACACTTAAATCCACAAAATCGGATTCCACTAGATTATTTACACTGTAAAAGAAGTTTACAAAAATTTTGGGAATTTTATTTAACTATTTAATGATTGTTCTCTAATTAGTGATTATTTAAGTTGATAAAACAAAGAAAAATAGAACGACTAATTGAAAAATATCTTTTATATTTTTCACAGTTTCTACATGTATAATAACAGTGTTAAAATTGTTTGGGCTATTTTGGAAACAATTTTCTATTTATTTCAATTTTTATTAGAATAAATGAACAAAAATCATAAAATTGGGTTAAACAATTTAGAAATCAATTTTTATATTTTTCCTAGCTTAAGTATTGCTAATGAAAGTATCATAAAAAGTTTGGGATTTTTTATCATTTGGATGCTATTTTTTCACAAATTTATATTGTTATGAAGGCTTAAAATTTTGGAAAATAGTTATTCGTATAAAAAATTCAAAGGAAAATTTATTGAACACCTCTACTGTATTTAGACGGAAAATGCAAAGTTTGACAATTTTTGGAAATTGTTTGATAATATTTAGATTTTTAGGAGCTTAAAACACCTTTAAATGTGTTGAAATACCCTCAATTAGTATTATAAAAATCTGGAAATTAATATCCAAAATTGTCTTAGTCACATGAGTTATAAATTTTCAGCATTTCAGAAAAGATGTTTGTAACTTATCAATATTAAATTTTGACACAATATTGGCATAATTCTATTGTAGTAGTAAGTATATTAGCATTAGATTTTGACTAGAGACTCACTAGCGTATACCATTATTGTAGGATTCGGTAGTGGCACAAGTGGAATAGATCAAGGCATCATTTGCATCATCTCAATGCATTGCGAGTATTCACCACTCCCCTATTTTCGGTTTTTAAATGTTTTGGGGGTGGAAAAGCATGTCTTAAACTTTTTATGTTCGTTGTATTTATTTTGACTCGTATGAAACTTGGTTGCTATATTTTGTATGTGTGTGTATGTTACTTTAATTCATGAGGATTGTATCGCGATTAAGTCCCTGGAATCTCTAGACACAACACATTAACTCTTTTGAGCCTATGGTTATTATGGTTAACACTATAAGGAGGTAAACAAACTCCTCACTCGCACGATTCTCTTGAGTGCATTTTACCATTTTATACACTATGTTTGCAATACACATAGTAGTCAATAGGGCACGATTTGGTCATTAGGCTTTGGTTGTGAACTAATGAATGGAAACTTGATGCACATACGAATCTTTATGCACATATGAAACTTGTATTCTCATGTTAGCAACGAAACTTGTATACTTATTTTAGCAATGAAACTTGTATACTTATCTTAGCAAGGAAAGTTTTATGCCTATTATAGCAACGAACTTTGTTTCTCATTATAGCAACGAACTTTTATTACTGGAAACTTATATACATGTTTTAGCAATGAAATTGTTTGCTCCTTGTAGCAACGAAATTGATTGCTCATTTTAGCAATGAAACTTGTTTACTCGTTTGAGTAATGAACTTTATCTTCCATGAGAATATGAACGTTCCATCTCATTTGGGCAACATGCTTTATCTCTCATGATGACAAAGAACTTTGTTTTTTTATAAACTTATTTACTCATTTTAACAATATATTTTTATTATTGGAAACTTTTATAAAAACTTTGATTTCAATTCATGGAACAAATATTATTTTGTTTATCGGTGAGTACTCACCAATTATTTTTATAGTTGATGCTCGTTTTACATGCTTTATCAGGAATCATCTAGTAAGAGGCACGTAGAGATACAACACTTGTAGGAGCATTTGCATGTGTTGACTTTAAATTTGTAATGATTTTTAATACTATGGTTGGTGTTGTCTTTAAACTTTTGCTATGAGACCCTTTGTACTGCCATGCCCCATGTTTCCGCTTTAGCGGGGTGTGACACAAACCATCGGCCAATTCGTTGGAATAGTGATATAACTCGTTAAATGAAAATGTTAACGTTTTCTGAAGTAGAAAATATCCTAATGTTTGATTTCATTCTCACAAAGTCTTAATCAATTTAAGAAATCAGACAAAACGTTGAAATCGGAACCCGACAAAGCACTTCAAACATGTTTTCCAAATAGATATGTTCTTTGTTCGGTGAATATTTTTACATATTCTGAACTGTAATTTCATAGAAATCAGAATAATCACTACTAGATAAATACCTTTTAATGACACGCATTGCATGTCATAAAAGGGTATAGATGACATGCAAATGTGTATTAAGGAAGGCCATGTCATAAAGGAAGACGACACACATTTAAATGTCGTAACCTTACGACACGCATTTACGACATGCAATGCGTATCATTAAAGCCCCTTTCAAGAAAGGCCATGTCATAAATGAAGATGACACATATTTTTGCGTGTCATAAATTTAAATATTTAAAATATATATTTATATATTTACTAATATTTAAATTAAATTTGCAGTTAACGTCTCATAATAGAAAATAAAAAATCATATACAAAAAATACAACCCATTGCACTAAATTTAATATCATACAAGTAATCGTTCCGATAGTAGACAAATATAATACATCAAATGTGAAAGAGATGAAAGTCATCAACAAATAATAGTCGAACTACAAGAACTTGTTTCCCACCTTAACAACATCCGAGCTACTTTACTTGACACTATGCACATCAACAAGACCTGCAAATTTGAATAAGGACCATCGTTTTAATCCATCAAAAAACAGGTGGGCAGATGCCTCCAACTGAAAAAAAATGAAAAAAAAAAGATCATGAATATCCCTATAATTTAATCCATTTTATAAAACATCTAAAATGAAGAAAAAAACAACTCACAAGATTTGTTGATTTTTACTTAAAGAAATAAGAAAATAATAATAATAATATTTACTTCCAGCACTACATCAAAGTTTTGGTGATTATTGAAGTAGGTGTGAGACAAGGTCAACTGCTTCGGGTAGCATTCACTTGTGAAATATCTGGGGAGAATGAAATGTTGTAATAGAAAGAAATATAAGAAATACACAAATAAATGAAAATCAAATGAACATATATAGTATTATAATGGAAAGAAATTATAGTAGGATATGCTTTGATACACAAATAAATGCTATTCCTTTAGCTCTATACTATAAAAATCAAATGAAAGTATAAATATATAATGTTGTAATAAAAGGAAATTAAAGTAGGATAATATATAATACACAAATAAATGAAAGTGTCTTGTTATTTCTTGCATTTAGCCTTATACTATAATATAATGAGAATACAATGTTGTAATAGAAATAAACGAAATAGTATGCTATACTATTAAATCAAATAAAGATATAAAGTTGTAAAATGATAGTAGGATGCTATAACATGAAAATAGATGAAAGTACATTGCTATTTCTTCTATAACCTAAAAAGCCATCAGCATAACCTCAAAAGTCAAAATTGGCATGAAAATGTTATAAGAGCATTACCAAAACAAGAAAAATGTAGAGACACATCCTTTTTACAATACAGTTTTTTTTTCAAAAGTATCCATGTGCATACCCAAGGCATGCATGGGTATAAGTTTTAATGCCCATAGTACAACATGACCCAAGCAGAAGTTTTCATCAAGTCTCCAATGATTGTAGGGAAATTATCTTCACGGACCTTTCCTTCATACGAGAACTTGAAATCAAGTCTCCAATGGTGGCTGGATGAAAGATTTGATCTTATTTTATACTTTCCATGAAGAGCTCTCAAAATCTCCACCAGTACAAAAGGATTGATCCAAAATAAAATCCTATGAATTTTTCCCAAGTTTTAAATACATAATATTGTATATACTTTTGAATGATATTAACTACTATCTATATGCAATTTACTATTAAACATACGCACCTAGAATTGTCATCCAACAAATAGGATTCACTATCAGGGCTTTCGGTGTCCTCATGCATTAGAACTTTAAACTTGGAAATAATCTGTTTGTTATAAACATATTATTGAAAACCATGTGTTCCAGCCAAGCATCTACAAATAAACAACTCATAGGTCTATCCATACTTGTGGGGGGAAACTATTGCTTTCTTCATTGTCACTTCCATAGAATCTTCATATTTTGTGAACTTGTTGAATACTTAGAACCTGAAAAACCCTATATATATATATATATATATATATATATATATATATATATATATATATATATATCAATTAACTTATTACTATAGATTGATTACACAACTCAAACAACAGGAGAGATACAGAGAGACTTATAGGACATATATGTTGGAATTGGTGTCTAAGCCCATAACTATAATTGGGATGTACTTGACCCAATTGTAGCATGATCCTTTTGGGTTGCTTCATCAATGCATTTGATAGGATGGACTTTTGAGAATAAGGTTATTTGTGATTTATTAATATATTATAAGTATAATATATTAATTGAAAAATCATATTACTTCATTAGTATTGGTCAAGAATTAGTTTGGAATTAATTTTGTGATCAAAAGAGACTAATTAAATATGTATGGATTGATTGTGTAAATCAATCATTCTTATAATGGGGGATAATGATCCATAGTTATTTAGGATGGTCTAAACCATTGATATAATTCATGGATAGTCCATGGAGGTTAACCCATGGAGCCAAAGTATATGAAAGGTCATTAGGGTTTACAAAGTGCAACCCTAGAATTTGCCACATTATAAATACTCACCCCTAGATAATAAGTGGTTAGACCTACTAACTCACTTCAACCAATATTTAAATAAGAAAACAATAACTAAATTAATTAGTACCTTTGCAGTTGCCTTAGTACACCAAGCTTCTAATTTAGCTAACCCCGATTTCACATACTCCCCACTCACAAGTGTACAACACTCTTTATGCATACGAAGGCTAAGGTTCCGTATTAAAAAATTATAATCCAAATGATTATATAATAATATATGATATATAACATGGTTAGAATCTACAGTTACCTGTAGAAGAGTTGTACATCAATGTAAGAGTAAACTTGAGCAAATCATTTCTGAATAATGACAGGTGGCACCCAAAAAACAGGAAGACACAAGTGAGAGTTCTCATTATAGTTTTAAAAAAATAACTTACACAGAATTCTTTTAATGTATCAAGAACACCATTTAGGCTTTCAATGATGCTCTCCCAATAAGTAGTTGGATACGATTTACCATCTGATGTAATTGGTGCCTGAATTTTTAGGAAATTATGAAATTAGTATATCATATATCAAACATCCTATTTACTAGTGAAATTATGATTGATCAAAAATATGGTACCTGGATACAAGAAGAAAGAAAGCGTGACGAATCTTTCTTCAAGCTGTTACGAACATTATCCATCAAAAAGACCTTCTAGTATAAAGAATAGAGATTTAGGGTTGTAATGGTTGACTTCGTGAGGGATTTAGGGTTTCCTTCGGTTACCCCCTTCACATCTTCGTAAATCTTCATATCGTGGAGGATAGAGATGTTAGAACACCTAGTAGAAAAGGAGAGACGGGAAAGTAGAGGTGTCGATTAGGGGTCGTTGAAATGGTAGCTTCGATTGACGGTTATTGTGTCGTAGTTTTCGATCGGCGCTACAATCGAGAGGATTTACGGTCATTGAACCATTTAGTGTGAGGATCAAGGTGGAAGAAATCGGACTTCGGTGTGGGAATAGAGAGATGAGTTGTAGGAATAGAGAGGAGTTGTAGTCATCAGTGTGTGAATTAAGAGGAGTTGCAGTCGCCAATGAAGTTGTTGTTACATTTGAATATGAGATGATGGTGCATTAATAGAGAGAAAGGGTAGGGTTGTGAGAGATTTGACAGGATAATCTCTCCAAACTGGCAATTTCCATTGTTGTTTACGAAGGGAGGTATCAGAAGGGGGGGGGGGGACTTAAATTTTTTGGGGGAAGCTGGAAAATGATGGTGAATCCGACATATCTAGGTTATGAAAGGTCCATCCATGCTCTGGTTTGGTTTGCTTTTGTGTGGTAAAATGCAAAGAAAGATCCCACGACATGTATATATCACTCCCACAGCATGGCATGAAGAAATTGTCGACTATTAGAAACAATTATACTCATGAAATGAAGCAATGTCTCTCACGAGGTGAACACGTGTCTTTAGAGGATTCATATATGGAGAAGTACAATTCCCTTGGCGATTACAGGATCATCACTATTTTCACGTCATGACATCCTTATGGTCACGGAATGAGGACCGATTTTATGGAAACTATATATATATATATATATATATATATATATATATATATATATATATATATATATATATCGATCATTAGATCAATTTAGGAGACTTCTGTCCATATCTTGGAGATAGAGCTGTAACAAAAACCCTCTAGAAAGACCTTAGAAAATCAGAAATCGATTGGGGAGTTCAAGATTGGATATCTGAAGAAGAAAACATCATTCAATTCAGTTTTCTAGTTATTATCATGTCTAGTCTAATTAGCTTTGATTTTATGTTTGTTTCCACTTTAATCATGGGCTAAAACCCCTAACTTTTGTTTGGTGAAGCTAAACCCTTTGACTATGTGTTGATTTTGAATTTATGATGTTTTTATGTTGTTTTTTCTAGTGTTGATAAATCATAATCCTTGCATATTGAAGTTCTAGCTTAGATTGCTTTTCCTACAAGTTTTGTGTAGTAGATGATCATTCTATTTGCATGAGTTTGTTTATCAAGTTGTTTATGAACATTGAATTGCTAAATCTAGTGATTGAACAAATTCCATTGCTAGGCTATGCTATCAATAGCGCGCTATAGCGGTGCTATAGCAGCGCTATAGCGTTTTGCGGTGTTACTGAACCGCTATTTTGAAATAGCGTTTACTAATAGCGGTGACGCTATTAGCGGCGCTATTGACTGCTATTTACCGCGAACCTCATCAGCGTTATAGCGCTGCTACAACCGATTTTATATTTTCGTACATATTGGGCTACATTGACAAAGAAAAAAACAATTGTGTGTTATTTCAATATTAAATCTTTATTTTTTTTAACTAGTTCTCTAAACTTTTTGTCTTAATAAGTCCAAATAATAAATATATTTAATTACAAAATACAAAGCAACAAATGACAACTTCCCTTTCTCATCCGTTTCAGTACCTAGAAACCACGAATGACTTGAGCTGCGATGACATTTTGACACTTTCTAGTTTCCATATTAGTATATTAGAATATTATATATAGATTTTGTTATGTTTTTATATGATTTTTATGATATTAATTATATATAGTATTCATAATCTAATATCTAATGTTTGTATAAATATATAATATAAAATAAACATAAAATTAAGAAACCGCTATACCACTGCTATAGCACCACGATAACCGCGATTTCAAATAGCGGCATGTGACCGATATTGAAATTTCAACCGCAATAACTGCTTAGTTGCTAGGTGATATAAGTTAGTAACTTTGATTATGTGAGAGAGCATAATTAACCCATAATTTATGCTTGGTTGCTTGTACTTATCCTAGATAGGTGGCTCTTAGTTTATCATGCTTAGCCAAATCTACCTTTATATCACTTTGGTGTCTACTTGTGGTTGAACATTACATGGTACTTCATAAATTGGTAAAAACTAGGAAATTAGTCATAATAGCTAGTTACATTATAATTTGGTAAGCAACATAATAATTCTACTAGAAATCAACCATAGGAAAGGGTGGGGGGGGGGGGGGGGATTCGGAACTAAACGAAAGTACTCTTTAATCTTGAATTTAAATTGTTTATTTTCGTATTTTTAGCAATTTAATTGCTTTTTGTTTGATTTAAGTTGTTGGTAGTGAAAAATCAGTAAAAAAACCCCCATATTTAGTTGTTTTTCTTAGATTAATTTTTAGTAGTTATTTTATTAGCTAAATACTGTTCACTATGATCGATACCCGACTTACTTTTCTATTCTATAATCTAACTAGATACACTACCTATAAGTGCATTAGTTAGTTAAGTTTTGTGAGGTTAAAAATTTAAAACTGGTAGGTATGTGACATCCCCATTTTTCACAGAACCAATTAAAAAAATTTCTTTATGTTTTATAAAAATTGAGATGCGGAATTTCCCACTTAAACAAAATATTTTGAGATAACAAAAGTTATTTCATTTTATTAAAAACTAGAGGATGTCATCATTCATATCTAAACATACATCATAGTGTAAATTATAAAATGTCCTGAAACTACTTATTATAGACACATCTCCTTATTCCAATTGACATCCTAACTAGACTACTACAGCCTTGGTTCCACTACCTGTGATGCATAAAAATGAGTGGGTCAGGTTTGACAAAAACCTGGTGCGATACGTAGGGTTTTCAATCCCATAACAATTTAACGATAATATCCTTCTTCCAACCAATGATGTCAAAATTATATATATATATATATATATATATATATATATATATATATATATATATATATATATGTGTGTGTGTGTGTGTGTGTATGAAATTTTGACCAATGACCAAATACCCAACCCAACCGATCCTCACATATCCTAAAGCAAGGATTCTCTGGAGGAACCACCCAACCTGATGAATCACTTGAGCAACTATTTAACTACACAACTAGGGGTGTCCTTGGCAAGTGTAAGTCATATAAAGTAACCAATGTTCAGATATTTGATCAATATGGTATCCAATTTTATCTATGCCCATGGGTTATAAGTAGATGCTAGCAACGTAATTAGACTCCCTAGAATAGTCAAGTGTTGTCATCTACCCTATTCGATGACCCATACATACTTGCCAGTTGTCTGATCTACACCCACCATTCCTGGTCATCCAAGAAAGAGGAGAAACACTTTGCTCTGGTCTCACAAACCCTACCCCAGTCATAAGACCTAATCGATATCTAGCCTAATCTCAACTAAGTAGTCTTTAAAGGTCTTATTCTTAACCTAGGGCAAGAATTATGTTTAAAGGCAATCGATTTCCAATACGATTTCTAATTCAATATTATTATCCTAATTATACAAATAGCATATATAACAGATAATACAGGCAAGCATTTAATGTCTCATATAAATAATACTTTTATTTTAGATTTTGATCTTGATAGAAACTATGCACTCACTTGACAAAAGTGTTTGGTGATTGGTGAATCGGGCAGAGCTTCGCCTTACACCTTTTTCCAAAAGACCTAGATGTACATAACACTAAGTCTTAGTCTAATTTCATACTTCATGGAACTATTATCCTAAGGTTTTAAATTCCTAAATAATCCCAAAGTCTACTTCAAGATCTAAATAAGGAATAACCAGGTAGGATCATATCGGGGGTAGGGTCCATTTGGTATAAAGAGTATACTGTTTGGAAATCCCACTTTAAACACCACACTAAATCCGGCCTAGACATTACTCCCATAAGTAGACCAAGCATTATAACGACTTGGAATCATTGATAAATGTTACTTATAAGTTCTCAGTAACGACTTATAACTATGATTATAAATTACACAAAGACAGAGTAAGTATATATAGCTCACTTACAGAGTACTACATATGAGAACCGGGAACTAAGCAGTCAAAATACTGACTCGGTATCTCCTACTCAAAGGCTACTACTTAGACGAGTACTCAGGGGTGTTGCAGGGCTTCGCCGCAGACTAAAAACGAAGGAAAAGGGCTAAAAAGTTAAGATTTCTCGAGAGAGAATGTATGTAAGGGTGTAGAGGTGAAAGCATATACAAAGCAGATTATTTATAGGCGAAAAAAAATATGTGTGCTGCGCACTACGCTGACGTGACTCCATCTAGGAGTTGACACGTGTCCTATAACGGGTGAGGTTGTGTAGCTACTTGTAGAACCCCATTGCGTGTGCTGCTTTTCATATTTTCAAAATTGCTTAACTTCTTCATACAAAATCTATTTTTGACGGAGTTTATATCCTGGAAATCTCTCGACGAAATCTGCAACTTTCATTTAGACTTTGTCGGCTAGTTTTGACTTGTTTTTTCACAGAGGGTTAGACTTAGACTGTTAAAGTCTGTATAAAAAACATAACTCTCTCATCCAGTCTCCGTTTACGACAAACTTTTATCGTTGAACTCCTATCAATGAGATCATTAACTCTCGTTTAAATTGTTTTGGCTAAAATTCGACCGATCTAAAATTCAATTTTTGAGCAGAATACTACTATGCCGAATCTTAAAAAAATCTTAACTTCCTCTCACGAAGTCAGATTCGGATGTTCTCTATATGCATGCTCTCGATTTTGACGACTACTACGAATTTCATTTAGATCCCTTAGGCTATAAAGTAATTTATCAAAAATCTACTTTTTACTATATACAGAGTCGTGCTAGTTTAATTATGAAAGTTCGAAGAAGCATAACTTCTTCATATGAAGTCGGATGTGAACGCTCTTTATATATTTGGAATCCTTATGACGTATACTACGACTAGGCTAATATTATTTGTCCTAAGTAATCTTTTATCTTCGACGCATATGTTAAATTTTATTTATTTTATTATTAAATACACATAATATCCTATAGAACAAGTAAGCTTATAAATATATGAATAATCATTTCTTATTCATTAATATAAAGGTTATAATAGTTGACCAAAATGATTACAGACTACGGCATTACAAGTATATCAGTGCACATCAAGTTTTTGGCGTCGTTGCCAGGGAACAACTTATTTCAGTTTTGAATTAATCGTTTTAGGTTAATCGATTCCTTTTGTGGGGTAAAAACCACAACAAGTTTATTTTTCAACAATAATTTAGTTTTCTGTTTTTTGAGTTTTCATGACGTGACACCCTCTCTGTTATGATGTGAAAACTACGTTTTTTAGGTTTTCCTTTAATTAACTTTTAGTTCCTTTTTATGGTTTTCTTATTGTTTTGACTCAATAATATATGACCAAGGGATCAAATTTTCCTATCATACCGCTACTTGAAGATCTAGAGTCTACATTCCACAAAAAGAAAGATAAAAAGGTTGACAAATCGAGTAGCAAGTTTCAAATAGATAAATTAGAAAGCTTTGAGAATTCTCCAGACAATAAAGGAATCGGGTACGAGCCAAAACAGAAACCAAGGACGATTCAGAAGAAGAATTCAAAAGCGAGGTAGAAGAGATGGTGTACATCACAATAATGATGATGGAGGAGTACAAAAGGCGGATGCATAACGATAACAATCTTCGTCTCGTTCCACCATCAATTCCCGCTGCGACAAGATTTGAGCTCAAGGGACATATTCTCTCGATGCTCAAGGATATTCCATTTTCAAGGAAGGACCATGAAGATGAATTTAGACACATTAATGAGGTCTTGGACATTGTAAACTACTTCAACGTTCAAAATGTTTCACGAGATACACTATTACTAAGAATTCTTCAAGTGACATTTATGGGAGATGTTGGTTGAAGTCACTAGAACCCGGAACAATCACAACTTGGACCAATCTTCGCAATTCATTCATTGAACAATTCATCCGTCCTTCAAAGATAGACAAACTCAAGAAGAAAATAGTGAATTTTCAACAAAACGATGGTGAATCTTTAAATGAATCTTGGGAGAGATATAAGGGAATGCTAAGAAATTGCCCAGAACACCATCTTAATATGTAACAAGAAGTGTTGATTTTCTATGATGGGATAAATGTAACCATGAGACAACCCCTTGATTCTCAAGGACCCTCTTAGGATGCAAAGTTCTCCTTGGATGTGGCTTACCCTCTTCTATGTGTATTGGGTTGAGTCTTTCTTATAAGTAGAAAGTGAGTGACTCCTATTTATGTAAGAAATTTGGAGAGTTTAGTTTAGTGAGAGAAACAACAATACCCACCTATACTCTTACTACTCTAATGGATCTTAAACGTGTTTATTTACTCCTTATGTTCTTGATGTTTGTATGGTTCACTAGATCTTTAGAATACCGCACATGTCATCATAATCAGGGTCACTACAATTGGTATCAGAGCGGGTGTTCTTGAAGCTCTCAAGAATTTGATCTGTGATGACAACATGATTTGGTGAATCTCAATTATTGTTAGTTCTTCATCTTTAAGAGAGTTTTTGGTTTTAGAAATCGAATTTATTCCTTGATTTGATTCAAAATTCGATTTTCCCTCTTTGGATTACTTGTTAATCTCGCTTTCTCTTTCTAGAACTTGGTTCATATTCACTTTCACTCTCTAGAGATTTCATTCATAATCACTTCTCTCTCTAGAAATATCCAAGTTCTTGTGATCATGGTGTATTTGGATTATGATTCTTGGATGGTGATGATTAAAGATGTCAATTTTATGGGTTATTGTTGAAAGGCGGGTTGATTTCATGGGAAACTTTGATTTCTTATGGAGGATTGAAAGATGATCATGGAAGATTGATATTTCAACCTCTTTCGGAGATTGGAAGCTTGATTGATATTACGATGAATATATTGTGTCGTTATAGTAATAAAAAGTAAGGAAAAGAAAAAGAATTATTCAAAACAGAATATGTTTCTCTTATTGAAGACCTAAATGATCTTCATGTTCTTGAGTTTGTTGAAGATGTTCTTGAAGAAGTTCATCATGTTCATGGTGTTCTTGAAGTTCAAGACAAGGGAATTCAATATGATTTTCTTGAAGATGTGAAAGTTTTTTGTTCAATTGGAGTTCAAACTGATGAATGTTAGAATTCTTGTGATTCGTTTGAAGGAATGACTCCATATCGAAAGCCTTCAATCCAAGAAGTTCAAATGTATCAAACTCCAAAAGATTTGATTCAAACTAGCAAAGGTGAAGTTGTCAAGAATGAAGTTGTTCTTGAATTCAAAACTTCAAGATCCAAAAAGATGAGGAAGAAAAAGAAGAAAAATATCAAAAGCAAGAAAAATTTGGTTTCTAAACAAGAATCTTCAAAAGTTGTCTTAAAGCCGAAATCTATGAAGCAAATTTGGGTTCCAAAGAAACAATCATCAAATGTTGCAATGAATTTGAATTCCAAACCCAAAGTTGTTGAAAATTCATATAAATAAGAAGTTAGATTTTGTAAAAATGATAAGAATAGATTGGACAACATGCATCGTGGGTGGTATAATGTGAAGATTGGAGATTTTCTTGTTCCAACAAAAGAACTGAGATCTTCATTGATCGATTTGAATATTTCAAATGGAAAAAGAATCATCAAGAAGGTTTCTCAAATTCTCAAATGGATTCCAAAAAATTCATGTTGAGATCGAAGATGAACGATTGAGTTTTTTTATCGAAATTTGAATTCAATCACTTTTTTAAATTGTGCTTTTTGTTTTTGATTGTTGATCGTTTTGACTCGTTGGATTTATTTTGTTTCAACCCCATTGATGATCCAATAAATTTTTTGATAAGATCAAACACCAAAATCAAAATCAAATTCTTAATTTTTTTTCACTGTTCATATTTCGAAGCCCAAACCAGATCTCTTACTGCATGTTCATTTTCTCAACTTTGAGCCCAAAACTTTAATCCAAATCTTGAGCCCAAATAATCTCAAACACAGCTCATTCTTTTATTTGATTGATCTTAACAATCATTTGAATACTGTTCTAATCTTGTACCTAAACCATATTCGATTTCATTGTCAATTCATCTATTTCGCTTTCTTATTCTTGATAGAGTTGATTTCGAATAATGGTACATGTGATTAGAGCCGAACATCATTTCGATTTTTGATTGAAGGATTAAGATTCGAATATGAACTGGGTTTGATAATCGAAGGATGCGAGTTCATCTGATGTTGTTAGTAATCTTGGAATCGAATTGCAAGATTGAATTGTAATTGATATTCATTATATTTTGACTGCAGTCGTACTTGGATTAGAGCCGAACATCATTTCGATTGTTGTTGTCTTTTGATTCAAGTCAAGAAACTGATTTGGGAATCGAATTTGATTTGAAAATTGAATTTCACTGTTGTTTGGAATTGAATGTCTTAGAATCGAAAGTAGGTGTTTCGATGGTTAAATGAAAAGGTCAAATCCAAATTTCGATCCGTATTGTGTTGATTGAGTCCAAGTCGAAAGCAGATGTGGTCTTGGGATCGAATGCTTTGAAAACGAACGTGCTTGCTTGGATCAAAACCAAGTTTGATTTTTTGAGTTATATGGTTTGTATATGTGAACGAATTGGTGTTTTGAGTTTTACTTGGAGTCAAACTGGAAACTAATTTGGGGTCGAATTCGTTGGTGGGTGAAATCAATTTCGAATGATTAAAGTTATGTTCAAATTGAAAGCACATCTGAGAAAGGATTTTGGTATTTTGGATTCATGGTCGAATAAGCATCGCTTCGGGTCGAAATTGCTTTAATTGAAATCAATTTGGGTTAATAGTCGATTTTGATAGTGACTGATGGAATCTTGGGGACAAATGGGTTTCTTTAGATCGTTTGCATCAAACATTTTGGAGTCGAATTTGGTTTGGAGCAGTTTGAATCGTCTATTGGGGTATTGTTTGGAGTAGTCGTCGAATTCGACTCATGATGCATTCTATTCGCATATGGTATCGTATTGGAGAAGAAAGGAAAATGTTCATTTCGAATCCCTTATCTCTCAACAATATGACAATTTCTACGCACTTTCGAAATGGGATCATTTTCTGTGAAGAATGCAGAATTTTCATTTCGAATCCTTGCAATTTAAGAAGGTTGGCAGAAATTACCTAGTTTCGACATTGGGGTAAAATTATGAGACATGGGAAAATGTTTTGAACATGGTCCCTGAAGCTTATGTGAATTGTCACTTTATGTCGAGTTTCATATTTGGGGTAAAGTTTCGCATTTTAGGATGTTTTGGTGCAACGGGTCCCTGCAACTCTCACCCAAAAGTTAAAAACTATTACAAAATTGGGAAATCCTTCTTGGCTTTTCGTGATTTTTTTGTGCAAGAATTTTGCGGTTGCATTTTTATCACACATCAAGGGAAATTTTCGTCAAGTTTATTCCTCGAGCATTTCTCATCCTTTGTGGGTTTTATAATCATTTGTTGATTATAAAAAGGGAGAATGTAAAAATGGGTATTCGAAGCTTCTCGGGTATTTATTTTGCAGATTTGAAGACCGGTGTTACTTCGAGGGGGAGTTGGCTTACTTTCTTGTATGTGTAATGGGTTGATTCTTTCCTAAGTTTTGAGGGGGAGAATGTTAGGGTGCAAATTTCTTCTTGGATGTGGCTTACTTTATTGTATGTGTAATGGGTCGATTCTTTCCTATAAATAGGAAGTGAGTGACTCCCATTTATGTAAGAACCTGTAAGACCTATTTGGAGAGTTTAGTTTAGTGAGAGAAACAACAATACCTACTTGTACTCTTACTATTCTAATGGAGCTTAAACATGTTTATTTACTCCTTGTGTTCTTGATGTTTGTATGATTCACTAGATCTTTACAATTTCATACATGTCATCATAATCAGGGTCACTATAGACCCTTGACAAAAAAGGATCCAACTACAACCAAGGAATTAATTGAAGAGTTTGCAAAGCACTTGTGAGAATACCATAAACCAAGAGAATACATTACAAGAGGCAAATTGGGTATAAACGGAAGAAATGAGAACTTAGTAGCGGTGATGGCGAAGCTCGATAATATAGATAAGAGGATTGCCAAAATGGGTCAATCCATACATAGTATACAAGTGGGATGTGACAATTGCAGTGGACTGCATTTAATGAAAAATTATGAATTAGATGAAAATGGGAATCGAAAAATGTAAGTGTGTTACTCGAGCGGTGACAAATATGATGAAGGTTGGAGGAAGCGTAAGAAGGAATGGTTTCCATATGATGAATACAAGAAAGCGAAAGAAGAAAAGTTTAGACAAACCCGTCGAGGGTATTACCAGAAAGAACAACCACCACCCGAGATGAAACCCGATTTCGATTCCATGTGGAATAGGTTCATGGAAGCTAGTGAGAAGATGCACGATGCTATTGATTCCACATTGAGAAACCAACAAGCTTCCATTGCAGACGCTGAGACTCAAGTTGGGCAATTAACCCAACTAGTTCACGAAAGATTAATTCCTAAAAAAAGCAATCCAAAACCACAACCTCATGTCATGGAAATCTCCATTGAAAAAAAGCAATCCAAGACGCCTCATTTTTCCATGTGAGTTTGGAAATGCTACAATGACGTACGCTTTAGATGATTTTGAAGCAAGAATCAATCTGGTGCCATATTCTTTCTACTAAAAGCTTGACCTTCCAGAATTGAAGAACACAAGAATGATGATCCATATAGATAATCGTTTGGTCACTTATCCTCGGGGAATAGTTGAATATTTATTGATAAAAATTGGAAAATTCATTTTTCCAATTGATTTTATTGTTTGGACATGAAAGAGGATGATGAGGTGCTTATTATTCTTGGATGCCCATTACTCAATACCACAAGATCCCTAGCAGACATTCGTGAGTCTAAGCTAAACCTACGAGTAGGGAAGGAAGAGATCACATTTGGGGTTGATGAAAGGTCCACTAATTCAAAAGAAAATGATGAAGTATTTCTCATGAACGGGGTAAATGAAGAAGTTAATGAGCTAGAAGAATTGGGAAAATTGATGGAGGAGGAGTTGTGGGTTTGGGATAAGCCAAAACCACAAGAATGAGTGAAGCTTACCAAGCCTAGGACCTCAACTCGAATGGTTTTTGAAGTTTTTGCCTTTACTGCACCGCACGCTTAAGTCGAGGAGGAAAGTGATGATGAAGAACTTGGTCAAAGTGATGAAGAAGAGGAGCAACATGATAGCAAGGAGACTACACTTGAAAAAATGGAGGTGGATATGAAAGAACCAACTAAGGAGAAAAAGAAGAGCAAGGTGGTTGAAAAATCACAAGGATTCAAACACAATCAAGACTCAAGTGACAAACAAAAAAATAAGGAAATCTCGAAGAAAGCTTACAGTAGATGAGTTGCAGCTTACAAGAGCAAACTAGTCAAGATAAAGGAGAAGATGGAGATTACGTTCCCAATCAGCACAACATAGAGCGAGAAGGAGTCTGGCTCACGACTCCATCAAAAAAAGTGCTTCTCACGACGTGACACTCTTATGTTCATGACGTGAGCAATGGGGGGACCAGTTTCCTTTTTACCCTAAACACCAACATTTGAACATCACTTTCTACCCAGCACTTACGACATGAACTCCATTATTTGATCCTCCACTTTGATTTTTTGGTTGAATATCTCGTTAATAGGAGCACAACAATATAAAGACAGTCGAAAATGGAGTCCGTATGTAAAAATTATGAATTTTATGTAATCTTCGTAAATTATGAAATTTAACATCAGCTAAGAATTTGTCGATAGTGTCTAAATGAAAGTTGTAGGAATCGAAAATACCTACACATGGATATAGAGAATGTTGAAAACGGAGTTCGTATGGAGAAGATATGAATTTTTGAAGCTCTACTCGTACATACCCACTTAACCACGTTGCACCACCCACCAATCGACACGTATCATGTTCTGAGTGGAAGGATTGCCGACCAAGCTTGGATGTGGCGCACCTCTTGTCTGGGCGCGGTGCTTCTGCACCAAATTTAGCCTATAAATTCAGAACTCAACACTTTCATCCTCCACACTTTCTCTAAACAAACTCTCTCGATTTCCTAGTTCCTTAGCCCATATTTTCTTAGTATTTAGGGTATTTTAGCGAAGCACTGAATCCCCTGAGAGCCCGACATCTGGTAGCTATTAAACCAAAGTTTTTCCAATGCAATTTCCAGACTTTTGTCTAGGAAATCTATGTAAGTTAAACTACACTCAACTTTATTTTAGTGTAATTTATATTTATATTCATAGTCGTTGTTGTGAATCTATGAATAAGATTTATTAGTAATTCCATGTCATTATACTGATTGGTCTACTTACCAGGGAGATTCCTAGAATGGTCACGTTGTTTTGGTTGATGGATTTCAGAAAAGGGTATATGCCCAAATAGCCTTGCCTCCCAACTTTCTTGTCTAGTTGATCCTTATTTGATAGAACTCACACTATACATTGGGATTGTTGAGGAATTTAGACTGTTAATCAGTCATAAGAAAGATTAAACTAAGATTTAGTGATAATTGAACCTAGGTCACATTAAAGAAAAAGGTAAGTGTTGAAGCAAACCATTGCCCAACTTTCCAGTCATCCACTTTAACAAGTGAGTGCGTAGTTACTTTTAGCTTATACATAGATATAAAGTATCTAG
The DNA here is from genome assembly GCF_002870075.4 of Lactuca sativa. Taxonomy (NCBI): domain Eukaryota; kingdom Viridiplantae; phylum Streptophyta; class Magnoliopsida; order Asterales; family Asteraceae; genus Lactuca; species Lactuca sativa. The sequence goes on along the minus strand of NC_056625.2, from coordinate 253,884,372 downwards.
ATGATTAAATGTTATATGTGCCTATTATCTGTATTGCTTGACATCTTTGTTAGATGAATTATATGATTTTTACTCAATTTAAATTATAATATATATATATATATATATATATATATATATATATATATATGTATTTTCATATATTTTTATAAAATATATTGGGTAGTGATGGGTGATGAGAATGATGAGATGATGATGAGAGGACTTGACTTTGATGGACCAGTCATCTAGCGGAGTGTAAATGACGACCACTGACTATTCTAGACATTCAAGTGGAAATGCTAGTAGGCTAACAACATGTAGGTGTTAATGAACTATCTTTTCATTTGATGTACTATATCCCCTTATGGTTGCCTTATGGACACATATTGCTAAAGGAATCCCCCCAAGCAGTAGTGTCTACCCGTTGATGATGATGATCCTTAGGATATGTCCCCTGAGATCAATATTTTAGGATCAACATGTGAGAATAACAAAAATGGCTAATCGGGTAAATTATTTGAGGTGAAATATATAATTAAAAGAACTTAATTATTGTGGGTTGAAACCCCTATATGCTCATTAGACCCCTAATCCTAACCCATTCAGTTTCTTTATATCACAGGGAGCGGTACAAAGGCACTTGGATGATGAGTTATTTAAGTAGTTTGTAGGCCATTAGTATAATAAAATGTTGTAAGGCCTATTAAGACTTGTTTAATCTTATGTATCTATATTCATAATGACATCCCATGATTTTAAATATAAATGAAATACATTTCTTTGGAAATACTTTGATAATGATATTATCATGTTTTCGGGAACAAATTTTGAATTAAGTTTTATACTTGAAAATAAATAAAACATAAATAAAAAGTTTTAAAGTGACCGTGAAAATGGAGATGCCATATTTTGTTTGTTCACTGTTTTGTGCTATCATAAGACCAAGGAAAGCTTCACAACAAGCCCGAGGAGACCTATCCAACGTCCACCTGTTTTATTAATTTCCAAACAACCTAGTGCGTAATATTTTGAACAAATACACTAATTGATTGGGGTAGTTACACAATAGAGAATTTTTTATTTCACTAATCATCGACTGGGCCAGGTTGAATGAAATTGGAATTTTGGAAAGACTCAACCCATCCCTTACAACATTATATGTGGGGAATGGCATTTCACTTACTTGAAATGGTTGGAGGAACCTCTTTTCCATCAAAGAACCAGTTTACAAGGAGGTTTGTTTCGAATTCTTTGCTACAATGTCTTTTGAGGAGAATACAGTGGATCCTCAATACAAAAGAGTGTTAGTGTTTCGGCTTGGAGGTCAATATCGGGAGTGTATTTTAGTTAAATTGGCTTGGATGATGGGTTTATATGAGCAACATGAAGCCTTGTCACCTCTATTTGACATATTTTTACGGGCCGTGGCAAGAGATTATTCCGAAGGGGACAATAATTAAGGTTTTTGGTCTATAATTGCAAATAGTAACTTTTACTCGGGGATCTCTCAAGAGAGTTACATAAGGTTTCCAATTCACCGCCTTGTTACATTTTCTATGAATCATAAGAAGCATGACAGTAAGGTAACTAACCTCAATCTAATTTTTATTTGGAGCATATTGGCACCAAGCATTTTCTGCAACATTCCATACTTTCTTGCTAAATTTTTAAGGGAGAAAGCAGTTAATTCAAGAGCAGGAAGCCCAATCGTGGGTGGGAATTTTGTGACCTGCTTGGAGAAATCGTTAGGTATATTTATGTCGGGTATGGTTCAAGAATTGACATGCATTGAGGGATATGATATTTCCATGAACTATTTAGAGTCCATGCGTTTAGTGGTGAATTTAAAAGGAATGTATGGAATACTAGTGAATGAAGAGGAGAGACCAAATTAAGGTGTTGAAGAGAAACCAAGACCAAGAAGGAGGAATGTGAGGCCAAGGGGTGAAAGAGCACAACCACAACCCCAAGATGTACCTATAGGAGGAGTTCCAACCGACACGTTTCAAAACCGGGTTGGTAATTACTTAGAAAACCTTCATGGGGGTGTGGGTTACTTAGGTCAATCAATGGATGAGATAAATTCTCATTTTCACATCGAGCACCCACCCAACATGATGCCTCATTTACCTTATATACCTACTTGGGAAGAACTTTGGGCACACGAAAATTTTGGAGTCAGGACTAGTGAAGCAAATGGGATGAGGATTACGAATGTCTATCCTTTTAATTGTATTTGGTTATTTTTCTGTTTTTTTTTTTGGTGTGTTTTATTTATTTTTGTTTTGTTTTATTTTAAACTTGTAACCGAATGGTGTTTGTTTTCTTGTTTCAGCCTAGGATTTTTGTTTATTTTTGTTGATCGTAGAATTTATAATTAGAAAAAAGTTGTGAGTGTTTAAACTTTACAATCGAAGGCCATAACTTTTGGTAAGTGCGAGTTGCCATTCGAGCGAGGAAGAGAGTTAGAGAGAATTTACAGAAGAAAAATAGGTTTTTTAAATGGGTCTTAAGCTATTAAGAAGTAAAGAAGAGCAATTCAAAACATTTCAATTTGATAGAAGAGCATTTAGTGATGACCCAATTCTCACGATGTGACCACCACTATGTCACGTCGTGACAAGCCCTTATGTCGCGATTCCAGTTTTGAAGATTTACTTTATCATTTTGTGACTACTCCTTGTTGGATTAGTGTCTAAGTCCATAACTATAATTGGTATGTACTTAACCCAAGAGTAGCATGGTCCATTTGGGTTGCATATCATCAGGAAAATTTGATAGGATGGACTTTTGAGAAGAAGTTATTTATGGTTTATTAATATCTTATATGTTATAATATATTAATATGAAATCATATTTTTTAATTAGTATTGATCAAGAATTAATTTGGAATTAATTTTGTGATAAAAAAGAGACTAACTAAATATAAGGGGTGATTTGGTAAATCATTCATTCATATAAAGTGGGCTTATTATCCATTGTTCTTCATGTTGGGCTAAACCCATGTGGTAACCCATGGAGCATGAGGGATATGAAAAGTCATTATGGTTTACATGGTGTAACCCTAGTTAGCCACACTATATAAGAACCCCTCTAGCTCATGAAATTGGCACTTAAGCGGAATACTAGAGGGCTAGCCGATTTGTGTATACAAGGAATCTCTTCTCAAGTTATCCTTTGTTCTAGGTGTGTTGTAATTCCATTTGAGGCATTTATATTATTGGTGCTAAGCTCTTGAAAGTCCAAGCAACAAGCTACAAAGAAAAGGTATGTTATCTAACTTGTTTTATTACCTAAGTATTAAAGTTTTGTATCCTAGTTAGGGTAATACCTTGGAAAGTTCAACTTTGCATGTATAATAGAGAAAACATAGATCCAAGGTATTTAGGGTTGCATGTACACTTTAGGAGATTTAGAATGCTCAAAACCCATTAGTGGTATCAGAGCCTAGGCTTGTTTTCAATTATATTTGATGCTACTTGTGTTAAATGCTTAAAAAAATTCTTTTTTTGCTTTCTGGACAGTGGACTTGCCGAGTCCACTAGGGGACTCACCGAGTCCACTAGGGGACTCGCCGAGTGCAAGCATAAATTCATCTAACTCGCCAAGTCAGCTCCTGCACTCGACGAGTTGGTGCTCCAGAATGCAGATTTTTGAGTTTTTTTGGCTAGAATTGGACTAAGATCATTACCCTAAGATGTTTTTGAACTTATAAACCTGTTTTTGATGTGGTAATGATCATGTTTATCCAATTTAAAAGATAATTGTCAAAGTTTCATGTTTTGTATTACTTTATATGGTTAGGCTAATTACATGAAATTTGTTTGATGTGAATTGTCTTGTTCTTATGAGTTTAATTTAGATCATTGACAAAATTGTTTGATTTTTATAATTTACAATAGTTGATCTAAATGTTTTGATGAATTCCATAACTTTTCCTCAAGTTATGGAAAATAAAAAGTTTTTTTTAAAGAGACTATTAAACTTATAGGTTATGAACTTGAAGAATCTTGTTTTCCCATAAATGTTTTTATGAACTTCATAACTTGTCCTCAAGTTATGAATTTTCAAGAGTCTTTTCATTTAAACCCATATTAAACTCATAAGTTATGTATTCCAAAAGCTTTTGAATAGTTCAAAACTTGCCCTCAAGTTTTCGAATTTGTAAATGTAAAAGTCTAACTTTTGAAACATTTAATTCCAAACCCTAGAATTTTAAAGTTTAAAATTCTACCCTTATAATATTATAATATTATAGGTTTAATACTTATATATATGTATAAGAATGAAGTCAGTCTTACCATTAGTAGGTCTCATTCACGAAGCCAGCCTATAATGGGGGTATAAGGTTACTGCCTATAAAATGGTAGTTTAATGGGTGTCCACTCTCACACACCGCTTCCTTGACTGGTAGAGGGTCGTTAGCCGTACGGGTAGGATAGGACTCTAATTCTACCTTCATTAAAAGTATAATGATAAATATTAAGTAACTAAACACTTATAAATTCCCAAATCTTAGTTACTTAGGAAAATGTGAATATACTGCTAACCCATGAAATTGCACTTTGCACATTGTTAAGTCGTTAGTGGAGCGTGTGTGGTTAACCGACACACTAATATGGACTAACAGTGTGTGGCAAAGGGTACCTTGATGTTAATCATAGATCAATGGAGCGTGTGTGGTTAACCGGCACATTAGTTAGTTGGTTTTAACATTGGGTGTACCAAGCTAATTTGCATGGTTATTCACACCTTGTTTGTGATCCTCGGCATCCCAGTCACAAACTTGAAGGGCACAATCAAGATTTAAACATGTTATTGAAATTCTCAATGAATCTCAAAGGATCTAGGAGTTTCAATTCACTTAAAACCTAAAAAAAAATTTCGTTTTTCATGGTGGAAATTGGTAAATCGTCATTTACCTACCTTCAAATATTTTGCAGTTTGGCTTACGACATGCCTCTTCCAAATTGTAAAAAATTGTGTTGAGTCCTCGCCTTAATATTTCATTTGGGTGTTATATTAAGGATTAAATCAACTAACTTGAATTTCTCCCATTGTAGATGTCTAGTTCAGACAACTATGGTATTCCCAAATCCTTTGGAACATGATTTCCTATTGAAGATGATGTCCCGCGGTTGGATCGTGGAAGTCATGCTTCACTTCCTCCTCCTCCTCCTCCAATAATTCTCCCTAACCCACAAGTTCAAAGACTTAAAAAATTCAAGGTCACTCAAGCCCTACTAGCAAAGAAACATGAAGATGGAAGGCTTGTGTGTACTCACGTCTTGGAGATGAAGTCACATATTAACAGGCTGAGAGTATTGGGGGTTGTTGTCTCGAGGAAGTTGGTTCTTAACTGGGTCTTCAATCACTTCCTGAGTCATATAGTGAGTTCATTAAGGACTACTATGTGACAAACCACGATATAACCCTTATTGATCTTATCTATTTGCTTGTTGCTGCTGAATCAACAATGATTTGGTGCAGTGGAAAAGCAAATTGATTGGAAGATCTACTCCCTAAACTTCCATGGACATTGACAATGGCAACATTGGAAGTCTAGAAAAGCTTTCTATTCCCAATGGAAAGGGATCGGCCATTGTCAACCGGGTTGAACAAATGGTAAAGAGAAAGGCTAAGTCTGAGATTGTCCTGTGTACCATTCCCAAAGAGTCTATATGTTTCTATTGCCAAAAAAGGGTTGTGGTTGCGAAGCTACCCTGACTACCTAAAAGATCTGAGAAAAGGTAGAATTGAAAAGTTTGACTCTGCTTCAGGTAAGTCTACTATCTAACTCTATTAAGTTCCTAATTGTTTATTCTTAATACATGATTTGACAAGGTTGCATTTTGATGTTTTGTAGGATCATGCAAAGGGAAAGAAGCTTAAAGGAAGAGTATGTTGAATCTGGTCGCGAAAATGAATTTCTATCACATGGTTCGGTGATCGGATTTTTGAGCTGCTGCTTAAGAATTATGATAGATTGCTAGGAAATATGTAATCACATAGTTTTCATTTGTAGTTGCATTGTAAGGAAAAGTTTTTTTCCATATTTTATAAATAAATAAAATTTTGGTTTATTTTTTATATCTCCTTGCAATGGCATTTGTGAAAATTGATGTTTGTATGTTTCTATTTTTAGCAATGGATTTGATACTTTTATTTGTGGTAGTGTCTAAATTTACCAAATAAGGAAAGATTCTCATCACCCAAGTTTCGATTGGACAGAAACTTCGAATCATGCAAGTTGTATTGTATGATGAATGTGAATTTTCATCTTTAGTAAATTAAGATTGCTTCCTTGTTCACATGTATATGTGAGTCAAGTGAAGGATTAGGGGATCAGGTACACTGGGTGTGCGCTGGTCAAGATCCACCACAAGGATTGATAAGACTATTCTTCATGATTTACTAAAGTTTAGTAAACATGGTTGTGCTTAGAAGATTAAGTATAATTCTGAAACATTGGAAAAGGTTCAATGTATGGCAGTACGAATGAGAAGAATCAAATTAGGCAGAAAGATAAAAGTTTCTCCAATTTGAAAAGATGGGAGAGTACTTTAGTATCGTGTTTTATGATCATCTTAATGTTTATGGAAAAACCATATCACAATTGATCCTCTAAAGGCATCTTAGTGCATTTGTATGGCTAAGAAGAGCAATCATGAATTGTTGAAATAGTTTAAATCAAGAAGATGAGTCATATTTCGTTCCCAAAACAAGTCTTAGAGTTATACTCCAACATTGTAGCCTTGAGTGACATAATCTTAAGAAAGGTTTAAAACACTTATCAAATGTAGAGTAAAAGTTATCTACTCTTGTACATTTGAAATTGGTAAGTTGTGATGTTTTTGGATAAAACAAAGACCAATTATGGTCAATTGTGTGAAGTGTTTGTCTTGATAAAAATCCGCACTAACCCTTGAATATTTGATTTGTCAAGGAATGATTCATGACAAGAGAATCTTATATGTCCAAAGGTCAGTGGGAGTCTTAAATATATTGACAAGTTTCAAGAACTAATCAAGAATAAACCTATTGTTTATCACTAGCAGACGACTTGAGTTTTATAACCTATTGTGTTGACATATTCTTATTTCTATGCCCATTCCAGTTAAAGTTGACTATGCATGTGAGTTCTATGAGTTCTCATTTGTTTTCATAACTACTTGGAAGCAATGGCAGGCCCTTGTGCTTCCAGGTGGCAAGAAATTAAGATTAAACAAGTTCAGTCCATATGAGTTTAGATTTGTCACTAACCTTGTATTGTGATTATGTTTATGACAAATTCACATGGATAGGAACATATACACCATAAAATATAAGTGTCATAAGGTTTCTCTCCGATTCATGAAAATGATGGTGAGGAAACGCTTTCACTAAGTAGATTTTAAGAAGATAGCAATTGTGATATATGCATTCTCCAATTCAATTATGATGTCGGCATCCCTCTTCATAATTTGAATTGTGAGAAATGGAAAAGGGTCTAAACATTTGAGACTAATTGTTGTAAGTTCTAAAATTGTTAAGACACACATGTAAGCTATCTAAGGAAAGGTGTGTGATTTTGAGAAGCCTAGATAAAGTTTTATCAAAGAATCTCGTATCAAAAATATGAACTTTGGTAAGAAAGTCAATAAGTATTGAATTCTAGAAGTCCAGCTAATTTCTGAATACATGTCAAAGCTAGTAGGAGCATAAGTGTTATGCTGGTAAGTTAATAATTATTATGCTAGTGGGAGAATAATTATTATGGAAAGTTTTGCAAGTTAGCAATGTTAATTATAGAATAAAAAAGTTTAAATTCGCAAAGTTGTGGATTTGAACAATTGTTTTGCTATAATTAAGGGAGAGGAATACATACTTCATTTCAAATCTAAAAGCTTAGATTGAGTTTTAATCAATTTTAGTCAAATATATATATATATATATATATATATATATATATATATATGAATGTTATGTTTGAATGGTTCAACATAAGGAAATTCTATATATGGAAAGGTTAATTGCGTTCTCAAAATTTGGTTATGATTATGGCATACCTCTTTATAATCAAAATTATAAGAACATGGAAAATAGAAATATTATAGAAAAAGACTGATTAAGTATCATGTCTTTATGTTAGACATTATGAATCGTATCCCATATGCTTCGGATATAGCATCGATTGCATATGCTATAACATTCTCATGCTCTAAATTTTCCAAATGCCTAGGGCATTAAGAGGGAAAAAAGGAATAGAACCGGATATGAGTAAAGTGGTTAAACAACTGTTAAGGACAATCTAAGGTTCACCAAATATTGGTCGCTTAAGGATAGTTGGAAGTATAGTAATGGAAGGATCATATTGACATTATTATGAACAGACGGGAGTCTATTAATAATGAGTTGTCATACAGAAAATATGGAATGTTTCCATATTGGGAGTTGAAGAATAGATGACATAGTTAGAAACTTCTATGCAATAAGGATGTTCAAAGGAATGTACTTTGAATTTGAGGCTTCATTTCCATGGAATTGTATTGTAACAATATCCAAAGAAATATTTTGTAATATCATTGGTCAAGTCTCTGTGACTTTTGGCACCTAGACATTACAAAAGAATCATTGCATGATCTAACACCTTCTAGCAGTGACAAGAATTTGGAATTCTTACACTTGCAATAAGGATTTGGAATTTTGAAATGAGCATCATTGAAATGTTTTTCAATTGATCTATTTCACAAAGTAAGGACCATAGAGAAACATAGTGTGCATGCTTGGTGCATGGGATAACTATCTTTTAGACAAACATAGTGTGCATGCTTGGAACATGGCATAACTATTGTTTTAATTCAAGTATTAAGTAGATTATTCGAAACATTATACAATGAATGATGAGTAATCCATATGGCTCAAAAGTTTTGGGTCCATATAGGATTAATATTATTCATATGTTTCACTTTGCATGTTTTGACTTCCTGAATAACTAGGTTATTCAAACCATCCACAGTCGATCATACTTTGGAAGTAGGTATTGAGGCAAGACTTTCATGAATGGGTATGTAGTTTGTCTAGGACAAGGTGGTTGCAGTGTTCATGAGTACCCCTGGAATAAGATTCGAGTATTGGATTCAACCAACAGTCATCTGAACCACTTCATGGATTTTATCACAAGTGATTGTGAGACGATAATATCTTATATTCTTGAAACGGAGACATGTGAGTTTTAGTTGCAAGTCGGTTGCACATTGACATATGTAAATGCACCAGTAACTTGGATGTTATAAAAGATATTGTTGTGTGCAATTTGATGAGTAAGTACAAGCAAGCATTTGGATCGAAGTTTATCCGTTCCTTTTACCCCATGTGGATAAAAGCAATATATGTGGCCCCCTTGATGATTTAGTGATGACATCAGGCCTGGACTGATCTGATTTGTTCAATTAGTCGGTCGTCGTAAATTGGAAATTAGGATACAACAGATGGACAGAGAGAATGATTATAATCCATGTCTTGGTCGATACGATATCTAGAATGGAGGAATATATGATCCCTCATTTAATGGACATGTCATTGACTAGGTCAGAGTTCCACAATGGCTTTTAAGAGCTACGATTGCTAGTCGGGTTGGAGTCATGCTTGCAATAATAGTTATTAGACTTATCCAAGTGGGAGATTGTTGGATTAGTGTCTAAGTCTATAACTATAATTGGTATGTACTTGACCCGAGAGTAGCATGGTCATTTAGGTTGCATATCATCGGGACAATCTGATAGAATGGACTTTTGAGAAGAAGTTATTTATGGTTTATTAATATATTATAATTTCTAATATATTAATATGAAATCATATTGTTTCATTAGTATTGATCAATAATTAATTTGGAATTAATTATGTGATAAAAAAGAGACTAATTAAATATAAGGGGGGTGATTTGGTAAATCATTCGTTCTTATAAAGTGGGCTTATGATCTATAGTTCTTCATGTTGGGCTAAACCCATGTGGTAACCAATGGAGCATGATGGATATGGAATGTCATTAGGTTTTACATGGTGTAACCCTAGTTAGCCACACTATATAAGAACCCCTCTAGCTCATGAAATTGGAACTTAAGCGGAATACTAGAGGGCTAGCCAATTTGTGTGTGCAAGGAACCTCTTCTCAAGTTACCCTTTGTTCTAGGTGTGTTGTGATTCCATTTGAGGCATTCATACTATGGGTGCTAAGCTCTTGAAAGTCCAAGCAACAAGCTATAAAGAAAAGGTATGTTATCTAACTTGTTTTATTACCCAAGTATCAAAGTTTTGTATGCTAGTTAGGGTAATACCTTGGAAATTTCAAGTTTGCATGTATAATAGAGAAAACATAGATCCAAGGCACTTAGGGTTGCATGTACACCTTAGGAGTGTTAGAATGCTCAAAACCCAACACTCCTATGTCAGGTCATGATGAACTAGATGACCGTGATTATCATGCTCTTTATTTAACCTCATGATGTGATTCCTACTCTTTCATGTTGTGAATGAAGCTCCTTGCTAAATATGAAGATTTTTTGCACCGAATTTTTCAAAGACAAAGCCTTTGGTTTATTTTATCTGGCACATTCATGAGCAGCAACAGGAGCCCAGTTCCAATAATTTTATTCAAGATGTTCAAGTTTTCCCACCACAATCACATTCGATCTCATTACTTCTACCCCAAGGGAGTCTGTTCCTTTTTCTCCTTATGATTGCTTTTTATGTGCTTTTAATTGTTTTATGCATACAATGAGGGCATTGTATGAATTAAGTGTGGAGTAAGGGGTTGAAAAAGGATTTTCAAGTATAAAAGTAATTAGAAAAATGCTAGAAATTTTAAAAATTAATTATATAGTCCTACAAAAATAGTCTAATAAATCTATTCATTTTTTAATTTTGATATTATTGCATTTGGGCTAGTTTTCTAGTGTTATGCGGGATGATTCGATGTGAACTATAAGATATTGTTGAGCCAATATGTATAGTGTATTTGTGGCTTCCCAGTCTTAGTGAAATTGTGAGACAAAAATGCAACCTTGTGTGTTTTGAGGGACATAACAAGTTTAGCATTGTGTACTAGAAATGTATCCAGGAGAGCTTACATAGTGATTGAATTTTAGACTAATACCTTTAACCAATAAGGGTTGAAGTTAAGTTCCCTTGCTTAAGCATGTGTTTTTCGTTTTAGGATTTTTAGTTTTAAGTGAAAAATATGGGTTATGAAAAGAAAAAAAAATTGAAAAAGTTTGAGTGCATAAGAGGTTACAAGGTATGAATATCAAGAATTATGAAGAAAAGTTCAAAACCTACAAATATTGAAGATTCAAGTTGAAAATATTAAGGATTCAAGTTGAAAATATTGAAGAACAAGGCAAAATTACGAAAAGTCAAAGGCGAGTTTCTTATCGTAATTTTTCTTTCTAGGTTATTTTTCCATATGTATGCTTAGGTGCATAACCAAAAACTACCTTGAGGTTAAGAAAGTTTTTGGGGATGGATTCGAAGGGATGCATAAAGTGAATGTCATTCAAAATAAGTGTAAACGTTTATGGGGATCGTAAGTATTTAGGCATGGGAAGTAGTTATGATATTTAAGACACAAATACATGCATTGAGGCAATGCAAAATTAGTGGGTTCAATTTGAATTGTTTTGTGTGATATTGGTGGTCATGGTTCTTTGTGATATATTAAAATAAGTTTTATTGAGGGCAAGCAAAACACAAGTGCGGGATATTTTGATATTTCCATATCTATACACATATTTAGGCATTATTTTAATACATATAAGCTATATTTTTGCTAAAAGGAAAACATATTTGGTAATTATCAAGTTAACTGTATTTTGCAGCCAAAAAGGACACTCTTGAAGGAAAAGGACTGAAATTGACAAAAAAGTTAGATACACAGAGGGCTAGAGCTGAAACTAGGAGATTCACGACGTGAAACAATCTCTCTCACGACGTAACCATATGTCCTTAGAAGATTCATATACGGAGAAGTATAGTTTCGATCATCACTATTTTCACGTCATGACATCATTATGGTCACGACATGAGGACTGATTTAATGTAAACTCTATATATCGATCATTAGATCGATTTACGAGACTTCTATCCATATCCTGGAGATAGAGTTGCGACAAAAACCCTTTGGAAAGAGATTGGAATATCAGAAATCCATTTGGGATTTCAAGCTTGGATATTTGAAAAAGAAAATATCATTTAATCATTCGGTTTTCTAGTTATTATCATGTCTAGTCTAATTATCATTTAATCATTCGGTTTGCTAGTTATTATCATGTCTAGTCTAATTATCATGAAGCTTTTATGTTGGTTTTTCTAATGTTGATAAATCATAATCCTTGCATATTAAAGCTCTAGCTTAGATTGCTTTTCCTACACGTTTTGTGTAGTATAATATCATTCTATTTGCATGAGTTTGTTTATCTAGTTGTTGTAGTGTTGATTGAATCGAGTCTGAATATGAAATCAGAGTTCAGAAAAGATTTAGAACACATAATCTAAATAAAATCTGGTTTGCTCAGTATATTGCTTTCTATTAGTCCCCAAAATATGGATCCAATTCAGTAATCAATGAAGTTAATTGCAATCAAAATGAAATGTAGAAGGAGAAGAAGTAAGATCAAGCATGCACACATCTATTACGAATAAATGTCAAGTACACCTTGAGAAAGTACAATCAATGTTGTGTTCAGCCGAAAAGTACAATCTGACACATCTCAGTTACTATAAATAGTACCCCCACCAGCACATGAGTGTGCAGCCATACACACGTGTGCGGTCGCACACACTGTGTGCAGCCGCACACACATGTGTAGCTGCACACATACAAGTTCAATACACAACACTGCTATACAACCACTGACACCCTGATTAGATCTATACAAAATTTTTGCCTAGCTCAAACCACAAAATTATGGACCTTCAATCTCCCCCTTGGTTTGAGACTATGATAGTCTTGAACTTCATTCGTTTGGCTTCTCGGCTGGCTTCTCATACAGCTTTAGATTCGATCTTCCCATCGAGCCCATCCACATTCTTCCATTGATGATTGTAGCCACCATTGCAGTGAATTCTTTAGTAGCAGCTTCCATGACGTCTTTTCTGCAAATGATCTAATGACGAGCCAGAGTCTGGATATCCCTCTCTCATAATCGAAGAAGATCTTTGGCACTTATCAATCTCAGAACTTGTTCTCAATCCTTGAATTTAATAGCAGCAGTTGCAGTTTCGTTATCATAGGCCCAAAATTCCATATTATCAAGATATCCCTCATGGAAGTGTTGAGGGATAGGAATTTCCTTTTGTTGCTTAGTCGCAGGCCAAAGTATGATCTTCATAGGCTCGCTTGATTCAGGATCTAGAATTTGTGTGTCTTTTCGGTACAAGGCTCTTGCAACTTCATTGACGGAAAATTTTCTTTTACTTGTTTATCAAGAAACCTTTTGAAGTTTGAGGCACTGGGATCTTTCGAGGGGTTATGGAATGGGGCCCTTGATAGTTCAGCAAGATCCACTTTGGTCCATGAGTTAAAATCATGGGTGATCTTGTAATACTCATGAATGCCTGAGTTTCTTTTCACAACCCACATAATCGTTGCAGGATCAAAGGCCCACATTCGAATTCCGAATCTATCTTTGTACTCATCACCAAATTTTCTTTTCTTTAGATCAGTTACAGTCAGAACAGGGTCTTTCACCTTGCGATTCTCATTTGAATTCTTCATAAATAGTAAACCTTCGCATTTGTTGGTTGTTATAGTTCTCTTGCCCTGTTTGATTGTTATTATGGATATGATTCCCTCTGGATCTTTTTCAAACCTGTTGACAATAGTGGTTATTCTTGGAGCAGGTGGATCGACTGGAAAGTCTTCAGAGACAGACTGTGTGGGGGCTGTGGGAGGATCATTGACTCCATGTGGCTGTTGAAAGAGAGCCTTGACTTTTTCACCAAAAGCGTCATACAGAACGTTCTTGAGATTAAAATAATTGGCTGATACGGATCCAAGACTCGTTTGCAGATCTTTAATTTGTTTGGTCTTTTCTTCATCCTTCGCCCTGAGCTCAAAAATGTATGCAGTGAGTTGATCCATCTTAATTGACTTTTCGATGAGCTCTTGACGGAGAATCCCAATCTCCTATCAAAGATCAGGCGAAGAAGATTTGTCATCACCTGTCCGTCCCTCCCTAAAGGATATTCCTTTCCCGTGTGAGGAGGTTGGACTAGATTATGCCAGGTGTTTTACCAATCTAATAGAAGCTTCATCTAATGAAGGTTGAGTGGGAGAATATTTTGGAATGGATGAGGATCCACCAGTCTCAAACATGGTACTCAGACCTTCATCTGATTGTTTTGGAGGAGAGTGAACAGTGGTAGTAGTGATTGTTGAAAGAACTTGAGGTGCACTTCTTACAGCGGGTACCTCCAGACTTGCAAGTGATTGGCTTGTTTTCATGGAAGTCTGAAAAGTCTGAGGTTGAGTTGAGTCAAGAATGACTGGAGCAGAAGTTGAGATGGATGACCTAGGGGGAGGAATCTCTGATGTCATATCTCCTTGGCTTGATGTAACCTCCAGGGGATTTGAAGTAGAGAGCAAAATCTTGAGAGTGTTTCCTTCATCTCCAGTCTTGGTAGCTAAAGAAGCAACTTCATCGACTTTATTAGGACAGCTGCTGGGAATTCCAGGAAAAGGACCGAATTCTTCATCATCAAGATCAAATTCTATATTTGTCGGTATGTCATCACTAATCCCTGTAAAATCAATTTCCATCAAAAACTCGACATCACCATAAAGATCATCATCATTATCTTGAGAAAATTGTGTTTCATCTTCTTTCTGATGATCATGTTCCTCAGCCACAGCGGCTGAAGGAGAATCATGGACCTCCTCAATCTCTGGCTCGGAGGTTGAATGAAAGATATCTTCAGATTCCATCGGGATGGACTGCTCTTCAGATTCTTCTCTATCATTTTCTACAAAAAATCCGAATTTTATCAATGGAAAATTTCCTTCAAACACAAATTTCCTGCCTCTCTTCTGTTTCATTAGTGCAAAAGCACTTGGACCAATGGATTTGAAGTCCAAGGTTTCATTTCCTCTCTGCAGCTCGGGGTGTGTTATATTGAGAATGATTTGCAAAAGTATTGGATACATCAATAACTTGTCCCTCTTGCTCCCTTCAAGGTTTATAATCATCTCATGCATTATGAAGTTGTAGAAGTTGAACTCAAGTCCTGCAGCCAAGGCTACAATTGCTCCAGTGTTAGCCAGGGAGATCTCATTTGCTCCTGATCTCCTGCCGGAAATACAGCTGACAAACACATGAGCCAGATACTTCCAACACGGAGGAAGCAACTTCTTGATGGTAGGGGGAAAGGTTCCCTCGTACCCCATGTGTTCTAAGACATCCTGAGTTTGATGAATGTCAATCTCCATAGTGTACTCAGATCTGTCATCTATTTGGAGAGATTCCCGAATGATGCTTTCTGTTACTTGAACTTTCTTATCTTCAACTGTTGTTTCAACGAACTTTTCACCCTGATCATTCTTCTCCACAACAGCGCTCCTCCAAAAATCCTTAATCAGATTCTGGTAGATAGCAGGACATGTAGTTAGAGCATGGACCAAGCAGAATTTCTTCAACCCATCCACAATAAATTTCAAATCTTTGTGACCTGCAGGAGGGTCTTCGAGAAAAATGGCGGAGTTCTGGACTTTAGCAAATTCCATGTCTCCCATCTTAATCTGAAAATAAACGCACAAAATCATTAGGGAAAAATTATTTAAAATGGTGTAGCCGCACATAGAAGTGCACACAGCCGCACACATGTAAGTGTGCAGCTGCAGCCACACACACCCAACCGCTCACATATCATACAGTCGCACACGGCTCAGCCGCACATGCCCGTGTGCGGCCGTACATACCATGTGCGGTCGCATTTGGAGACGAAAAAATTATATTTTGATTCAACAGCAAACAATGGATGATTTTCACAAAAGTTTTAAAATATTGAGTCGTGTTCATGACCAGA
The DNA here is from genome assembly GCF_002870075.4 of Lactuca sativa. Taxonomy (NCBI): domain Eukaryota; kingdom Viridiplantae; phylum Streptophyta; class Magnoliopsida; order Asterales; family Asteraceae; genus Lactuca; species Lactuca sativa. The sequence goes on along the minus strand of NC_056625.2, from coordinate 253,868,331 downwards.
TAACGGCTTCGATTTCAAGAAAAACAGTGGAATATTCATGAATTTTTAGAGAGAAGGTAAAAAGATGTGTGCGGTTGAGAGAAACGCGTGTGGTAATAGTGCCGGTAACATTCTCACCGCACACACCATATATATACTCAAAATATTTTCATTTCCTCCCCGTCACCTTTTTAATAAATAAAACCGAGGCTCCATACTCATCATTTTTCAAAAACAAACCATTTTGAGGATTTAAGAGACTAAATTTATTATTCCTAAGGATTTAAAATTAAAAACTAAAAGAAAACTTATTAACTAAGATAAGAATAAAAATAAAAAATAAAAATAAAAATAGAATAGACTAAAATAAAATTGGAAATACTATTAACGACAAGGAATTCAAATTTAATTTTTTAATCCTATATAAATTGTTTTAACCTATTAAGATTAGGGATCAAAGTTTTTAGACAGCCTTTATCCGCTTGTCGGTACCTTCTATCTTCACGTCTTTGTCTGGTCGATCGCCGGTATTGTTGTCCACTTAAACACGAAAAATTGTGACAAAATTAGGACATACTATAAGTGACAAGACAATGTGATCCTGAGTTCCTAGATATTGTATATGATCCTAAGTTCCTAGATACTATATCTTAAGGACCATTCAGCTGACGACGACCAGGGATATTGTCGTCCACCTAAATTAAGCAGCGCGATCTATAGACAATCCTTAAGTGTTCAATTTTTTTAATTGTACTGAAACATGTTTCCCGCTTCCTAATATGCCCCAGTAATCAAGGACTTCCAGAGTACTCCTTACATCGGATGAGCAGACGGTCATTAGGAGAGATGATAGATTCAGAGTATTATTACTTATAGTTTTAGAGGGATTGAGAAGTAGAAGGTTGCATATGCTGTGTACCAGGTCAGATTGTTAGTCACACAAAGGAGACAACATATGGCTAACATATAAGAGGAACTTCATATATAATATGCAGAGAAATAGAGTTGCATACGTTACAGTCCAGGTCGGATCTCTTCCACTCACGCAGAGGAGGTAACATATGACTAACAGACACAAAGAAAGAAAATGATTTTGTACAGACCTAATTTATCGAAATTTACCAGTCGCCCCATCAATACCGGAATTAAGGACAAAATCCACACAACGAGGAAAAATTAAACCACGGTTCCAGATATGGGTTCATTTAATGTGACGAGTAGATTCCCATATATATCTCCCTGCTCAACCTATCCAAGCGTCGTATTGTCAGGCTAAACGGAACTAACTATGTCAAGATTTTTTTAAGTCTATAGACTCCTTAAATTCATCTGCACCTAGTCAAGTCTGTTAAATTCTTCGTGCCTACCGACGCATCAAACCAGAGCATAGACCCTTCAACTTTGGGTATGTTATGCAGAATTAGATTGCCTGTTATCACTTGATAATATCACTTCCCAAACAATACCTACTAACAAAAAAACTATTAAGAAAATGAAGATTGTCTTTAAAACGAATCAGAGTAAGGTAAACTCAGGAGTATAGAGAAGAAAAATCAAACCGTAATTCACCGATTGAATTTGCATCCAAAAGGTCTGAGAACAGCATGCGTAACCTCAGAAGAGATCCGAAAATTCTTCATGTCGTTAAGCACAAACCGCATTTGTGATCCCTTCCTTTCTTCCATATCCACAAAGGACACATACTCTCAAACAAAGTTTTGAATGGTGTACATTTGAGAGATGCCTCCTATCAAGTGCCTGGAACAGCCACTATCAACAAACCGAAGTCATATGATATGCCTCCATAGTTGTTCCGACACCGAGTGGGATCAGTTGCTCTTTGGAACCCAGTCCATTTTGAAACTGGGTCGACCTTTGTCATCATTGCAGGGTACCCTCTCCCATGACATATCCTGCTTATCACAAACAGAAGATGAAAAATTTTTAGAATTGTTAGGTGATTTGGGAGATTGAACCTTTAGTACCCATTTGTAGTTAGGTTTAACCCATTTCTTTTTCAATCCGATGGGCGCCTCGGCAATTGATTTTGAACTTGAAGCCGATCGTCGAGATGACTTTGACCTAACCAGTCTTGGCTTCACTGGAGCATCTCTTGGATTGGACTTCTTGGCCGACATTCCCTTCTTGACTTTGGGAGTTGATTTCTTGGCCGTGGGAGTTGAACTCTTTCCCTTCGTGGCATTCCAGTCGCCATTGTCTGAACGTGACCTTGAGGGTTTTCTTTTGGAGTATCTCCCTCTTGGAGTTTTCTGCCATCCATGTGCGTAGTAGGGAACGTATGCACGATTTGGACAATTTCTTGGAATGTGTCCAGGTGTTCCACAGTGAAAACATGTCTTTTTCTTCACTGTGGAGTTGTTTCTTCCTGCCCCTGGTGGCGTGTCCTTGCCTCGTTTCTGATTGTTCCCACAAGCACACTTGCAGCAAGTCGGCTGTTTCACTTGATTTGGTGCCCTGTACTTCTTAACAGCAGGTTGATCAGAAGCAACCGAGTTCGAATCAATAGATTCAGAGTTCAAGGAGTCATTAGATTGTTCAATTGTTTTCTCCTTGTTCTCATCCTCTGCTACTTTACCTGCACATGAAGTAGAAGCATTAGTATCGTTCAGCTCAACACCCTCAGTTGCCTGTTCAATAATTGGTTTACCGTATACCATAAATGGTTCTCGATCAATCTCTTCCTGAGTCAAAGGTATGGATATATAGTTATGATTGAAAGGGGGAGGAACACTATCATATCCTAGACCCTTGTTTTCATTATCTTTGAATTTTAATTGTTTATCAAATAAGGACTCGACTGTCTTACTTGACGCAATGTAATTTTTGAAACAAACATCTGTTTTTCCACACTTAATTTTCAAAGCGTCAAGTTCTTCAGTTACAACAGCAAGTTTGCGTTTAATGTGATCATAATTTTCACACTTGTTGCTGTAATCTTCTTGTAATTTCCTAAAGTCCTTAGTCTTGGCCACTAATTGTGCTTTTAAAGGTTTCTGACCTTTCCTAAGAGTATAGCCTTCGTATTTGAGGTCATCATTTTCTCTTTTTAATAAATCGATTTGATCTCGGAGAAATTTAATAGTAGTTTCACAAGATGGAGTACATGAAAAATAAAAAATAAAAAAAATAGTGTTATCTCTGTTTTATTTTTTTCAGAAAATATCAAAAATCCAAATATTTTTGTTTTTGTTAAATTTGTTCATAGTTTTCCTCTATGCACAAATTTAGGGGGAGAATTAAAAAAATCAAATAAAAAATCAAAAAAAAATTCAAAAAAAATCAGAAAAATTCAAAAATAAAAAAATTGAAAATTAAAAAAAAATAGTGTTATCTCTGTTTTATTTTTTCAGAAAATATCAAAAATCCAAAAATATTTTTTGTGTGCTAATTTTTCTTTTAGTTTTGTTTTGTCTTGAAAAGTGATTTCAGGCGTAGATGAGACTCATGGAGACTGTATTGAAGATTTTCGGAGCCAAGGCTTCATTCGTGAGCATCGAAGAATTTTCATTCGAAGAAGCAAGAAATGAAGATTATTCTTTAAACATTCAATCCTTCAACCCCAGAAGCAAGGTGAAGCTGAAATTGAAGATTATGTCACGGATTGCATTGAAGCCTCCTCAATCAGTCTGCTGCTATCTTAAACCTGCTGAAGTGATCTAGAAGATTATTTCTCTCTGAAGATTCTCAAGATGAAAGTGCCATCTTTCATGAATCTCTACAAGAAGCCTCCTCACCCAATGTGCGTTCAATGTCAAATTCTACCGAAATCCCAACTGCTCAAGATGAATTCATTTATTGAAGATTCATATGTTCATCTTGATGCTGTGAAGAAATTTGAAGATTAATGCTGAAGCCAAGCTCCCAATGAAGATTAACAAGAAAAGTCAACTACTTTTTAGGGGGAGTTTGTTGAGCCAATTAGAAAAGAAATCTATAAACCAAGGGGGAGATTGTTGGGTCAAACATATGGTTTATACTTTGCTTTTCTAGGAAAATATATTTTAATGTAATGTTGTATGTGTTTGCGGTTTGTGTGTACGGCCGCACACCCTATGTACGGTCGTACACAGGGTGTGCGGCTGTACACATGTGTATGGCTGGAGGTCCATATAAATAGATGTAATTGGTAGAGGAGCGTAAGGCTAGAGAAGAGAGAGAAAGTTAGAGAGAAGAAGTGTGTGTGAGAGAGAATCTATTATAAGGAGCATAATTCATATCATCAATACATCATTAGATTCATCTTAATTCTTCTTCTCCTTCTCTTCTATATTGATCTGACATCATCCAATTGATTGGGATTCCGCACCATCAATTGGATCTGATTGATACACAAGCAATTTTGGGGACTTACACTTTCATAGAATATAAGAGGTTATACAATGAGTGTGTAATAGTTCTTAAACTCTAAGACATGTATACATGCCATATTTATAGGGATAAAGAAAGAAAACCAAAAATATAAGGGACTCGACACTATAGCTTCGAAACTAAAAATGCCCTTATAATAAGTTTACAAACAGACACTCGACACTTGGAAAGACCTAGACACATTCAACATCTCACAAAAACATTCGACCCCAACATTCTCCCCCTATGTTAGAAATGTCAAATCTAAGTCAATAGCATTTGTCCTACTTGATGAATCACTCTTCTAATCTTATAATACCAATTGATAATCTTCTTGATCTTAGCCTTGTCAACTTCGTTGTTCTTCTTACAACTATTCATACGAACAATTAAATTCGTATAATGTGCAGTTATATATCTTTCTACATCACAGTATTGGAACAAGAAGTTTGTGTTGTTTCCTTTCTTGTTCTTCCCAACAAAAACTATTCCCAGAGACTTCAAGCAAATTTCACCATCAACATAAGGCTTCAAATCTGCTTTGCTCTTTAACAAAGATTGAGGTACTGTAATTTCCTTCCCAATTGCTAAAGCTAACTCAACATCAGTCAATGCAAGATTTTCATAGTAGTTATCTATGAATAAATTGATGTGATCAAATCCAATCAAAAAATCTTCTCTTCTTGTTAGCTGAAGCATCAAAAAATTGGTACCCTTCAAGATTCTAGCAACACAAATCAAGTCATGAAGGTTCATCAAGGGAGAGTCTGCAACTGAAAATCGAATGCCATATTATTTTGTCTAACAGCCTGAAACCGATAATTCTACAATACTCCTTCAAACGACACGTCCTTGGAGATATTGAGAATTCGAACAATTTTGATCAAAGACCATATCACTTCTTCTTTCTTCCCCAGCGCCACATGAAACCAAAATTTTGTTCTTTTAAATTCTACTTTATCAATCTTCTCAGCAATTTGATACTGGGAAGATAAGAACATCATATTGTTAATTGGAAAATCCAACTGATTAAAATCAGTGTTCTCAGTGGCAAAACTCTTCTTTGGTACTTTTTCAAAATTGTCCTTTCTTCAGTCACAATTGCTGCTTCGATATACTTGTAGCTGAAATGTTTAGTAGGATCTCCTTTTTCCAAACCAAGAGAATCATTTGCTATTTGACAAAGAATGCTCTGAATTTGTCTTTGTTTCTCCATCTCTACTTCAATTGTAGCTTAATTCTCTTCCTTTGTAGGCTCAACACTTATACCTTTTCCCTTGCTTTTATCAACTTCTGATGTTTTTTGAAGGATGTGGTTTCGAAGATGAGCTTGAACCTCCAGCTCCAGAACCAATCACAATCCCTTTAGCTATTGGTCTTGTTGTTGTAGTTGTTGAGGTAACAGTAGAAGAGACTTTTGGTAACGATATGTGTAATTGAGTAGTAATCACCATCCCAACAACTTTGGCATCATTATCTCCTTTTTAAGATCTACTACCTCCCATGCCAACCTTCGAACTACCCCCAATGCCAACACCAATACCTTCTCCCCCTTGCACCCCTTTTTGAACAGGTGGGGCATCCTTTGGCATAAGATTGAAAAATTTCGTGAGTGGGGCCAACTCCTTTTGAATATTGAACTCCAATAAATGAAAATTTTGATTCAAAAATTCTTGAGTAAGTAGAGATGATGAAGAAGACCCAAATTTCGAAACTAAGTCTTTCGACTCTACCAGCAGTTTATCAACCTTCATGAAACTCTGAGCATCAACCTCAGCCTTCTTATCAACCTTGGGCGGCATAGAATTATACCATTCGACAAATTTAGTTATTGCATTAGCAATTATATCAACCTCATTATGATGGGTAGAATAATTATGATCTAAAGTTGCAGTCTCCTTCGCCAAATCCTCACGTAACTCTTCAATCTTCAAATTCACATTTTCACGAACTGTCTTAACATCCTTCACAGACAGCATATGCCTTTCGCGTGCAACTGCTTTCAAATCTTTAACTGCATCATTAAAAGTGGAAGATTAAGACTTGATATGATTCTCATTATTTTGATCTAGCTGTTCCAATTCATGCCTTAACCGAAGCTCTTGATACTTTCACATTACATCGACTTCAATACCAGAGACATAGTTTCGACCCCCTGCATCGTCTTGAAGTTGTAACAACGAATTGAGTTTCCTATTGAGAATCCTAAACTGCTTCCCAGACATCAACATATGATCCGGAATATTTTCCTCTTCTGGATCAAACTCAAGATCAGCAAATGTACCTGTAAACTCACCATCTTCAGTGGTGTCATCATCATTAACTGTTCTCGAGGAATAGAGAAGTAATGGGTTGTTGAAGAATTTGATCAGAAGTTAGAGAATTAGTAGTTTGTGGTAAAGTGGTGGATACAGTAGAAACAAATGGTAGTAAAGAGGTGTTGGGCGAAATTGTAGATGTTTCAGAAAGTAGAAGAAATAACAATCGAAGGATTACCTTGAGCTTCGTTGTTTAGTACTCCTTCACCCATGTTGACATTTGCGTCCATATTAGATATTTTTGTTGGGATGCCTGAAGTTCAAACCTCCTCAGAAACTGATTCGGCATTCGATACTTCGGGTGGTAGGACGGTTGTCTTAGCAGGAGTAGATACTTTCGTTTGATCACCTTGATTAATGGTTGTGTCCATAATAGATGTTTTCACAGAGCCATCAAGACCTCCAGTCTCCTCGACATTCGACTTGACAGGAGAATCCCTCGTTGGTGATGCAACTATCGTATCATTATCATGAACGGGTGATTTAGGTACAAATTCATCTTCATCTTCATTTACCACTCTCCTTTTCATCTTTTTTGAAATGCCTTTTGCCATGTCTTCAACCCTCCGCTTTTTAGAATCTAATGAAACAGGTGTGGGAATTTCACGGATGACTAAGCCCTTTCGACTGATTTATGGTTTGTGAATAACCTTTGAAACACCTTCTGGTGAATGATTAGGTCTGTGAGCCATTTATTAAGTCTTTTCAAAACCCCAGTTTGCGAAGGTATGAAATATTTCACAAGTGAACTTGATTCTTCAAAAGGAGGCTTTTGAACATGCTTTGGTGGTGGATCAGAGTTAACCATTTTCTTTGGAGTAGCTTTGATGACTTTCTATACTTTCTTAGGGCTAGGTTTCGAAGGACTACCCTTAACATCCTTCTTTGATTCCTTTCTCTTTTTCGATGTACCTCCTGTGCTCTTAGATAAAAGAACACATGTTTCAATCGAGGGATTGATTGTTTATTTGTATGCTACCAGCACAGGATTGGAGGGATCAACTTTTCGAAGCATGTTATCCGGAATACGAGCAACGGTTGGAAACATATACAGATTATCTTCCACTGACTTCGGAAAGTGATACAACAAATATTCAGCCTTTCCTTCATCTTCAGGAACTTGAATTCCTTCCTTCTCACATGCATACTATAGAATCAAACTCCAGTATCGAGCACATGATATCTCGTCTACCACATTCGTGTTGCTAACACTTTTGACAAACTCTTCCAATAGTTGAGTTGTATAATCAACAAGAATATCATAATAGATGCATGCCACCAAGGCATAAATCTCCAATTTCCCTTTATCTAATCCAACACTTCGACCAGTCAAGCATCAAAGATAAATACCAAAAAGAAAATTCCATAAACAAGGTACAGAAGATTTCTTGAAATCACTTATCTTAGTAAGTAGCGGTTGATAACCCATCTCGTTGAACATATGAAGGACTTATTCATTTGTAACTGCATAGTACGAATCAAGAGTAGGAAGTTCCAAGATCTGAGCAAACAACTTCTTGGTGAGCTTGAACTTCTTATCATAGATCAACTGGAAGGTAATAACCTTGACCGTCTTGCTATGCACCACAGTTGAACCAACAAGGGATAACCAAGATAATGGAACATCAAAAGAAGAAAACATGGCCTCTAATAGAACCAAGTGTTTTAAAGTCACGATGAGCATTTGCAAACCTTCAGGATACAGAGTAACATCATCTTGAACTTGGAGATTAGTAATATCATTGGTTGTCTGAGATGGATTAACATGAGCATTTATGGCTGCCATTGATAGGGTTTAAGAATTTGAGAAGAAAAGAGAGTAGATAAATCTGGGGAATATTTTGAATGCATAAAATTGGAATGAAACCCCAAAAACCCCCTTTTATACGTGAATCCCATTTAAATTTGAAGCGATTTGAGCATTAAATGCTAAGCCACGTGTCACCAAGAAAATCAGACCTGGTGCCGTAAAGGTAGCCACGTCTGAAAAAGTGATGATCACTTTTCCATGAAACCCGCGTAGTAACCAGAACGTCACATCCATCAGTTTTTTCGAGTGGAGGTTGGGCTCTTTAACTTTTGGGTTGAGAAGCAAAATCATGTGCCAGACTTTCGAAATCATCAGTCTGATTTGGTATTACTCAGAACCTCAAGGATTTCGTGAGTGCAATATGTTCCAAAGAATAAGATAAGAAGCAAGTATAAAAAAAAAATTGGATCTGTGATGTCAATTATAAATCGACACAAAAGCAGTAAGATCCCAGGCATAGATCACTTCATTCTCCATCAAGAGAGATGTCGAACATGTTGTGTGGTTTCCTGTGAATTACAATCGAATACTCATAGAGGAGTATCGACGGGCTTCTTTTTAAAAGCTTCGTGGGTTGGCTGATATTTTGTTACAATTCACAACTTAACATAAGTGTGAAAAATTGTAAACAAAATTACCTGTTTGACCAGTGTAGTTAGTGAAAAGTAAGCTTCGGAGAATTTATCAAGTAACAGAGAATTATAATTGATATCCAGAAAGAAATCATATTCCAAAACAAAGTCAAATTCTGGATCTTGTTGGGTAAAATGTCGTGGGTGTAGAACATTTTAGCAAGACCACTCAAAATAAAAGAATATGATTTTGGATATCGAAGGTACTGAAACAAATGTTTTGTTACATTCTGGAACAAATGTTCCCCGTCAATTCCTTAATTGTTTCGAAAAGATTGGTTTCACCTTCTTCACGGTCTCATGAATTGGGATCATAACCAAAGGTTTTTGATATGCCTAAATCCTGATTGGTTTATGCCAGATATCTCTTGGACATATGTCATTGTGTGTGAATGTGAAACAATGTTTGATGAAAAAGATTGATTCAAGATTCAAAAGTACCTCTGCTATAAGTGGACCAAGCAGGAAACTCTTAACTCATGTGAGAAGAGTAAGGTAGCTCAGGAACTAATGTGAATATAGCCTAACAGGGAAGGAGTTTTCGTGATGAAAAATCCATTAAGGCTTTCTAAAACACATTGAGTCATGGAGGCTTGAGTCGACAAGTTGCATCATGTTTCTAGGTACATATTAACTAGTACAAAGTTTCGAATGTATACCTTTCCCAAGAGCTGCAAGCCACGTTCCACTTAAAAATCTTCGACAAACAACTATACAAACTTGTTAATCAAGCACAACAAAACAAAAAAAAGATTTGAATGAAAAGAACAAAAATAAGAAAATCTTTTTGGTATTTTTGATTTTTGAATGAAAAGAAAAAAATAAGAAAATCGTTTTGGCATTTTTGATTTTGATATGAAAAACACACAAAAAATAAACGTATCGAACTAACTAAAATTCGACAAAATGAAGCAAAAATGAAAAGTATCAATACTTACTCGCTGAGACAAAATAACGAACCTTTTTCTAAATCATTCAATAGAATGTCGAAAACGAAGCATGTCGAAGGTGGTAGAATGAACAGTAACCTCTAAATCGACATCACCAATCTTTATGATGAATGTAGACCAGGAACAACATTCACGTCTAACATGCCTAAGCCTGCCAAGATTCGTAGAAAACTCTTTTCATCTAATGGTTTTGTATAGATATCAACAATCTGATATGTGGTCTTTACAAAATGAACTTCTATGTTTCCATCTTCAACGTGATCTTTGATAAAATGATCACGAAGATCAATATGCTTTGTCTTCGAATGTTGTACTGGATTATGACAAATGTGTATAGCACTTTATGAATCGCAATACAACAGAATATTTTTCATGTTTATTGCATAATCTTTGTGTTGACTTTGAATCCAAATGATTTGAGAAGTGCAAGTTGCAGCAGCAACATATTCTTCTTCTACTATGAAAATCAAAACGCAAGTTTGTTTCTTAGATTGCCAACTCACAAGCTTCTCATCCAACAATTGTCATCCGCCACTTGTGCTTTTTCGATCAAGTTGACAACCACCCAAATCAGCATCTGAAAACGCTTGAATGAAAAATCCAGTTTGCGAAGGATACCACAAGCCCAATGAAACTATGCCTTTGAGATAGCAAAAATATTCTTGACGGTTGTAAGATGAGGTTCTCTGGGATTCGATTGGTACCTAGAACAATTTCATACATTAAAAATAATATCAGGTCGATTTGTTGTTGGGTAAAGTAACAAACCTATCATGCTTCGATACAATGTGAGGTCAACATCTGGCTTATCCATCGAAGGACCAAGACTTGTGCCGACTGCCATCGGTACTCGCAACTTTGAGCTATTTGTCATTCCAAACGTTTCAAGTAGATTGCGAGTGTATTTTTCTTGATTAATGAAAATACCTTCTCAACTTTGATGAATATTTAATCCTAAGAAATTGTTGATCTTCCCCATCATGCTCATCTCAAATTAACTCTTCATCATATTTTCAAACTCTTTTGACAACTTTGGATCAGTAGAACCAAATATAATATTATCAACATAAATTTGAACAAGCATAAGATGATTCCCAACTTTCTTTCGAAAGAGAATGGGATCAACAGATCCTTGTTTAAATTTCAATGATTTTAATAAATTTGTAAGAGTAGCATACCAGGCATGTGGTGCTTGTTTAATTCCATAAACAGCTTTGTCTAAGACATAGCAATGATCAGGATATTGAGTACTTACAAAACCTGGGGGTTGCTTAACATACATCGTTTCTTTGAGCACACCATTGATAACTGCACACTTAACATCCATGTGATATACATCAAAATCCTATGTGTTGTATAGGCTAAAAAGATTCGAACAGCCTCGAGTGTTGCGACAGGGGAGAAGGTTTCTTCATAATCTATACCTTCTTGTTGTGAATATCCTTAAACAACTAGCCTAGCCTTATTTCTCACAATATTACCTTCTTTATCCGTTTTATTTTTGAAAATCCATTTAATACCTATGATTGAAGTATCTTTTGGTTTCAGAACAAGCCTCGAAACCTTGTTTCGTTCAAACTCAGCCAATTCAGATTGCATTAACACAATCCAATCAGGATCTTCCATATCAATCTTAACTGATTTTGGTTCAATTTTTGAAATAAACAAATTGTACATATAAATTCTTGATAAGTATTGAGTACCTCATTCTTTGCACGAACTTGAGCTCTGGTCAATACTCCTACGTGTGGATCACCAAGAATTTGTTCTTGTGGATGACTTCGAGTCTATTTATCCATCGAAGGATATGCAGGATCAAAATCCAATGGGGGCATCTTCAAACATTTCATCGTTTTCTGATCCATCTCTTGCATTCACTATATTATTAGTTATTTCATGAAAAACTTATGTTTGATTATTTGAAATATTTAACAAAGATCCATGTTGCTCCCCCTCAACATTTGGTATTATTGGATTTTGCACTTCTTCGAAAGTTTGCTCCCCTTCAACTTCATTTGACGAACTCAAGTGCTCCCCCTCCACTTGATCATTGGGTAATACATACATACTTTCAATATGATTTGAAGAATTTGTTGACGAATTTAAGTCAACAACATCTTATGTAACATTCGAAACATCGGAATGTTTTGATGCTTCAGGTATGCGATTGTCATCAGCATGAATTTCTGCATCAATAGCCCTATCAGGAACACCAAAAATTAAATCATAATCAAAATCTAATGAATTTAAACTTTCAGTTTCATCATTTTATTCATTAATGATTGGTTTTTGTTCAAAACATTTTTCAACTCTTAGTAATCATCAAATGTAAGATTAAATGTTTCTATGATTTTCCTGGTTCGCTTATTAATCACCCAGTGTGCTATTGAATTATGAGAATATCCCAAGAATATTCCTTTGTCATCCTTGGACTGACACTTCGAAGGATTATCCTTAAGATTCATAATGAAGCATCTGCAACCAAAAACATGGAAAATTTTAACATTAGGTTTCCTATTGTTAATGATTTCATAAGGGGTGATGTTAAATCTACGATGAATGAAAGATCGATTTCGACAATCGAAGGTCCACAAAGGTCAATATGAAGAAGTTCCAAAGGTTCAACAATCTTTGAATCAATCACAATCGGATGACCTTGTCTGTGTTGTTTCCCTTGTTCGCAAGCTGAACTTAAAGTGTCATTATCAAATTTTAATACTTGAAAACCACAAACAAGATCTTTTACCACCAATTTATTCAAATTCTTGAAATTCAAGTGAGAGGGTCTTCGATGCTATAGCCAACTTATGTCATATGAAGCTTTCAAAAGGAGACACACCGAGGGAACACCAATAATAGGTTTAATGTCAAGAGTGAACATATCGCCTTTTTGTTTGGATTTCAGCAATACTTCTTTTGTATCAACATTCGAAATCATACTTCCTTCTTCATTGAAAACAACCTAATTGCTAGTGCCCACAACTAATTGCAAAACACTTATCAAGTTGTGTTGAAGACCTTCGACATATGCAACCCTATTCACAGTAAACTTGCCATTTGTAACTTCACCATAACCTTTTACATTGAATTTGTGGTTATTTCCAAATTTCACCACTCCAACATTCTATAAACTTTGATATTCGTGCAAATTATCCTTCCTTCGAGTCATGTGACGAGAGCAATCACTATCAATGTACCATTTGTCATCATATTGCTCGTCACTTAAAACCTGAAATCAGTAAAAGAATTTAGGTCCCCAACGTTGTTTGGGTCCTTGGTTATTAGCACAAACTGCATGATGAAACGAAGACCCTAAAATCCAATTTCGAAATTTTAACTTTAAGTTATCAATTAAGTCCACTTCGATAGATAAGGGTACAGAAATGTAGTCATTCGAAGGTTTAGAGTCAACATTAACTTTCGCTTCTTTCTTTTGAGTTCGTTTCTCACTGACTTTTTCTTTTAGAATTGCTCGCCACTTTTGAATAGGAGGATTCGAATCTTTAGATGAAGAACTTCCATTTGATGATTCATTCAGATACTTCTCATAAGCAACTTGATTTGTTCTTGAGAGAATTTTCCTAATTGATTTTTTTTCCTTTTCCTTCCAGCCAATGGTTGATGTTCTTCACATTTTTTTCCTTTGACAAATGATGTAACGTCCGGGTTTCGGGGCTAAGCATTATCAGATGATGTAATGATGTAATAGTCTAGGTCACCTATTGTAACTCTTTTGAAGTAATAAAGATGAAATATTTGAATAGTATGTGAATTATGTGTATGTGTGTGCTTATAATTTAATTATAAAGGTATAATTAATAAAGAATAAAAATAAGCGTCAAAATTAAAGTGTGAGATAAGCCCAATGTCTTTACATAAAGTTGTAGAGTATGTTCCCGCCTACGCGTGGATATAAAGAACGTCGAAAACGGAGTTTGTATGCAAAAGATACGACCGTTTTAAGAAAATCAGACAGTAAAACAATGCTTTTCTTTAATCACTTAAAACCGAATCGATCCTTTGAGGTACTTATGCTTTGCCGATGGGATTTCGAAGAGCGTTTTTGGACTCAGGATATAGTCTAGTATTTGATTTCATACTTGAAATATTTTTTTAACGAAACTATTTACAAAAGTCACGAAAACGAACACCGCGAGCCATTTAGACGCAAAACTTTAAGTGCGATTTTCCGGAGTTCCGTAACTCCAAAAACTAATCCGTTCGGGTTTCTGGAATCCTTGAATTACCCTCTTTCATAAGAAATTTTTGAAAATGCAATCCAACGTCGGGATCTCGATTCATGAATTTATAAGTGTTTTCGACAAGTTAAAGGATTAAACTACCTTATGGGACCCATTAATTATGAGCACCAATTTCTAGCTCATTCTTTGCCCATCACCTTTGCCCACGTGACAGCAACCCTCTCATTTCCTTTCTTTTTCATCTTGAGTGCAAGCCTCCCCAATCAAGTACATTAGTGTATACCCTTACACTATAAATAGAGCCTCATATCACCTCCAAAAATCACACCTCAATCTTTAGCTTCTCTCCTCTCTCTTGATCTCTCTCCCTCTAATCACCTTGAAGATCATCACCATAAACCACCATTCCACCACCCCTGTTGTCGCTGCTTTGTGAGTAGTCCACCACCGCCATTTATTTATATTTGTATGTTACATTCGTTAGCAAATGGCCAAGAACTAGTTTACTTATTATTTATTTTTATTTTTTTTGTTGTGCTTAATCGAAGAAGAAACAGGAGAAAGTGATTACCTCTAGTTCAAAATTCATTTCTAAATTAATTTATATAGCCCTCACAAAAGTTTTTTTTCACAAAACAAGTCCCAAAGTCCAAAACTTTGTTTCCAAATTAATTCCCCATACCCCATTTCGAAATTCTTACCATTTTTGGTCCTAATTCATTTAAACCTTCATTTATTTATTCACAAATGGTCCCTCCTTGGAAACCTCTTACAAATCAGATCCTAAACTCTAAACTATGATGTATATGTTCCATATTGGTCCCTCATTTGGAAATTATATCTATGATTTAGTCCAACTAAGTTATGTAATTTACATAATAGACCCTATACCTTGGTTAATTACCAAGCTACCCTCCAAATATTAATTATATTAATATTTCCTTAGGAAACTAAATTTTCTCGGGGATTCGTAATCACGGAAATACTACTCGACCTTCTCGCATCCATTCCAGAACACTAATCGTCTATCGAGCGTTGAGGTGAGTGCATAGTTACTTTCATCTTATACATAGATATGAAGTATTTTATATAAATTACGTGATATGTGTGCATATTATCTGTATACTTGCTATCTATGATGGATGAACGATTTTATACATGTTTTAAATGATTTAAACTGTATATGTATTTGATATCTACAAAATGTGTTGGGTAAAACATGGGTAGATGTAATAGTTGTTGTGTGACAAAATAAAATAATGAGAGGCCTCTTTATAGATGTTATTGATGATCCAGTTATCTAGCGTAGTATAGATGACGACCACAGACTATTCTAGACAGTCCCGTGAAATGCCAGCAGGCTCGCAACCTGTAGGTGTTTCTTTGAACTGTGTGTATACCAGCAGTACTCCATCCCCCACATGGTCGCCTTATTTTACATGAATTGCTGAGGAATCCCTGAAGCATGTGTTGTCACCCCGATGAAAGTCCTTAGACTAGGTCCCTTGTGTTCGATGTTTTAGGGACGTAAAGTGAGGATAACTGGAATAGGTAATCGAGTTTGTTTGGTTTGATAAAGTTAATAGACTTATTTATCGTGGGTTGAAAACCCAATGTGCTCACCAGGCTCCCAAGCCTGACCTACTCAGTTTCTTGTATTACATGTAGTGGCACATGAGCATAGATGTTTGGATGAGAGATAAGGGATTATAGGCCTGTAAATACGAAATAATGTAGTAAGGCTTATGTTGTATTGTTTATGCTTTTGATCTGTATCGAACATGACATCCCGAGTCTTTTAATGAAATATATTTCTTTGGAAAGGCTTTTGATAAATCTTTATCATATTTTGTTTTGAGACAAATTCCGCAGCACTTTTATTTAAAATGTTACTCTGATTTTCAAACAAGCATAAACAAAATTGTTCTTTCTGGCCGTGAAAATGGGGATGTCACAAATGAAGCTATGACTGATAGTTTAAAATGTGAGTTTGGAAAATGAGGTTGTTTTTTGCTTAAAAGGTTCATTTCGTCTCCCTTGAACATTCAACTTAACAAAATTTATTGTTGGTAATCTTGTGGAAACATGAGGTTGATATCGATTTTGAAAACGGTTTTGATAACCCACATTTGTTCTTGTAAAAACTTTTTGTGTACTCGAAAATTGATTTTGATTCAGAACACAATGATAATTCTTTTGTACATTTGATTGAAAATCACTTTTTTGAAAATTGTTTTGTGAAAACCTTTTGTTTTGAAAATTACAATCAGAATTCTTTGAATGTTGGTGTTTCACATAATTCTCATGATAAGAAGTTTGAACATATGATTTTTGATTTTCATTCGAAACTTTGCTTTGGTTTTTGAAAAATCTTTTTGAGATTAAGCGGATTTTGAAACTGTTTTGTTTTGAACATCAAACGAACTATATGAGATTTTCTCTTAACATGTTCAGTCTTTTTCTTTTCAGACATTTTTATTGAATCTCGTTGTTTCTTTTAAGTTTCAAATTTCTGCCAATAAGCTTTATTTCGAGCTTTGTTCATCGAAATTCCATTTTCTTTAGACAATTTTTGAATATCTTCTTTTAAACTTTGAACTTTTTGATTTGATTTTTCAAAAACATTGACCTTTGATTTTTGTTCAACTTTTGATTTTTCAGTTTTAATGGCCCATGTTCTACTTGGTTTTCGTCGTTGAAAAGTTGACAAATTTTTATTGAGATTATTTGCAATAGTGCTTTGATTTGAGAAAAATCCTTCCTTCGAAGCTTTCTTGTTGTCCACTTCGACAATTCTGTTAACTTCAGGTTTAACCTTTTCTCCATTTCCACTTGTAACAAATACTTGATTTGGAAAAAATGACGTCATCAGTGCACTTGAAATTTGGATATACAACAGAATTTGGTTCAAGACAATAAGAACCCTTTTCTTTCAAGATTTTGTCAAATTTCTCTATTTCTTCGAAAACATGACCAACAACAACTCGGGGAGTGGTTGTCTCATTTGAAACTTCTTCATCATCATCACTATCTGTTTGACTATCTTCGATAGTCACATAGTCAGGATCATGAACTTTCGAAGTAGAGGGTTGATCTTTGTCCACTTTAACCAAAGAATCACAACATTTTACTTTACCCTTAGCTAAATATGTGACATTAATGACAGAAAATTGAGAACAGTCAACAACTTCCTCTTCTTCAATTTCACTGATATTATCAGCAAAATTGTTTTGAGAGTCAGATATCGAATTCTAAGTTTTTTCAAAATTTTGATTTGTTCGTCTTTGGTTAAAGTCTAATTAACAATACCAACTAGATCATTTGCATTTAGATATTCATCAATTTTTACAATTCCATATGGATATCTACTATCAGGAACGTTATCAAACTCAGAAATTGTCATCTCATAGTCATAAGAAGTTGAATCTATTTTCTCCCTTTCGAAAGCTAAAAAGGGTAGAAGCTTCCTATGCTTTTCTTTGCTAATGTCAGATGAATGATGCAATTCAGTTAATATACCATATAATCTTTTTGCTGAGTTACAATAAATGTTTCTTTGTTTCAACAACATCTTATTGTCTGAACTCAAGTTATCCCTATCACACTTTATGCTTGTAATTTGTAAGTCTAGATGATCTATCTTTGCTTCCTTCAACTCCAAAATCCTTTGTGTTTCTAGCAGTTGAGTACTAGATTTTTTAGCATCATTACTAGCAGAGATAAGCAGATCATTAACAAAGTAATTGCATCATCAAACTCAGATAACATCAAACTGTATGCATTGAAGGGAATGTTAAAGGATTGTAAAAGAGAACATACCTATGATGTCATTGGAGATTTATGAGTAGATGTCAAAACAAAACACTTCCCAGTAACTTTCTCTTCTTCCTTTTCCTCATATCTTGCGAACACGATCCCATGCGAAGGATTTCGTATTTCTTCATCATTGGAGCCTAAGGACCATATTTGATATGTTCCCTTTTCATCATCTTCCTCTTCGCAACAAGAGATACTCCTTTCGTTCTTGTTCTCACTTCCTCTAACCTCTCCGAATAATAAGCTTCATCCTTGACCATATTTGTCTTTTCGTCCCTCTTTCGCAACATGCTAACATTTTCCATGTGATTTGCTCCATCGCAATAGTGACAGTCAAATCCAGAGTCTCCTTTGAGCTTTTTCTCCACCTTCAACTCTTCATTCTTTACTTATTTTGTCACGCCCCCGAACCAGACGGTGGAAACGTACGGGGTCTTGTGTGTGACTTCATCTTGAAATATCATTACAGTGAATATAAATGAAACATAACATCATCATTACCATGCATAATATAATACAACTGCCATTGTTTACATCAGGTACAATCTTTCAAATAACATGACCAAAACATTCAATGTATGATGTTTAACAGTACACAAAACAAAATCCCCTATTCTTGTTGATTCTTCTGCTTAACGAGTCCCTGAGAATACAAGTTATTTTGAAACGTCAACATATATAATGTTGGTGAGTTCATAAGTATATTTGAGAAAATGATTTGTATAACTTTGTAATCACAAGAAAATCCTATATTTTCTTAAAATAGTTTGGTATGTTTATGTCTGATCTTGTATTAATGCATGTGTGTTATTATTTAATAGAATGTCAAAAGTGATTGAAGAGAATGTAAATAGAATGCCCCCATACAACCCGATGTTGCCTGAAAAAGAACAATAGATAATGTTGTCGTACCAACACTGAGGTTGAGTACCAGTGTGAGTAAGTTTACGAGTAATCCAATCATAAAATAAAATAGATAATGTTGTCGTACCAACACCGAGGTGGGGGTACCAGTGTGAGTAAGTTTCCGAGTAACCCAATCATAAAAGAAAATAGATAATGTTGTCGTACCAACACCGAGGTGGGGGTACCACTGTGAGTAAATTTCCGAGTAATCTAACAAAAAAAAATAGTCTTCCGCAAACTTCATAACGTTAATTCCTCTAATTGAGCCGTCGTAACCATACTAAATAATGACAATTTCGCCTGTCTTGGCGTTAGTGAACGCCGACTGAAAAATAGAATAAGGTTATAGTCACCCTAGACCGATGTAGTCTAACTGTAGCGAACAGTTCAGGTGTGGGGTGTCATCCCCGTATAGATCTATACACAAAACCCCGCTCTCCCTCCAAGAAACTCTGATTATAACTACAGGCTACGATCGAATAGTTAATAGGTGTCAACCGACAAATCTCACTAGATCCTTAATCGAATTTACGCGTAGATAAACGTATAAAACTCATTCCAGACCCAACGAACCATGTAAGTGAGCCACTAGGGCATCGCTAAACATGTGATTCATTTCAAAACCTAATATGAATGTGATTATATAACATGGGCCCGAAATATATGTAAAAGGACAACTAAGGCCCATTTCACATGTAAGGTATTTATAGGCCCAAATAGCACGCAAATAGTATACAAAACCTATCAAACATATAAATGGACCACTAAGACCCAATAACCTAGAAAATGATCAAAATTAACCCTGTCAAGCATAAAAGGCCCACTTTTTGTAAAAACGACATTCTTGGCCCATTAAGCCAAAAATTTACAATTAAGACCCAATTTTTGTAAAAATAACACTTTAGTCCCCATTTTGTTCAAAACTTGTGTTTATGACTAGTTTGTGGTAAAAATAACATTTTAAACCCATTTTTGTCAAAAATATCATTTTTGGCTTGATTTTTGTGAAAATACACATTTTCTGGTTTTTGCCTTTTCCGACGTAGTTGTTGGAAAATTTGTAGAAAAATCATCATAAGTCGAAATTTGGATCTGTAAATTCTGGAATTTTGGAAATTTTTTCTACTTTGTTCACAATGTTTCTCATAATTTTTAATGGCCTCTAACAAGTATGAAATTTCTCACCTTCACAGGCTGGTCCGAAATTATTACAAATATGATAGGCAGTTTTGTAAAATTCGCCAAAAATTGTAGAAAAATCGTATGAAAACGTGAGAGTATTTTAAAGGTATAAACCTGAAATATTTGCATGTAAAATAGTTTTGCAAAATATTATCATTAAGTTGTTCAAAAAAGTCCGAGATTGGACCAAAACTTTTCTGTCAAGGGCTGATTTATGAGTCTAGTTTATAGATCTTTGAACACAACACTCCTTTTTGGTATTTTAAGTGTATAAATCCTAGATCTACAAGTTTACATGTATTATATGTGATAACACATACTTTTCTCAAGGTTTTCATGTAGATCCAAGTGATAAACTTAATATTCTTAATATATTTTTAGATTTATGAAGTAAATAGCACATAATCAACAAATAAGTTATGAAAAACACACATATTCATGCATATACACATAGATCTACATAAAGCAACTTGTATTCTCCCCCAAAACCAAGTAAAAATAAAAAATAGGGGGTATGAACTCACCTTGGGGTGTTGGATTCGGTTTTTGGTGAAGAGATGAGTAGATCTCGGCCCTAGCAAACTCCTTGAGGATGTTTTCGAACTTACAGGGTTCTAGGGGGTTAGATCATGAAATAAACTATGTAAGAAAGAGTTCTTAGCTTTAATATGGAAAGTAGATGTTTATGCATATTAAAAACTTACCAAGAGGTTGAAAAACTTGATGAAGACTCTTGAAACCCAACCCAAAATCTCAAAATTTTGAGGAGACGAGGGGATTGCTTGAGAGAGTTTTTGGAGAGTTTGAATGTGAGAATGTGTGTGTGTTTGTGTGTTCTTTGGCCGAGAATAGGGAAAAAAAGAGAGAGGGTGGTGACTTTTGCATGATGGTCACCAGCTCGCTTGCATGGAAGTATGTTAAGTAATAACATTATTGTTTGGTGGTGAATTGTGAGGTGTCACTCCTCTAATTATCCATCCTCTTCTCTTTTCTTTTTTTTTTTGTTGTTGGGCCGAGAGATGGGAAAGAGGAAAGTAAAAGAGAAGATTTGGGCCCTTCCTTGTCTTTGTTTGAGTTTATGAGGCCTAAATAAATATTTTTCGGCCTATTGGGCCTTTATGAGGGTTCACGGCCCAAAGAAGCCCAATGATGTAGTTTACAGCCCATTAGGGCTTATGAAACTAGTTATGGCCCAACATGGACCATTAGAAATAAGATGGATTTTTCGAGGCCCAAAGTAGTCAAGTTGAAAGTTTATTGGTCCATTAGGCCCAATAAGAGAATCCTAGTCCATCATAATCTTGAACCGGGATTTTTAGGGTTTCCAACCCTTATTTGAACATATGAGATGTATTTGAACGGGCATGGAGTATAGTATTCACTTAGAGTACAAGCTTTTACAATGGATGATGTTTACATGAGAATAGAATTTTCCTAGAAAAATGCCAGTCGTGACATCTTTCTTCTCTATTTTCTTCTCATCACTCACTTTTTGAGTTCCCTACGCTTCACCTACTCTTGTCTTTGAATTAAAAGGCTTTTTATAAAACTTTTTCTCTCGATTGTTTGAGTAAAAAGCTATAGCTTCGTCATCAGAGTTGACGATCACACCTTCATCTTCCGAAATCTCATTTTCAGCCACTTCTTTCTCATTCTCTCTTCCAGAAACCTTCGACACAAGTGCAAGAGCACCACCCAAACTGATCCTTGTTTCTTCAGCTATTTCATTCACTTCTGATTCATGTGCTTTCAACACATTGTAGAGATCATTTAGTGAAAAATAGTCGAAACTTTGTTGTGTCTTCACCATTAGACTAACATTTCGCCACTCTTTGTGAAGCCCCATAATGAATATGAGATTGAACTCCATTGTCTACCTTGTGATCCCATATCTATTGCACTTTTATATGAGTTCATTCAGACGATCATAGTACAAATCAATGGATTCTCCTTCTTTTTGCTTAAACTCTCTTAACTCCAACAGACGATGCTTGACTGAACTAATTTTTGCTTTCTCACTGCCCTAATACTTCTCTTTCAAAGTATTCCATATCTCCTTTGAGGTTTTGCAGCTATGAACATAATTGTATATGACTGGTGGAAGAGCACTGCGGAGTTCTCGAATACATCTCTTTTCATTTTTCAGCAACCTTTCAGTTTGAGCATTAACATTTGGATTTGTAGTAGAAGTTCCAACACTTCGAACAGAAGAAGGAGGATGAACATCATCAGTGATGCATTTCCAGAGTTCCTCATCGATTCCATTTAAGTAGTCCTCCATACGATCAACCCATTGATCGTAAACTTATGAATTAACATAGGAATCTTCGTTAATGATCCAAGAAGATGAGAATAAGGTGTCATGGTGTTCATGTTAAAGTTTGACATTGTTGTACAGAAGATTTTTGAGAAATGCTTCAAGAATTTTGAAAATTAATGGATGAATCAACCAGAAAAAAAAAAGAAATCGAACACTCCATTAAATAATCTAATCGCATAATCGAATCACTATTGAAGATCTAATAAGATTTTCAGAATCAAAAGTGCGGAAACTTTTGAATCTAGAATGAGACTCAAAATACTTTTGAAACTTGAGAAAATCATATCAATGCAGAATGATTCCTGCTATGATACCAAATGTAGTGTTGATTGAATCGAGTTTGAATATGAAATCAGAGTTAGGAAAAGACTTAGAACACAGAATCTAAATATAATCTGGTTGGCATAATATATTGCTTTCAGAAAAGACAAGAGGTTATACAATGAGTGTGCAAAAGTTCTTAACCTCTAAGACATGTATCCATCCCATATTTATAGGGATAAAGAAAAAAAACAAAAAATATAAGGGACTCAACACTATAGCTTTGAAACTAAAAATTCCCTTATAATAAATTTACAAACAGACATTCGACACTTGGGAAGACCTAGACACATTCGACATCTCACAAAAACATTCGAACCCAACAGTTGTTTATGAACATTAATGATATGTGCATATTTAGTTCATATTAAGTATAGATTTTTATTCATTTATTAGCTAAATTATTGCATTTTATGGACAAAAGGTACTTAAAAGTGTTTGAATTATATTTTCAGTCCAAAAATGAAGCTCGGAAGCAGGAGAAGCAGTTGAGAGTTCGAGAATGGAACAAAGAAGAAAAACACTAAAAATAGCACCTACTCGACGAGGAGGGTCGACTACTTGGCGAGTCCAAGCGAAGATTCGAAAAGATAAAGACTCGGGATCCCAGAGACTTATCATAATACGGGGACTGAGAGATGGAATCGACGAGTCCCCACCTGACTCGACGAGTCAATTCGTATATATAAAGATAACTCCTCAGAACCATGGGGAGGGAATTCTTGAACGATTCAGAAGAGTTTAGTTGCGATAAAGAAGTCAGAAAAACCCTAGAAGACGACGAGAGAAGCTAGAATTCAATCCTGAAGAAGAATTGAGGCAAATTTCATCATTACACTTAATCTTTTGTTTTGTCATTATGGTTAAACAATTAGACTTTGTTTGTTTGCTGTTATTTACTTTAATTATGAGCTAAAACCTTTAGACTTCTCTTTGGGGATACAAAATTGATACTATGGTTTGATTGATTGGTAGGCTTAATTCTAAGTTGGTGATTTTTGTTATTTTAGCTTGCTAAAGAACCTAGTGTGTGAATAATAATTAATTTTCTGTTAATAGGAAGATAATTGATTAGCATGAACATCTATTGATTATCAATCTCATATGCTATGTGATCACTTTTCCATATGTCTAGGATTAATGAACATGAAACTAGAGTTAATAAAGAAAATTGAGTAAATTCATGTGCAAGCTTGTGTGATGACCATCAACAAGAAGTTAATTAAAAGATTAAATTAGTTAACTATTCCAAGTCTAAATTAACCCGAATAATTAATCTAGTAAATCTAATTAAATTAGACAACTGGCCACTGTTTAAGTTAGTTTATTTGCTAAGGATTAGTGTAGTGAATGCGAATCTAATCACTTGAATCGGTAACCGACAAAAGAATTAATCCATTGCACCATTACCTTGAAATCAACCATAGGATCAATTGAGTTGAACTAAACAGAAGTTCCTTCCCATTATTGAATCTAATTAGTTCTTTGTTTTCTAGTTTTTAAATTAGTAATAGTTAGCAAGTTTCTAGTCTTGTAAAACTAGAGAAACCCCCCTACTTATTAATTAATTTAGATAGAATTAGTTTTTAGTTTTAATTTTCCGTTCCCTGTGTTTGATACCCTACTTATTCAACTATACCACAATTGATAGGTTCACTGCCTTTGTGTGTTATTTTATAATTAAAAGTAGGTTTAAAACTAAGTGAGTTTGCACACATGAAGTTTTTGGCGCCGTTTCCTGGGAACGGTTCTAAAATTAACATTAAATTCTAATTTAATCGATCCTTTGTGTGGGATTTATCTTACACAAAGTTACTTTAAAAGGTAATTCAGTAAGTAGAACTAGTTTTAATAAAATTCCGTTTTTAGAGTAACTAGAAAAAATTTATGTTTCTGCCTTGAACTCGCCGAGTGCACTCGTGCCGACTCGGCAAGTACATCGCTGTTACAGCTTTAATTTTTTATTTCATTTTTGTTCTTTTTACGCGTTTTCTCTTTTATTTACAGTTGTTTCATGACCCGAGGATCTGATATACCTTTGGTCCCTCCTCTTGAAGACCCGGAATCCGCACTAAGGAGGAGCAAAGGCAAAACCGTTGGTGAAACTGCCTCTTCAAAGAACTCACCACTCAAAAACCTAAAGTCCGTTTTCAGCAAGAAGAGGAGCAGCAAATCCGGAGCATCCAGTGCCTCTTTAACAATCGAAGACCCAATTCAAGAAGATATCGAGTACGAGACCGAGGAAGAAGATGAACCCACATTCGAGCACGAGTCCGAGTTTGAAGACGATTTAGTTATCACTATGGCTAATATCGATGAAGCCCGCAATTCCCGTGACCGCTACTTTCTAACTAAAAGGCCATATTCTCGCTCAACTTAAGGAGATTCCTATTATGGAAAGGATCACGAGGACGCCTATAAGCACTTGGACGAAGTGAATAATGTGGCAGACTACTTCAATGTACCGAGTATCCCCCGCGAGACCCAGCTTCTTCGCATGCTTCCAGTCACGTTCAAAGGAGCTGCAAAGGATTGGCTAAAGTCACTTCCTCCCAGATCGGTCACCACATGGGCCAAGATGAAAGAAGAGTTCATAGACCACTTTTGCCCGCCCTCCAAAATAGCCAAGCTAAAGAAAGCCATTGCCAACTTCGAGCAACAACCCGGAGAATCTCTTTATGAAGCTTGGGAAAGGTACAAGAGCTTGCTTAGAAATTGCCCACACCATGACCTTAATAGCCAACAAGAGGTCTCCATTTTCTATGATGGAGTCAATGTCACCACAAGGCAATTGCTCGATTCTCAAGGCCCGCTAACGAAGAAGGCGCCCTCGGTAATCAAGGAGTTAATTGAAGAATTCTCTAAGCACTCTAGAGAATACCACAATCCAAGAAACGAAGTAAGTCGGGGGGTAGTGAACTCGGCAAGTGATAGCATGGCGGCGGTGATAGCTAAGCTCGAGAGGGGATTTTATCAAAAGGAAGAACTGGTAGAAAAGAAAGCTGATTTAGAAGAATTATTCACTAGATTCATAGACGCGTCCGAACAGAGACACAATGATCATGATGCTGCAATACACGAGACCAGAAATATGCTAAGGAATCAGCATGCATCCATTCTCAACATTGAGAAACAGCTGGGACAGCTTGCACACCAAGTGAATGAAAGAAGATCGGGTCAACTTCCAAGTAATACCGAAACCAATCCGAGAATGGAGAATGTGAGTGCAGTGACCTCCAGCAATGAAGAAATTTTCACACATGCACAGAAGATCTCCAAGAGGAAGACAGAAAAGGCAGAAGAGTCGGCTCCAGCTAAACCCGACCAGACTTGCCGAGTCCCTCTAATGGACTCGATGAGTCCATGCGTAAATGACAAAACTATCATTCCCTTAAAGCCATATAATCCTCCTTTGCCATTCCCAATCAAAGCCATGCCTGTGGAAAAGGTTGAAGCCTATAGAGCCTTTATGAAGCATTTTAAAGCCCTACAAGTCAATGTGATATTTGTAGAAACGATGCTCACAACACCCAAGTACTTCAACTTACTAAAAGGTCTCTTTGCTGCTAGGAAAGACTTGGCTGAAGTCGCGGAAATAATATTGAGTGAGTTACCCGAAAAGAAGGGTGATCCAGGGAGTATTATAATTCAGTGCTAGTTTGGAAACACATTTTTCACTCAAGCGTTGACCGACTCGGGTGCAAGCATCAATCTGATGCCTTTCTCTTTCTTTAAGAAGTTGAATTTAC
This sequence comes from Lactuca sativa, assembly GCF_002870075.4. NCBI lineage: Eukaryota > Viridiplantae > Streptophyta > Magnoliopsida > Asterales > Asteraceae > Lactuca > Lactuca sativa. Next base: position 253,841,778 of record NC_056625.2, on the reverse strand, counting down.
TGGAGCCATGACTGGTTGTGACAACCCGATATTTCAAGACGATATGATGGAACGCAAGTCAAATTTAGGTCAAAATTTAACTTTCCTAAAATCTTATTTGGGTTAAATAAAGTTGAAGGAATCGTATCAAGGCTTCCAAGCATATAAAGAACACTAAAATCCGAGTTATAACGAAGAAGTTATGACCATTCTAAGTTTTTCCAACAGAAAAACGGCAATACGAAGTTACGTAAAAACTCGAATCGGAGATCGAGCGACTTTTGGCCGGAATGACCTAAACGAGAATTGAAGGTCTCGTCAATGGTATTTCAGCGGTAAAAAGTCTGGCAGAAACCGACGTCAGATAAAGATGTTATGATTTTTTAAAGAAATTCCTTAATCACGTCATTTTAATAAATAAATAATAAAAAAATTATTTCATAATTTGCCAACGGAATCTAAACGAAAGTTGTAGATCTTAGTCTCACCTTCGTGTGGATATAAAGAACGTCGAAAACGGAGTTCCTATGAAGGAGACAGGAATTTTTGAAGTTTATTTAAAATAAATATAAATTTAATTATAAACTCCCGGTATTATCCGAAGGGGAGTTATCGGATAGGACCGAAGTACGCCCTGCGTACCTTCGTACGCCCCGTGTACTCAGATCAAGGGCCTCGGATCGTCCACGTCACCTATGCGAAGCTTCCAACCCGCCCGTCCGACCCGCCATCCCATCCGAAGTGCGTAAGCAATGACGTCTCGTACGCGCTGCGTACCCTCGTACGCCCAGCGTACCGAGGCGGTTCAGCACCACTATAAATAATGATGCGAGGGTCTCCGGGAAATTTGCTCAATTCTCCTCTTTTCTCTTGCGTTTTGCCTCGTTTTCCGTGCCCGTTCAAACCCGAAGCTCTGGCCTTTTTTCTCAAGTCCCGAGGGTCGATTTTACTCCCGAGATTCCCGAGAATCCCGAGAAAAATCCGTTTCCCGAGACAAAACTCTGCCCGGTTTTCCATCTCGCTATCTTCAAACTTTCAGGTGAGTTCATACCCCTATAATCCACACTTTTAAATGTTTTATAAATATTTTTATATGCTTTTAAGGGGGGGAATACAAGTAAAACACACGATGATTATCGTATGTTATATAAAGTTTCATTATACACTTTTTATCAACGGAATCACATGTGATTTATATTTATTATAAAGAAACTTCCGTATGCAAAATGTATCACGATAACATCATATCTTTCGAGATGAAAAGTGTTGTTATCTATATATAAATCAAGCACTCTACTTATACTGTATGTATATGTGTCCACCTTTCATACTACAAACATACGATTATTTTGGCACGAAAAACATCAATATTTTGGGATACTTCTTGTTAATAAATCAATCATATATGATTTATAACTAGTATACAAATGGATTTACTACAAGTTTAACAGTTTTACTAAACCTATTACTTCAAATGACTTTCTTAAACGTTTTTACATGATTAAATCTCGTTATCAAACTATCTTACATACTGTAAGCTTCCTTTCAAACTCGGTTACAAAGGTGTTTTCAAACAATGGTTTTCTGTGTACTTAAACTGTCTTATCAAACAAAATACTTTCAATCATTTTATAAACCGACATCAAGTCACAAATGCTTTATTAGACTTTTCAACGGATTTACAAAACTTCTTTATGCTTTTATATTATAAATTGCATGCCTCTATATGTATAGTTATATAAGAAATGTTTAAAAGACTTAGAAAGGCTATCCACCCTATTTCCTTTTCGTGCCTTGAGATGTGGTCTTGTGGGATATTGGGTATTCGTCCGAAAGTCGTTTAAATATTAGTTATATATCATGTATACATATATGGTCATAAATGTTCCATCAGTTAATTTAGTTTCGATACTCTTGGGTAGGAATGGTGTATAAACCTACTGGGACACTCATCAATTACATTCTAGTAAACTATTATAGGAATAGTTTAGAGTAAACAAAACATTTTCCCTACTACAAGAAATTACACCGGAGTCAGTTCATTCATGAGTCACTACTACATGTTATATGAAGGAATACTCTTACATGAATACTTATACATGAATACTTTTACATAGAGATTATATGGCAAATTACTACTACATGTTATATGAAAGAATACTCTTACATGAATACTTATACATGAATACTTTTACATAGACATTATATGGCAACCTACTACTACCTGTTATATGAAAGAATACTCTTACGTGAATACTTATACATGAATACTTTTACATAGACATTATATGGCAACTTACTACTACATGTTATATGAAATAATACTTTTACATAGACATTATATGGCAACTTACTACTACATGTTATATGAAAGAATACTTTTACATAGACATTATATGGAAAATTACTATTACATGTTATATGTCTAGATACGATTATATCGTTTGCCTTTCTATCTTTACCTTGTGATTCAATCACATCATCGACGAGATAGATTGGGACTTTATCTCCTAGTACCACATGATACTTTGAGGGACTAACCATTCCGACAACCACTGTTAACTACAGAGGTAAATGAACAATCTACGGATGTTTTAGGTTGATACCATCGTGGGTATACATAAGGGACTAACTATTCCTAAACCCGGCTGTTAGCAACAGAGGTAAATGAACAATCTACGGATGTTTTAGGTTGATACCATCGTGGGTATACATAAGGGACTAACTATTCCTAAACCCGACTGTTAGCAATAGAGGTAAATGAACAATCTACGGATGTTTTAGGTTGATACCATTTCAGGTATACTTAAGGGACTAACTAATAAGAGTTAAACAGGGAAAAACCGTCACATTTTCAAGAGATGCGTACTTTCAAGACAGTCAGGTCTAGGTAAAAGACTACTTTCAAAACATTCAGGTCTTGGTAGAAGACTACTTTTATACTAGTAGGAAATATGGGATTTTCTAGAGTTTTCATACTTACACTAAATGTTTCATCAATCATTCACCAGTCTTTCATATCAACTAATCAAAGCAATGACATTAAATACTTATGAACTCACCAGCTTAAATGCTGATCTACTCTTTCAAAATAACTTGTATTCTCAGGTTACAAATAGACAGGTGCCGATACAAGGTTTAGAGAAGACGGAGCAGTCAAGACTCGTCTTTTATTTTGATCAGTTATCATGATATCTTGTACTATGAAAGAAAACACTTGTAACCAAAATTATACTATTAATGAAATGGATGATGTTGTTGTTTGTTCACTACTTTACATTTGTTGTGATACATACATGACGTCCTTCGCCCCAGAACGTTTCCGCCGTTCTCGGTTTTGGGGTGTGACACTGGTAAACATGAAGATCCATTTGGCGGACAAGACAACAATTCATCCACGAGGCGTGTGTGAGGATCTCCTCATTAAAGTTGACAAGTTCATTTTTCCAGTAGACTTTGTGGTGGTTGACATGGAAGAAGACCCCAAAATTCCGATTATATTGGGGAGATCATTTTTAAACACCGCATGTGCTTTAATTGATGTATGTGAGTCTACATTAGCGTTGAGGGTAGGTGACGAGTCCGCAATGTTCAGATCCGTACCAGAAGCCAAGCAAGAAGAGGAAAGAAAAGAAGAGATCTCATTTATCCATTTGGATGATGAGATACTACAAAAAGAACTTGCACTTTTGCAAGAAGAAGATCCAAGCAAGTTTTTGCTACATTCTGGAGAGGATAGAGATGTTAACAAGGACTTGGAGGAGATAGAAAAGCTACTGGAAGGAGCCTACTCGGAAAACACAGAGGAAATAGTGGAATACGATCCGACTCGCCGAGTCACTCTCCTGGACTCGACGAGTCCAGTCGAAATCGCCAACAACTTGGACGACTTAGATCTGCTTGTTGCTAGTTCTATGCATATTCTGGACTTGGATATTTTTCATGATTCTTTAGAAGAACATACAGCAGAAGGAGAAATGGATAAGGAAGTTCAACACGCCCATATAGCATATCTTGATGCAATTCCGCTTGAAGATGGGGTAAGCACAGAAAAAGAGGAGAAAGAAAAGGATAGGATAGTGGAGGCTGATCAACCATTCATTACAAAACCTAGAGCACGAATTTTCACAAAATATGAAGTAATTAAGTTTGAAGAAAAGGAGGTGCAAGAGAAGGTGAAAAAGAATGGGGTGAAGAAGAAAAAGAGGAGAAGGGAAGCCCAAGTAGCTGAGGATGATGTTGTAAAAAAGAAGAGAGAGGAATCAAAATGGGCTTACAAAAAGAAGATTCACGCTTACAAAACGAAGTACAAACCACAAAAGATTAGGCGTGCATTCCCGATGTTGGAAGATGACGAGACGTAGATGGGAAGGAGTCCAGCTAACGACTCCTTAAAAAGAAGCGCTTGGCGGGAGGCAACCCGTTATTTAGAGTTTGCTTTCTTTTACCTTTTTAGTTTTGTTTGAATTTTTTTTCGTTTCTTAGAATTTTAATCTTCCAATTCGTCGGACATGTCTGCTTGAGAGTGCGTATGGACTAAGTGTGGGGTGGAATAAATTTTCTTTTCTAAATAAATGACAAAAACTTTATAATTTTTGAATTGTTTGCAAGAGACTCGCCGAGTCTGACCATGACTCGACGAGTCCATTTAGATTTCAGAAAAGAATAACATCGCGACCAGACTCGCCGAGTCTGACCCTCACTCGACGAGTCGGTATTATTTACAGAAAAAATAATAATGAAATTACTTTTACAACCGGTAACTAGGGTTTTCACCCTAATGAAATCAGTTTCTTTTTCACAACACACTTGCCATGCGCCTCCCTCCAACTTTTTCTCTCAAGCATTCATCTTCTTCAATTCTTCTTCCATTGTTCTTCAAGTTTTTCAAGTTCTATCACGAAAGGTAACTAATTTCTTCCTATTTTCTGTTAGAAGCATGATTTTAAAATGATCTAGGGTAGTAATTGTTGGGTTTTGAGCAATCTAACACTTCCTAAGTGTGCATGCAACCCTAATAAACCTTGGATCTATGTTTGTCTAATACATGCAAAATAATAATTTTTCCAAGGTTCATAACCTATCTAACATGGCATGGGGAGCTTTTAAACATAAAAGAGTTAGATGAGATTACATACCTTTTGATGAGATTGATTCTTTGGAGTTTGAGGGCCAAGCACCAATAATGTGAATGCCTCAAATGGAATCACAAATCACCACAAACTCTTGGAAAAATTTTAGAGAGAGTACACACTCTAGTAACTTTCGGCCACACACAAGCACACACACTAGTTCACTAGTTGCCATTTCATGCATCATAAGCATGCTTATATAGTGTGCATGGTTAGGGTGAAACCCTAATAACCCATGACCTTTCCTTTCCAAGGATCCATGGGTTAAAAGCTCCATGGATCATCCATGGACTTCCATATAAGCCTAGCCCACTAACAAATGAGTATTAGCCCACACCATATAAAACCAATAGCCCATAATCTAATTAGTCTTCCCTTTAATCTCTAAATTAATTCATAATTAATTTAAGACTAAGACTAATTAAATAACATGACTTCATATTAATATATTATAACTTATAATATATTAATAAACATATGTGTATAACTCTCATAAAATTATCCATAAACAGTTCGGGTGAAGTGCAACCCAAATGGACCATGCCGGGTCGGGTCAAGTATATACCAAATAAGTTATGGACTTAGACACCTTATCCAATAGACTCCCACTTGGATAATTCTAATAACTGTATTTGCCTATATTACTTCAGGAACCAACCAGAAATCGTAGCTCTCGAAAACTCTGTTGAACTATGAAGCGCCATTTTAAGACAAGTGATCATATAATCCTCTGTTCTCATGATATCAGCCGGACAAACACATGGAACTATGTCTTGCTTATTGTCTGGCAGTTGTTTCTCGATTTCCGATTTGTTTGACAAAGAAATTTACTGAACACATCAGTTTAGTTCTGACCGGGCCCGGTACATGGGTCAACACAAAATCATCGAGGGGCCCAGATATCGCTTCTATTTCTAGAAGGAACAGATAAACTTCGACTCATATGCTTGTTCTACTACTTGTTGAATTGTACACAAAGGCACGTTTTATAACATCATGTTACTGATCCGTTTACGTGCAATCAATGCACAACCAACTCATAGGTAACAACTCATATCTCTAGGTTTGAAGACTTATATGATATTATCGTCTCACGATCACTCGAGATAAATTCCATGAAGTGATACAAGTGAGCATGGGTTTATACCAATACTCATAACTTATGAGTACTCATGAACGTTGCAGCAACCATTGCCATGTCTAAACACCTTTAGCCATCTACAAACCCAATTCATGACAATCTTGATTCATACCTACTTCCGACGTATGACCGATTGTGGAGGTTTGAATAAATTAATTATTCAGGAAGTCAAAACATGCAAAACTGAAACAATAGTAAATAATTGACAATGATAGTAACACTTTACTCATACATAAATCACAAATTTTATTCATCATCAAATGTCGATTACAATCTACAAGTTCCAGGAAAACTATCTAATCTGTACAACTAATATCGTCCCTCATCCCGATGCGCCTCGCATGCTGAAAAATGCTTAACCCTCGTCAGTCCCTTCGTAAGGGGATCTGCAGGATTCTCATCCGACGATACCCTCTTTGCCACGAGGAGTCCTTCTTCAATCTTGTGTCTTATGAAGTGATATTTTCTGTCAATGTGTCGGGATCTACCATGATCTCTTGGTTCCTTGGCAAAGGCAACCGCACTATTGCTGTCACAGAAAATCTCTATAGGCTCCTTAATAGCTGGTACAACTCCAAGGTCTCCGATGAAGTTCTTCAGCCATATCGCCTCCTTCGCTGCTTCACTCGCTGCTATATACTCTGATTCACAAGTCGAATCAGCCACCGTCTCCTGCTTGGAACTCTTCCAAGAAATTGCCCCTCCATTTAAGGTAAAGACCCAGCCCGACTGAGAGCGGAAGTTATCCCTATCAGTCTGAAAACTAGCATCACTATACCCTAATACTCTCAAGTCATCACTCCCACCAAGGGTAAGGATCCAATTCTTAGTCCTCCGTAGGTACTTGAGAATGTTCTTTACCGCGGTCCAATGAGCCTTGCCAGGGTTCCCCTGATATCTGCTGACCATGCTCAAAGCAAAGGCCACATCAGGGCGGGTACAAGTCATAGCATACATGATCGAGCCAACAGCGGAAGCATACGGTAATTGGCTCATCTCAGCTATCTCTGCCTCTGTACTCGGACTCTAAGTCTTACTCAGTTTGGTATTGCTTTGGATCGGTAAATCTCCTTTCTTGGAATTCTGCATGTTGAACCTTTTCAACAACTTATCCAAGTAGATACTCTGACTAAGTCCAATTAGTCTTTTACTCCTTTCTCTTAATATCCTTATCCCTAGGATATAGGCAGCCTCCCCTAGGTCCTTCATAGCAAAGCACTTTCCAAGCCAGGACTTAACCTCCTGCAAGGTTGGGATGTCATTTCCTATAAGTAGTATGTCATCCACATACAGTACCAAGAAGCTAACTATACTCCCACTAGCTCTGACATCCACGCAAGACTCATCTTCACTTCTCGAGAAGCCAAACTCTTTGACCTTCTCGTCGAAACAAAGATTCCAGCTACGAGATGCTTGTTTTAATCCATAAATGGATTTCTCAAGCTTGCATACTCTATTAGGGTACTCTGCACTGACAAAACCCTCTGTCTGATTCATGTACACATCCTCAGCCAACTTTCCATTAAGGAAAGCGGTTTTGACATCCATTTGCCATATTTCATAATCATGAAATGCAGCAATGGCTAGCATAACCCTAATAGACTTAATCTTTGCTACTAGCGAGAAGGTTTCATCATAATCAATACCCTGAGTCTGAGTAAAACCCTTCGCAACCAGTCGAGCCTTATAAGTATGCACCTTTCCTTCCATGTCGGTATTCTTCTTGAAGATCCATTTGCACCCGACTGTTTTACGGCCTGGTACATTGTCAACCAAGTTCCAAACTTGATTGTCATACATGGATTGCATCTCGCTGTCCATAGCCTCCTTCCATTTAGCAGACTCCGGGCCTGCCATGGCTTCCTTAACACTGCTAGGTTCATCCAAATTTACCAGTGTACTATCACTGATAAACATATCACCTTCCGCAGTAATATGAAATCCATAATAAAACGAAGGTGTGTTCCTAACCCGTGTGGAACGCCTCAGAGGTACAGACTTGTCAGTTTGCTCAACAGGAGTTTCCTCCTCAGGTTGATTGCTAGTGTCTGAGGTTCCTTCACCAATTGCTTCTTGAATTTCTTCAAGATCAATTTGCCTCCCACTGTCTCCTTGGCTTATAAATTCTCTTTCACGAAAGACCCCTCTTCTTGCCACAAAGACCACATTCTCACTGGGTCTGTAGAAGAGGTAACCGAAGGATTTCTGTGGGTAGCCGATGAAAATACACCTTTCACTACGGGGTTCGAGCTTATCTTGAGTCTCACGCCTCACGAAAGCTTCGCAACCCCAAATCTTGATGTGGTCTAAATTGGGAACCTTCCCAGTCCACATCTCATGAGGTGTTTTGGTAACCTTCTTTGTAGGGACTAGATTAAGGATATAGGCGGCAGTCTCTAAGGCATACCCCCAAAAGGAGATTGGTAGCGAAACTTGACTCATCATAGAGCGAACCATGTCTAACAAGGTTCGATTACGCCTCTCAGCTACACCATTCAGCTGTAGTGTCCTGGGAGGAGTCAATTGTGAGACAATCCCACACTCCTTAAGATAGTCAAGGAACTCGGTTCTAAGATACTCACCACCTCGATCGGATCGAAGCATCTTAATGTTCCTGCCCAACTGATTTTCTACTTCCTGTTTGAATTCCTTAAACCTTTCAAAGGTTTTTGATTTATGTTTGATTAAGTAGACATACCCATATCTACTAAAATCATCAATAAAAGTCACATAATACCGATTAGCATCCCTTGTGGCGGTTTTGAATGGCCCACATACATCAGTATGTATTAGGTCCAACAAACCCTCACCCCTTTCACAAGTTCCAGTGAAGGGTGATTTTGTCATCTTTCCAAGTAGACAAGATTCAATACTATCATCTGATTTAAGGTCGAATGACTCCAAGACTCCACTCTTTTGGAGTTGGCCTATGCTTTTCTTGTTTACATGTCCAAGACGACAATGCCACAATGATGCTTTATCTAGGCTAGTAGAAGAATCAATATAAAACACATTATTTCCTAAGTTGTCTACAATCGACATAGTTTCATACACACCATCACAAGGTAATGCTTTAAAATAAAACACATTATTAAAGAAAGCATTAATACCACCACATTCATTATCAAACGAAAAGGTAAAACCTTGTTTGTACAAAGCATGAAAAGAAATAATATTCCTCGCCATTTCAGAGGAGTACACACATTTATTCAAATCTAATTTCAACCCATTATTAAGCAACAAAGTATAAACTCCAATCTAGGAAACAGGTGAAGCCTTCCTATTCCCCATGATCAAGTTTATCTTCCCATGCTCCACATCCTCACTTCTTCTTAGGCCCTGCAAATCATAACATATGTGAATACCACATCCTGTATCAAGCACCCAAGAGTTAGAATATGATGAGTAATTAGACAATATAGTGTAAATACCTGCGTGGGTGGGTTTCACTTTCCCATCCTTAAGATCCTGCAAGTACTTAGGGCAGTTTCGCTTCCAGTGCCCCTTGTCCAGGCAATAGTAGCAATCAGCATCCTTGGGAATGGCAGAAGGAGTGACAGAACCGCTCTTGGTCTTCGATGAGGAGCCTTCAAGAGACTTTCCCTTGGTACCCTTCGAAGGGTGCTTCCTCTTCTTCCCTTTGCCTTGCCCGATAGCCAAAACAGGGGTAGATGTTGGAGTAGGAGTAGTAGAGGTAACAACCGCCTTGCCTTAAAGACCGGATTCAGCGGTCTTCAAGAGTCCTTGAAGCTTGCTGAGGGTAACTTCCTCCTTGTTCATATGATATGTCATACGAAAATGGTCATAACAAGAAGGTAAGGAGTGCAAAATGATGTCAATTGCCAACTCCTCAGGGAAGTTCACATTCAGCTTCAGCAAGCGGTCCACATACCTTTGCATCTTTTGCATGTGGGCCGTGACGGATTCACCGTCCTTCATGCGGGTAGTTATGATGGAGGAGATTATTTCATACCGCTCCTGACGAGCACTCTAATGGTACCTTTCCATCAGGTCTTGGTGCATCTCAAAAGGGTAGTAGTCTTCATATGACTTTTGGAGCTCAGCGGTCATCGTGGCCAACATGATGCATGCCACCTTAGTAGCATCTCTCTCATGTGTCCTGAATTCAGCGATCTCCTCAGGAGTAGCAGTAGACTCATCAAGCTCTTTTAACTCCTTATCGAGGACATATTCCTTGTCCTCATAACGAGTAACCATCCTTATGTTCCTAATCCAATCCATGAAGTTGGAACCATCAAAGATGACTCTCCCACAAAAATTCATGAGAGAGAAAGAACCAGTTGGGTTAGAGCCCGAAGCATTGGTGTTGGAAGACATCTGAAAGAAGAAAGCAAGTTTAGATTAGATATATAGAATCCTTAAATAAGACACCCAAATGTAATATTAAGGCTAGGACCCAATCACAATATACTATACTCAGAAGAGGGATTCCGTAATCTAAGTAATAATATATTTGAAAGGTAGGTGAATGACGATTCACCAATTTCCACCATGAAAATAAAATGAATTATTAGGTTTAATTGGATTTGAAATTCCTAGATTCTTTTGAGATTCATTGAACTTTTCAATGGCATGTTTCAATCTCGATTGTGCCCTTCAAGTTTTGTGACTGGGATGCCGAGGATCACAAAACAAGGTGTGAATAACCATGCTAATTCACTTGGTACCCTTAATATTATCACCTAATCAATGTGTCGGTTAACCACACACGCTCCATTGATCTATGACAAACATTAAGTCACCCTTCGTGATCCTTACTAGTCCAAGTTAGTGTTTCGGTTACCCACACACGCTCCACCAACGACTTGGTAAGGTACAAAGTGTGAATTTCATGGACTAGCACCATGTTCACATTTTTCCTAAAGTAACTAAGATTGGTAATTAAAAACAGTTCAGTTACTTTATAATAATCATTATACTTTTAATGAGGATTTAAAGTCATTGTCCTACCCGTTCGGCTAACGACCCTCCACCGATCAAGCAAGCGGTGGGTGAGAGTGGACACCCATTAAGTCGCCATTTTATAGGCAACAACCTTATACCCACCTTATAGACCGGCTTCGTGAATGAGGTCTACTAACGGTAAAACGACTTGTTCTTATACATATATATAATAATTAACCATTAATGTTATAAATAGTATAAGGGTTGAATTTTAACTATTAAAACTCTAAGGGTTGGAATTAAAGTTTATTAAAGTGTGTGAAACTTTACAAATTCCAAAACTTGAGGGCAAGTATTGTAACTATTCAAAACTTTTCATTTCATAACTTATGAATTAAAGGTTCATAAAAATGAAGACTCTTCATTTTCATGTAACTTATGTGTTTTAAGTGTGTGTTAAATAAAAGTGACCTTTGGAAATCCATAACTTGAGGACAAATTATGGACTCCATTAAAACACATAAATGATCAAGAATTAATTCTAAACAATTCAGCAAATAATTCCTATCATCTTCTAAATTCATAAGAACATGAACATGATCATCAAAATTTCAAGAATTATACGAACACATAAAATCATGAAATTTTGATATATGCTATTGTAAATGTATTAGAACAACCATTACACCAACTAAAACAAGTTTTAAAACACCAAAACAGTTTAGGGTAATGTTTCTAGTCCATTTCCAGCAGCAAAAGTCGGAATTCTGCATTCTGATCATTCTACTCGCCGAGTGCACGAACCTACTCGGCGAGTAGGATGAATTTTGCCTTGTACTCGGCGAGTCCATCAGCCAAACAACAACAATTTCAACATTTTTCACTATTTTGCATCAAGTATCAAACAAGCAAGCCTAGGCTCTTATACCACTGTTGGGTTTTGAGCAATCTAACACTTCCTAAGTGTGCATCCAACCCTAATAAACCTTGGATCTATGTTTGTCTAATACATGCAAAATAATAAATTTTTCCAAGGTTCATAACCTATCTAACATGGCATGGGGAACTTTTAAACATAAAAGAGTTAGATGAGATTACATACCTTTTGATGAGATTGATTCTTTGGAGTTTGAGGGCCAAGCACCAATAATGTGAATGCCTCAAATGGAATCACAAATCACCACAAACTCTTGGAAATCTTTTAGAGAGAGTACACACTCTAGTAACTTTCAGCCCACACAAGCACACACACTAGTTCACTAGTTGCCATTTCATGCATCATAAGCATGCTTATATAGTGTGCATGGTTAGGGTGAAACCCTAATAACCCATGACCTTTCCTTTCCAAGGATCCATGGGTTAAAAGCTCCATGGATCATCCATGGACTTCCATATAAGCCTAGCCCATTAACAAATGAGTATTAGCCCACACCATATAAAACCAATAGCCCATAATCTAATTAGTCTTCCCTTTAATCTCTAAATTAATTCATAATTAATTTAAGACTAAGACTAATTAAATAACATGACTTCATATTAATATATTATAACTTATAATATATTAATAAACATATGTGTATAACTCTCATAAAATTATCCATAAACAGTTCGGGTGAAGTGCAACCCAAATGGACCATGCCGGGTCGGGTCAAGTATATACCAAATATGTTATGGACTTAGACACCTTATCCAATAGTAATTTCATAGAAAACCCGATTTTGAAGAATAGTGAATTTCTAGGGTTTCGATTTTTCATGAATTATGTTGTTTTGCATGACTATTCTTGCTCTAATACCTTATAGACATGCCCCTGGACAAACCCCTTGAAGTAATTTTGAAATTTCATGGTTCAATTTGGACCGACTGGCCGACTAACTCGCGCAGTTCTTGTGACTCGCCGAGTCGAGTCGGGCACACATGAGTGACTTATTTTAATGATTTTCTGTGTTTGCTTGGTTTTATGTTCAGTGTTTTGCAGGAATAATGTTTCACAGGGGGCAAGGTTCGAGTGGATGCCAAGGAGATTTTCCTTGGTTAAATTTCCCTCAAATCGAGTCCACTTCTACCATGACGAGGTGGAAGAAGAAATTAGCTAAAGTAAGGAAGAAAGAAATTTACGTGCCCAACAGAATTGATTGGGGTTGGTTGCAAGGTGTGCGCTATGAAGAGGAGTTGGCTCCTTATCTTTTAAAGGAGTTTGTTTATGAGGGGGGGACGATGGTATGCGATGGGTGGAGCCGGGTCTTCCGTATTCAAGAGCCGGTGTACCGGGAGCTTTGCCCGGAATTCTTCTCCACGGTATCTTTTCGTGGGGGGATGACTGCTATCACCCGACGAGTGTCAGTTTCTGTCTTTGGGGCGAGTTTCATCAGTGCTCCGTGGTTGATCTCGCTTGTCGGATGGGTATTTATGACCGGTCATTGGTCTCGACCGCTATTTTCCGTGCATTCATGGAACGCTCTCACAAAGTGTTCCCCGATGGAGTGACGAGCACGGATTGGTGGAATACGATTGCCAACAAAGTGTACATTCCGAAATCAGCCCAGGAAGGAAGCATTCGGTCGCCTACACACCGCCTTATCCACCGCCTTATTTCCACCACCATTAACCAAAGGAAGGATGATGACAAGGTTTCTAACCTTGATGTCTTCTACTTATGGAGCATTATCACACCCGATACTTTCTGCAATATTCCTTGGTGTTTAGCTTCATACTTGGCGGAGGGTGCGGTCAAAGACCGCAAGACATCGAAGATTAATGGTGGAATGTTTGTCACACGGCTCGCTAATTCATTTGGGTTGATGACCCGTGGCGCGTGGAACTTGATGACTATGATTCCTACCCCTCCATTCAATCCTATTCTTTTTAGGAGGGCTAGGATCATTGAGGCTATGGTGGAGGTCATTATGCTATTCCGCATGATGATACTGTTGTTAGTCCCGAGGCGCCGGGAAGGAGGGTCCGATCGAGGCGAGAACGTGATGTAGAGGATGAACCGCCGGTGATTCCGGTAGACAATGATGAAGTACCAATGGATTGGTACAATGTTGAGATGAGGCGGTTACAAGATCAAATGGCGTGGGGTATCAACTTTAGCAATCAATCATATATTCGACTTTTTGACCACTTCAACATTCCGCATATTGATGGTGGTAACTTCCCGTATATTTCGTCGTGGGAAGAGGTGATCAATGCGAGAAGGAGCGGTGCGAGTGGAAGTGGAGCGGCGCCGGATCATGACGGTGATGAGGAGGATTAGTTTCTTTGTGTTTTTATTGAACAATTTTTATTTTTATTTTTGTTCTTATTTGGTATGTTTGGAATTTGTTAAAACTTTTGACTGTTTGGCTTGATGTTTGATTGCCTTGATTATTTTTCAGAATTGAATTAGGAGTGCTTGCATAGAAGGGTTAGAGTTATAGAGTCAAGAGGGTTATAAAGAGTGAAAGAGAGTCAAGAAAGGGAAGCGTTAGAGTCAAAGTGTCGAGTCCGGTCCTTAGGGACATGATCGAGTGAGTCCAGAAGTGAGGAGAAATTTTGAAGATTAATTAGAGGCTGGAACAATTGCAGAATATCATTTTTTTTTCATCCAGCGGTCTACTCGTCGAGTGCAATAAACTGACTCGACGAGTCGCCTTGTAATCTCACATATTCGAAGATGTCCGTGCTTATACTCGACGAGTCGCATATATGACTCGACGAGTCATTCATTTTTTAAACCGAGAGGACTGCTGATTTGATGCTGATGAGTGTGCCACTTGACTACTTATTCTTCGATATCGATTCGTGAAGATCTTACACTGTTTCCCCTGCATATTTGGAGCTGCCACACGAGATTTTGATGCCCAAGTCATGGATCAGTTGTTCCCATGGCTCAAGTCAAGAGAAGATGGAGCTGAAGAGAAGAGTATCAACCTATCGACTGCTACCCCAGGGGAGTTTGTTCCAATTCCCTCTATATATTTGCATTTTTATTTTTTGCATAGTATGCAATGAGGGTATTGCATAAAATAAGTGTAGGGTAGGGGGTTGGTCACATATTAGAAAATTTAGAATCTTAATTTAGGCTAATTTTAAAAAAAATTGTTGCATACCAAAAATATTACTTAGGGACTTAATTTAAAAAATTTTAGTAAAAGCAAATTAGGATTCTATGTTAGAATTGTGTTGATAATTGCATGAAAACCCAAATGTTTAGTTGAGCCTATACACGTTCTAGTGCATTTGTGGATTCCTTATTCCAGTGAAATCATGAGACAAAAACACGACCCCGCTCAGCCTAAGGGATGCAATATGTTTAGCAGCCTAAACCTGAAATGTATCCAGGAAAATTATTATCGTTAGCCAATAAAGGTTGAAGTTGAGCGCCCCTGCTTAAGCATGTAGGTTTATTGAGTGAAAAAAGAGAGGTACATGTAGAAAAAAAAAGAGAGAGAATTGCAAGAAAAGTTGAAGAATTTGGAGCAAATAAAGTGAAGATCAAAAGATCAAAATTCCAAGAAATTCAAAGAGTTGAAGATACCAAAAATCAATAAAGGTGGTGAATTCAAAGAGATCAAAGATCAAATTATCAAGGAAGTGAAGAATTCGAAAAAGCTCCATAGTGGTATCGAAAAGTTGTAATTCTAGATTATGTATGCTTGGGTTGCTCATCTAAAAATACCTTGAGGGTAAGAGGTTTTCTGCGGATGGATTCGGAGGGTTGCATAAAATGAGCATAGTTCGGGGTGAGTGGACGAATGTTTATGAGGATTGTGAGTATTTGGAGTATGGGGGGTACTTAGGACAAATTTAGACACAAATGTATGCGTTGCGGTCTTGGCATAATGGTTGGGTTAGATTGGAGTTGTCATATGTGATTCTAATGTTTAAAATTCAGTTTTGCTTGGGGGCAAGCAAAAGTCAAGTGTGGGGTATTTTTATATGTGCATATTTAGTTCATATTAAGTATAGATTTTTATTCATTTATTAGCTAAATTATTGCATTTTATGGACAAAAGGTACTTAAAAGTGTTTGAATTATATTTTCAGTCCAAAAATGAAGCTCAGAAGCAGGAGAAGCGGTTGAGAGTTCGAGAATGGAACAAAGAAGAAAAACACTAAAAATAGCACCTACTCGGCGAGTAAGTGTTGGGCTGAAGATAGTTTTGTTGTTGCGTCTTTTGGGCTCGTTGATTAGCCTTGTATTCTCTGGTTTGGGCCTGTCCAACCGAGAGCCTTTTATGTATTGTATATAAGTTAAATGCTTGCATGCATATTAGGTAAAGATTCTAGAGATTATCGAAATAGCGATTGATCAAGAGTATTATAATTTTTTCTGTAATTGTTCTTGTAATCTTCTAATCCTTTACAGTTGATGTTCTTAATCGAGATCTTCTAAGGATTTTATTTAATCATTCGACACGTTTGATTCAAGCTGTTTGTTCTTATTATTGAGTTTTTACTGTTTTAAATTCATATACTTGTTCAAGATCTAATCGATCTTCATAGATTAAAAGTTGTTTTAATCCCATCAATTGGTATCAGAGCAGGAGGCTGTGTAATCGATACACATCTTTTCTATGAAAAAGATTTCCATTAGGGTTTTTCCGCAATCATTGATATTTATTGAGCCGTCATCTTAATTGACGTATCTTAATATTTATTGTTTTGCCCTAATCTGCTTTATTACAAGTCTGATCTTTGAACAGGTTTTTACGATCATTATGGACGCAACGCAATCAAACCCTATTAATATTTCCAACAGCATCGGTTCGACGACAAAGATTCCAATCCTGTACACCCATGACTATGAAGTATGGGCGCATCATTTCGAAGATTATGTGATTGGATCGGAGGACAATGGTTATCTTATATGGGAAGCCATCATCAATGGACCGTTTTCTCATTCTATGACGTCCAGAATCATTAAGACACAAAAAGAGTACAATGATCTGCTTAAGGACGTGACGAATATTGCGCAAGATGAAAAAGACAAACTCCAGTGCAATATTAAGGCGCTAAGGTTGATCAGATTCTCCCTTCAGTCCGACACATTCAGACTGGTCAGCTCATGCACTACGGCGAAGGAAGTGTGGGATAGACTTCGCGAACTGTATTCCACAGACGAAGATCTTGAACATTCTATCCAAACCTTGCTTCTATCTGAATTTGGTGAATTCAGGCAAGGGGCCGAAGAAACTGTGACTCAGACGTTTGATCGCTTCAATCATCTTCTCAGCAAGATGATCAAACACGACATTGAAAGGAAGCTCATCGAACAAGAGGTTACTTTCTTGAACGGACTGCGATCTGAATGGAGAGCAGTTGTTTCCACAGTCAAAGCCCATGAACAGTTTAAATCTTACTCTTTGGCGAAACTGGTGGGTATTCTAAAGTCGCAAGAGAAGATTGTGGTTCAAGAGAAGAATGTTGTCTCCAGTCTTGATTCGTTGGCCCTCCTATCTAAAAGTAAAGTTGTGATGGAGGATGAAGAGCTCAACTTGGAAGAATATGACCTCACAACTGAGGATTATGCCATGATGGTATCCAATCCTAAGAGGTTCATAAAGAAGAGATTCCCCAGCAACAAAAACCAAAACTGGCAGGGGAGTTACAGCTCTGAAAAAGCGCACAATGAACCGAAAGCCGAGGAGCCCAAGAAGGAACCGAAAGCAGATGGCGATTCCGGAGTAAGCTGTTTCTATTGTGGTGGCAAGAACCACTATGCTAAGGACTGTGTTCTTAAGAAGATGGCTGAAAAGGACGATGGAAATGATGAGGAAGCGGTGTTGCAGAAGAGATTGGATGAGTTGAGAAAGAAGAAGTCTACCGCTAACCCTTCTATTAATGCTCTTATTGTGCAGGGTTCGGTTAATGACGATGAGTTCGGTAGCACTGAAGTTTGGTCTACTGACTCAGAAGACGAAGAAGTGAGGAAGCCTACTCATGGAAAGGCGTATGTGGCTAAGGAGGAAAGCAGTGGTGGAAAATGCTTCATGGTGACTGACTTATCTCAAATGAGGGGATACAATACCGATGGAGGAAGCAATGGACCGAAGGTGCAGGAGGATATGTGCTTTACGGCCAAACCACTCAGCCAGTAGTTCAATGAGCTCGATGAACTGATAAAGAAGGTACAATCTGTTTTTATTTCATCTAAAGTACCATCATCCTCATATGAGAAAGAACTAAAAAATGTTAATACAAGAATTTCTCATTTAGATAGTAGCTTAACTCAAACTCGAGTCACCAATTCTAACCTGACTGATCAATTAAGCAGGGTGGCGTCAAAGAGTGAGGAGCGGCGAATGTGGATTGAGTTAAAAGAGTCGGAATTAGTTAAAGTTAAAGACGAAAACATTTATTTGCAGAGAGACAATTTGAAATTGTTAAAACAACGAAATGTTTTTTGTTTAATAGCTAAACGTTTATATTCCAATATTACTCAACTTCACTTGGATTGTGAGATAGGCCAAAAGATCCATCGCATGATTTTGCCCTTTCTAGAATTTAAGGAGGATGAAATCGATGCCGAAGCCTACAATTGTGAGAGTGTGATATCGTCTGATGATGTCAATCCGACCTATATGTATGGATTGGACAAAATTGAGTCCTTCATTAAGTCCAAAGACCACAAGGACATGCTCAAAAATCTTTTGGACGAAAACGACCGACTTAAACTGAGAACCGAAACCATGCAAAAATTTGACTCTCTAAACGCCAACGTAAGCTCAGAAAATAAAATCGATGTTGAAAATGCATCTGAGCTTAACGAGGACGAAAACATGAGTGAAATTTCTGTAGAGGATACGGTTGACTGCTCAGAATTTGTTAAAAGCGAAACTGAAAACCACAAAAACCTAATTTCTGAAAATTCTGTGGAGTTCGCTAGATTGTCCAAACAAAAGTCCCCGAAATTGGTAGAGAAATCTGTTGTGTATCAAAAGGTCAGGACCACTCCAAATCAGGTATACAAGGTAACAGGAGTAACCGAACATCAAACGGCTGAGCTCACAGATATTGTAAACGAAGATAATGCAGATGGCTGTGATGAGTACTTCTGGGAAGCTCCAATAGATAATGGAAACGAAACTGTTGGGCTATCTGAAAGAACCTCCTGGATGAGAAAAGGGAGATACATACCTGAACCCTTGAACAAGCCCGATAATTTCAGTGAACCAAGCACCAGTGGTACGAAAGAAATTCCTCAAGAGGATGATCGTTCAGCAAAAGAATAAATTCCTTCAACTCCAAAAGCTCGAAGTGAAACTTCATCAGATACTTCTTCCACTTCCTCAGGGCAAACTGAATCTTCTTCAGATATTCCATCTGCTCCCTCGGCTCAAAGAAAAACTCCTGAAGTTCAAAAGGAACCAGTCAAGGTGACAACAAAAACAAGAGCGAACGTTCATCATCAACCTAAGCAGATGAGGGATAAGAAGATAGAGAGGAACCAAAGATACAGGAAAAACCTTTCTGAAAGGAAACAATTCTGGCACTCCCAGAATGCATACTATTCACACAAGGACAAGAATCTGAAGTATGAAAACAATCCTGTAAGAAAGCCTGAAAGTTCCAACAACCGAAAGCCAAGGTTCGGTTCGCAAGAAAATACCAACCGAAAGCCAAGGTTCGGTTCGCAAGAAAACACCAACCGAAAGCAAGGGCTCGGTTCTGAAAAGGACTTCGACCGAAACCAAAGGTTCGGTTACAAAAACAACTCCAACCGAACTCAGAGGTTCGGCTCCGAAATCAAAAGAGAACAAGACTCGAAGGTAAACCCCACCAACGATCAAAAGCAAAAGGGTCACCTAGAGTCCTCAGCAAGGAAGACATCTCCATCCAAATCCTCTCTTCCTAATTCTTCTCGTTCTTCTACTTCCACCCATTCGTCTCCATCTTGCTCTAAAGCTAATTCCGTTGGTTCTCAAAAACCTCATTCATCCGCTGAACAGAAGGGAAAGCAGAAGGTCGATAAATCCAAACCTGAGTCCAAAACAAACAAACCCAATCCTAACAAAATAAAAGTCTTTACCATTAAAAAGAAAGATGAAACAACTCTAATAAAACGAACATATCTAGTTGACATCTCTCTTACTATTCCCGTTCCCATGAAAAGCTCACATGGACCCAAGAAACTTTGGGTTCCTAAATCTGCTTAATTTTTGCAGGTTATGAGTGACGAGCAGTTTGACGAAGAATGGTACATCGACAGTGGCTACTCGCGTCACATGACAGGGAGGAAAGAGGAGCTCAGGGAATACAGATCTCTTGCAAACGGTGGCAACGTTAAGTTTGGAAATAACTCTTTCGGCACCATAAAGGGATACGGGATGATAACGAATGGTGACTTTACAATAAGGAAGGTGGCTTATGTGGAAGGACTTCAACACAACCTCATCAGTGTATCTCAGCTTGTTGGAGGTACAGGTCTCAAAGTTTCATTCGATGATGAAGGTTCTGAAATCATAGAGAAAAAGACAAAGAAAGTCATTCTGAAGTCAGAGCGAAAGGGTGAAATGTTTCCTCTGAACATGAAACCCATCAAAGGAAACCCAGCCATATGTCTGCTATCAAAAGCTCAATCCGACGAAAGCTGGTTGTGGCACCGAAGACTCTCTCATCTCAATTTCAAAGATATCAACCGACTTGTCACTGGAGGTCATGTTAGGGGCCTTCCATTGCTCAAGTTTGACAGAGAGCATCTATGTGCTGCATGCGAAATGGGAAAGCAGAGTCGTCAAAGTCACCCATCCGTAATTAACACAAAAGTTGTTGAACCACTCGAATTGCTTCATATCGATTTGTGTGGTCCTTCATCTATCGAAAGCATCGGTGGTAGCAAGTATATTCTTGTCATCGTTGATGATTTCTCACGATTTACATGGGTGTTCTTTCTAAAGCTCAAATCTGAAGCTACTCAAAAGCTGAAAGTGTTTATCAAGCAGATTGAAGTTCGGCTCAAGAAGGTTGTTCGAAACATCAGGAGCGACAATGGTCTCGAATTCAAGAACAAGGAGTTTGAAGAGTTTCTTGCAGAAAAGGGAATTAGTCATAATTTCTCAGCTCCCTACACACCACAACAGAACGGAATAGTCGAAAGACGAAACCGATCCTTGTGTGAAGCTGCCCGAACTATGTTAAGTTTCGCTTCCTTACCTCTTTATTTTTGGGCTGACGCTATTTCTGCTGCTTGTTATACACAGAACAGATCCTATCTCAATAAGCGATTCAAGCTCACACCATATGAGATAATAAATAACAGAAAACCCAACGTGAAATTTTTCCATGTGTTTGGCTCAAGGTGTTTCATCTTTAACGCTAAAGAACACCGCAACAAGTTTGATGTCAAAGCAGACGAGGGAATCTTTCTGGGTTACTCACTCACATCCAAGGCGTACAGGGTCCTAAACAAACGATCAAGAAGGATTGAAGAGACATACTATGTGACCTTCGACGATAACTATGTCAGGAAGCTACAGGCCATAGATGACACTGCCGGGGAAATATTTCCTCAAACTGGCCAAGTTACAGTCTCAATCGCCAATTTGTACGAGAATTTTCTGGAACTCTTTGACGAACCGGAAAAAGCTTCTCTCTCAGAAGCAGGTGCAGCTGACAACAAAATTGATCATATGAAGCAAATTGTCAAAGATGCTGCGAAAAGAATGCATGAAGGAGAATCGCTCACTGATGAATCTCCAACCAACACTGCTTCAGTCGAGGAGGAGCCAAGTTCTCATGTTGAGGGGGAGCCAAGCTCACAAGTCCAGGGGGAGCCAAGCTCTACTACTTCAACCGAAGGTCCTTCACCAACCGAAGGTGCCTCTCCAACCGAAGATGCCCCTCTAAATGAAAGTGCTTCAACGCCTGAAAATCCAGCACCACAACAAAACCCTGAGCCTCATGTTTCTCAAGACTCATTATTTGAGGGGGAGCATGATGATATGACGCTTGATGACGATAGCCAATCTGAGCCCGAAGAGATGATCAACGCTGAACTAGATCCAACCTTCGACCCGAATTACCCTCCTCTTACCAAATGGACCAGAGATCATCCTATCTCTCAAGTAGTTGGTGATGTATCTGAGAAGGTTTTGACCCGATCTCAACTGAAGGCAAAACAGACATCCTTATTCTCAAAGGTAGAGTTTTGTATGTTTAACTCATTCGTATCAAAAGTTGAACCGAAGACAGTGAACACTGCCCTCGATCACTCTGATTGGGTTCAAGCAATGCAAGACGAACTGAACGAGTTTGAAAGGAACAAAGTCTGGCGCCTCATTCCAACTCCTCCAGATGCTTCGGTTGTTGGTCTTAAATGGGTTTTTAGAAACAAAATGGACAAGGAAGGTAATGTCATAAGGAACAAGGCTCGTCTGGTAGTCAAGGGATACTGTCAGGAGGAAGGAATAGATTACGAAGAAACGTTCGCTCCAGTAGCTAGACTAGAATCTGTTAGAATATTTCTGGCCTATGCTGCTCACAAAAACTTTGAGGTTTTCCAAATGGACGTCAAGTGTGCATTTCTCAATGGAGAACTCGAAGAAACTGTGTATGTAGAGCAACCTCCTGGGTTCGTGAATGAAAAGCATCCAAATCATTGCTATATTCTGGATAAAGCTGTGTACGGTCTCAAACAAGCTTCGAGAGCCTGGTATGAAACGCTTACTAAATTTTTAAAGATGTCTAAATTTAAACAAGGTTCGGTTGACCCAACCTTCTTTCGCAAAAAGGAAGGTAACCACCTTATGATAGTTCAAATTTACGTTGATGACATCATCTTTGGCTCCACGAATCCCAGCTTAACGGCTGAATTCAGAAAGTTGATGGAAACTAAGTTTGAAATGAGCTCAATGGGTCCTATTAACTTTTTCCTTGGTTTAAACATAAGACAGGGACTCGAAGGCATCTTTATTAATCAGGAAGCTTACACAAAGACTCTCCTAGCAAAGTTTGGCATGATGGGCGACTCAAAAGTCAAAGTCCCAATGGCATTCGGCACCAAGCTTACCCCATCTCTAGACAAACCGGCTGTCGACATCACGCTTTATCGTCAAATGATAGGCTCACTGATGTATCTAACTGCGAGCAGGCCTGATATCATGTTTTCTGTGTGTTATTGTGCTCGATTTCAGGCTAACCCACGAGAACCTCACATGTTGGCAGTAAAGAACATCCTACGCTATCTCAAGCGAACCACCTCCTTAGGTCTGTGGTATCCATCCAATTCAGGCTTCTTCGTTCAAGCCTATTCTGATGCTTACCTTGGAGGATGTGGACTCGATCGTAAAAGCACAACTGGCGGCTGTTAATTTCTTGATGGGAAGTTGGTCAGCTGGCAATCCAAGAAACAAACGTGTGTGTCGCTCTCTACTGCCGAAGCGGAATACATTGCCGCTGCATCCTGCACATCACAAGTGATTTGGATCCAAAGTCAACTTCGAGACTATGGACTCAATATGAAGAAGATCCCACTATATTGCGATTCTGAAAGTGCAATTAGGATCTGTCATAACCCAGTGCAACACTCTAAAACCAAACACATAGCACTGAGGTATCACTTCATCAAAGATCATGTGGAAGATGGAAATGTCGAAGTTCACTTCGTAAGAACCACTGATCAACTGGCTGATGTCTTTACCAAAGCTCTTCCTGAAGCATCATTCAATAAAATATTGCAAGGGCTAGGTATGATGGAATCAGAGTCAGTACCTCACACTACCTCTCAACCTCAAACGTAGGAAGCGAATCCAACCGAACGTTCGGTTTCGGTTCCATCATCTGGCTCGCTCATTTCTTCAAAGGTAATTTTTCTAAGTTGTATATTTCTTGTAAAATTTTGTTTTTCCTTATGTTAAAAGAATTTATATCTTGTATATCTAAAATCCTTCGTTTCTCAAAATTTTCCAAACCGAAACCTACCGAAGGTTCGGGTTCGGTTTTTCAAAATTTTGTGGAACCGAAACCAACCGAAGGTTCGGGTTCGGTTTTTTAAAATTTTGTGGAACCAAAACCAACCGAAGGTTCGGGTTCGGTTTTTCAAAATTTTCTAGAACCGATTCCAACCGAACGTTCGGGTTCGGTTTTTCAATTTTTCCAAAGTTTTTTTTCTCTCGTAATTTTTTTTTTCTCTTTTCACTCTTTTATATTTTTTTTATTTTTTTTTAATATCAAAAATCCAAAAATATTTTTTTTTTCCTTTCGTTTGCTTATTTGTTTATGGGAATATATTTGATCTCTTACTTAAGTGTCCCTAGAAGCATGCTGCTGTATGTGTCCCAAGCCTCATAAGATTTTGAATAATAGCCTTCATGACCTGGTATACACAAACCTTGTCTTCCCAATAAGGCTAACTCCTTTATTCTAATCGTGAGCTACCTCACACTCTTCTCACATGAGTTAAGAGTTTCCTGCTTGGTCCTTATTTTCGCAGCAGAGGTACTATGTTTTCTTTCACCATCCCCACTACACTTCTCCATTACATTCGTTTCATCCTTGTAACCCTTGAGACTCTCAGAAACTACCACTGAGGTTTATGGTTACACAACCTCTGTGTTTATGATCTTAGTTTCGTGCCACTACGAGCTGAGTGAAACCCCAAATTCAACACCAACGAATTGACGGTGACCAATTAACTTGATCAAGTTTTCACCAATGAATTGACGACTGTACCTTCATGGAATCTCAATTTTTTTTTCTTTGCATGATTCCAATGAAATTGTTACACACCATAACATTTCTTCCCAAGGGATCTAGTTTTAAATTTTTTTATCTGAGATTTCATATTAATCTAAGCCACTACAAAATCAACTCCAACCTACTTGTTCAACAGACTACACCGGTCTCACAAGTACTTTGTTCACTTTCGTTCTTATATCAAGAATTGAACTGATGAATCAAAGCGAAACTACCCCAAGCTAACCTCATTAAAAGAAGCCTTTCAACATTTATTAATAAGTGTTTGATCGTAATTCAACGGGATTCCACACTAACACTTTGAGGTCTCTCTTGACTTTGAAGGAAGAGATTCGTGCCCGGGATCATCAGTTTCGTGTCATTATTGACATCACAGATAATTCAAAAAAAAAATTGCTTTATTTCTTTTCCTTTACACTCTTTGCACGAAAATCCAAGATTTTCCAAAATTCCGTTACTAATTAATTTACAGGCTGGATTATTACTGGATGGTTACTAATGAAGTTGTGGTCAAAAATCAACCACGTGGGTCATTCATTGAAAACAGAAGGGGAAAAGACAAAAAGTTGCTGACTCAGCGGGAGTTAAATGGATAGAAATTCAAACGACGGTAAAAAGGAGGGCGCGTGAATTTGAATCGGCCGCGCTTTTTCTGACACTTCTGGACGCGTGTGCGATATTGAAGCGTCATCAATCTGGCATTAAAGGCGCGTGTGGAAATGGAAACGGTTCTTCTCTCTGAACCGGCGCTTATTGGGCGGCGTAATCCTAGGAAACTGACACTCTCTCCTACATGATCTTCGCATGCCCCAACTGTCACCAATCAGTCACTCCAAAAACTCGTTTCGTATTTCCATAAGAGATTTGCAACGATTTTTCTCTCTCCTATCACCCACTATAAAAACCCATCAACACCACCTTTTACCTCTTTACTGCCCCCATAATTCCCAAAGCAAAAATACTCCCAAACACTCTCCCGTTCTTCTTCTTCTCCAAACCTGCAACAATGGCTGAATCTTCATCTGTTCATGCAACTTCCCAGATTCTTCCAATCCGACCCCAACAATGCCTTGTCATTGATCTGAACCCACTGGCGTATGATTCCTACATGTCGCCGGTCATCGAATGCCTCAAGTACTCCCAGCTCGCTCCTGCGCTGTCACGGATTGAAACGGTGCCAATGGTGGCCTTATCTCAGGTCTATGCGACGGCTTACTACGACAAGACCGTCGACCGGGTATTCTTTGAAGTGGGTGAACACAAGACTTCAATTTCTCGCCCCCGTTTCTGCACTATGCTAGGGTTTGCTGCTGACCCATCGCGAGTTCACCCGGAGACGATTCCGGTTGGGATGCTGTTTACTATGTTTTACAACATGGGATATACAGAACTTCTCTCCTCCTTCCCCAAGTTCAAAAAGTCTTGCTTACCGCCAATGTGGAGTGGCCTATTTACAGTCCTTTTTAAGGGTCTGTCAGAAAGGAGCTCAGGATCTGACGGTGCAAGTCGTCTTTTCCTTTCCATAATGTATGGAGTGTACAACGGGATAAATCTGGACTATGGGTTTGTCCTATGGCAACAGCTGATTCAGAGCCTATCTTCTTCTTCCCAACACTCTGAGGTGTCACTGGCCCGGTTCTGGATTTTGATCACAAGATGGGCCATGGACAAGTACAATGTTCCAACTGCCGACGGCGCATCGATGTCATCTATCGGTACGTTTCATACCAAGAAGATCATCGTTTCCGATGCTTCTAAATTTTCATTCATTGGCTCTATCCCGGAGTCGATGTATGCTGATGTGCCAGCCGATAGCAGACTGATCAGGACGATCAAGGAGTTTCGGCCAACTGGTCCGAGGGAACTGACACCGGACATGCTGCGATCGATTCATGACGCCGATAAACCGGTGGCCAGGGGCAAAAAGGCAGAAAAGGGGAAGCAAGTGTCCAAAGCACCAAAGGGACCTTCTCCCAAAAAGCGAAAACAACCAAAGGCTGCTTCATCCCCACAGGCAAAAAGGAGGAAGACCCAACCCAAGCGAAAGCTCGTTATTTCCTCCTCTTCAAGCGAATCCGAAGGTGGGAGTTCGGACTCTGAGGGATCACAAGGAGACGAATCTCCTCAACGAGGCAACACACCTCCTCGGTCCCCAACCCCAGAGATGTAACTTCATCAATCCCCAGTTCCTTCACCTCCACCCACAATACCTATTTCCATTCCCACCATAAACCCCACAATTCCCCCAAACTCTATCCCAATACCTCCACCCATTTTCACCACATCAACTGAAACACCACCAGTTACCGAAATCCCTCCTGTAACCGAACCTCCACAAACCGAAACCCATACACAACCACCACCCGAAACTAACCCCCCACCCACTCAACCCGAACCAACCAAACCCATAACACCCCCAGCTTCACCACCACCTCAATCTCCGGAAGACGCCTCCGATGGCGGTGATCAATACCTTGGTGGTGATCACATGAACTTCGATTCGGTCTACTATAGTCCGTTTCAAGTTCAGAGTGATGAGGAGGATGATGCTCCAGTGACAAAGAAGCATCTTCGCGACCTTAACGAGAAGGTTGATCAACTTCTCGCCTCCTCTTCCAACCAGCAGTCATCTTTGTCTGAAGCTGCCCTTCAGAAGATCGTTGACGCCTTCTCCAGGGCTCAACATGATTCTGTGGCCTCTGCAACTGCTGCTATCGACGCCTCCACCCGAGCATGTGAGGCAGCGACCGAAAAAGTCGATAAACTATTCACTAACGCTTCTGTCCTGCTAAAGTCTTTGCAGGAAAGCGCCGACGCCACGAAGACGACTTTGGAACCAGTTGTTTAACAATTGGCCAAGTTTGTCTCGACGGAGCTGTCTTCGTTTGCTACTCTCCGACAACAGATTAGCGACGACAACTCGGCACTTCGTGCTTCCATCGATGCCCGCCTGGTAAAGCTACAAGAGGATCTTGCAGCAGAAAATTCACTGATGGACGTCTTGGCGAGCAAGACTACCGCCCTAAAGGTCAAGAGCACGCAGCTTTCCAACTCCGAACAACAATTGGAAGCTCTTTGATCCGAGAGGGAGGTCATAAAGACGTGTGTTTCGGATGTCCACGCAGCTCTTTCAAACATCCTGGAAGCACACGACCCCATCCTTAATCACTCAGTGAGGCGTACCCTCGCTGAAAAACTATCTCCGGCCATGGACCTTTTAAGCAAAATTGAAGGCCTACCCAGTTTCGTGTCCATTCCGAAACAAGGGGGAGATGAGAAGAAAGGATCGAAACCACCTCCTTCCTCCAAAGCTACTCACACAACCGAACCACCCTCAACTGGTGATGCTACGGGTTCGGGTGTGAAGAACAAGGGCAAAAATATAGCTGAGGGAGGAGATGAAGATGAAGATGAAGATGAAGACAGGGAGACCATTGCGGACATGTTAAAAAGAAAGAACAGTCGCAATGCTGAAGACGATGCCAGTCGTGTGGCGCGTGAGGCTGAAGAAGTCGAACGTAAGAAAAAAGAAGCCCACGATCTCCTTGAGAGCCGAAAGTTGCTCTTCCCTGCCTGGACTCGGGATCGTTTGATAAAAGAGGCCATAGAGACTCCAAGCATACTATGGCTCGAGCCGGTGATATCTTTCGACTGCAACAACACTATTGATTCGCAGTTTGATATGCCGCTGACTCGAAAGGCGTTCATCTTCCACGCCTTCTCTAACATTTTTGAAGTCCCGCATCCGAACGATGAGCTTGACAGGGAGCTCATTGACTTCTACCTGGCAGCCGCTCGCCCTCAATACCTTACATGGAGCGCCCAGAAGATTGTTAGTGTTCGGGTGCTGAAGCCTTATGCCGTGGGGAGATTCATAAACGTTAAGTTCAAGCTCATCCGGGGATCTGCAAGAACTGCCCACATCATCTCCCTGGCGGATCTACCCAATCTAAATCCTCATGATTGGATAGTATTGTACAATATCCTGCTGACAAATGAATCTTAATATGGTCCCATCATAGACCATGTCAAAAGGATGCTGGCATGCTATATCATGGAGGTGGCCCTAATGGATCAGGAGGTTGCCATAATTTTTAAGAAGAAACCGAAAGTCAAACCTGTGGGATCGGCCAGTGATCTAAATCAAATGCAAATGGGCAAGATTGATCCGAAGCGCAACTCAGTCATGTTCACTAGAGCCGAAGGACAGAAATGTTTGTTCGCTTTAGCTGACAAGCACCTTTACACCACAACTTGCTTGGAGCACATCTTATTCATTATCAAGCAGTGTAAGGTGAATTCGGCTGATGACATCAAGTACTTCAATGATATGATCAATTGGTACATCCGGTTTAGACAGACCATCCTCTCCATAACCAAATGTCTGTTTAGCACCGTGAAGAAGAAGGTACCAGCTTCAGCTGCCGGCCCAAGTAAGAAGTGAAGGTCTCGCTCCAAATTGACGCAAAGGGGGAGATTGTTGGGCTGAAGATAGTTTTGTTGTTGCGTCTTTTGGGCTCGTTGATTAGCCTTGTATTCTCCGGTTTGGGCCTGTCCAACCGAGAGCCTTTTATGTATTGTATATAAGTTAAATGCTTGCATGCATATTAGGTAAAGATTCTAGAGATTATCGAAATAGCGATTGATGAAGAGTATTATAATTTTTTTCTGTAATTGTTCTTGTAATCTTCTAATCCTTTACAGTTGATGTTCTTAATCGAGCTCTTCTAAGGATTTTATTTAATCATTCGACATGTTTGATTCAAGCTGTTTGTTCTTATTATTGCGTTTTTACTGTTTTAAATTCATATACTTGTTCAAGATCTAATCGATCTTCATAGATTAAAAGTTGTTTTAATCCCATCAGTAAGGTCGACTACTCGGCGAGTCCAAGCGAATATTCGAGAAGATAAAGACTCGGGATCCCAGAGACTTATCACAATACGGGGACTGAGAGATGGACTCGACGAGTCGCCACCTGACTCGACAAGTCAATTCATATATATAAAGATAACTCCTCAGAACGATGGGGAGGGAATTCTGGAACGATTCAGAAGAGTTTAGCTGCGATAAAGAAGTCGGAAAAACCCTAGAAGACGATGAGAGAAGCTAGAATTCAATCCCGAAGAAGAATTGAGGCAAATTTCATCATTACACTTAATCTTTTGTTTTGTCATTATGGTTAAACAATTAGACTTTGTTTGTTTGCTATTATTTACTTTAATTATGAGCTAAAACCTTTAGACTTCTGTTTGGGGATACAAAATTGATACTATGGTTTGATTGATTGGTAGGATTAATTCTAAGTTGGTGATTTTTGTTATTTTAGCTTGCTAAAGAACCTTGTGTGTGAATAATAATTAATTTTCTGTTAATAGGAAGATAATTGATTAGCATGAACATCTATTGATTATCAATCTCATTTGTTATGTGATCACTTTGTCATATGTCTAGGATTAATGAACATGAAACTAAAGTTAATAAAGAAAATTGAGTAAATTCATGTGCAAGCTTGTGTGATGACCATCAACAAGAAGTTAATTAAAAGATTAAATTAGTTAACTATTGCAAGTCTAAATTAATCTGAATCATTAATCTAGTAAATCTAATTAAATTAGACAACTGGCCACTGTTTAAGTTAGTTTATTTGCTAAGGATTAGTGTAGTGAATGCGAATCTAATCACTTGAATCGGTAACCGACAAAAGAATTAATCCATTGCACCATTACCTTGAAATCAACCATAGGATCAATTGAGTTGAACTAAACAGAAGTTCCTTCCCATTATTGAATCTAATTAGTTCTTTGTTTTCTAGTTTTAAATTAGTAATAGTTAGCAAGTTTCTAGTCTTGTAAAACTAGAGAAAACCCCTAATTATTAATTAATTTAGATAGAATTAGTTTTTAGTTTTAATTTGTCATTCCTTGTGTTCGATACCCTACTTATTCAACTATACCACAATTGATAGGTTCACTGCCTTTGTGTGTTATTTTATAATTAAAAGTAGGTTTAAAACTAAGTGAGTTTGCACACATCAATTGAATTGTTAGATCTAGTGATTGAACAAATCCTAGAATTAGGTGATATAAGTTACTAACTTTGATTGTATGAGAGAGCATAATTAACCCATAATTTGTGATTCGTTGCTTGTCTGGATCCTAGGTAGATAGCTCTAAGATTTATCATGCATAGCCAAATCTATCTTTATATCAATTTGGTGTCTACTTGTGTTTGAACATTACATGATACTTCATAAATTGGTAAAAACTAAGAAATTGGTCATAATAACTAGTTACAATATAATTTGGTGACCAACATAATAGTTCTACTCGAAATCAACCATAGGAAAAGGTGGGGGGTCGGAAATAAACGAAAGTACTCTTTAATCTTGAATTTAAATCGTTTTTTTCGTATTTTTAGTAGTTTAATTTCTTTTTTTTTATTTAAGTTGTTGGTCTTGTAAAATCAGTAACACCCCACCCCCCCACCACCACCACCACCACATATTTA
Organism: Lactuca sativa; assembly: GCF_002870075.4. Classification (NCBI taxonomy): domain Eukaryota; kingdom Viridiplantae; phylum Streptophyta; class Magnoliopsida; order Asterales; family Asteraceae; genus Lactuca; species Lactuca sativa. The sequence continues at coordinate 253,810,431 of NC_056625.2, read as the reverse complement.
GTTGTTTTTTAGTAGTTATTTTATTAGCTAAATATTGTTCACCGTGATCGATATCCGACTTACTTTTCTATTTTATAATCTTACTAGGTACACTGCTTATAAGTGCATTAGTTACTGAAGTTTTGTTAGGATATAAATTTAAAACCGGTAGGTATATCTGTGCACATCAGGTTGCCTCTTTTTTTGCACCTTTCCCCTCTCTCACTCTTTCTCTCTCTCTCTCTCTCTCTCTCTCTCTCTCTCTCTATGTGTGTGTGTGTGTATATATATATATATATATATATATATATATATATATATATATATATCCATCGTAGGCCACCATTGGAGCACCACGAGCGCCCCGCCTGCTTCGAACACCTCTGCAGCTCTGACCCTATCCTCAACCACCCTTAGCTCCACCTCACCGACCGCCAACTCTCATTTTCGACCACCACCAACAGCCACCAAAATTCACCCATTTGACCTCCTTCAGATCATTTACAAGCGAAAACTACCCTTTCTCTCTAACTCCACCCATAAACACTACAAATGCCTCTTTTGTTTAACGGCAACACCATCGATGATGTTTCTGGGTTGTTTCCAAGCAGATTTCTGGCGATTTTTATCTAGAAATTGATGGTTTTGAGCCATAAGAACTTTCCTATGGGCACATGCAAACCCTAATGCTTGGATCTAGGTTTCTCTAATTGAACATGCATTGAATCCAAGACTTACAATACTAGATCTAATGTAAACAATTGAATCAAATCATATGTAATTGGATCTAGAACAATACCTTAGATTACTTGCTTGATACTTCTTCTCCTTAGAGCTTAAAGTCATAATTATCACTCCTCTAATGGCTTACAAACACCAACTAGTAAGAGGATGATATTGAGAGAGAGGAGAGAAGGTGAGAAATCGGCCCTAGGGTTCCTTGCCTTGCATGAGTGCCGATTTCCCTCACCCTAGGGATCTATTTATACTATGGGATACTAGGGTTTCACCTTTAACCCTAATTGAATAACTTAGGCCCTAAGCAATCCAAGATCCTTCTAGATTCTAGGCTTGGACGAATTTAAGGTTCCCTAACCCTAAATTTCATCCACCCCATTACCCATAAGGATACATAGCCCAAAACACAACTATCACACATTTGACAGTTTATGCCCCTTTATTTAATTAACCTCTTTAAGTTATCAAATTAATTCTTAATTAATATATAACTTATATTAATCAAATAACAATATTATTCCTTTAATATATTATTCTCATAATATATTAACAATAATATCTCTTCTCTCTTAACAAATCATCCTGTCAAGTTGCTATGGTGAAGGCAACCCAAAAGGACCATGCATAACCGGGTCAAGTACTTACCAAATATAGTTACAGCCTTAGACACTAATCCAACAGTCTCCCACTTGGATAAGTCTAGTAACTACAAATGCAAACACAATCCGATTAGCAATCGTAGCTCTCAAAGACGCTGTCAACTCTAATCATATCAGTAACCTGTCCTTTAGATAAGGGATCGTACAATCCTCTGTTTAGATATCGTGCAGACGATACTCATTGTCCAGCAACTATTTTCTCGATCTCAGATTTATTTGACATAGAACTTAATTGAACACATCAATTCAGTTCTGACCGGGCCCGGCACCAAAGTCAAATTAAATCATCGAGCGGCCGTGATATCGCTTTTACCCTCTTAGGATAAAAGTAATAGATAAACTTCGACTTATATGCATTTACTTATCAACTAACCAACTATACACAACAATGCGTTTTATGACATCAATTTACTGATGCGGTTTCGCATTATCAATGTACAACCAATTAGTAAATAATAAACCATATATCTAGGTTTTAAGACCATATGATATTATCGTCTTGCGATCACTCCAAAGTGATTCCAACAAGCGCGGGTTTATTCCAATGCTCAAAACTTGTTCATAAGCACTCATGAACGTTGCAGCAAACCTTTGCTATTTCTAATACCATTTAGACAATCTACACACCAATTCTTGACAATCTTCATTCATACCTACTCCCAACATATGAACAATTATGGACAGTTTGAATAATTCGATTATTCTTAATAAACTCAATTATTCTGGAAGTCAAAACATGCAAAGTGAAACAATAGCTAAACAATTAACATAAGATAGTAACATTACTTAGAAATAATACTCCTTTATTTAATCATCAAATGTCAATTACATTTATCTATTACATGTTTCTAATACTATCTAATCTAAACTAATATCATCCTTCAGCCCAATACTCCTAGCATGCTGCAAGTGCTTAACCCTGCTCAGTCCCTTCGTAAGCGGATATGTTGGGTTATCTTCTGATGATATCCTCTAAACCATGAGGTGTCCTTCTTCAACTCGATGCCTAATAAAGTGATATTTTATGTCGATATGCCGAGATCTACCATGATCCCTCGGTTCCTTGGTCAAGGCAACCGCTCCTTCATTATCACAGAAAATTTCCATGGCTCCTTTATGGCAGGCACAACTCCAAGATCGCCAATGAAGTTCTTCAACCATATTGCCTCCTTTGAAACTTCGCTCGCTGCAATGTACTCTGATTCGCACGTTGAATCAGCTACAATTTCCTATTTGGAACTTTTCCACGTTACTGCTCCTCCATTAAGGGTAAAGACCCATCCCGACTGCGAACGGTAGTTGTCCCTGTCGGTTTGGAAACTGGCGTCACTATACCCTTGCACCTTCAAGTCATCACTCCCTCCGAGGACTAGAAACCATTCCTTGGTCCTCCGAAGGTACTTAAGGATGTTCTTTACCGCAATCCAATGCGCTCTACCAGGATTCCCTTGATATCTACTGACCATGCTCAAAGAAAAGGCCACATCGGGTCGAGTACAAGTCATAGCGTACATGATCGAGCCAACTGCGGAAGCGTAAGGTACTCGACTCATCTCAGCTATCTCGGCTTCGGTACTCAGACTTTGAGTCTTACTCAACTTGGTATTACTCTGTATCGGTAGTTCTCCCTTCTTCGAGTTTTCCATACTAAAACGTTTTAGTACCTTATCTAAGTAAGTATTCTGACTAAGTCCTATTAGTCTCTTACTTCTTTCTCTCACTATCCTTATTCCCAAAATATAGGAAGCCTCTCCGAGGTCCTTCATAGTGAAGCACTTCCCGAGCCAATACTTTACTTCCTACAGAGTCGGGATGTCGTTTCCTATGAGAAGTATGTCATCGACATACAAAACGAGAAACCTAACTATGCTCCCACTGGCTTTGACATATACACATGATTCATCTTCGCTTCGTACAAATCCAAACTCTATGAATTTCTCATCAAAGCAAAAATTCCATCTACGAGACGCTTGCTTAAGTCCATAAATGGACTTCTCAAGCTTGCACACTCTATTTGGATGCTTCGGATCAACAAAACCTTCTGGCTGAGCCATGTAAACATCCTCAGCCAACTTCCCATTAAGGAAAGCGGTCTTGACATCCATTTGCCATATCTCATAATCATGAAATGCGGCAATAGCTAGCATCACCCTAATATATTTTATCTTCGCAACTGGTGAGGAGGTCTCATCATAGTCAACTTCGGGAGTTTGAGTAAAGCCCTTCGCAACCAATCGCGCTTTGTACGTGTGCACATTTCCATCCATGTCGATCTTCTTCTTGAAGATCCATTTGCACCCAACCGTCTTACGTCCGGGCACATTGTCAACCAAATTCCAAACTTGGTTGTCATGCATAGACTGAATCTTGCTGTCCATTGCCTCTTTCCATTTTGCAGACTCCGGGCCTGCCATGGGTTCCTTATAGCAATTAGGTTCATCTAGATTTATTAGTGCACTATCACTAATATACATGTCCCATTTGGTAGTAATATGAAAACCATACAACTGAGGTTGAACTCTAACTCTTTTGGAACGTCTAAGAGGTAATGACTCGTAAATTGGTTCAACCGGAGTTTCCTCCTCGGGTTGAGCGCCAGCGGTCGAGGTTCCTTCATCGCTCGACTCTTGAATCTCTTCAAGATCGATTTGCCTCCCACTATCTCCTTAGCTTATGAGTTCTCTCTCTCGGAAAACCCCTCTCCTCGCAACGAAGACTACATTGTCATTCGGTCTATAGAAGAGATATCCAAAGGATTTCTGTGGGTAGCCGATGAAAATACGTCGCTCACTACGAGGTTCGAGCTTGTCATAAGTTTCTCGTCTTACGAAAACTTCACAACCCCAAACCTTGATATGTGCCAACGAGGGAGCCTTCCCTGTCTACATCTCGTGAGGTGTTTTGGCAACCTTATTTGTAGGGACTCGGTTAAGGATATGGGCGGCAGTCTCTAAGGCATACCCCCAAAATGAGATAGGTAGTGAAGCATGACTCATCATAGAACGAACCATGTCCAACAGGGTTCGATTGTGCCTTTCTGCCACACCATTCAACTGCGGTGTCCTAGGTGGTGTCAGTTGTGAAACTATTCCACATTCCTTAAGATAGTCGTGGAATTCAAGACTTAGGTACTCTTCTCCTCGATCGGATCGAAGCATCTTGATTTTCCTGCCCAATTGATTCTCTACTTCATTCTTGAACTCTTTGAACTTTTCAAACGTTTCAGACTTGTGTTTGATTAAGTAAATATACCTATATCTACTATAATCATCGGTGAAATTTACGTAGAAGCAGTTTCCATCCTTTGTGGTGGATCTAAAGGGTCCACATACATCGGTATGTATGAGATCCAATAAACCCTCACCCCTCTCACATGTGCCAGTGAAGGGTGACTTAGTCATCTTTCCAAGTAAACAAGATTCACACGTGTCATCTTCCCTAAGGTCGAATGACTCCAACACTCCATCCTTTTGGAGTTGGGCTATGCACTTCTTGTTGACATGTCCAAGACGACAATGCCACAAAGACACTTTATCCATACTATTGGAAGAATCTATACACAACACATCATTTCCTAGGTTATGTACAACCATAACAGTTTCATAAATTGCATTACAAGGCATAGCTTCAAAGTATAAAACATCATTTAGATAAGCATAAATAGAACCATTCATATTATTAAACGAATATCTAAATCCTTTTCTAAACAAACCATGAAATGAAATGATGTTTCTTGCCATATCTGGCGAGTAGCAACAATTATTTAAATCTAGACCTAATCCATTACTTAGCACTAAAGAATACACTCCAATCTTGGTAACAGGCGACGATCTTCTGTTTCCCATGATTAGATTTATTCTTCCTTGCTCCACATCTCTATCTCTTCTTAGTCCCTGCAAGTCAGAACAAATGTGGTAACCACATCCTGTGTCAAGAACCCAAGAAATAGTGTGAGATGAATTGATAGATTTAGTTGTGTATATACCTGCAAAAGATGGCTTGATCTTTCCATCCTTGATGGCTTGCAGATATTCTGGGCAGCTTCTCTTCCAATGCCCTATCTTGTGGCAATGATGGCACTCTGCCTCCTTCGGGTTAGGGTTGGGCTTAGCGGGATCAACTATGGTGCCACTAGAAGAGGAACCATCTTGGGACTTTCCCTTGCGGTGGCTTTTTGAAGAAGCATTCCTCTTCTTACCCCTTCCCTTTCCTATAGCCAAAACAGGAGTAGCGGTTGGTACGGGAGTTGGTGCAACAGAATTGTCCTTTAGGTTGCTCTCAGCAGTCCTTAGGAGTCCTTGGAGTTTGCTTAGGGTGACCTCTTCCTTGTTCATGTGGTAGGTCATCCTAAATTAGTTGTAGCATGAAGGCAAGGAATGAAGAACAATGTCGATGGCCAAATCCTCCCCAAAGTTAATATTTAACTTGCGAAGACGATCAACATATCGTTGCATCTTTTGCAAGTGCACAGTCAATGATTCTCCATTTCCCATCTTAGCGGTGATCATGTTAGTGATGATCTCGTAGCGCTCTTGCCTCTCACTTTGGTGGTACCTCTTCATCAAGTCTTGATGCATTTCATACGAATACATGTCCTCATAGTACTTTTGGAATTCTTGGTTCATAGTGGCTATCATGATGCAATGAACTTTCGTTGCATCACGTTCGTGTGTCTCAAAGACAGCCATCTCTTCGGGAATAGCGATTTTCGGGTTGACCTTCTCGAGCTTTTCGTCGAGGACATACTCTTTGTCCTCGTAGCGTGCAATGGTGCGAATGTATCTTATCCATTCGCTAAAGTTGGTACCATTGAAGGTCACCTTTTGGCAAAGACTCATTAAGGTGAATGAGTTGGCAGCAGCGTTGTTTGCGTTCGACATCTACAAATAGAAAGGACAAAGTTTGATTAGAATTTTGGATCCCTAATTAAACACCTAAAATGAAAAATTAGGGCTAGGACCCAACAACATTATTTACATATTAGAAAAGGGATGTCGTAATCCAATCATGCAAATAATTTGGAGGTAAGTGAATGACGATTCACTAATTCTTCACCACGAAAACATAACCTTAAGTTTTATTGAGAATTCCTAGATTTTAGAGATCCATTGAGCTTTTCAATGGCATGTTTAAATCTCGATATGCCCCTCTAGTTTGTGACTGGGATATCGAGGATCGCAAAGCGGGTGTGAATTACCATGCAAATCTACATGGTGCCTTCATTGTTACAATCATCTATTCGATGTGCCGGTAAACCACACACGCTCCATCGAACTATGATAAACAATGAATCACCCTTTGCCACCTTTGCTTAGAACCAATTAGTGTGCCGGTAAACCACACACGCTCCACTAACTTCTTAGCAAGGGTGCAAAGTGCAATTTCATGGGATTGCATCAATTCACTTTTCCTAAAGTAACTAACATTGGGAATTTTATAAAATAGTTTAGTTACTTTATAGTTTCATTATACTTATTAATGAGGAGAGAGAGTTGCCCTATCCTACCCGTTCGGCTAACGACCCTCCACCGGTCAAGCAAGCGGTGGGTGTGAGTGTACACCCATTAAGCGCCATTTTATAGGCAGCAACCTTATACCCACCTTATAGACCAGCTTCGTGAATGAGGTCTACTAACGGTAAGACTAGCACAGTTTTACTCATACGTATATATATTAAGCTTGTAATCATATAATAGTATAGGGTTGAATTTTAAACTTGTAAAATTCTAGGGTTTGAAATTTAAATTATTCAAATTAAACTTTTAATCACAAAACTTAAATTTCAAAACTTGAGGACAAGTTTTAAACCTTTTCAAAACATAAGGATCAAAAGGCAAATAATGTAAATCAACAATTATCTCAATTTGATCTTATTCAATATTACTTGCAAAATAATTAACCAATTCAATTCAAATAATCAATTATTATCACATAAGGAAATTATTATTCAACTAATTGGTAATTATCTTTTGTTTGGTCAAGAATATACTCATATATATGGTTAAAATCGGATTTTAATGGCCCAAAACAGTTAAGGCAAGTTTCCCCAAGTAAAACATCAAGAAATCCTGAAACGCCCTCTTTCTGACGCTCAAACTCACCGAGTACCCACTATGGACTCGCCGAGTTGGAGCTACTCGCCGAGTCCACAGTGGAACTCGCCGAGTTCATCAGGCAGAAGACCAAAATTCGAATTTTATAAGTAACAAGCAATTAACCAATGCATCAATTCAATAGAAATCAATCAAGACTCTGATACCACTGATAGGTTTGAGCCATAAGAACTTTCCTATGGGCACATGCAAACCCTAATGCTTGGATCTAGGTTTCTCTAATTGAACATGCATTGAATCCAGGACTTACAATACTAGATCTAATGTAAACAATTGAATCAAATCATATGTAATTGGATCTAGAACAATACCTTAGATTACGTGCTTGACACTTCTTCTCCTTAGAGCTTAGAGTCACAATTGTCACTCCTCTAATGGCTTACAAACACCAACTAGCAAGAGGATGATATTGAAAAAGAGGAGAGAGGGTGAGATATCGGCCCTAGGGTTCCTTGCCTTGCATGAGTGCCGATTTCCCTCACCATAGGGATTTATTTATACTATGGGATACTAGGGTTTCACCTTTAACCCTAATTGAATAACTTAGGCCCTAAGCAATCCAAGATCCTTCTAGATTCTAGGCTTGGACGAATTTAAGGTTCCCTAACCCTAAATTTCGTCCACCCCATTACCCATAAGGATACATAGCCCAAAACACAACTATCACACATTTGACAGTTTATGCCCCTTTATTCAGTTAACCTCTTTAAGTTATCAAATTAATTCTTAATTAATATATAACTTATATTAATCAAATAACAATATTATTCCTTTAATATATTATTCTCATAATATATTAACAATAATATCTCTTCTCTCTTAACAAATCATCCTGTCAAGTTGCTATGGTGAAGGCAACCCAAAAGGATCATGCATAACCGGGTCAAGTACTTACCAAATATAGTTACAGCCTTAGACACTAATCCAACAGAAATATGGGTCTAATATGACCTCATTTTTATCCACTTTTCGAACTCTCATAAACGAAACTCCGTCCGGTTCAATTCTCGACAAAATCTGACGAATCCAACGAAAACCGGAATATTAAAGCACGCTTCGAAAGTGAGTATTGACGGCCCAACTTTTAAACTTTTTAATGTTTTCGGGAGAGAATACTTGCAATTTATTTGTTATTTATTTTTATATAAATGTCTAAATAATTATTACTTGTTTATATAATTTAAAAAATTGTTATTTATCAGTTTATTAAACAAATCGTTATTTAAACTGATATGCACTTTTGTTAAGACTTATTACACATATTTGGTATGTTGATTCTACATTGGTTAAAACTTGGTTTTACTCGATTTACTGTCGTTATACTGCCGAATTTTTGTTAGAAACTTTATACAATTATTACACACGGTCGAACTTGTTGCCTAATGACTTTATTACATGATGACCTAAGTGTAATGCTTTAGCAAATACCTATGACCTATAACCGTTAATCCTGAGCGAGCGAGGAACGTTATGTATAGATCTCTACGGGTTGAAACTCTCACATGTGGTTGCTAGCTAGTAGCTACAACCTTGATAGACAAGTCAGAATGGGTGATAATTGTCCATCAATTACAACATCGATGAAGCGTTGCGATAACTTTTTACGACACACCACGATAACGCACCATGCTAGTGCCAAAAAGAGGCCGGAAGGCGACATATAGCTCGGGTATAAACTCATGTAACACCGATTATACTCTAAAAGCACTCAAATAAGTTGAAATATGACTTTATATTAAGTCGAAACACATACATGTAGAGTTTATATGTACGATATCATATAATCCAGGTAAGCACTTATACATGGTAATCACATACTCTTTTGTTATAAAAAAAAATGTTATTATATATAAATTAGAAAGTATTTATATAAACGTATACTTTTTTGTTATAAAAAGTACTATTTTATATAAGTTAGAAAACACTTATGTACTATAAATGTATACTTTTTGGTTATAAAAATTCTATTTTATATAAGTTAGAAAACATTTATATATTGTAAACGTATACTCTTTGGTTATAAAAGTATTATTTTATATAAGTTAGAAAACACTTATATACTATAAATGTATATTTTTTGTTATAAAAAAAATACTATTTTATATAAGTTAGAAAGCATTTATATATTATTAACGTATATTTTTTTGTTATAAAAAGTACTATTTTATACAAGTTGGAAAACACTTATATGTTGTAAACGTATATTTTCTGGTTATAAAAAGTATTATTTTATTTAAGTTAGAAAATACTTATATACTATAAGCATATACATTTTTTGTTATAAAATTACTATTTTATATAAGTTAGAAAACACTTATATATTGTAACCATATACCTTTTGTTATAAAAAGTATTATTATATAAGTTAGAAAACACTTAATTCTTGGGTTAAAAGTGTTGAATTAAGGTGTCTAAGCTCATAACTAAATTGATATATTCTTGTAACTAAAAGCAAATTCTTTTTGGGTTGCCCTCATAACTAGAAATAGTATAGAACATTTGGAGAAAGAGAAATAATTTGTTAATTGATAATTTATTATGATTAATAAATTAATTAGAAATTAATTAAAATTAATTTAGAATTGATCAAAATTAATTTGGAATTAATTTTAGGGCCAATTGGAATTAATTAGAAGTGTAAGGGTTGATTTATAATTGTTTAATAGTTAAGCAATGGAGAGATTCTAGAACCCATGCTTGGACAATTTTGGGGATCCCTTTATAGGATTCTGGAAGCCTCCATTTGATATCAAGAAACTTGATATTCACTGATTTGAAATGATATTATTTTATATTTAAATTTAGGATTTCTAAAGTTTTCATGTAACTATATAAAGGGTCCTAATCCTTGTATTTTCGACCATCTCTCTCTTGTGAAGCTATAGCTGAAAATCTTCTCTCTCCTTAAAAATCTTCTAGTTTTAGGGTTTGGGTGTTAGCCATTAGAGGTATCATATTGTTGGTGCTAAGTTTTCTGAAGTTCTACAAGGGAATCAAGGGTATTGTTTACTATAACAATATCAAAGGTATGTAACCCTAACTTGTAATTTCAAATTATAGCAAAGGGTTCTTATAGTTTTATAGTATGTTGCTATTAATATGCAAAGACATAGATCGTTTAGGTTGCATGTATTCTTAAACATTAGTGTTTTTTTCCGCATAGACTTGTAACCTATGAATTCCATCAAAAAGCACTCAGAGTCAAAATCTATGAAATCACCAACATTATGTTGACGTATTTTCAAAACTTATGTATTCTCAGGAACGTAACAAGCTAGAAGTACACTCACTCGGGGAACACATGGAATTTTTTGTTTATCTAATCCAATGTTATATTGTTATTAATGCCTAACCATTGACGCAAATACTATACTTTGTTTTATCATGTAATGATACATCGGATATGATATAATATGATAATAGAAGCTGTATTTCATGTTATATTTTTGTACTATTTTATATATGTAAATGATTAATATGATAATAGAAGTTGTATTTCATGTTATATTTTTGTACTATTTTATGTATGTAAATGACTATGATAATAAAAGTTGTATTTCATGTTATATTTTTGTACTATTTTATGATAATAGAAGTTGTATTTCATGTTACATTTTTGTACTATTTTATGTACATCCATGAATAAGTCATACAGCCTGACGTTTCCGCCGCTAGTCGGAGCTGTGAAAAAACCCTTCATCACCAAGTTGTTTGTGTAAATAAAAGTTGGGTTATCTTTAGAAAAGTCATAATATTTTACATAATTAATGGAAAAGTCCCAATTTTTTTAAAAAAAAAAAGACAGGATACCAGGTAAAATTTTGAAAAGACCCTTTTTTTCAATTTCTAATATTTACCTCGTGTCTGTCTCTTTCTGTTACTTTTGTCAAAATATTAGAATTTTTCTAAAGATAACCTCATTATTAACCAATAGTCTATGGCTTATTAATTTCATGAATTAAAGTATATTATTATTATTAACAAAATATTTATAAACAGAACACATCTTTTATATTACAAATAAAGGAAATGTAGCCGTTGCTAATTTTTACGTTCCACTTATAGGTTGTTGTGGGTGTCGTGGTAAGATGCACTCTATGGATGTTTCTTTTAGGCATCGATGTTGGTGTTCCACGTATGCAAGTGTTCCTATGTATAAGTGTTCCTCTTATCTTCTTGAACCCAACTACCACTCAACCTCTATACATTATATAGTGACAACTATCGGCTAACACACATCTATATAGAATGAAAAGTAAACATTGAATGAAAAATTAAATGGAAAACTAGAGAGAGATGTATTTCCTTTATAATTGGATAAAGTTTAGCTAACAAATTAAAAAATAATTACATAATTGATTATCATAAATCATTGGTTTTTTATTAAATAAACGCTAATAGACACACCATATGTGGACATGGAAGATAGTTTGTAGCCATTTAGCACCACAATCATAAAAAAACAATTCTATTACATTTTTTTAGTAAAACATTTAAGCATTAGCCGATGTTTGAAATTACCAACCCTATCCGCACAGTAAGACAAAAACTAGCCAATGTTATGGGGTTTTTTTGGGTGACCGAAGGAAACAAGTTGGATATGAAATATATTTCAAGTGAAGAGTAATTATCTATTTCATATTTATGCCAACAATTAATAAATAGTACTTAGCCTACATTTTTTATTCGTACACATTAACAACCACTTCATTTCCTTTGTTTATAATAATAAAAAAAAACATGTTACGTTTATAAGTAATTTGTTAATATAATGTACATTATTAACCCAAAAAAATTAATAAGTCATAGTTTATTGGTTAATAATAGGGTTGTCTACTTATCTTCATAAAACTCTCAACATTTTGAACAAATTAACAGAAAAAAGATAGGATAATATGTAAATTTATCTTCATAAAAGTCTTTTTCCGTTAAAAAAATATTAGAATTTTTCAGCTAATTAGGTCAAATTGGACTTTTCTAAAGACAAGTTGGAAATAATACACCTTTGATGCATCAAGTTGATCGAAGCAACTATATGATCACAAACTCCACCACTTTAGATTTCATCACCACCAAGCCAAACACCCACAAACTCGCCATGAATCGCTTTTATAACCTTCACCCATAAATTATGTTCTTCATTAAGAAAATACCACCGCCATTTTTGGAGAGAGCAACATTAAAAGCTATAAGACTTCCAATACATATGCCACCCTTTTCTTTGGACACCATAGCCAACTCTGAAGAAATCCAATGAATTATTTATTCATTTTCTTCCATCCCGTGGAAAAAGTTGGAACGTAGAGACTCCCAGAACTTTTTGACGGTCACCGACATAAGAAAAAGACATAAAGTAAATACAAAGAGAACTCAAAACCGAACTCACCAATATAGATATCATGAGTCAAGCAATTTAACTTTCCACTTAGCAAGTCTTTTGGAATCTATCCATAATCACATTCTAATGTTGACCCTAGCCATATTTTCACCCATCGAGGTACCCAAAGTAAGTGAAAGGAAATTTTGCAGCTTTGCGACTTGTAAGCCCCACCAACTGTTGAACATCTTTGAAAGGATCTAAAACCCAAAATAAAATCGATCTATGGATATTCACTTTAAGACCAGAAACCAAATAAAATCAAGTTTAACACCCGAACCATCAACCATGTTGGCAATATTGTCTGCCAACAACTCTCCCACAAAAAATATATCATCTCCATAAAACATATGAGACATATTCAAACCCATGTCTCCATGGATAGTGCATACAAATTCTTCTTTTATTTGCAATTATTGTCTCCAACTTTCACACCGATGTACAACCCTACATCAACCACACCTTCAATGGCAACATGAAAGACCTTACATGGCTAAAATAAAGAGGAACGGAGACAAAGGGTCTCCATATCTGAAACCACATTATGGCCATTGTGAAATTGTCTTGTTTTGTATCATTTACCAATGCAAAATTGAGAGTTCGGCAATGCTAAATTCAACGAAAACTTTCAACACAATGCTACAATGCCATATTTAAGCTCATTAGTTTGATGGATCCGAAACTGAGGGACTGAGGGTTTGTCATTGTCATATTAAATCCAAATTTTAAATCCAATGTGATTGAAAGTTTTGCTATGACAAAGCTAAGAGTTAAGCAATGAGAAAATGATAGTTTGGCAATGCCAAATTGAACCAAAACTTACAGTGCCAAATTTAAACCAATCTTCAACTAACATAGTTGAGCAATGCAAAATAAACACTTACATCAAAATTTAAATGAAAATTCAAAGGCATGTTGGAAAGCTGCTAATGCAAACTATATAAATTGCAATGGAAAATTGTAGAGTTTGCATTTCACAAATAACTTCAACATATTTGTACACTTTTGTCTTTTAAACAATTGGAAATAGTTTTAGAAGACTTGCTTATCTACTACGAAACTAGTAGCCTGTTCAGACTTCACAGTTTTGAGTTAAGGTTTGCATTACATGTTAAAAATAAGTAAATTTCTAAAAAAATGTCTTAAATATAGAAATGACCAGGATGCCACTACAAAATGATTGGTTATTTAAGGAAAATTGAAAATTTTTGTTTATATTGTTAAAATTCATATCCTTATATGATATTTTTGTCTTTTCTGAAATTAAAACCATACTTTTACAATTTTTTTAATTACATGCAAGAAATGAAAATAGTCCACAATCATTATCGATAATCATGTATAATAACTCAATTACAACTAAACAAAAACCATAAATAGTGATTTTTAATACTACTCATATGGAACTTGTTATATAGTTTATGCATCATATCAAATGAACTAAAATTTGGATTATATAAATTAAAATCCAAATAAATAATACACAAATATAAAACCGAAAACCAAGTGTTTGTAGATGCAAATGTATATCATCATAACAAATAAATCAACTAAATCATAACAAAACACTACTAAGATGTCACAACTTGAGAGAGAGAGAGAGGGAGAGATACTACAAAACATAACCATTTTCACATTTTTTTTACCTAGTGGGTTTGGTTTATAAGTTGAAAAACTTAGTCTGTTTCCCTCAAGCTTTCGCTAGTGAGCCATAGTTTCTTTTGAACAATGAGCACAACATGATCTGTATCGGTTTCATCAGACGACGAATCAGCCGTCGCCACCTGTTCCCGGTGTATTGCGGTCAAATACTTCTTCACAAAGTCGATTACGAGTTTTTATCACGGATAATTAGGAAACCCGTGGGCCTTAGGATCCGGTCCATTTCGATTAATAGATATTCCCCACTGCAGCCTTTCTTTTCGATTATGTCGGAGAATACATCGTTTGCGTGGAGTAGGTCGTATGTTCGTGGGTATGTTGAGTATGCTTCACACCTGAATTAAATATCGATATTTATTGAATTTATTAAAGCAATAATAGAAAAAATAGGGAAAAGGAAAATATGTAGTACCAGTTATGGATGGAGCCAAGTAAGCCTCTATCATAGATAAGTTTCAATGTATTTGGTCCATCTTCAGGGACAACATTCATGACCCAAAGATCTTTGGTTTTCAAAGCAGCTCCAAATGAACCCAAGTTTGCCTTCATATCCATCACATTCCTTATGGTGTTTGCTGTTATTTTTGGGCTCAATAGATCCCAGTAGTTCTCAACCCTTTTACGCCACGTCTCCTGTTAAAATATGCAAAATTAATTTATGTCAACTTGCCAACACTTAAATGCACTTTCGTTTATTTGATTATTAATTTATAGCAAAATTGAAAAAGATAGAAAGATAATGTTGTTTACCGTGTCCTTTTCAAACATGTCACTTGAATAGCCAAAGTCGGAAAGACGAGGAGGTGGAGAAGTGAGTCTAGCGGGCCATGGTGCCAATCCGCTTCCTTTACTTGAGTGATCATCTGATATGCATAAAATGCAAGAAAACTTAAATTGTTTGCACAAGCTTAAAATGCAAGAAATAGGAATGTACTTATTAGACAAATGTTATATATATTAGGCATTAATTACATGTTTATATTCTAGAGAGATCATAGTGTAAATATATCTATTATTAATACTTATGTAATCGTGACATTCTGAGAAGATATACAATTCACGTTTTACCAATTTAACTTGGTATCAGAGCCGCTATTCCCTAACCCTAAAATTGGCGCCACAGCAGCACTCAAGATCATCAACCGCACTAGACAGCTACAATCATCCACATCAACCTGCACCTGTTTCTACTCTTTCTTCCTCTTTTCTCTTGTCGATCAGTACACATTGACATTAGCCAATACAATGGCGCCTCTCACAGCATTCACTACTGCAGAGAAAACAGCCCACAACTCTCATAAATTTGCCTTTACTTTGTCCCCAAACAACTATGGCTACTGGAAAACTATGTTACAGCCCTTTCTGGTTACAAACAACCTGTTCGGGTATGTTGATGGCACCATACAGTGCCCACCAGCCACCATCGTGTCCACCACCCCTACAGGAAAAGAAGGCGACACCATGACCACATCCACATCTACTACTAACCCTTGTTACAATACATGGGTCTCTAATGATGCGCATGTTCGAATGCTTATTCTGTCCACCATCTCTGAGACGTCTTTTCAGCATGTTCAAGGTAATACATCACGTGATCTTTGGCTGTCTTTAGAAAGTGCTTATGCTCCTCATACTTCTTCTTGTGAATATACTCTTAAAACCTAACTTCTGAAAATCACAATGAAAGAAGATGAGTCCTCATCTGCTTACTTAACCCATGCACAAGAGTATTCTAATGCTCTTGCTAATATTGGCGAACCAGTTAAAGAAAAGGACCTTGTCATGCTGGTTATCTCTGGCTTAAGAGAAGAATACAATGGCTTGAAATCTACCCTTTTAGCAAGACAGTCTCCAACAGCCTTTGCTGAACTTCATGGTCTACTGTCCGACCATGACTACATGATTACAAAGACCTCCACAGTGATGCCACCAGCCCAAGCGTTCACAACCACCACTAGACAGCCCGGTTCCATGGCTGCTGGTTCGTCTCTATCACAAGATGAAGCAATCCAAGCTGTTCAAAAGCTTGCACAACAGCTGGGGTTACAGCTCCAGCCAACTAATTCAACATCAGCCCAAGCTTTTTACACAAATCGATCAGGAAACAATCGCAACAGCCGATCAACAAACAACCGTGGGCGTGGCAGCTACAACAATCGTCCACAAGGAAGAGATAATAGAAACCAATTTAGTTGGGCATCTAATCAAAATACTGTGTATGGTACATGTAACAGGTGCGGTATTGGGCATGTTCCTTCTCAATGCCCTAATCGAGATCCCTCCACCATACGTGTGAGACAACAACAACCATCCGCTAATTTTGCAGATTATCGATCCCGGGCCTCCTCTACCTGGGTCACTGATACTGGGTCTAGTCATCATGTTGCATCCGATCTCTCGAGCTTTGATCACTCCGAGGCATACCATGGCCATGACAACTTACATGTTGGCAACGGTAAAGGTTTACCCATTCTCCATATTGGCTCCTCTAAACTCTATTCTCCTAATAAAACCTTTCATCTCTCACAAATTCTTCATGTTCCAGAAATCAAACAAAACCTTCTTTCTGTTCAAAAATTCTGCGATGATAATAATGTTTATTTTGAATTTCACACTTCCTTTTTTGCTGTGAAGGACGAGAATACTCACACTACCCTCCTCATGGGTCCAAGTAGTGGCGGCCTTTACTCCTTCCACCTTCCGCAGTTGCAGTCTACCTCGTCTAAAGTTGCTTTCTCCGCTACTCGTGCTTCTTTCGTCACTTGGCATCAACGACTTGGACATCCCCATCCGCAGCTGTTGAAGTCAATGATTTCTAGATATAGTTTACCTTTATCAAACAATTTTGTCAATTCACCTTGTGATTCTTGTTCTATTGGAAAATCTTCAAAACTTCATCTATCATCTTCTAATTATAAAAGTTCTCATATTTTAGATTTACTCTTTTGTGATGTTTGGGGACCAGCCCCTGTTACTTCTTTTAAAGACCATCGATATTTCTTACTATGTGTTGATCATTTTTCTAGTTTTATGTGGATTTTTCCCTTAAAATCCAAATCTGATGTCTTTAGTACTTTCCAACAGTTTCTTCTTACAGTAGAACGACAATTTCAAACCAAACTAAAATCTGTTCGAAACCTCTCTAAGTTTTTCTCATCTCTCGGCATTACTCATCGCTTGTCTTGTCCTCACACCAGTGAACAGAATGGCGTTGTTGAGCGTCGTCACCGTCATGTGGTCGAAACCGGCCTCACTCTTCTTGCTCAATCCGGTGTTCCACAACGGTTTTGGCATTATGCTTTTGACACAGCCGTCTATCTCATAAATCGTATGCCTTCTAGAACCAACTCCAATATCTCACCTTTCGAACATGTTTTCAAACACAAACCTGATTTTTCCTTTCTTCGTGTGTTTGGTTGTCGATGTTATCCACATCTCCGTCCGTATAACAAGCATAAAATGGATTTCAGATATCTTCCGTGCATTTTTCTTGGATATAGCACCTCCCACCATGGTTATCGGTGCTTTGACCCTCTTTCCGAACGCCTTTATATCGCTCGTCATGTTCGTTTTCATGAACAATTATTCCCTTACCAAATCAGCCCATCATCTCCACCCACATCTTCCTTTGATCCTTATACATCCTCTTATCCTAATCATGTACCTGTACCTGACATATCAACTCCTTCCAATACATCCCCTACACCTTCTACGTCACCTACACCATCTCCTTCCAATACATCCCCTCCACCTCCTATATCACCTACACCATCTCC
Source organism: Lactuca sativa (assembly GCF_002870075.4). Lineage (NCBI taxonomy): Eukaryota > Viridiplantae > Streptophyta > Magnoliopsida > Asterales > Asteraceae > Lactuca > Lactuca sativa. The sequence goes on along the minus strand of NC_056625.2, from coordinate 253,792,127 downwards.
TTTCAATACATCCCATACACCTCCTACATCACCTACACCATCTCCCACATCATCTTCTTCCCCTATATCTCCACATGAACCTCCTCTTCCGCCTCTCCTTTATACCTTTGCTCGACGCCCTAAAACTACCACCACCTCTCAACCAGAAAACACCACATCTCAACTAGCACATTCTACCTCCCAACCCGACAGTTCCTCCTCTCTACCTCGTCCTCATCCCTCTAATTTGCGTCCTAATCCTAAACCCTCTCAACCATATAGTCCGGCCTCCTATCATACTACTACTGTTCCTACCGAACCAGCCACCTTTAACGTTGCTAACAAATCGCCTCAATGGCGTCAGGCCATGGCCGACGAGTATTCTGCTCTTCAGCGCAACAACACCTGGTCCTTAGTTCCTCCTCCATCGAATGCTAATGTTGTTGGTTGTAAATGGGTCTATAAGCTCAAATGTGATCCAACTGGGGCAATTACACGTTACAAAGCGCGTCTTGTTGCAAAAGGTTATTGTCAGCAACATGGTCTTGATTATCATGAGACTTTTAGTCCCGTTGTCAAAGCGACTACAATTCGGGTGGTTCTATCCTTGGCAGTCTCACACAGTTGGCCCTTACGACAACTTGATGTTCAAAATGCCTTCTTACATGGCGATCTCACAGAGACAGTCTACTTGCAACAACCACCGGGTTTTGTTGATCCGGACAAACCTGATCATGTTTGTCTTCTCCACAAGTCTCTCTATAGACTTAAGCAAGCTCCCCGAGCATGGTTTCATCGGTTGTCAACTGCACTTCATGCTCTTGGTTTTCGTGGATCTAAAACGGATCCTTCGCTGTTTATATACTCCTCTAACGGTGTTCTCTTGTATATGCTTGTTTATGTTGATGACATTATTCTCACAGGAAATAGTACCGCTGATATCGACCGGGTTGTTCAGCATCTTAGTCGCATTTTTGCTCTACAAGATTTGGGGTCGTTATCTTATTTTTTGGGGGTTGAAATTATTAAGCAAGGGTCCGACATTGTTTTGTCTCAAAGAAAATACATACTCGAGCTACTTGAACGTGCGAATTTGTCTAATGCCAAATCTGTGCCATCTCCGATTACTACCATCGCCAATCTTGCCCTTGGTGACAGTCCACCATTTGAAGACCCGGTTAAATATCGTCAAACAGTTGGTGCACTTCAATATGTGACTCTTTCACGGCCGGATATTTCGTTTGCGGTAAACAAAGTGTGTCAATTTATGCACTCTCCGACTCAGAATCATTGGTCTGCGGTTAAACGCATTTTGCGTTACTTACTTGGCACAGTAACAAGTGGACTTTTATTTCAGCGCAATTCCGATAGTGTTGTTCATGCTTACACAGATTCCACTTTTAATGTCTTGAATGCTTTCTCTGATTCTGACTGGGCTGGTTGTCCGGATGATCGTCGATCCACTGGGGGATATGCTATATATCTCGGTTGTAATCTTGTCTCATGGTCTGCTAGGAAACAAAAGACTGTCTCGCGATCAGTAACAGAATCCGAGTACAAAGCCTTAGCCGATACAGTTGCTGAACTCACATGGCTTCAAACTCTTCTACAGGAACTACGATTTTCTACTCGTACTGTTCCAGTTCTATGGTGTGATAATCTTGGTGCTACATACCTATCTGCTAATCCTGTCTTTCATGCTCGTACCAAACATGTTGAAGTTGACTTTCATTTTGTTAGAGAAAAGGTTGCTCAAAAACAACTCCTGGTTCAGTTCATCAAAACAGATGACCAGATTGCAGATGTGTTCACTAAACCACTGCCTTCTCAATGTTTTCAGTTCTTGCGGTCCAAGCTAAGAGTCGCTCCCCGACCTTAGCTTGCGGGGGAATATTAGACAAATGTTATATATATTAGGCATTAATTACATGTTTATATTCTAGAGGGATCATAGTGTAAATATATCTATTATTAATACTTATGTAATCGTGACATTCTGAGAAGATATACAATTCACGTTTTACCAATTTAACTGTACTTTTAAAATGTTTTTATTATAAAACTGTAGTTACCTTTTATTTTTCTTGTTACATTATTGTAATTTAAAATTATTTCTTATTAGGATATTGCACTTTGAAAAATCTATCTAGTTATAACAATGGGATAACCGGTTTAAAGTAATAAAATATTTTGAAAGTAAATGATTGCAATCTCATAAAATAATGTTAATCTCATAAAATACCTTATATTTTGTGTTTTTTCCAGATTAAACCTCAATTTTATTTTTTGTCTGAAAAAGACCTTATATTTTTTCATTTTTTCCGAAAAACCCCTCAACCTTCCAACTGCTTCCAAATAAACCCTCAACTTTTTGTTTTTCTTGAAAAAACCCTCACATTTTACAATTTTCTTTTTTTTTTTGGAAAAAAATGACTAAAAGGGCCAGATCAAAAAAATGAAAAAATACAAGTTTTTTTTCAGACAAAAAATAAATTTGAAGTTTAATCCAGAAAAAGAAAAAAAAAAAAAAAAAAAAAAAAAAAAAAAAAAAAAAAAAAAAACACACACAAAATATAAGGTTTTTATGAGATTAACCCAAAAAATAAATGAAAAGTACATCACTATTTCTTGCATTTATCCTTAAGAAGTGATACAAAACAAAATTCATCTCAATTTTCAATTTGATACCAGTCAACTATTTTAGTTGCGTGTATTTTCAAAAACTCAGCAAAAAAATAAGAGCATCCTATGAGTGGAGGGGTCATCAAAATATAGAACATATCAATCATTATTTTCAATTGGGTAAGAAGCCATTAGTAGCTAGCTATTAGTAAATTGATCACGTTATCTTAAAGATCATGTGTAAAGTGATTCATGATTTTAGCATATCTATATGGATTTTTCATACTTTGCTAAATTAATGTTCATGATTTCAAAATCTAAACAGTAAAACTTTAACAAATGAAAATTCTAGGATCAATCCTACCATAAACGGTCGATAAGAATTCCATTAACCGGTATTTCACAAATATAGAGAGTATCATATTTGTAGGTGTCAAAACCGACCTATTTAATGAAGGCATGTCGTCTTAAATCATATTGATCAACAAAAAGAAACAGTAACATTAAACAGATCATCAGTAAGCATATGAATGTTAACTGAGACAGAGAACTTTCATGGAAAGACATAATTGATAATTGTATTGAAATAATATTAAAAAGAAGTCAAAGGCATACCTAGACATTAAACTTGTAATTGGGAGTCACTGTTGTTGAAGTCGGGGATGAGGGAGATGTGGGGCCAATAGGAGCCTCCTCTACTAATTCTTTCCTTCAGATTTGGGCATTTATATATTATCAAAGCCAGAAGTGAAGGCAACAAGTTTTCTGGTAGATCTTTCGTCTTCGGGCAGTTCTCAATGAAGAGACGTTGGAGGGAGGTGAAGGTAAAAGATGTGACAATTGATCAAAGTTTTTCACATTGTCAGATGGTCCGCCATACAATGTTAGGTAATCAAGTGAGGCTGGAAAATTCTGTGGGCCCCACTCTGAGATGGGCTTCTTCATCCCTCCTATTTCAAGCTGACACAACTTCGGAGGCCAAAGCCCACGAGGAAAGGATGCATCCATACTTGCACACTTTTGAATTGTCAGGCGTGTTAACGAGGTGAGATTCAGCAATTCATGGTCAGGAAATGACTCCATACTCAGACAGTCTGATATATATAATCTGTTCAGGTGAATGAAGCAACTCAATTCACTGATGGATTTCAGATTCGGCCAATTATGTATATGTAGTGATTCAAGCATCTGCATTTTTGAGTTTATAAGAACCCTTGTCTTGTCTTTTCTTCCCAACTCCTTTTTCAATAGTTTCTTGCAATTGATAATGAAAACTGACTTGAGCTTCTGCCCTCCTCCTGTTGGGAAGGAGATGGATGTAATTGAATCACAACTTTCAATATCCAAATCCTCCATGCTATCTGGACAACTGCAGTGCTCCAATCTGTTACAATCCCATACTTTCAACCTCCTAAAAGATGTTAGGCTGCTCCCACTATGAATGTTATCCTCTTCTTTCTCCCCTAAACTCATTAAATTTCCACATTCACATAAATCCAACCTCTTTAAATTCATAAGAACCTTACTTGCCTCTGCTTCTGATTCCCACAAGTATCTTATTTCATTACATTCCCTGATGTTTATTTCTTCAACTGCCCCAAGACACCCAATCATACCTCTCCACACCTCATCAGTAAGCCCTGAAATATCATCTATTTCCAACTTGGTGATTGACAAAGCTATATCAACCAGGCTTTTCAATACACCATGACCACATTTTCTTAGTTTCAGAACCCTTAGTGAAGGTAGTGCTTCAAGGGAGACCTGGACCAGATTAGGACAATCTTCAATACGAAGCTCTTGAAGGCAAGGAAAGGCACCACTATTTGTTGACCATTCCTCCCACCCTGACATACTATCAAACCGTAGGATTTCAAGTGAAGGAAATGCAAGGTCGGTCCCAAGAAACTCCAAACCTACAACCTTCACCTTACTCATCCCACCAATAATCAGCTCCTTCAGTGATGGCAGTTGCCCAAGTCTTGGTAGAGATGTACATTCTTCACACCCTTCTATCGACACTTTAGTCAACCGAAGAAACGAGGGATCCCCAACCCAATTTGGAAACTCTGTATAGCTATATGATATAATTCTAAGTTTCTCTAGAGTACCATTATGAGGCATCAACTCATTGAGGACCTCTTTTTCAAGTGTTCCCATTCAGAAAACATTAAACTCGGATCCCCAATTCAACTCTAACTCACTAAACCTTTTTTGAGAGAAGTTCACCTCACGTGCATCCACTGCATTTTCCACTTTTCCCAGCCCGCCAATACAAACTTTCCCATGGAGATTTTGCAAGTTCTTAAGCTCGGTTAATTTTAAGCCAATATCACTCGAGAGAGTGTGAAGACTTTTCAACTCACCAATCCCTAAGGGCATCTTCTTCAACTTCCAACTACCCCTCATGTCAAAATGCTGCAAATTTTTAAGCTTTGAGAAGCTCTCAGGCAACTTAACTAAATAGTCACAGCCAGAAACAATCAGCGTCTGTAAATTATAAAGATTGCAGACATTTTCCGGTAAATGTGTGATTTCAGTATGAGATAGATTAAGATACCGCAAGTGCTTCATACTACCGACGACTTCTGGTACCTCACTTATTATAAGACCACTCAAACTTAGGACCCTTAACAATGGTAACTCCTGAAGTAAGTCATTCAACACCTTGTTTGATAAGAAAAACATCTTCCAATCTTCTACCACCCCAGCAGACAATGCTAAAAATGTTCTCAAATTTTTAGCTCCTCTAAATGGCTCGAACCTTTTGTACACTATGTAATCCTCACAAACAAATGACATATGGCGGTGCTTCTCCAAAGCTTCCATCCTAAATTCCTTCTTCATCTCTATGTCTAACCTTGAAAAAAATTCTTCAGCAACAAATGTAGCCAAATCATTCATTAGGTCATGCATCACAAACAACGCTTTGTTATTAGGAGCATGTTGAAAAAATGACCTTGACAACAACTCTTCAAAATATTCAAGACCGAACCGTTGCTTTGACTTGTTTGTAGATGGTCGGTGCAAAAACCCTTCTGCCATCCACAATAGAATCAACTCCTCCTTGTCGAACAAATAGTCCTTGGGGAACAGGGAGCAGTATGCAAATAACAGCTTCAAAGAGGCAGAAAGATCATTGTAGCTTAGTCTAAGAGCCGGAACAATCTCATCGCCATTTCCTAACCTCCATATCTCACTATCCAACAGCTCCTTCCATTGTTCCTCATCTGTTTTTGTCCTTAATAACCTCCCAAGTGTTCTTAAGGCTAAAGGTAAGCCATCACATTTCTTCACAAACAGTTCTCCATGTGGCCTTAGTGTTGGATGTGAATCAAAGTTATCTACACCCAATGCGTGTTGAGCAAACAAAGACAAAGCATCGTCATGTGATAGACCTTGCAAAGGGTCTTGATGAGGAAAACCCAGCTTTCTTAGCAATTGCTCCTTCCGAGTTGTCATGATTATTCTACTTCCAGGAGACCCCGCAAGGAATGGGCCCACTAATTTCTCCCAATCACCATAGCTTTCAGACCACACATCATCCAAAACTATTAGAAATAGCTGGTTCATAAATTCCTTTTTAAGAGCTTCTTGAAGCAGATTTAAGTCTTCAAACTCTTTCTTTTCCCCGGTCACAGATTGATAGATAACTTTGCTTATGTTGAGGATATTAAACTCATCAGAAACACAAACCCAAGCCCTGAGTTCAAAGTGATCTTTCACTTTCTTTTCATCATACAAGAGTCTAGCTAGAGTTGTTTTGCCAACTCCACCCATACCAACTATGGGCACGATGCTGAAGTTTTGACTCCCTGATTCATCTCTATCCCCCAACAGCTTCTCCAGCAATTTTTTCTTATCATCTTCACATCCCACAATACCGCTTTCATCTACCAAAGACGCCTCATACCTTTCAATTTTTGACTTTTCAAATGTTATCACACTTAAACCAAGATTATTTTTTGCCTCTACCAGTTCTTGTAACTTGGTGGCAATATCATCTAATTTGGCATGCATCCTATTACTTTGTGAGAAACTTGTGCAACAACTTGGGATTAGTTTTCTTACCATACTGGCTCCTCGCTCAACTCACGATGAATAGCTTCTGTTGCAAGATCATCAAGTAGGTCGTCTATGTCATAAGCCAAATGTTGGAGATCATTCAGCCATCTTTTAACGGTTTCATTAGTTACTTCCTTCTGAGAAGCATCATTAAGCAGATCTTGGATTTGGTCTACTGTCTTCTTCAATTTCTTGAGCTCAGATTCAATTCCTTTGGAGCGAACAATCTTCTTCAAGGCTTCAGAGGCCAGCTTTTCAAACACCACTGTCAAGAAGGCAGAAAGAACGATTTCAGCCATTTTTTATGGCAAGAGCAGAGAATATAGTAGAGATATGGATGAAGAGAGAATGATATCAATTATCAAGAGATGTTGATGAATTGGATGAACAGAGATCGATTTCAATTATTGTTTACAGTGAATATGTGGATTAAATTAACGCCTACCACAAATTTGTGGGCCCAAAAGTTGCAAGTTGCAATTGAGGAGTTTCAACGAAAACATGGCGAATTGAAACTTCTTTGTCGAGGTAAAAATTCCATGGACCGATAATTCTTTGCATCAAAGAAAAATGATGAACTAAACCCGCTCCTCAGTCAGCCCATGAGGACAAAAATAATCTATACTTCATGGCCTTCTTCTCTTTCTACTTCCACCGGCGTTTCTCCAATGTTACCAACTCCGACGATTCTGACTCCGGCAGCCATCAGTTCATGCTACATTTTGATAGAGATATACATTGCGGATCATGATGTTTAATGTGAAGAGTTAAGGAATTGAAGCCAGCGGCGATTCCGCGGGCGGAGACGGAAATTTCTGAACTGGCCCATGATTCGTCTGGTCAAAATTTTTATGAGTAATGGCGGTGGGGCCACTTGATTTACGTTTTTGTTTAGATAAACATGAAAAAAAAAACTTAAAATTAGAAGATTTTATTTAAGAAGTATTTTTTAGTTACAACCTTCCTTAAAACCTCTCTAACTACTATTTGTTAATTTTTCTTATGTTCAAATATTTCAGAAATATGCACACACATAAAAGATAACTAATATTTATTAATTTTTTTTAAGTACAAATAATCTAAGAAAATGCATAACACATAAAAGATTATTGAGTGGATTTACAAAATTTTGAGTTGATTTTAGATAGGTGAAAAAGATGTGTTAAAAATAACGGTGGCATTTTTCTAATATTTATCAAATTATAAAACTATTTTTTAACTCTTAAATACTTAACTTTTTCTGTAATCCATATCTCTAATATCTTAAGTCAGGTCCTTTCCCAAATCAAGAAACATCTCCACAACTATCTATATAAAATCTATAGAATAATATATAGAAGAAACGATTAATCATAGCTTCTTCCTAAATATCTCGATTGATTATGGGAACACTGCATCACACTTCAAAACTCCCAAAGCAACAATATCAAAATCTCCAACAGTCAAAAAATGAAGCCTCAAAGTTTCTTACGAAGAAGATGAAGCCTTGAATGTTAGGTTTGCGAAACATTCATAGATTAGCAATGAAAGAATCGAACTCTACAAAACAGAAGAATGTTATCACTCAATATTCATAGACACGTGTCCTGGTTGTTAGAATATTTGTCAGTTTTAGTTATTTTGTTATTACTTACAAGTCTGTTTAAGTTCTGATATATATGTATTGAGTTTGTCATTTTTAGTTCAATCAATGAAAGAAATGTTCTCTCTCAAACATATTTCTCTCTCTAGATTTCAATCTAATATGGTATCAGATTAAAATCGATCCATTTTGTTCTTCATTCTTGCTTCTTCTTCATTCAATCATGTCTTATACGACTTCATCTGATTCTTCTGCAATCAATGTTTCCAGTCCATATTACATTGGATCTTCTGATAATCCCAATTCCATTCTTGTTTCCACTGTTTTCAATGGAATTGGATTTCAATCATGGAAACGATCGATGATTCTTTCTTTATCTAACAAAAACAAACTAGGATTTGTTGATGGATCCATTACGCCTCCTGCAATCAATTCTTCTGCATATTTGAATTGGCACAGGGCCAATTCAATGGTTATCAGTTGGATTCTAAATTCCTTGACCAAAACAATCGATGATAGCGTCCTTTTTTTACCTACTACCTTTGAGATCTGGAATGAGCTTCACCAACGATTTGAACAATCAGATGGAACTCTTCTTTACAACATTCAACAACAATTGTTTTCTCTTTCACAAGGTACCGATGATTTTTCTACCTACTTCACCAAATTAACAAAAAATTTGGGATGAATTACGGATCGTACAAGCTATTCCTCTTTGCACTTGTACTGCTGTTGCATCAATTCAGAAATTTTTTGAAGATCAACGCATTATTCAAATGTTAATGGGGTTAAATGATTCATATAAAATTGTTCGTGGTTAAATCCTTATGATGAAGCCGTTACCATCACTTTTCGCTGCTTACTCGCTGATTATTCAAGAAGAACGTCAAAGAACAATTTCAATTCCTTCGATCATAAACAATGATGCAATTGCAATGCATGTTACTTCTGAATCGTCTGTTTCAAACCCTAAGAAATCACTTCTCTGTACTCATTGCAAGAAGACAGGTCATACGAAAACCAACTGCTATCGTTTAATTGGTTTTCCTTCATCATTCAAATTCACCAAATCAAAGAAGGATGATTAAAAATCAAGTGTTCAGAATGTTGTGTCGACATCCAATTCTCCCTCAATCACCATGGAATAGTATGAACATCTTGTTTAACTCATTAACAATCAGAATATGACATCTTCTTCTTCGATCAATCAAATCAGCTCTTCAGTGGTTCATGGTGCTATGAAAGATAAAGGTACAACTTTCTCTTATCATCATTTTGTTGCAAACGTTTATAAGTCCTCATCATTATTGCATACTAGTTTTTCTTGGATCACAGACTCAGGGGCCACAGATCATATTTGTTCTAATCTTGATCTATTTTTGTCATTTAAATCACTTACTCAGCCACATTACATTGGGCTTCCTGATGGTCATCATGCCACTGTTTCTTTCATTGGTGACATACAATTGCATGATTCTATAATTCTTCATTGAGTCTTGTATGTTCCTTCATTCAAATACAATCTCATTTCTATTCCCAAATTCACAAAACATCTAAATATATTTGTCATCTTTACTGATGAAGCATGTCTTCTGCAGGACCCTTCATCAAAGAATGAGATTGCTCTAGGTTTTTTTGGGAAGAAGATCAATGACCTTTATGTCCTTGCTCATCGATCCATTAAGGATTCTCTTTTGTTTTCTTATCCATTTCCTTCTAAAACATGTTTCAATGTAATCAATAAGCCTTCAAACACTTTGTTGTGGCATAAACGATTAGGTCATCTTCCTTTTCGTAAACTCAAACAGTTGTCTCTTGTTTCTTCACATTGTAATGAATTTGCATTTGATTCATGTTTGACATGTTCTCAAGCTAAACAACCACATTTATCTTTTCCTAAAAGTCTATCTAATACTCATAGTCCTTTTGATTTAGTACATATTGATGTATGGGAACCTTATAAACATGCAACTCATGATGGTTTTAAAATTTTTCTAACCATTGTTGATGATTACTCTCGACACACATGGATACATTTGATGAGTAATAAAAGTGCAGCATGGAATCTTATTAATTAAAGCTTTTGTTAATCACATACAAACCCAATTTCATAAGACCATAAAAATTATCAGATCTGATAATGCACATGAATTGGGTTCTAGCAATGAGGGAGTTGATTTTTTTCAAACAAAAGGAATCATTCATCAAAGATCAACACCATATTGTCCTCAACAAAATGGTTTAGTTGAACGAAAGCATCGACATATTTTAGAAGTTGCAAGGGCATTGTATTTCCAATCAGGATTGGGACACATATATTGGGGAGAGTGTGTTAAAACAGCCATTCATTTGAACAATAGAATGCCTACAAAAGTTCTTCAACACAAAACCCCATTTGAAGTCTTGTATAATGTTGCACCAGATTTACAACATCTTAAAGCATTTGGGTGTTTATGCTATGTCAGTTCTCAACGAACAGGAAGAGATAAGTTCATGCCTCGTACACATCCATGTATTTTCATTGGATATACATATGCTCAAAAAGGTTACAAAATTTTGAACTTAACTACAAATGAAATCTCTGTAAGTAGAGGCATCAAAATTTTGGAAGATATATTTCCTCTTCATTCTATCCAGCAGCCATCATCCTTCATTGATAGCTATCTTCCAATTTCAATTGATGATCATTCCAATTCTGAAATGCATTCTTCACAAAATCATGCTGAACCAGTTTCTAATTCATCCTCAGAAAATATTTCAACTTTTCCATCTTTAAGAATGTTGGGTCAAAATATGGTTTATACTTTGCTTTTCTGGGCAATTGTATTTTTATGTAATATTTTATGAGCTTACAGTCTAGTTTACGGCCAGGTGGGGTGTTTAAGATCTATGTTTATGGCCGTAAACAGGTTTACGGCTGTAAACCCATTTACGGCCCATGTTCTCCTTGTGTATATATAGGTGTTACGGGTGAGGAGTACAGATTGATGAACGTGAGAAGAGAGAAACTAGAGAGCATTTTGTGTGTGTGAATCTTTTGTATCTGGAACTTTATTCTAATAAATTCATACATAGATTCATCATATTCTTCTTCTTCTTCTCTTCTATTTTATCTGACATCATCCGTTTGATTGGGATTCTGCACCATCAAACGGATTTGATTGATACACAAGCATTTTAGGGACTTACAATTGGTATCAGAGCTTGGTTGTATCAGTCAATTTTGTCATATTTGGGGCATTATTTGATCTTATTTTAGAAATATTTTTGCGTTTTTGGATAGATCTCTGAAAAATAAGGGGGGTTTGTTCTTCGTGTTTTTCATAAAAAATGGTTTTTGATCGAGTTTTGGAGCTTCAGAGTCGAAAAATCGGTGTTTTTGGTCGAAATCTGCGAGGGTGTGGCGGAGTTTGCGGCCGGCGGCTAGGGTTTCGGAGTTCACGGCCGGGAGTTTGCGGCCCGAGGTTCACGGTCTGAGCTTGCGGCCTCGGTTTGCGGTCCGAATTTGCGGCCGGTCTTCGCACCTCGCACCAAGTCCTCGTCCTCGCTTCGCAGCAACAGCCTTCGCATATAAAAAAATAGCAAGCAGAAGCAGAGGTGTCGGGGTTTGATCTCACGACATCTGGTTCACCAAGGGGCGCTACTACCAACTCCTCTAAGCCACAAGTTGATGCATTCCTACCCCACTTAATTCATAAAGCGTCTTTTTCGCTTTAAGTTTCACATTTTTGACACTTTTAACCCCAAAACTCAATTTCTTTTAATTTTAAATTCTTTTTTCATCCAAAATAAAATAATAAATAAATAAATAAATAATAATTATAATAAAATAATTTAAAAAAATTATTTTTAACTTTTATTTTTGATTTTTTATTTAAAATTTTGATTTTGACTTTCAGGTTTGACATTTGATTTTAAACTTTGACTTTTTCGTTTAACTTTTAAACTTTCAAATTTAGCTTTTCGGTTTGACTTTTAAGTTTGACTTTTGAGTTTAACTTTTTAAATTTGACTTTTAAGTTTGACTTTTGAGTTTAACTTTTTAAATTTGACTTTTAAGTTTGACTTTTCAAGTTTGACTTTTGAGTTTAACTTTTTAAATTTGACTTTTAAGGTTGACTTTTGAGGTTTATAATCAAAGGGTTTGACTTTTAAGTTTGATTTTGGCTTTTAGTTGTGCTTTTAATTGATTTTAGGGTCTACGAGGGAGTTGAAAACATGAAAGAGAGTCATCAGGATATGTTAAGACAAAATTTCAACATTTTCGATTATATCCCTGGAGAAACCCTCGAAACTCAGTTGCAGCGATTTACTACACTTACTACTGAGATGAATATAGTTGGGATCTTCTTGTCTAAGTTTGAGATAAACAAAAAGCTACTGAATTCACTTCCGAAATCGTGGGATATGAACGTAGCTATCATCAAGAAGACAAAAGATCTCAATCATCTTAGTCTTGTTGATGTAATTGAAGAACTTGATGCTTTGAAGTGTAGAAAAACAATGAGTTCTAAAAACATTCTGATCACTGAAGTTACATGTACTCCAGCTTGTGAAACTACGATTAAATTTCTTCGGGAAAAAATTGATTTATTAAAAAGAGAAGTTGAGGACCTGAGATATGAAGGATATCAACTCAGGAAAGGACAGAAACCCCTGAAGGCTGAATTAGAAGCAAAAACCAAGGACTTTAGGAAGCTTCAGGAAGAGTATAGCAACAAGTGTGAAAATTATGACTATATTAAGAGACAACTTGCTGCTTTAACTGAAGAACTTGACACATTGAAAATTAAGTATGGAAAAACAGATGTTAGTTTAAAAAATTATACTACGTCAAGTCAGACAGTCGAGTCCTTATTTGAAACCCAATTAAAATTTAAAGATAATCAAAACAAGGGTCTAGGGTATGATAGTGTTCCTCCACCTTTCAATCATAACTACACATCCATCCTTATGACACAGGAAGAAATTTCCAGGGAGGCACATCTTCAATATGGCAAACCAGCTGGATTTGTGTCAGGAGGTATTCAAGTTGAAAATACTAATGTGTCTACTTCATGTGCAGGTAAAGTAGCAGAAGATGAGAACAAGGAGAAAACCACTAAACAAACCAATGACTCTTTAAACTCAGAATCTGTTGCTTCGAATTCTGTTACTCCTAACAAACCTGTCGTTGAGAAATACAGGCCTCCAATTCCAGCACAACAGAGTGCTTGTTGCAAGTGTGCATGTGGGAACAACAAGAAACGAGACAAGGATACGCCACCAGGGGCAGGAAAAAATAACTTCATAGTGAAGAAAAAGACTTGTTTTCACTGTGGAACACCTAGACACATTGCCAGAAATTGTCCTAATTGTGCATACGTTCCCTACTATGCTCAAGGTTGGCAGAACGTGCCAAGAGGGATATACTTCAAAAGAAACCCCTCAAGGTCACGTTTAGACAATGCCGACTGGAATGCCATGAAGGCCAAGAATTCAACTCCCAAGGCCAAGCATCCAACTCCCAAGAACAAGAAGGGAATGTTGGCCCAGAAGTCTAGTTCAAGAGATGCTCCTTTGAAGCCAAGACCGGTTAGGTCAAAGTCATCTAGGCAGACGGCTTCAAGTTCCAAATCAAGTGCCGAGGCACCCATCGGATCGAACAAGAAACGGGTTAAACCCGAATATAGATGGGTACCAAAGGTGAAAACTCCCAAATCAATTAATGATTCTAATATTTTTACATCTTCTGTTTGTGATAAGCAGGATATGTCATGGGAGAGAGTATCGTGTGTTGATGACAAAGGTCGACCCAGTTTCAAAATGGACTGGGTTCCAAAGACCAACTGATCCCGCTCTGTGTCGGAGCAGATATGGAGGCATATCATCATACTTCGGTTTGTTGGTAGTGGCTGTTCCAGGCACATGATAGGGGACATCTCTCAATTGTACAACATTCAGACCTTTGTTTGAGAGTATGTGTCCTTTACGGGAAAGGGAAGAAAGGAAGAGATCACAAACGGGGTTAGTGCTTAATGACATTAAGAATTTTCGGATCTGTTCTGAGATTACGCGTGCTGTTCTCAAACCTTCTGGATGCAAATTCAATCGGTGACTCACGGTTTGAGTTTTCTGCTCTATACTCCTGAGTTTTTCTTAAGCTGATTCGCTTTAAAGACTAATTTTTGTTTTAGGATAGTTTAAATTTGCACATTTTCTTTCGTTTCTCTCCTGTGCACAAATTTAGGGGGAGAAACAAAAACAAAACAAAAAATTAGAAAATTTAAAAAATCCAAAAACATTAGAAAATCAGAAAATCCAAAAAATGATGTTATTGGAATGAGCTTGCAGGAGATGTTTTGGGAAGTGATATAATCATGTGATAACAGGAAACCTGAATCTGTGTAAGGGACTAAATCTGAATTGTCTAGGCTCTGTGTTCGATGCGCTGGTAGGCACGAAAGATTTTAAATGGACTTGACTAGGAGGAGTTAAAACTTAAGAAATTCAAGGACTTGACAAACATTGACCTAGTTAGATCCATTTAGCCTGACAATACGACGCTCAGATAGGTTGAGCAGGGAGATATACATGAGAATCTACCGGTCACACTAAATAACCCATATCTAGAACTGTGGATTCACTTTTCCTTGATGTGCGGATTTTGTTCTTAATTCTGGTTGGATGGGGTGACTGGGGAATTCCGATAAGCTAGGTCTGTAGAAGGTTATTTTCTTTCTTTCTGTCTGTTAGACATATGTTTCCTCTTCTGTGTGATCGAGAGATCCGACCTGGACTGCAACATATGCAACTCTATTTCTCTGCATCTTCTATCTATGCAATTCTTTCTATCTGTTAGCCATATACTGTCTCCTTTGCGTGACTCAAAATCCGACCTGGTACACAGTATATGCACCGTTCTCTTCTCAATCCCTCTGAAACTTCAGTTAGTCATATGTTTCATCCTTTGCGTGATTGGAAGAGATCCGAACTAGATGTACAGCATATGCATTCTAAATCTATCTACTCTCTTAATAATTGTCTGCTCACCCGGTGTAAGAAGTATTCTGGAAATTCTTGATTACTGGAGCATATCAGGAAGCGGGGAACATGTTCTAGTACAATTAAAATTGAACACATACAGTTTGTCTATAGATCTCGCTGATCAATTTAGGTGGACAACAATATCTTTGGTCGTCGTCAGCTGTATGGTCCTTAAGGAATATTATCTAGGAACTTAGGATCACATTGTCTTGTCACTTATAGTATGTCCTAATTTTGTCACAATCTCTCATGTTTAAGTGGACCACAATACCGGCGATTGACCAGATCTATTCATGAAGGGAGAGGTACTGATAAACGAATAAAGGCTGTCTAAAAACTTTGATCCCAAATCACTCTTAAAGTTAGCTATTATTTTTGTTTTTGTTAAGTTTGTTTATAGTGTTCTTCTAATTTAAATATTAGGGGAGAACTAAAAAAAATCAGAAAATTAAAAATCCAAAAATAGTGTTATTTCTGTTTTGTTTCTGTTTTAAGTTTTCTTTTAGTTTTGTTTTGTCTTGAAAAGTAATTTCAGGTATAGATAAGACCCATGGAGATTGTGTCGAAGATTTCTGAGCCAATGCTTCATCCGTGAGCATCGAAGAACTCTCACTCGAAGGAGCAAGAAATGAAGATTATTCTTTCAACATTCAATCCTTCAACCCCAGAAGCAAGGTGAAGCAGAAATTGAAAATTATGTGACGGATTGCATTGAAGCCTCCTCAATCAGTCTGCTGCTATCTATAAACCTGCTGAAGTGATCCAAAAAATTATTTCTTTCTGAAGTTCTCTCTGAATATTCTCAAGCTGAAAGCGTCATCTTTCAAGAATCAGTACATCAAGCATCCTCACCCAATGTGCGTTCAATTCCAAATCTTGAATAATTGCCCAAGTGCTCAAGATGAAGTAATTCATTGAAGATAAATGCTGAAGCCAAGCTCTTGATGAAGATTGACAAGAAAAGCCAGCTACTCTTTAGGGGGAGCTTGTTGGGTCAATTAAGAAAAGAAAGTTATAAACCAAGGGGGAGATTGTTGGGTCAAAATATGGTTTATACTTTGCTTTTCTGGGCAATTGTATTTTTATGTAATATTTTATGAGCTTACAGTCTAGTTTACAGCCAGGTGGGGTGTTTACGGTCTATGTTTATGGCCGTAAACCCATTTACGGCCCATGTTCCCCTTGTGTATATATAGGTGTTAGGGGTGAGGAGTATAGATTGATGAACGTGAGAAGAGAGAAACTAGAGAGCATTTTGTGTGTGTGAATCTTTTTGTATCTGGAACTTTATTCTAATCAATTCATACATAGATTCATCATATTCTTCTTCTTCTCTTCTATTTTATCTGACATCATCCGTTTGATTGGGATTCCACACCACCAAACGGATTTGATTGATACACAGGCATTTTAGGGACTTACAAAGAAGATCTACAAGAGTTTCTCACCCTCCATCACATTTACAAGATTATACCTGCAATCTTATTTCTTCGAGTGATACACATCATCATTGTAATCATACCATTACTAATCTTTTGTATTGGTATTGATCCCTCTATACCTCATACTTCAATTGATGATAGTCAATTTCAACATTTTGCCTTCAATACCAATAATCATCTTTTTGAACCCACTTTTTATCATCAAGGTAAAGGCGATCCTAATTGGGAAGAAGCAATGATCAAAGAGTTACAAGCTTTACAAGATAATGATACATAGGATATTGTAAAATTACCAAAAGGCAAGAAACCTATTTCTTGCAAATGGGTATTCAAAATCAAATACAGGGCTGATGGTTCAGTTGAGATGCACAAAGCTCGATTGGTGGCAAAGGGTTTTACACAAAAAGCTGGTATTGATTATCATGAGACATTTTCACCTGTGGTAAAATTTAACACAGTAAGGTGTTTAGTTGCTTTAGCTGTAAAAAGAAGATGGAAAATTCAACAATTGGATGTAAACAACGCCTTTCTTCATGGCGATTTACATGAAGAAGTCAATATGAAAATACCACCTGGAATTTCTACATCATCTTCTTCTCATGTACACAAACTCAAAAAGCCCTTATACGATTTAAAACAAGCATCCCGACAGTGGTATTCCAAGTTGTCAGAAGCCTTAAGAACAAGAGGATATCATAACTCACAAAATGATTAATCTTTGTTTCTTAAAAATACATCTCATTCAATTGTTATTGTAGCTGTCTATGTCGATGACATCTTGATTACAGGAGATGATCAAGATGAAATTGCAGCTCTCAAAAGTTTTCTGGATGATAAGTTTCTTATAAAAGATTTGGGACAAATCCATTTTCTTCGTGGATTGGAGTTTAATCATGTTCCTAATGGCATGATTGTTCATCAGCAAAAGTATATTAAGGAATTACTTGATTTGTATTCTATGGCTGATTGCAATCATGTATCCACTCCTCTTCCTCACAAGATTCGTTTATTACCAGCTATGGAAAATCCTTTAGCTTATCCCACCACATATCGACAGTTAATTGGAAAGTTGAATTTTTTAATTCATACAAGGCCTGATTTGTCTTACTCAGTTCAGTACCTAAGTCAATTCAATCAAACACCATCTCAAGCACATTATGAAGCTGCTTTACATGTTCTACAATACCTCAAAGGAACATTACATCAAGGATTGTTTTTCACCAAAATGACAATTATACCCTTGAGGCATATTGTGATTCTGACTGGGTTGCATGCCCAATCACAAGGAGATCTGTCAGTGGCTACTTCATCATGTTTGGCAATACTCCTATTGCATGGAAATCCAAGAAACAGATTACTATATCTTTATCCTTAGCAGAGGTAGAATATCGGTCTATGAAAAGATTAGTTGCTGAATTAGCCTAGTTAAGTCGGATTTTTCATGAATTTCAAGTTCCCAATATTACCCCAATACCTCTAAAATGTGATAATCAGGCAACCATCTATATTGCTTCTAATCCTGTTTTTCATGAGAGAACTAAACACATTGACATAGATTGTCATTTTGTTAGAGAAAAACTTAAAAATGGTCTTATCTCTTTATCCCATGTTTCAACAAATCAACAAGTTGCAGATGCTCTTACCAAGTCTTTACTAGGACCAAAACACAAAGAAGTTGTAATCAAGCTGGGTCTTCAGCCATATCCACCAGCTTGAGGGGGGGGGTGTTATCACTCAATATTCATAGACACGTGTCATGGTTGTTAGAATATTTGTTAGTTTCAGTTATTTTGTTATTACTTACAAGTCTGTTTAAGTTCTGATATATATGTATTGAGTTTGTCATTTTTAGTTCAGTCAATGAAAGAAATGTTATCTCTCAAACATATTTCTCTCTCTAGATTTCAAATCTAATAAAGAATAGAAAAAGAAATTATATGTGTGTTATGATAACGATGAAGGTTATGAAGACGAGTTCGATATACACGGAACCAAACCTCGTAGATCCAGAAAATGGAAAAAGTTCAATCACTACATTTATAGGTATTCTACAATTTTGCTATATATTTAAATTACACTTTTAATATATGTTGTTTATATTTAACTTTTTTATTTTGAGTTTTACATTAATTAGGTTGTATATAGTAAATTCATCCATACCCCCCAAAAGCTTCTTAAGCAACTTATTCTTTTCACTATCACGTCTAACAATACCACCTGCATCTACCAAAGATGCCTCATATCTTTCAATTTTTGGCTTTTCATTTGTTATCACACCTAAGAGCATCTCCAACTCACTCTCATTCTCCATTTTTTCTCCATTTCTTCCCCCATTCTTCTCCAACCCTCCCCATTTATTCCCCCATTTTGGGGGATATGAATAGTATTGCACCAAATATGGTGTTATACTATTCATTTCTCCCAAAATGGGGATGAACTTTACGTTGTCAGTTTTAGTCCCTCTATTATATATTTATACATTTTTAGTTCATTTTTACATACTAATTATAATTTAAATATAATATTTAATACTTATAATATTTTGTTATATATTAAATTATATTAATTAATTATAAATATAAAGTTTGTTTATTGTTCATCAAGTTCATATAAAATTTTAAATACATATTGACATTTTAAAAAACGATAACGTATTTTACAAAAAAACTTATAATCATTATCATTATCATTATCATTATATACTTATAAAGGAAGCATTTTTCCTTTCACCACATTCATTTGAAACTCCCATTCTTTTTTCCTTTCACCACATTCATTTGAAACTCCCATGACTTTTCAATTTCTTTATAATAATAATTATAATTTGTTAAAATAGGTTAAATAAATATAAAACCTAAAATGTAATCATATATAAACTAAATTTCAATATTAAAATATATCTTTATTTCTTCTTATAAAATTATATTTTTTTAACTTTTAACATATTATAATTAATTTATTAGTTTTAATATATTGTTGGATGTAAACCATTATCATTTTAAATGTATAATTTTGGAACAATTTGTATAAGATACTTAAATTAATTAAAATATAACATTATAGGGTCAACTTGAATATAAATTTTTGTTTAAGTTAAACAATCCAAAGAATATTTTATAAATAGTTAAAAATGATAAATTTTAGTGTCTTTCTAATAATGGTTATAAGTTGATTAATAAGGTTAAATAAATTTCAAGCTTAAAGTGTAATCATAAATAGACTAAATTTCAATTTTAAAATAGTATATTTACTTCTATTTATAAAGTTATGTCTTTAAATTATAAAATATTATATTTAATTTATTAGATTTAAAATGTTGTTGTATGTAAACCATTTATCAGCAGTTTGGACAAAATACTTAAATTGTTAATTTAAATATAAAATTACAGTGTCAACTTAAATATAAATTTCAGTTCCGCTAAAAAAACCAAAGAATATTTTATAAATAGTTGAAAGTGATAAATTATAGTGATAAATACAAAAACTAAAATGTAATATCAATTTAACTAAAATATTTCCTAAATATATTTTTATAAACTTTAAAAGTTTTCAAATAAGTAGCTTAAAATAATTTACATTAAAAATAGTTAAAAATAACTCTATATAAATAATTATATTGTTACCTTTAAAATCAAAAAATAATGTTTGATGTTTTAATTAATTATAATGATAGAAATTAAAATATTAAGCAAAAAAAATTAAAAAATTTGTTAACAATAACAACAACTATAAATAACATTAAATCATATATTATATTTAATTTTATACATGTGTAACTCGCGTGTAGAAGTCATTCAAACGATTGAGATTATAAAGTTATAATAGATGTATATATTATCATATAATTCAAAATAATCAATATATTATATCAATTTAGTATATAAATTATTATATCAAAATTTAGAACATAGTTATTACTATATTTAAAAAAAAAACATATATTTGTAAAAACTTCAACTATCTAGGTGTTTCTGCGCAACGCGCGGACATTCGCCTAGTTAAAATATATATTACAAACACGATAACATATAAACATGTAATTAACCTATATATTACAATAATAATCTAATAAAAACCAACAAGTGACACTACTATTATTTATATGTTTAATATTTATTTAAAAGTGTGTATGTGTAATATTTTTATAAATGCATGTATAATATTTATTTATAAGTTTATTATAAATATAATCTTTTGTATTTAATATTAATGTAATGAAAAAATATAGATTATATATTTGTTAAAACTAAATTAGTAGAGGGGTGTGTTTGACAATCTATGTAAGTTAGAATAATGGAATATACTTTTTCGAGGTAAAAATGGGGTAAAAAATGGAGTAGGGTTGGAGATGAAACACTATTTGCCCTATTTTTTACTCCATTTTTTTTGGGGGCGGGGGGAGGGGGGGAATGGAGATGGGTTGGAGATGGTCTAAACCAAGATTATTTTTCTCCTCCACTAGTTCTTGTAACTTGGTGGTAATATCATCTAACTTGCGCTCCATCCTTTTACTTGTACGTGAGAAATTTGTGCAACAAGTTGGGACTAGCTTTCTTACCTTGCTAGTGGTGGCTCCAGATTCATTAGCCAACTCACGATGCATAGCTTGGGTTTCCAAATCATCAAGTAAGTCGTCTATGTTGTAAGCCAAATGTTGGAGGCCATTCAGCCATCCTTTAACAGCTTCATCAGTTATCTCCTTCTGAGAAGCATCATTAAGAAGAGCTTTGATCTGAATTAATGACCTCTCCAATTTCTTCAGTTTGGAAACAGCTCCCTTGGAGCCAGCAATCTTCTTCAAGGCTTCAAAGGCCAGCTTTTCAAATACCACTGTCAAAAAAGCAGACAGCACGATTTCAGCCATTGCTTATGATACCTGGTAAGAGAGTGTTTGGTAAAAATAAGGTAGTTTTGAAATTGGTTGTTAATAAGCCATAAATCCGAACAAATAATAATATATATGGTAAACATATAGCATTTAGCACATAAAAGCATTTTAGGCATCTTTCCTAAAATAAACTAGTGCTCTTGTCTAAATATGGTACACACTCATCTCACAATCATCACTTAGCGTTCTAAGTTTAAGTCTAGAGATCCTACATATTCCTAGTTCGCTTAAACTAATGTTCTGATACTAACTGTGACATCCCCAATTTTCACGGCCAGAAAAAACCGATTTGTTTATGCTTTGTTTTATAAAATAAGAGTAATCCTTTGATTAAAAGAGTTGCGGAATTTTTTCCCAAAACAAAATATGATACGAATTTATCAAAATGTTTCTTAAAAGAAACGTATTTTCATTAAATAACAAAATCTCATGATGTCATGTTCCGATACAGACCAAAAGCATAAACAGTATAAATTAGACCTTACAACAGTTATTTATAACTATTGGTCTATAATCCAGAATCTCTCGTCATGTCAACCAACTTATGCTCTTGAGCCATTACCTGTGATACAAAGAAAACTGAGTGGGTCAGGCTTAGGAGCCTGGTGAGCATATAGGGTTTTCAACCCACAATAATATAATTATTATATTTAACCATCAAACAATCAACCTAATTACCCATCCCCATTATCTTCTTTATTTCTTAAGGTTTTACCCTAAGAATCAACTATCCTTTCTTCATTCATTCCTAAGGATTGACCTAAGGAATTGGCACAAAGTCCATTGTTGTTCATCTACACAGTACTAAATCCATAGCTACCAAGGTTCCTCTACATAGTACTAAATCCATAGCTACCATCGTTCATCTACACAGTACTAAATCCATAGCTACCACCGTTCATCTACACAATACTAAATCCATAGCTACCAAGGTTCTTATATAAGGCACTAAATCTATAGCTACCAAGGTTTTTAGAGTACACCGGTGAACATCAAGTCCACGACACCTACAAGTTGCGAGTCTGCTAGTGTTCCACTGGATTGTCTAGAATCATCCGTGGTTGTCATCCCTACTCTGCTAAATGACGGGGCCATCGTCTGGGTAAGGTTTCACTCATTTTTCACCTGTCACCCCCCATCTCATGATCCATATCATCTCTCGTCTCATCCTCAAATTCATCCTTCATCACACACCAACTATTTCGTCTACCCATGTTCTACCCAACATATTTGTAGATAAAAATTACATATACAGTTTAAACCATTTAAAAACCTGTATAAAACATTCCTTCAACATCCATCTCAAGTAAACAAGCAATATATAAACACATAACATGTATTTCATAGCAAATACTTCATATTTATGTGTTAGAAGAAAGTAACTACACAATCACTTGTTAAGACGATTGTCGGACAACACTACGGCTCTTCAAGTAGAAGTTCTTCTATGAAACCGAGATATCTTCACACACCGGGCTTCTCGTGGGCAGAGCTTCGGCTTGAAACTCTTTTCTTCTCGAGATCTTCAGGGCTTCAGGACTCGCTTCGGGTGTCGGGATGATACCAGGGCTTCAGGGGTATAACTTGCACGTAAAACGAGGTAATATGGGTGAGAGGAAAGAAATTGAGCAACAAAACTTGGCTAGCCTCGCTTTCTATTTATAGGAGGCTGAAATGCTATGCTCACGTCGTAAGCCACTAATGTTCACGTCATGAGCTCGATGTCATTGCGTTCGTCATCAGGCCACTTGCCCTGGAAGACGTCCATCACCTGCTCACGTCATGAATACTGTGCTCACATCGTGAGCTCTGACACAGGCCTCATAGTTTGCATTCCGAACATCAGAAATTCATATCTCTCGCATACATGCTCCGTTTTCGACGTTCTTTATATGCACATGTAGGTGAGATTATGCTCTACAACTCTCGTTTAGACTCTGTCGGCTAATTTTGATTTAACTTTTATTATATTATTTTTAGTAGGCCGGGACAGGAAAACTCCATTAGGAATTCACAACTCCTTTATCTAGCATCCATTTTCGTCTGTCTTTTTACCGTTGCATTACTATCTATGAGATCTTCGATTTTCGTTTAGATTGTTTTGGCTAGAAACCACTCGATCTCATATTCGAACTTTAGGCTGCATACCGCTAAGTCGAAACTTCGAAAAATCATAACTTCCTCATACGAAGTCAAATTTAGACGTTCTTTTTATGCACGCTCTCGGTTTAACATATTCCACGACTTTCGTTTAGATTACTAAGGCTAAATATTGCTCTATCGTAAATTCACTATTTACGTTACACAGTGTCGTACCGGTTCTGTCGCGAAACCTCGACAGGTCATAACTTCTTCGTTATAACTCGGATTTCGGCATTCTTTATATATTCAGAAACCTTGCCACGACCAGTACAACCTAGTTAATATTTATTCATTCAAAATAATCTTTTATCAAAAAGTCACTTTTGATGCTTATCGTCTCTAAATTGACTAGTCCAGATCTACGGGCGTTACAGTCGGACCCGACACTATAAGTCAACACCAAATCATCGAAGGACCCAAGATATTGCTTTTTCCATTAAAGAAAAAAGGAACATATAAACTTTGACTTATATGTTTGTACTATTTACTCATCAGATCATGTACAACAACACATTTTATAACATCAAGTTAATGATGCGTTTACATATCATCAATGCACAATTGATTTGTAAACAACGACTCATATATCTCCATTTAAAGATTATAAGATATTATCGTCTCATAATTACTCGTGATAAATTCCATGAAGTGATTCTCAGAGTGTGGGTTAATCCAAGACTTAAATTCTCCATTTCAAGGTACTCATGAATACTCCAACAAGCTATTGCTATGTCTAAACCCTTAGACAGTCTATAGTTCGATTCATGATAGTCTTAATTCACTACTTACTTCTAAAAGTATGATCGACTGTGGATATTTGAATAATCAAATTATTCGGGAAGTAAAACATGCAAAATGAAACACAATAATAAACAATTGACGAAAAATAGTAAACATATACACATAAATAATTCTCCATTATTTAATCATCAAAAGTCAATTACATTTACTTTGTTACAAGTCTCTAAATACCTATCTAACTGCTAAAACTAAAATCACTAAGACCCTTTGTGAGGGGATCTGCAGGATTTTCTTCTGATGATACCCTCTTTAGGACGAAGTGTCCTTCTTCTACTCTATGTTTGATAAAATGGTATTTTCCATCAATATGTCTTGATCTGTCATGATCTTCTAGTTTCCTTTGTCAAGGCAACCGCTCCTTTATTATCACATAAATATTTATTGGCTCCTTTATGATTGGCACAACTCCAAGGTCTCTGATAAAGTTCTTCAACCATATAGCCTCCTTCTATGCTTCGCTTGCTGCTATGTACTTTGATTCACAAGTAGAATCAACCACCGTCTCCTGTTTGGAACTTTTCCAAGTCACCGCTCCTCTATTTAAGGTAAATACCCAGCCAGATTGAGAACAGAAGTTCTCTCTGTCTGTCTGAAAGTTTGCATCATTATACCCGGTTACTTTCAAGTTATCATTGCCACCAAGCATTAGGACCCAGTCTTTAGTTCTTCGCAGATACTTGAGAATATTCTTGACTGCTATCCAATAAGCTCTACCCGGATTTCCCTGATATCGACTAACCATACTCAGAGCAAAAGCCACATCAGGGCGAGTACATGACATATCAAACATGATTGATCCAACGGCGGAAGCATATGAAACTCGACTCATTTCTGCTATCTATACATCGGTACTCGGACTTTGAGTCTTACTCAGTTTGGTATTACTATGGATAGGCAACTCTCATTTCTTGGAATTTTCCATGCTAAAATGTTTTAACACTTTACCCAAGTAGGTACTTTGACTAAGTCCAATTAGTCTCTTGCTCTTGTCTCTCAAAATCCTTATCCCCACAATATAAGCAGCCTCTCCCAGATCCTTCATAGCGAAACACTTTCCAAGCCAAGACTTAACATCTTGCAAAGTTGGAATGTCGTTTCCTATAAGAAGTATGTCATCAACATAAAATACCAGGAATGTTACTATACTCCCACTAGCTTTGACGAACAGATGCGCAGAGGGCATCTCTGTGGAACGATGCACCCTCTGCGGAATTAAAATTTTATAATTTTTTTTTGTCTTTTTTCCCCCGCCACGCCATTTCCTCAAAGATTTTTCTTGTTTTTTTCGTGGTCGTTTGCTTCAAACACTCCCCTCCCTTTTGGTTATTTGATGAATTTTCTCTATTTTTTTTTTTTAAATTACGTATCTCTTATGGTAATTTGAATAAGCATTTTTTTAATAACATCATGTAGGGTTTTCTACAGTAAATTCTTATTATTTTGAGAAATTTTTTTATAAAGTCCTAATTTTTTCTTTTTGAACAGAAAAGTATCGATTATTTATTTTTATTTTTTGAATAGAAAAGCCCAAGAAACCGACTATTTTATTCATTTTAGCCCTTTTTGACATATTCAGCAGATCATGAAACCAAATCGTTAATTTTCCCAGAATAATTAAGACTTTTCTACAGATTTCTTTAAATTTTATATATAATATATAAACGTATTTTTTACGTATTTATATGTAATTTTATATATTTATGTGTTATTTTTAAAAGTTTTTATATATTTGTTTACGTATTTTTACATATTTTAAATATATAAACATATATTTTTACTAATTTATATGTATTTTTAAGTATTTACATACTTTTTTATTTATTTTATGTGTTATTCTTTATGTGTTGTGTGTTTATATATATTTATGTGTTTTTTTTAAAAAAATTATACAAATGTTTATGTATTTTAAAAGTATAACCTTATTATTTTTACGTATTTATGTATTTTTTTTACTTTGAGTGTTCTTCATCATTTCATCCGATTCTAATAGCTTCTTCGTGTATGTTTGGATGATTTTCCCGCATGCACATATTTTACACTTTTCTCATTCGCTTATATTGAAATTAAACATCGAAAGAGAAAACAAAATAATAACTTATGCACACAAAAACTTGATGTTCTCTTGAAGCCACGAGATAGGTGAAGTTTTTGTGTCTATATAGAAAATAACCTACAAAAAGCTATCCCTATAATTTATATAATTTACTCCTCTGTATAGAAAATAACTTACAAAAAGACATTATCCAAGGTCCTCTCCACTTTTTTACATATGGGTCTTCGCCTTTGGTCATAATACTTTCATATGTTGGCTATTTTGGTTTCTATATACAAAATCAATTACAAAAATTGTTCATGTAATTTACACAAATGGCCCATGTGCTTTCCTAATAGCAAATTTATAGACTGGGCCATCCACAATTTCTAGTTACAACTAAAAAACAATATAACATCATAAACGTTAAAATAGTGGTTTTTAATAATCATATGGAACTTGTTATATAGTTTATGCATCATATCAAAAGAACTAAAATTTGAATTGTATAATTTAAAATTCAAATAAATAATACAACAAATGTAAAACCGAAAACCAAGTGTTTGTAGATGCAAATGTATATCATCATAACAAATAAATCAACTAAATCATAACAAAACACTACTAAGATGTCACAACTTGAGAGAGGGAGAGATACTACAAAACATAACCATTTTCACCTTCTTTTTACCTAAGTGGGTTTGGTTTTTATAAGTTGAAAAACTTAGTCTGTTTCCCTCAAGCTTTCGCTAGTGAGCCATAGTTTCTTTTGAACAATGAGCACAACATGATCCGTATCGGTTTCATCAGACGACGAATCAGCCGTCGCCACCTGTTCCCAGTGTATTGCGGTTAAATACTTCTTCACGAAGTCCATTACGGGTTTTTTATCGCGGATTATTAGGAAACCCGTGGGCCTTAGGATCCGGTCCATTTCGATTAAAAGATCTTCGCCACTGCAGCCTTTCTTTTCGATTATGTCGGAGAATACATCGTTTGCATGGAGTAGGTCGTATGTTCGTGGGTATGTTGAGTATGCTTCACACCTGAATTAAATATGGAAATTTAAATATTTCTTGCATTTAACCCAATAATAAAAAAAAAAATAGGGAAAAGGAAAATATGTAGTACCAGTTATGAATGGAACCAAGTAAGCCTCTGTCATAGATAAGCTTCAATGTATTTGGTCCATCTTCAGGGACAACATTCATGACCCAAAGATCTTTGGTTTTCAAAGCAGCTCCAAATGAACCCAAGTTTACCTTCATATCCATCACATTCCTTATGGTGTTTGCTGATATTTTTGGGCTCAATAGATCCCAGTAGTTCTCAACCCTTTTACGCCACATCTCCTGTTAAAATATGCAAAATTTTATTTGTTTATTAATTTATAGCAAAAAATTGAAAAAGATAGAAAGATAATGTTGTGTTGTGTTGTGTGTGTTTACCGTGTCCTTTTCAAACATTTCACTTGAATAGCCAAAGTCAGAAAGACTAGGAGGTGGAGAAGTTAGTCTAGCGGGCCATGGTGCCAATCCACTTCCTTTACTTGATTGATCATCTGATAATGCATAAAATGAACAAAACTTAAATTGTTTGCACAAGCTTAAAATGCAAGAAATACCAATGTACTTTTAAAATGTTTTTATTATTAAACTATAGTTATCTTTTTTTTTCTTGTTACATCATTATAATTTAAAATTATTTCTTATTAAGACGTTGCACTTTGAAAAATCTATCTAGTTATAACAATGGGATTACCGGTTTAAAAGTAATAAAATATTTTGAAAGTAAATGATTGCTATCATAAAATAAGGTTAATTTCATAAAAGACCTTATATTCTATGTTTTTTCAGGATTAAACCTCAACTTCAGTTGTCTGAAAAAAACCTTGTATTTTTTAATTTTTTTCAAAAAAGCCCTCAACCTTCCAACTGCTTCCAAATAAACCCTCAATTTTTTTAGTTTTTCTCAAAAAAACCCTCACATTTTACAATTTTCTTTTTTTTTTTTGGAAAAAAATGACTAAAAGGGATAGATCGAGAAAATGAAACAATACAAGTTTTTTTTCAGACAAAAAATAAATTTGAAGTTTAATCCAGAAAAAAAACACAAAATATAAGGTCTTTTATGAGCTTAACCCAATAATATAAATGAAAAGCACATCACTATTTCTTGCATTTATCCTTAAGAAGTGATACAAAATAAAATTCATCTCAATTTTCAAAAAAAAACAAGAGCATCCTATCAGTGGAGGGGTCGTTAAAATATAGAACATATTAATCATCATTTTCAATTGGGTAAAAAGGCATAGGTAGCTAGCTATTAGTAAATTGATCACGTTTTCTTAAAGATCATGTGTAAAGTGATTCATGATTTTAACATATTTATATGGATTTTTCATACTTTGCTAAATTAATGTTCATGATTTCAAAATCAATACAGTAAAACTTTAACAGATAATGAAAATTCTTAAATCAAATTGATCAACACAAAGAAACAGTAACATTAAACAGATCAGTAAGCATATCAATGTTAACTGAGACAGAATTTTCATGGAAATACATAATTGATAATTGTATTGAAATAATATTAAAAAGAAGTCAAAGGCATACCTAGACATTAAACTTGTAATTGGTAGTCACTGTTGTCGAAGCTGGGGATAAGGGAGATGTGGGGCCAATAGGAGCCTCCTCTACTGATCCTTTCTTTCAAATTTGGGCATCCTTCAGTCCACAATACCAGAAGTGAAGGCAACAATTTTTCTGGTAAATCTATCGTCTTTGGGCAGTTCCTAATGGAGAGATTCTGGAGGGAGGTGAGGTGTTGGAGTCCCGTTGAAACCGATTCCAGTTTCTCAAATCCAAATATGCCAAGAGTAGTAAGAGATGAAGGAAAAAGATGCGACGATTCACCAAAACTTCTCAGGTCATCAAATGGTCCGGCATATAATCTTAGGCGAACAAGTGATGTTGGGAAATTCTGTGGGCCCCACTCTGAGATGGGCTTCTTCAACCTTCCTATGTCAAGCGCACACAATTTCGGAGGCCAAAGCCCACGAGGAAAGGATGCATCCATACTTGTACACTTTTGAATTGTTAGTTCTGTTAACGAGGTGAGATTCGGCAACTCATGGTCAGGAAATGACTCCATACTCAGACAGTCTGATATATATAATCTGTTCAGGTGAATGAAGCAACTCAATTCACTGATGGATTTCAGATTTGGCCAATCAGATATAAATACTGATTCAAGCATCTGCATTTTTGAGTTTATAAGCACTCTTGTCTTCTCTCTTCCTCCCAACCCCTTTTCCAATAGTTTGTTACAATTACCAACGGAAAGTAACTTGAGCTTCTGCCCTCCTGTTGGGAAAGAGACTGATGTAATTGAATCACAATTCCAAATATCCAACATCTCCACGCTCTCTGGACAACTGCAATGCTCCAAGTTGTTACAATCCGATACTCCCAACTCCCTAAAAGATGTTAGGCTACTCCCACAATTATCCTCCTCTTTCTCCCCTAAACTCATAAAAATTTTACATTTTCTTAAAGCCAACATTTTTAAATTCACAAGAACCTTGCTTGCCTCTGCTTCTGATTCCCACACGTATTTTATGTCATCACACCCTCTGATGCTTACTTCTTCTACTGCCCCAAGATACTTTGTAACACCTCTCCACAGCTCATCAGTAAGCCCTGAAATATCATTTATTTCCAACTTGGTGATTGATGAAGCTACATCAACAAGGTTTTTCAAGACACCATGACCACATTTTCTTAGTTTCAGAACCCTTAGGGAAGGCAGTGCTTCAAGCGAGACCCGAAGCAGATTAGGACAATCTTCAATACGAAGCTCTTGAAGGCAAGGAAACGCCCCACTATTTGTTGACCATTCCTCCCACCCTGACATACTTTTAAAACATAGGATTTCAAGTGAAGGAAATGCAACGTCAGTCCCGAGTAACTCCAAATCTACAACCTTCACCTTACTCATCCCACCAATAATCAGTTCCTTCAGTGATGGTAGTTGCCCAAGTCTTGGTAGAGATGTACATTCTTCACATCTATATATCAACACATGAGTCAACTTACGAAAGGAGAGATCCGCAACCCAATCTGGAAACTCTATACCCCTATATGACACAATGCTGAGTTTTTCTAGAGTACCATTATGAGGCTTTAACTCATTAAAGACCTCCTTTTCATGTGTTTCTGTTCGAAAAACATTAAACTCATCACCCCAATCCAACTCTAACTCACTAAACCTTTTTTGAGAGAAGTTCACCTCACATGCATCCACTGCATTTTCCACTTTTCCCAGCCCGCCAATACAAACTTTCCCATGGAGATTTTGCAAGTTCTTAAGCTCGGTTAATTTTAAGCCAATATCACTCGAGAGAGTGTGAAGACTTTTCAACTCACCAATCCCTAAGGGCATCTTCTTCAACTTCCAACTACCCCTCATGTCAAAATGCTGCAAATTTTTAAGCTTTGAGAAGCTCTCGGGCAACTTAATCAATTTATGACAGTCAGAAACAATCAGTGTCTGTAAATTATAAAGATTGCAGACATTTTCCGGTAAATGTGTGATCCAAGTTTGAGATAGATTAAGATACCGCAAGTGCTTCATACTACCGACGACTTCTGGTACCTCGCTTATCCTAAGATTACTCAAACTTAGGACCCTTAACAATGGTAACTCCTGAAGTAAGTCACTCAAGACCTTATTTGATAAGTAAAATATTTTCCAACTTTCTTTTAAACCGCCAGACAATGCTAAAAATGTTCTCAAATTTTTAGCTCCTTTGAATGGCTCGAACCTTTTGTACACCATGTAATCCTTACAAACAAGTGACATATGTCGGTGTTTTTGCAAAACTTCCTTCCTGAATTCCTGGTTCATCCCAATGTCTAACCTTGAAAAAAAATCTCCAGCAACAAATGTGGCCAAGTCATTCAGGAGGTCATGCATCACAAACAACGATTTGTTATTAGGAGCATGTTGAAAAAATGACCTTGACAACAACTCTTCAAAATATTCAAGACCCAACCGTTGCTTTGACTTGTTTGTAGTTGGTTGGTGCAAAAACCCTTCTGCCATCCACAATAGAATCAACTCCTCCTTGTCGAACAAATAGTCCTTGGGAAACAAGGAGCAATATGCAAACAATAGCTTCAAAGTGGCAGAAAGATCATTGTAGCTTAGTCTAAGAGCCGGAACAATCTCATCGCTCTTTCCTAACCTCCATATCTCACTATCCAACAGCTCCTTCCATTGTTCCTCATCTGTTTTTGTCCTTAATAACCTCCCAAGTGTTCTTAAGGCTAAAGGTAAGCCATCACATTTCTTCACAAACAGTTCTCCATGTGGCCTTAGTGTTGGATGTGAATCAAAGTTATCTACACCCAATGCATGTTGAGCAAACAAAGACAAAGCATCATCTTGTGATAGACTCTCGAGAGGGTCTTGATGAGAAAAGCCCAGCTTTCTGAGCAATTGCTCCTTCCGAGTTGTCATGATAATTCTACTTCCGGGAGACCCCACAAGGAATGGGGCCACTAATTTCTCCCAATCACCATAGCTTTCAGACCACACATCATCCAAAACTATTAGAAATAGCTGGTTCGTAAATTCCTTTTTAAGAGCTTCTTGTAGTAGATTTAAGTCTTCAAACTCCTTCTTTTCCCCAGTCACAGATTGATAAATAACTTTGCTTATATTGAAGATATTAAACTCATCAGAAACACAAACCCAAGCCCTAAGTTTGAAGTGATCCTTCACCTCCTTTTCATCATACAACATTCTAGCTAAAGTTGTTTTGCCTACCCCACCCATACCAACTATGGGTAAGATGCTGAAACTTTGACTAGTAAATTCATCTCTACCCCCCAAAAGCTTCTTAAGCAACTTATTTTTTTCACTTTCACGTCCAACAATACCACTTGTATCTACCAAAGATGCCTCATATCTTTCAATTTTTGGCTTTTCATTTGTTATCACACCTAAACCAAGATTATTTTTCTCCTCCACTAGTTCTTGTAACTTGGTGGTAATATCATCTAACTTGCGTTCCATCCTTTTACTTGTACGTGAGAAATTTGTGCAACAGGTTGGGAGTAGCTTTCTTACCTTGCTAGTGGTGGCTCCAGATTCATCAGCCAATTTACGATGCATAGCTTCGGTTGCCAAATCATCAAGTAAGTCGTCTATGTCGTAAGCCAAATGTTGGAGGCCATTCAGCCATACTTTAACAGCTTCATCAGTTATCTCCTTCTGAGAAGCATCATTAAGAAGAGCTTTGATCTGAATTAATGACCTCTCCAATTTCTTCAGTTTGGAACCAACTCCCTTGGAGCCAGCAATCTTCTTCAAGGCTTCAGAGGCCAGCTTTTCAAAGACCACTGTCAGGAAAGCAGAGAGCACGATTTCAGCCATAGCTTATGATACCTGGTAAGAACTGAGAATAGAGTAGCGATTTGAGGAAAGGGATGTGACTTTAATTAATAGTAGAGATGTGGATGAAACGAATGCACAGGAGAACGAGTACAATTATTGTTTACAATTCAATCCCCGAAAAGTAATTTGAAAATCCACGTTTTCTTAACGAAAAGATTCCATGGGCCTACTTTTTTAATTATGAGGAACGTGAAGAAGAACTGAACCACACTCCTCTGTCGGGTTATGGGGACAAGTATCAACACCTCCACCCGTTTTGAGTGGGTGTGGTGGTACACTGATAATGTGGTGGGTCCGGATGGAGATGGATCGCTGACACTATCCTTCACATACAATTCACCTTTCATCAGCAATGAACATTGGAGCAGCTCCATTTGATTTATTATCTCCTTCAATGAACAGTGTCGGAACGCAAATTCAGAAACGCCGTAGGAGTCTGTCATCGCTGGAAATATTGATTAGGGTGGAAACGAAGGAGAATACTCACGATATTGATGAGCTGAAAAAGTAATGGACTAATGGTGGGGCCATTTTTTTTAACTTTATTTAAATTGTAGGATTATTAATAATTTTAAATTTTGAACAAATTAAATTTTTAATATCTCGATAGGGTTTTAAAATGAGAAGTTAATCTTCTAAATCATCTCCTCTAATAATAAATAAATAATAAATAAATTGGGGATGAGACATATAAATAAACTGGGGATGAAAAAATAAAAAAAAATAAAAAAATATAAAAATATATTAAAAAAATATAAAAAAATAAAAAAAATTCCGTTTTTTTTTTTTGAAAAACACGTGAAATATTCTAAATAAAATATTACACTGACATATTCTAAAAGATAATTTTAAAATGCAAAATAAATGGAAAAATTTTAAAATTCTTTTTTTAAATATTATTTTCAGAACTTGAATTAACTAAAAAAAATAAAAAATAAAATAAAATAAATTCTATTTTTTTTGAAAAATACGTGAAATATTCTAAATAGAATATTACAATGTACATATTCTAAAAATAATTTTAAAATGCAAAATAAATGGAAAAATCAAAAAATTCTTTTTTTAAATATTATTTTCGGAACATGAATTAACTAAAAAAAATAAATAAATAATAAATAAAATAAAAAAACGCGTCTCACGGTCTCACAAAATATAGGTGGTCTCAAATGAACCTAACCCTATATATATATATATATATATATATATATATATATATATATATATATATATATATATATATATATATATATATATAAGCTTAGGTTATTCTATTAAAACTAATTATTGTGTTATTATATGCATAAATGTAGGCCAATTATTTTACTTATTTTAAGAAGTGATTAACTCATATTATTGAATTAAAAATAATTGAAAAATATCATCAAATTTAACTAGAAGGGTATTTTAGTCAATTAATAAATATTTAATAAAGGAAATTTGCATATTTTAAGGGATCATATATTCTATTAATTTTAAAAATCCAAATTTTAATAATTATAAGGTTTTTAATTCGGACATTCTAACAGAATATGTTTATGAGTATATTCAAAAATAAAAAATATTCTTGAGCCGTAAATAATAAAATTATTTTTGAACCTATTTTTTGATCATGAATTTAAAAACTTCTTGTAGAATAACAAATTCTTGAACAATCAATTGAAAATAAAAATAAAAAATACATTATTTATTATAGAATACTGATAACAATTGTTAAGAATTATATTTATTGTTAAAGAATAAAACTAAAAAACTTTCAAAACAGGAAAGAAAACATCAAAAATCTAACAACGACTAATACATTCTAAAAGAATAATGTGGTCCGTTTCAATTTTGTGGTCCGTTCTTCAAGCATCAACTTATGTGATTCCAACAGAATTGGAATTCGTGATTCCATTCGAATAGAATTAGAATCTCACCAATATCATTTATTGAACCATCTACATAAAAGATACTTGATACATTTTCAGAATTCAACCTTGCCAGGATCCTGCAATGTCCACATAAATGAAGTGTTAAATCAGAAAAAAAAAAAAATAAAAAAAATTGAAATATGAATCAATTCATAAAATGCAGCCAAAAACTAATCATTCTGATATGTATATTACTCCCAAATAAAATCAATTTCCCAACATCGATTGTTAATGAGGAACTTTCCATCCCAACTAACACACACCAAGACAAAATGAGTAATACACAGAAGATTTGAAGAGAACTATTACGACCAAGAACAACAAATTAGTAGTGATGACGAAATCAATATCACCATAAATCATGTTAATGAGGAACTTTCCATGGCTTCTTTGACTATTTCTCCCTGAATAATGAATTAAAATCATAAAATATATATACTCCATTTACAATGAAGCTCACACAGATTACATTGCATCACTATGTGAAAACACAAACACTAATGACACATACATATAATTACTTTGTCTGGCTTTTCATCGAATACCTGGAGTGCAGGTTTGGTGCACAATCACAATTTATCAATAACAAAACCAAATGTGACCATTTGAAGGAGGAGACGATGGCATCTGATAAGTCTGACTACATTCAGTAATAAATATCAACAACTTCACATCGACAATTCAATAAAGAGGTGGAAAATAGGAATTGGGTTGAATCGACAAAAAGAGGCGATTACCTGATGGTGAATACGATCTCATTCCGATGGAGGAAAGGGATTAGATTCACATTTTATTTACCTGTTGATTGTGTGTGTGCGCGTGAAAACAGCAGAACCACCGATTCGAAGCAACTATTGATCAGAAGTAGCGAACAGGGGGAAGCAGCGATCGTATCTTTGTTTTGTTTTGGAGCTAGGGTTACAAATGTGATAGAATACAATTTGTTTATTGTTTTAAAAAGGAATAAAGGTAGGTCAAAGTATTTACCATAATTACAGGAGTGTATTTGTAGAAATTATTTATCAAATTACTAAATTACCCTTATTTATTTGTTTAATTATTTATTTTATTTTAAATATTGATTGGCCCACATTTATGCATACAATAACACAATAATTAGTTTTAACACCTGAACCTAGCTCTCTCTCTCTCTCTCTCTCTCTCTCTCTCTATATATATATATATATATATATATATATATATATATATATATATACACTATATTTTTTTGGTTATTTTATAAAAATAGGTGTAATTTTGCTTTGATTAATGGTGTTTGGATGTTGATTTTGTTTTTTATATATTTATATGTTGGGTAAAAATGTAATGTTATAAATTAAATGGTAAATTATAAAGGAATTATTATAAAAAATTTTGTTTGAGGTAATATAGCCATTTTGTATAGTCAGTCGAATGCAAAATCAAACAGCAAATTCCAGTCAGAAATTAACTCGGTCAGAACTTCTAACCATGTCAATTTTTAATCCAGTCAGTGTTAACCCAGTTAGCAACTATCAAACAAAAATACATCAAAATGACATGTGGGAAAAACAATAAATCAAAAAATCTTAGAAAATGACGTGTCAAATGCAATAAGAATATGAAATTTCGCAAAAATGATTTTTATTTATTAGGATTGAAGATATTCTTTTGTCACTTGTCATTTTATGGTTATTTTAAATTAAATTTTTTTTTCACATGTCGCTTTATGGTTTTTTCTATTTTAATAAATTCAATATAATATTTAAATATAATAATTATAATAAATATAATAATAAATATATAGCATTAATTTCATTAATGCAAATTTCCTTTTACTTTCAAATTTTCTAAATTAAAGGTTGGTTATTTCTTTTGTTTATTTATTTAAATTTAAAAGAGAAATAAACACTTTAATTTCAATAATTAAATATTTTTCATACTTTCTTTATAAACTAAAACTCTAAATCGTTTGGAGCTTATAGATGAGTTGGTGAGATTGCATACGCTTTTATTACCCCCAACCATAGTTCAATTCCTACCTACTGGACCATTTTATTTTCATTTTTTGTTTAATGTTTT
This sequence comes from Lactuca sativa, assembly GCF_002870075.4. NCBI lineage: Eukaryota > Viridiplantae > Streptophyta > Magnoliopsida > Asterales > Asteraceae > Lactuca > Lactuca sativa. The sequence continues at coordinate 253,755,115 of NC_056625.2, read as the reverse complement.
CCACTTCAACATAGTATATAATATTTAGCAATTTTTTTTATATGAATCTACTTTTAAGAGGTCTTTTTTGTGTTTGCACGGGGCCAAAGATAAATTAGGGTCGACCTTGCTCATTAAGTTTTTTTTCTAACAGTTGGAAAATGTTAATTTTTCAATATTTTATAGCTGTTGGAAAGCCAAAAAAACGGCTGGTTTGACTTTTTTTGACTTTTTGGCCCTTCCAAACACATATAAATACAAACCATTTGCTCCATTTTCATTTTACACAAATTTCTACTACTCTACTTTATACTTCTAACTTCTACTTTCATAATCTTCCAAAAAATGAGCTCGAGAAATTCTATTGTGGGTCAAGAGTCGGATGCAACGGTGTTTAAAATCTTACCAACCACTCGGAGTAAAGATGTGTGGGAACATTATGATTTGTGCTTGATGTCCAACGGGAAGGAAAAAGCAAGGTGCAAGCAATGCGGGATGTTTTTGGGAAAAGATGACAATAGTAAGTTGACGAGTCATACAACCAGTGGCGGACGGTAAGAGGGGCCGAGGGGGGCCATGGCCTCCCCGGTTTTCAGCTTCCTAATACATGATATATAGATAATATTTTTTATAAATGAATCCAGCAATCATTATATTTTGCTATTTGCTAATTTGGCCCCCTCTATTTTGAGCTCTATTTCTGTTTTATATATAATGTAAGTTACAAAATTTGGTTATTAACCCAAAAAATCATCCGAAAATCACTGATCAAATAAAAAAAATCATTGATAAAGTCAAGGGAGAAGAAACCGGATGATATTAGGAAACTAATTAAACTAATAAACTATCTTTTCAACTCTATAAAAGAAAAGAAAAACTCTAATATGAGATACAAAATTCTGAACTCAAAGATTTGAGTTTAAGAAAACAATAAAGAACAAAATATTTCGACGCCAGAAACCGTCATAATCTCACCGGAATAACACCACCGCCGCCGCCCAACTGCATCTCCCACATCGGTTTCTTTCGCCACTCGTCGGACCACTGCTTCTACGTCGTCGGACTGTAGCTTCTCCGCCTCTTTCTTTTTTCCGTTGTGTGCTCTGCTCGGTGCCGGCAAAATAGTGAATGCTCTCCCTCTCCGATACCCTCTTGACCTCTCGATCTCCTCTCCACAATGGTCAACAGGTTTTTTTTTCTCGTCATGTTTGTCCCTCTCTTTTAACTCTCTTTGGGTCTTTACTTTTATTTATTTATTTATTATGTAAACTTTTGGAGTGTAAGATTGGTATATAGTGATATAGTGTAGGCTGACAAATTTACTTTATTAATAATGATAACATCTATTTTTAATTTATTATTTTTGTAGAATTATAGTATGCAAAATCCTTATGTAAACTTATTTATTTTATATATTAGCATATAGTGGAATTAATAAAATGATAACATACAAATCCATATGTAAAACACTAAAAGTCTAAAACGATTACACTCATATTTTATAGAAATATTGTTGCTTGATATAATAGATTTGTCCTCTGTTATTTTATTTTAGTACTATATATTGTTATTTATTAATTGCTACTATAATACATATCCAACATGAAAAAATGTGACATCCCAAAAATCACGGCCAGAAAAGACCGATTTTTGTTTATGCTTTATGAAAATCAGAGTACTTTATTTTATAAAAAGGTTGCGGAATTTGTTCCCAGAAAAAAAAAACATGGTAAATACGTTATTAAAACATTTTCGAGGAAACGTATTTATTTCATTTTAAAACGTTTGGGATGTCATCGTTAATACCGAAACATAAGCATAAACAGAACTTACAATGATTTACACTAGTGATCTACATCTCTTTAAATCTCTCAGTGTAATGTCACTTCACTTCGTCACCTGTGATATACATAAACTGAGTGGGTCAGGTTGGGAAACCTGGTGAGTACATAGGGTTTTCAACCCACAATAATATAATTATTATATTCAATCAAAGAATCAACGCAATTACCCATCCCCGTTATCTTCTTTACTTTTAAGGATTTAACCTAAGAGTCGTCTATCCTGCATTCGTTTATTCCGAAGTCCCTTACTTCCAGGGTCATAGGACTGACACTAAATCCATAGCTGCCAATGTTCGTTCGTAAAGCACTAATTCCATAGCTGCTATATCTTACTCATCAGGTACTAAATCCATAGCTACCAGTGCTCAACAGGTACTAAGTCCATAGCTACCAATTCCTACAGGTACTAAATCCATAGCTACCAGTGTCTAACTAATAGGTACTAAGTCCATAGCTACCAACTCCTAACAGGTACTAAATCCATAGCTACCAACGTCTGACAGGTACTAAGTCCATAGCTACCGGTGTTTGTCCCATAGGCACTAAGTCTATAGCTGCCAATGTATACTCACGTCATCTTCTATCTCTCATCATTCATCTACCCATCATCATACCCAACATATTCGTATATATAAAATACGTATACAGTTTAAATCCTTTAAAACATGTATAAAACGTTCATCCAACATAGACATCAAGTATTCAGATAATATGCACACATAGCACGTAGTTTATATAAAATACTTCATATCTATGTGTAAGATGAAAGTAACTATGCACTCACCTGATAGGCGGTGACTCAACACTCGGACAGCGCTTCGATACTCTCAAAGCAAATTCCTTCGATAAAACCTAGTACCAATACCACTAGGGTTTAGTCTAACGATAACCGTGACTAATTAATAGTCTAGCTATTATTATTATTATATAAGTGTTAAATAACACTCAATATAACTCATAATAATAGCCCAAATAATTATTTTCAAGTCCTAATAATGTTACTATAATTAATTAGAAGCTATTTTAAAACTAGCGTAGGCGTAGCTCACTTACAGCGGGTTTTTCGCAAAACCGGGCTTCGCTGGAGCAGCGTTTCCCGAGCCGAAAGGCTCTTTTCTCGGAGCCATCAGGCGCTCAGGGGCTTCCACCTAATGCTAGGGAGTTACCCTAGGCTTTAGGGGGTTAGGGAGGCTTAGAGAGAGAGTTTAGAGAGAGAAAGAAGGGTTTGAAGGTGTGAGAATGAATGGAACCCGGCACCTCTATTTATAGGGGTGCTGAATGGTCTACTCGCCAAGTAGGGGGGACCTACTCGCCGAGTTGGTCCATGTGGTGTCCTTCTGTTGGTGCCACGTGTCCAATTCTGGTGGTGCCACGTCACCCCCTATCGCGTATCAGCCTTCAAACTTAGAAAAATCATAACTTTCGCATACGAGCTCCGTTTTCGACGTTCTTTATATCCACGCGTAGGTAAAATCAAGATCTACAACTTTTGTTTAGACTCAGTCGGCTAATTCTCGACCGATCTCAAATTTAACAGTAGGAGGCGTTTAGACTGTTAAATGACCGCGAAGAATTCATAACTCCTTCATACGGACTCCGTTTTCGTCTGTCTTTTTACCGTTGAGTTCCTATTAATGAGATCTTAAACTCTCATTTAGGTCACGTAAGCCAAAAACCGCTCGAACTAAAATTCGAGTTTCGGGTTGTACACTACTAAGCCGAATCTTAGAAAAATCATAACTTCCTCATACGAAGTCAGATTTGGGCGTTCTTTTTATCGATGCTCTTAGTTTAACATATTATACGACTTTCGTTTAGATTTCTAAGGATAAATCTCGCTCTATCGTAAATTCACTATTTACGCTTCCCGGTGTCGTGCCGGTTTTGCCGTAAAACTTCGACGGGCCATAACTTCTTCGTTATAACTCGGATTTCGGCGTTCTTTATATGTACGGAAACCTTGTGAAATATTCTACAACTTGGTTAAGATTATTTATTCTAAATAATCTTTTGTCGAAAAGTTATTTTCGACCCCTATTGCCTTTAAATTGACTAGCCCGGATCTGCGGGCGTTACAAAAAACAATGGTCTATTAACGAGTTATTTAAAATGAATGTGCTAATTTTATCTATGAACACCTACTAGAGATTGTTTCGGATAAAAATACATTAAATGTCTAGCATTCCTATTGCAAGATTTTAAAAATAGAAAAAATCAATGACTTCAATTTTGAAGTGAGACGTAAAAATATTTCGTTACTAGTTTTCTTGTCTTAATTTTTTATATGTCATCAATTTGAATATATTTTTTTATATATATGGTTTTGTTTTGAAGTTTTAATTCCAGCCCCCTAGTTATAGTTCATGTGTTCCGCCCTACATACAACAAAAACGTGTCCGGTTGTAAATGGTCAAGGCGATCCAGACCAACCAAATATTACTCCCGACGGTTCGATCTTTATTTACAACAATGAAGACATTCGTGAAAGCTTTTGCAAGTTCGTCATTCAAGAGGGCTTGCCTTTCAACCACTTCGACAACCCACGATTAACAAGAATTTTGCGGGAAAAAATGCAACCATAATACCGGCAAGTAAGTCGCACTTCTCTTAGACATGATGCTTTAAAGTATTGGGATATAGTAAAAAAATATATGCAATTGGGATTTTTAAATATAAAAACCGGTGTTTCTTTAACTTGTGATGTTTGGTCCTCCACCGAAAGTTGTACCAAAAGTTATCTTGTCGTCACGGCACATTAGATGTATCCAAGGTTCTAAATGGCGTGAGGCGTGGCGTGACGGCATGGTCAAGCCTCAAGCTTAACGAGCCATGGCGAGCCATGACGTTTTTCAAGGTATGATGTAAAGCGACGATTTTGTATTAATTTAAAATTATATTACCACATAAATATAAATTTATATTAAATATAACTACTTTTTATATGTGTTAAATCAATAACTAGTAACAAAAAATTAACGAAAACCACAATACCTGTATCTCCGATTAGAAAAGACATAACAAAGAGCAAAAAATTGTGTCTCAAACGAAAAAACACGCACCATAACGCGCCATGATGCGCCATATCACGCATTGCCACGCACCACGCCTAACAGCAACGTTATGAGGTTTTCCGCAACGGCATGGCGCACCTTTTAGAACACTGGATAGATCCCTCTACTTGGGTAATGAACAAACGAGTCATTACTTTTAAACTTTTTGCGCATCCTCACACGGGGACACAATTATTTGCAATTTTAGTAAGCGTTATAGAGACTTATAATTTACGCGACAAAATCTTCTCTATTTCGTTTGACAATGCAAGTAACAATACCGCCGCCGCAAAAAGATTAATTGCAAAATATAAACCTATTTTGGATGGCTCGTTTTTTCATACTAGATGTGTTTGTCACATTATTAATCTTGCGGCACAAGATGGTTTAAAAATAATAGATTCGACGATTGAAAAATTCAAAACTGTGTTAACTAGAGTTTTGGAAAAAATAAAGTTACAATGGAAAAATATCGAAAGCTTGCCATTTCCATTAACGTAACTCCATATAGTCCTTATTGGGATGTTGACACTAAATGGAGTTCAACATGCATGATGTTTGAAAGTTTGACACGTCAAAGAATCGTTTTGCAATTATTTTACGACATAATTTCAAAAGGAAAAAACCCAGTTTCAGATTATGATTGGGATTTGATGGAAGAGTTTGTGGAAATGTTAAAAGTTTTTAAATAATCAACCACTTTTTTATTGGGCGTATATTACCCTACAAGTCTATTGTTACTAAATGAATTATGGTTGATGTCCGCACAATTGGAGCGTTTTGAACAAAGAAGTGAAATATTTGTTTTGGTTACGAGACCAATAAGACAAAAACTAGTCAAATATTTCAAAGAAATGTCACTACTTTGTACTTGCGTCGCGGCATTAAACCCTTGTATCAATGTTACGGGTGTAGAGGCTTTGATTACCAAAATTTCTATGTCTTTAAATTTGCAAAAAGATGACTCAAACTACATCTGTAACCAAATACATACTTTTAATAATACTTTTACTAATTTGTTTGACACTTACGTTACAAAATATGACAATATGTCAAACACTTTTGCAAGTGCAACCGACTCTACTAGTGGTGCATCGGGTAGTGGTAGGGGTCAAACGGATTTTCATATCGACCTCTATAACTACCTTTTGGAGGAACAAAACGAAAGAGCACACACATTAACCCCTAGTAGCGAACTTGGAATTTATACGGGGTCAAACTTTTTAAAATTCATGAGTGCACCACAATTTAAAATTTTGGATCTTTTGGCTTAGTGGAGAGAAAAGGAAGCACAATTTCCTATTCTCTCCGTCATGACCCGCGATTTACTAACCGTCCAAGCTTCCATGGTAGCTTCGGAATCCGTTTTTTCTTTTAGTGGTAGAGTTTTATCAAAGTTGAGGACGAATCTTACCCCGGTTGCGGTAGAGGTTTGCGTTTGCTTGAAGGATTACTTGGATTCGGTGGAACGTATACAACACTTGGCATCACTAGAAGTCCCACTACCACAAAATGTTGAACCGGAGATCATGGATGAAGAATATGCACAAGGCTTATCAACACCTCCGGAAGACGAAGACGATAACGATGAAGACGAAGACGAAGAATATGGTATTGATGAGACCCCTAGTTATTTGCGTGGCGGTTGAAGAATATTTTAGTGATGGCGACACGAAGTCGAAGACCACAAAACCGGTTCGGATTATGGGCTGCTTCGGATAGGTTGCGACGTCATCAATCCGGATCGGATCGGGTCTTTGTGCATCTCTATATACACATAAATAATTCTCCATTATTTAATCATCAAAAATCAATTACATTTACTTTGTTACAAGTTTCTAAATATCTATCTAATTGCTAAAACTAATATCATCCTTCAAACCAATGTTCCTAGCATGTTCTTGAACATGCTTAATCCTACTAAGACCATTTGTAAGGGGATATGCAGGATTTTCTTCTGATGATACCCTCTTTACGACGAGGTGTCCTTCTTATACTCTATGTTTGATAAAATGGTATTTTCTATCAATATGTATTGATATGTCATGATCTCTTGGTTCCTTTGTCAAGGCAACCGCTCCTTCATTATCACAGAAAATCTTTATTGACTCCTTAATGATTAGCACAACTTCAAGGTCTCCAATGAAGTTCTTCAACCATATAGCCTCCTTCGATGCTTTGTTTGCTGCTGTGTACTTTGATTCACAAGTAGAATCAACCACTGTCTCCTATTTGGAACTTTTCCAAGTCACCGCTCCTCTATTTAAGGTAAATACCCAGCCAGATTGAGAACGGAAGTTGTCTCTGTCTATCTGAAAGTTTGCGTCATTATACCTAGTTACTTTCAAGTCATCACTGCCACCAAGCATTAGGACTCAGTCTTTAGTTCTTCACAGATACTTGAGAATATTCTTGACCGCTATCCAATAAGCTCTACCCGGATTTCCCTGATATCGACTAACCATACTCAGAGCAAAAGCCACATCAAGGCGAGTACATGACATATCAAACATGATTGATCCAACGGTGGAAGCATATGAAACTCGGCTCATTTCTGCTATCTCTACATAGGTACTCGGACTTTGAGTCTTACTCAGTTTGGTATTACTCTGGATAGACAACACTCCTCTCCTTTTGGTTATTTGATGAATTTTCTCTGTTTTTTTTAATTATGTATCTCTTAACGTAATTTGAATAAGCGTTTTTTTTAATTAGGTATCTAATATGTATATTTGAATTGTACATCTAATAACATCATGTAGGGTTTTCTACGGTAAATTCTTATTATTTTGAGAAAAAATTTTATAAAGTCCTAATTTTTTCTTTTTGAACAGAAAAATATCACTTATTTATTTTTATTTTTTGAATAAAAAAGCCAAAGAACCAAGTATTTTATTCACTTTAGTCTTTTTTGACCTGTTCAGTAGATAATGACACCAAATCGTTAATTTTCCCAAAATAATTAAATTATATATATATATATATATATATATATATATATATATATATATATATAATATATAAATGTATTTTTTTTACATATTTACATGTATTTTTATATATTTATGTATTATTTTTAAAAGTTTTTATATGTACATATGTTTATGTATTTTTATATATTTTAAATGTATAAACATATATTTTTACTAATTATATATATATATATATATATATATATATATATATATATATATATATATATATATATATATATATATATATATATATATATATATATATATATAGATTAATTCTAAAGCCTCTTATGGAACATTACTGTGTTCGTATTGGTAGGAATTTTTTTTACTCATTTGCTTAACTTGTTGATGGTATACATGTTATTTGACTGTTACCACCTCTCCATTCTTCCAATTAGATACGGACAACAGATGATCTATCATCACCACCTCTCCATTGATTGATTCCTCTCAAACCTTCTCGCTCATTTCAATTCCACCCCTCCCTCTCTCTTCCATCATTCTCTTTGATTTCTTACTCATCTCCAGCGACACTGCTTGCCACAGCCGTCGCCATCCAAAGCCACCTCCACCAACCCTTGAATGGCTACGTGTTAGATTCCTTCTACCCATTTATCCCTTCCACTGCTTCGAGGTAATCCTTCATCCATTTTGGTTTTCTTGGAGGCCATTTATATGTATTTTTAAGTATTTACATACTTTTTTATTTATTTTTATGTGTTGTGTGTTTATATATATTCATGTGTTTTTTAAAGTTTTTTTATACAGATGTTTATGTATTTTAAATATATAACCGTATTATTTTTACATATTTATGTATTTTTTAATTTAAGTGTTCTTCATCATTTCATCCGATTCTCATAGCTTCTTCGAGTATGTTTGGATGATTTTCCCAAATACACATATTTTACATTTTTCTCATTCGCTTATATTGAAATTAAACATCGAAAGAAAAAACAAAATAACTTATGCACACAAAAACTTGATGTTCCCTTGAAGCCACTGAGACAGTTGAAGTTTTTTTTGTCTATATAGAAAATAACCTACAAAAAGCTATCCCTATAATTTATAGTCCTCTGTATAGAAAATAACTTACAAAAATTATCCAAGGTCCTGTCCATTTTTTTATATATGGGTCTTCGCCTTTGGCTACTATACTTTCATATGTTGGCAATTTTAGTCCCTGTATACAAAATCAATTACAAAAATTGTTCACGTAATTTACACAAATGGCCCATGTGCATTCCTAATAGCAAATTGAGAGACTGGCCACCCACAATTTCTAGTTACAACTAAAAAAACAATATTACATCATAAATGTTAAAATAGTGATTTAGTGATTTTTAATAATCATGTGGAACTTGTTATATAGTTTATGCATCATATCAAATGAACTAAAATTTGGATTATATAATTTAAAATCCAAATAAATAATACACAAATATAAAACTGAAAACCAAGTGTTTGTAGATGCAAATGTATATCATCATAACAAATAAATCAACTAAATCATAACAAAACACTACTAAGATGTCACAACTTGAGAGAGTGAGAGGGAGAGATACTACAAAACATAACCATTTTCACCTTCTTTTTTTACCTAGTGGGTTTGGTTTTTATAAGTTGAAAAACTTAGTCTGTTTCCCTCAAGCTTTCGCTAGTGAGCCATAGTTTCTTTTGAACAATGAGCACAACATGATCTGTATCGGTTTCATCAGATGACGAATCAGCCATCGCCACCTGTTCCCAGTGTATTGCAGTTAAATACTTCTTCACGAAGTCGATTACGGGTTTTTTATCGCGGATTATTAGGAAACCCGTGGGCCTTAGGATCCGGTCCATTTCGATTAAAAGATCTTCGCCACTGCAGCCTTTCTTTTCGATTATGTCGGAGAATACATCGCTTGCGTGGAGTAGGTCGTATGTTCGTGGGTATGTTGAGTATGCTTCACACCTGAATTAAATATCGATATTTGGATATTTATTGAATTTAACCCAATAATAAAAAAAAAAAAAAAAAGGAAAATATGTAGTACCAGTTATGAATTGAGCCAAGTAAGCCTCTGTCATAGATAAGCTTCAATGTATTTGGTCCATCTTCAGGGACAACATTCATGACCCAAAGATCTTTGGTTTTCAAAGCAGCTCCAAATGAACCCAAGTTTGCCTTCATATCCATCACATTCCTTATGGTGTTTGCTGTTATTTTTGGACTCAATAGATCCCAGTAGTTCTCAACCCTTTTACGCCACGTCTCCTGTTAAAATATGCAAAATTAATTTATGTCAACTTGCCAACACTTACATTTATTTGTTTATTAATTTATAGCAAAAAATTGAAAAAGATAGAAAGATAATGTTGTTTACCGTGTCCTTTTCAAACATGTCACTTGAATAGCCAAAGTCGGAAAGACGAGGAGGTGGAGAAGTCAGCCTAGCGGGCCATGGTGCCAATCCGCTTCCTTTACTTGAGTGATCATCTGATAATGCATAAAATGAACAAAACTTAAAATGCAAGAAATAGGAATGAACTTTTAAAATGTTTTTATTATAAAACTGTAGTTACCTTTTTTTTTTCTTGTTACATTATTGTAATTTAAAATTATTTCTTATTAGGATATTACACTTTCATATAAGGCATTGTACTTTGAAACATCAACCCATTGTTATAAATTGGGTAGTTTTACTAGAGTACAATGCAGTAAAAAAAAGTGTTTATCACAAAAAAAGACCATATATTTTGTGTTTTTTCCGGATTAAACCTCAACTTTATTTTTTGTCTGAAAAAGACCTTGTATTTTTTAATTTTTTCCGAAAAAACCCTCAACTTTGTCTTTTTTACCGAAAAAAAAACCTCAACCTTCCAACTGCTTCCAAATAAACCCTCAACTTTTTTAGTTTTTCTTGAAAAAACCCCCACATTTTACAATTTTTTTTGGAAAAAAAATTACTAATAGGGCCAGATCAGAAAAAATGAAAAAATACAAGGTTTTTTTGAGGCAAAAAATAAATTCGAGGTTTAACCAAAAAAAAAACACAAAATATAAAGTCTTTTATGAGATTAACCCAATAAAATAAACGAAAAGTACATCACTATTTCTTGCATTTAGCCTCAAGAAGTGATACAAAATAAAATTCATCTCAATTTTCAATTAGATAACTCACCTATTCTAGTTGGGGATATTTTGGGAAACTCAGCAAAAAATATAAGCATCTTATCAGTGAAGGGGTAACTTCAGTATTTACACTATTTAGTTGTAGCAACAAATTGCTTATAAGAAGGTAGAAGGAAGGAATGTCGAGTATTAGGGTCTTCTTTCGTTCATTTAGTATTGAATATGTTTTTTTTTAAAACATATCTGTTTCATGATTTTAGTTAAACATTAACTTCCAAAACTAACCAGAAAATATTTTATGGTTTTAAATAGCTTTTACTTATCATTAATACTTTTAGTTTCGTAAACAATAATATAAGAAACTTACGATCAGAGTAAGGAGTGATGCAAGCTTCCATGTTAACTCCATAAACAGCATCCGGATCATCATTGGATCTACAAAGAGGAGGCTGGGTCCCAGGAGCTCTCTCCATATAACAATCATTAGTCAAAGGTTTGACCCAAATAACAGTCTGATTCCTCTTAGCAGCAATCTTCCAACACATCCTTTCAACAAGTGCACTCATTTCCTTCCAAATCCTAAGATCCTCTTCATCCTGAGCATAAGCTTCAGGAGAGGAGTAAGCAAAATAGCCACCTGGCCTTAACAGCCTGTCTAACTCAAGAAGAAGGATTCCGTCCCTTTGAAGCCAATCGATTCTGCAACGAGAACAATGAGCAAGTTCGAAAGAGCGTGAAGGGTATGGAAGTCTTTTTGTTCCAAGAACACCGAGGTATGCGGGAATCCCTCTTTCTAAAGCGAATTGGATTTGGTTTTGGTGAACATCGTTTGGTGCTAATGACATTGTCATGATGTCGGATGCAAGAAGGTAACCCCCGAAACTTGCAACTCCACATCCCACATCGAGAACTGTTCGTAGGTTTCCTTCGTTGTTCATGTTGTCTTTTGGAAAGTTCAGCATCTGAAAATTAGATTATTTTAATTAGATAAAGAGAATCAAAATAAGTAAAAGGGATATTTACATGATTTAGGCATTTAAATATTTAATTAAATATATATTGTGTACTTTTTTCTCATTTACACCAAACATTTTTCAAAACCTCTTTGTGTCCATTTCCTCACATTGTATGCCCTTGTATTGTATTTATTTCCTATTTGTTATGTTTCATTATCTTTTGGGTTAATCTCATAAAAGACCTTGTATTTTGTGTTTTGTCCGGATTAAACCTCAAGTTTAGTTTTTGCCTGAAAAAGACCTTGTATTTTTTCATTTGTTCCGATCTGGCACTTTTAGTCATTTTTTTCCAAAAAAAATTGTAAAATGTGAGGGGTTTTTTCGAGAAAAACTAAAAAAGTTGAGGGTTTATTTGGGAGCATTTAGAAGGTTGAGGGTTTTTTCAAGAAAAAAAAAATACAAAGTTGAGGGCTTTTTCGGAAAAAATGAAAAATACAAGGTCTTTTTCAGGCAAAAAATAAATTTCAGGTTTAACCCGAAAAAAACACAAAATATAAGGTCTTTTATGAGATTAACCCTTATCTTTTTGTTAGATTTCAGTAAAAAATGAAACATTTTCTCGAAATTCAGGATTTGTTCATCGGATTTCAAACAAGTTCTTGAAATTAAAGAACAAAAATCTGTTTGGAATCTGCAATTTGAGTCCAGAACAAAGGCTGAAATGTATTTTTTTTATCAGAAAAGGTACTTTTAATGTCACATAACGTTAGTGTGAAAGAAAGTCTAAAATTGGATTATTCCAGACATAATGGTCATTTTTGTAAATATCCCATAAGTTAAACTACTAATCAGTATTAGTTAGTGATTAAAAAGACTTACATTTGCTAGTGATTTGATGTATTTATCAGCTCCATAATGGAAATGAGTTCCTCCACCTGGGAATATGATCTTTTCGCCTTTAACAACCATCCAATTTTGGTCAGATTTTTCTTTTGCAAGGTGAGTGTGTGGAATGTTAGCCTTCCATACTTCATCTCTGCTTTTAGGCCACTTGATGGGGACCTAAGAGGAAAAAATAACAAGATTAACTTTATTTAAAATATGAGAATTAAGAAAAGAAAAGAAAATATTAGATTAGATGATCACCTTGTACCCTGTTGGAGGAGGAATCAAGCAGTTGAAACGCCTTTCAGGTAAAGGGCAGTGTCTTTCATAGTGCTCCATTAAAGAAAGATCCAATTTTAATCTCATTTGGTAGATGAGGTTTCGATCTAGACAAGGTATCAACTCAGAGTATCGATCATCACAAACCTTCAAGAAACAAAAAAAAAATAACAAATTAAATTAGAAAACATTAAGAAGTAATGGAATGGAATCTGTATAACAAATTAAATAACTTACAGGAAAACTCTTTGGCACAATACCATCTTCATCATCCAACCCAAATTTGAAATCATCTTGCTTAATGCCAAGATCAGATTCTTCATCCCCACCTAAGTATGAGGATCCAAGTTTCCTTAAAGATCTGCTGCCATATTCTAGAGCTGATTCACCTTGACTCTGAGAACCAAAGTACAAATACAGGAAAAGAAGGAAAACTGCTACAAAAAAGAAAGTGGTGAGCAAACGTTTCTTCGATCCATCTGTTCTTCCTCTCATTATGTTTGATGCTTCACAACGTTAATTGGTCTTCACTTTAAATGCAATCTATATAGATCACAAGATTGATCCCATAGTTTTGTTGGTGGATGATGGATACCAGTTGTATAATCTGGTAACTGTTATCCAAATTATGATCAATTTGTGGGTTCCCTAAATTTCTTGGAATCAAAGATAATAGACTATTCCAGATGCCAGATTTATGGTCCGAGCAACCTGTTATGTAAAAAGAGAAAACATATCAGTATCTTTTATAAAGCACTTGAGGTATATTGAAGCTAGAACTGAGGAAATAAATTTGTAAAAAGAAGCTATTCAAATAAGACACATTTTTTAGTCAAGAGTCTCCAAAGCCAGGATAATTATCATTTAAAAGATTACAGATATGTTAAAGATGATTATAGAAATACAAAAGAAGCATTAAGCAAAGACCAAGCTTGATAAATACAGCTACTAAACATAGGGTATCACTTAAACAAATGACACGTCATGAGGTAAAGCTAAAGGAAGAAATCAATGTTGTTTAGAGGGAAGAAGAACACAAAGGTTGTTGAAGACTTAAAGATCACATTTATGACATGAAACGGTGCTAAGTATTCTTTCAATTTAGATTACCATGAAAACTTTTTTACCTTTCTGATAAAGGTAAAAGTAAATCAAGTTAACATTTCAGTAATTTCGTATTGAACTTCTCTAAAGCATTAAACACGTGAAAATAATTTTAAGAGAAAAGTTTGATACTACTTATAACACACACTTCCATTTTTTTACTTCCCCAACCATCAAAATTGAGATACCCTCATAATTAACTTCAGTTGTCAAACATATTGATCATAAATGTCATCAATCAGAATCATAACTTCCAGATCTGATCAAGAAGATACTATAAGTATACTAACTCATTTGCAGTTCCAAATATGTCGTAATCTCTCACAACCACAAACATAACGGAAGTTAATTTTGCTTACAGGTAATACCTAAACAGATGACAGTTACTCAACAAACTCATTACATGTTTATACGTCATCCACATTAGATAATGTTAAACATACAGTGAATCATATACTCCGAGAGACATTCACACCAGAATTAATGTACTCTTTGCAAATGTTAAACAAAATTCGGTACTTCCTGGCAGAGCAGTTGTTAATTAGCATTGATTCAGGCTACAATCCGGTAGTGAGAGAAACATTGTTGACCCTAATTCAAAATCACGAACTGTAAATATAATTACAGCAAATACAATGCTACCGCTATTGTTATCATAAAACAAGATTCAAAATCATATTGTCCCAAATATCCTTTGTAGTCTGATTTCTTCGTCAAATCTAACTATAGAATTCAAAACGAATCGATCTGATCTATAGCATTAAACCATATCATACGCGAAAACAAACAGACATCACGAAATTAATGAAGAAAAAAGTGATAAATTGCGATTGGAAATCAGATCTAACAACTAAGCAAATCAAAAGAGAAAGGATTTGAACTTACTGGCGTCCAGATAATGGATCTAAGCTCCGAATTTCTATCGAAATGTTGAATTTGTAGATAGTGAGTGGAAATTGGATGCCTATAAACAGAATAAAAGGGGGAGAGTGGGGGTAGATCTGAGAGTTTGACAGTGAAGACGCACAGCACTGTTGGCACGCGGTTGTTTATAATTTCATATTTTATATTTTTATGTACCTTTTGACCCCTTGTACTATGAATATATTCCATTTATAGCCCCTTGTTTTCGGTATTTATATCAATAAGGTCCAGCATGCAAAGCTAAAAGCATGGGCAACATGTCGGTGTGAGGAAAGTGGATTTCGCTTTCATAGGGTAGATCACATTTATACCCTCCCATGTGACTAAGTTTTAAAAGGACCCAAGTAGTTTGATTTATTTGCACATATACCCTTTAGACTTTGAAGAGCCACAAACGATTTTGAGATTCTTGAGAGGTATGTCGTGTTGTGGTATGTATAATGTAACCTTAAATATGTGTCATATAATAACACATAACACATAGGAAATAAGTTGATCTAATTGATTAGGATCTACAAGTTAAATTCCAAAATAAAGTCATTCTTTGTCCATTGTCTTCACTAGAAAATAAATTTATGGCATTGATTTGAATTTATAAAATGTTTATGACTATGTAAAAATATGTTTTAGATATTTAATAAAATAATTATTAAGTATATTTAGAACATATGTTAAGTCAATACTAACCGACGAACACAAGCGCTACGGGCCACTCTTCAAAATGCAATGTGTGGATGGACTAAAACTTCAATAAATATATTGTTCTTTAACGTTAGACTAGATTTTAATAATATTGGAAATTCAATGATTTCATCGACAACAATCAAGAAATGTTGAAGTCTATTTTGTTAGCATTTATCTCTTTGTCGTGTATTTATATATTCTAATGAAATAGAAAGGTAACATTTTTATAAAGAGTGTTATTCCATCGGTAGTTTAATCTGGTCTTAACTTCTCTAAACATAAATATACTGAATAAGGTTTTATATAATTGGGCTAGGTTATTCCATTTTGTTTACCGGGTAAACAAAATGAAATTTCAATTTATAATGTTTATTTGGATGAAATAGATATGGATTATGTTGGTTTTCGTTAATAAATCTACAAATAGTTAGTATATAATCACATTGGTTGACTGAGGCTCGTGTTTGACACAATCCCCTTAAAAATATTCATCGTCTGTTCCCATGATACAATAGCCGAAGCAGTATGTACTGTTGGATCTGTCCATTTGTCTGAAAAGATCGTCGGAAATTGTATGAAGAGAGAATGAGAAGAGAGTATTCGATGTCGTATATTAGAATGAGAAGGAAATGTCTCATTATATGTTGGTCTTTGTAATTGTACTCATTAATTCGAAATTAAATAAATTAATTATGCATTAGTTCATGTTAAATGCATCGGTTACAAAAATTATTTCATGGTAAAAAACTATAAAGTTCAACAAAAAAGTGGCATCTGCAGGACCGAAATTTCAGAGTTGCATTTGTATGCATAGTTCGTTAAATTTTGTCCACAAAATCATAGGTGTTGGAGTAAAACCTTATATAGAATCTTGTAAACACATTACACATCTATGTTTATAAACCCGCTAAGAGTTTGCTCTTTTTTCCTATATGGGACATAATCTCACACCCACTTTATTTCCAAATATTCATCTTTGGACATTGATATCTCATTCACACATTCTTCGTTTTGGACATAACATATATCGTTTCGAAGCTCTCATGGAGGATAATATAACCCACTAAGGGTTAATAAAGATACAATATATATATATTTATATTTATATGTGTCAAAAGTTTAATAAAAATGCATAATTTTTATTAAATCTCCCACAATCCACCACATGAATAAAGATCGATCTCCACACATGAAATTTCCATACAAACTTTCCAATAGTTGAATCTTGTGTAGGATAGGTAGGTGTTACTATTTGAACTCTCCCTTAAGAACTATACTTAGTCTCTTAGATGTCAGTAGACACAATGTCTTTGAACTAAGCTATCATTTATGTAGACGACAATATAATTCACACAAGAATCTTCCTGACAAGGTCATATCCTCATAGTCGTGTTCGTTATGGTCATGAAACACTAACCTGATTCTGCAAGAGCTTTTAGGACCCCCACCCCTCCACCCACAATTCCCTTCAAACCCCACTTCTCTTTCACATATGTGATTCAAATAATCATTAGAGTCCATATGGTTAGCCTAACTTGTTGTTGATTATAGGAATGGGCTAGGAAGTTTATTAACACCCCCCCCCCCCCACCACAGTGACCTCCCTCACTCATACAACTAGGTTGTCCTTTTGAACCCAAATCTTGGGATCTCTAGTCTTCTGGGCAAGGTTTCCTTTGTATGAACTTATTCATTCAAGGTCTTTAGTCTCATTCCTCTTAACGACTTATAAACTACATCACTACTCAAGCCATTTGTAAGCAGATCTGCAATGTTATCTTTGACTTCACATAGTCAATCGAGATAACTCCTATAGATATTAGTTGTCGTATTGTTTTATATGTACATATTATATGCCTTGAATTCCCATTATACATTGTACTACAAATGGTTGTTACCAGCTTAGGCCATCCGAGAATGTCCTCCACAAATTGACAAAGTCACTCCGCCTCTTCACTACATATATCCAAGGCGATAAATTCATATTCCTGCCTAGATCTAGCTATAACTGTTTATTTGGATAGTTTCCAAGATATAGTTGCACCTTCAAGTGTAAGCACATAACCACGTGTAGATCTGGAATCCTTTATATCAGATATCCTTAGTGGACCTTATCATCTTGTCATCACTTCCAATGATGAGCATATTATCAACATATAAACACATGATGACATAACCATGAGTAGGGTTTTTCACATAGAGACACTAGTCACACTCATTTATTCTACATCCACTTTCCAACATGGCTTGATCAAACTTTTGATGTCACTGCTTTAGAGCTTTCTTTAATCCATACAATGACTAAACAAGTTTACAAACTTTGTTTTCTTGTCCCGAGACAACAAATCCATCAGGTTGCTCCATATAGATTTCTTCTTCCAAATCTCCATTTAGAAGAGCAGTTTTCACATCTATTTTGTGAGCTTGTAGTTGAAATGGCAAGCACCAATCTAATGGATCTTATTCTTGTTACCGATGAATACGTATCAAAGTAATCTAGACCTTCCTTTTGTTTATACCCTTTGATCACTAAACTTGCCTAGTATTTATCAATACTACCATTAGATTTCATGTTTCTTTTAAAGATCCAACGGTAACCAAGTGGCTTATGTCACACCCCCAAACCAGACGGCGGAATCGTTCGGGGGCGGATGACTTCATGTAGTATCGTAACAATTGAATACATAGTAAAGAAAGTAAAAAAACCATCATATATATAATTTAAAAGTTACATTGTTGAATGATACTTGTTCAAAACAAATTACAATATGATGACAAAATGAGTTTTAAACTAACGCCTTAGCGTCACTTCTCCAAAAGATGGGGTTTACCTATATTACTGAATCCCTGAGAAATACAAGTAGTTTTGAAAGAGTGTCAACAATTAAGTTGGTGAGTTCATAAGCGTTTATGTATAAAATTTGTAAGTTTGGTATAAAATCACTGAGTTTATTTCTGAAAAATCCAATATTTTTCCATGAGTGTGTGGTGGTTTAAAAGTTCCAAAACTGTAATGCATTAGTAGTTTTTCATGTCTAGAATAACAGATTTAAGTATGTATAAAATCACTAAGACATTTGATAACCCCGTAAATCATCCTGTTTTTAATACTCCATGTGAGTTTTATTTCCATGTTGTTGACCTAGACTGCCTGTAACAACTTTCTTCAAGCGTTGGAATGTTATGACGTTTGTCACCCCAAACCTGCCGGTCTAACTGTAGCTAACAGTTTAGGTGCGGGATTGTCAATCCCGTATAGATCTATACACGAATATCATGCTCTCCCTACAAGAGATTATGGTATATAATACAGGACTTTAACTGCATACTTGAAAGTACGTTGTGACAACCGTCAAAATTCGAGTCGGTTCTAGATTTGACTAGACTTAGTTGCACATATAGGCACTACACACACTAGACTTAGTAACTGGAAGCTAAGTTATAACCTACTAGAAACCTGGAAACAATTAGAATCAATGGATAGTGTACTTAGATTTCACATTGATATGTGAATTCTACATCTACTGAGCTGTAGTGACTATCCATATTTGGTTCACTCTTTGACTCGAACAACCATTCATGCACAACATGCCATGGCCTAGTAGTATAGATTAGGTCAAAATCTTGCATAAACTAGGATCCAACTAAGATCTAGGACTAATATACTTGACACTTACGATTCTAGTAAGTTGCTTAACTACAATAGGAAATGCCAATACGATAATTTGAATGAAACTTTCAAGCTTTGTTATAATTGAAAAAGGGTATAAAACCCTAAAAATAAATTAAAATATTCTAATTATACTTCATTATGATGATGAATATCAAACAATATTCCAAAAACCTTAAAGAGCCAAAAATCCAAATTTATAAATCATAAAGCTTAAAAACTTTATAAAATTTGGCTATAAACTTCCTAATATCAATTTTTTATTAATCAAATTATGGATTATATCAATGAAATAAAATTTTAAACTATTATACATTAATCATAATTTTTTTTAAGTTAAAAACAAGGATTTTTAAATAAATCAAGAACTACATAAAGAAGAATTTTTATAAAAATTCTCGGGTTTTATAAAAATGAAGAGGGAATTTATAAATTTGAATTTTTGGAGAGAGAGGGCTATTATTCCACTCAAAAACCGGCCATCTCCCCTCTCCCCATGCTCCCTCTTCCCAAAACTCAATCATTAGAACTTCTCCCTCACACTACCTCTTCTCTCTTCACTCTCTCACACTCCACCCTCCTAACACACAAACTCTCTTCCTCTCTCTCTCTAACTCACGAAATTCCCCCCATTCCTCTGCCAAATTTCGAGATTTAGAAGACCTTGAAGTGTTCTTACTTCTCTCAAGATCAAAACCAAGGTAAACAACAACATCTTCTCTCATAGTTCATGATTTTTACTTCCTCTTCTTCTTAGTTTTCTCTTCTTTTCGGATTCTATGCCTTTCCATGGCTAGAAATCCTTATTTTTCCCTTGTGGTTTGTAGATTCTCACCATAACACAATGCATGTGTTTGAAATGGTGAAAATCTGGGATCAAACCCATGCAAGGAGTGAAAATGATGCACATATGTTCATGTGACTTCAAAACCAAGTATTACATCTTCTTCTCCATTTCTTTTGTGTTCTTACATGATCAAAAGCATTTAAACCATTTCTAGTACATCTTGGATGCTCATTCACTCCATGCATGTGCTAGAAATCGGACCTTAACAAAGGCATGCATGATGTTCTTGTCAAAATATCCTAAGAATGCACTCAAAGCAAACATGCAATCTGCCAGATTACTTTGTTCAACTTTGAACGACCATAACTCGGTCATTAATTAACCAAATCATGATATTCTTTTTGTATTGGATAGTTCCATGAGTTAAATTTCAAACCCAACTGGTCTCACCGTAAAATATTAAATATCCGATTTTTGGCAATTTTTACAAAATGATTGCGCAAACAGATTTTTTTTTTATGAGCACCATATTTGCCTTGCATGATCAATGGCCTTAAACCCAACCATAAATCTGAGGAAAAATACTTTAGAAACTTAACATATCCAGTGAATGATGGCTGAAATTTCGTGTCTTAAAACCCCACTGAATGGGCTACACAAATTCATGAACTTCAGCCACATTTACATCTCATGCACCATTGCATGCAACATTTCTTAACTTGTTTGGGTTCAATACCCCTATTTCCCTTCTAAATAAATTTTGAAAATTTTTCCTTTTGAAAGCCCTCACATGCATGTGATAATCTGTAAAATACCAAAAGCTTTTATTATTTCTTTGATTTATTAAAATTATTGCTAGAAACCAAGGGCATAAATTACATAAAATACTTCCAGAGGTCAATAAATCCGGAACAAATTCATGGATGACCCTTATGATGGATAATGACCCCTCACTAAATTTCATCAATTTTTGTTGCTGTTTGGTATAATTTCCGATTTTCTTTTTGTTAGGATATAATAAATCACAAAACCACTTTAGAGAGTGTGAAAATTTTATCTAACAATTTTCGCATACCTTACCTGTGATGGGTGACTCAGAAAAATAATTTCAACATTTTTCATCATGCCTTGCTATTTTTCCTGATTTTTGGTAATCATAATGGTTTTAAAATGGGAAAAATAGTTCTGATTATCAAAAATTCATGAAAATTTACCAGAACATCGTGTTGTACAGTAGGAGGTTGCATAAAATTTTTGAGGATTTCTCCACTGTAAACTATTTTTCTCTTAATTTCTAAAGTTAATTACACTAAAATACACATAAATACTCAAAACCGGATTATACAATATGAAAACCACTTTTGATATTTTTTCAGGTTATTTATACTGTAAATGATGTTACAAAAAGTTTTGGTAATTTATTTTAACATTTTAATATTATTTCTTCTATTAATGATTATTTAAAGGAATAAAACAAGGAAAAATAGAAATACCCACTGAAAAATATCTTTTATATTTTCTCGAGTCTAGTTATGTATAATATCAGTTAAATAAAAAATTTGGATAATTTTGGAAACTGTTTTATATTTATTTCAATTTTTATTGGAATAAATGCTCAAAAATCATAAAATATAATTAAACAGCTTGGGAATCCATTTTTATATCTTTCCCAGCTTAGTATTGTGTAATATCAGATAAATAAAAAGTTTGAGAACTTTTATCCTTTGAATGCTATTTTTTGTGAATTTATGTTGTTATAAAGACTTAAAATTTTGGAAAATTTATATTCCAAAGTTGTAATTAATCGCACGACTTGTAGAATTTCGTTATTTCAGAAAAAGTGTAACCAATTAATATAAAATCAAATACTAAAACATAAATTGGCATTTCACTATATGTAGAATTTAGTATATTAGCATTAGATTTCGACATGGAAACTCACTAGTGTGTGTTTGATGTCGTAGGATCCCGGTAGTAAGACGTTGGTGCATTCCGAAGTACCACTTGTGCCTACACGAAATATTGTGAGTATTCACCACTCCCCTATTTTCGGTTTTTAAATGTTTTGGGGTGGAAAAGCATGTCCGAAAAACTATTTATGTTCGTTGTATTTAATTGACTCGTATAAACTTGATTACTATATTTTGCATATTGTGAGTATTCACCACTCCCCTATTTTCGGTTTTTAAATGTTTTGGGGTGGAAAAGCATGTCCTAAACTATTTTTATGTTCGTTGTATTTATTTTGACTTGTATGAAACTTGGTTGCTGTATTTCGTATGTATGTGTATGTTACTTTAATTCATGAGGACTGTATCGCGGTTAAGTCCCTGGAATCTCTAGACACAACTCATTAACTCTTTTGAGCCTATGGTTATTATGGATAGCGCTATCAGGAGGTAGACAACTCCTCACTCGCACGATTCGCTTGAGTGCATTTTACCATTTTCTACACTATGTTTGCGATACACATAGTAGTCAATAGGGCACGATTCGGTCACTAGGCTTGGGTTGTGAACTCATGAATGGAAACTTGAGGCACATACGAATCTTTATGCACATACGAAACTTGTATTCCCATATTAGCAACGACACTTGTATACTTATTTTAGCAATGAAACTTGAATACTTATTTTAGCAACGAAACTCGTTACTCATTATAGCAATAAACTTGTTTATTAATTATAGCAATGAACTTTGTTTCTCATTACAACAACGAACTTTTATTACTGAAAACTTATATACATGCTTTAGCAATGAAATTGTTTGCTCATTGTAGCAACGAAACTGATTGCTCATTTTAGCAATGAAACTTGTTTACTCGTTTGAGTAACGAACTTTATCTTCCATGAGAATATGAATGTTGTATCTTATTCGAGCAACATACTTTATCTCTCATGATGACAAAGAACTTTGTGTTTACAAACTTATTTACTCATTTTAACAATATACTTTTGTTATTGGAAACTCTTATCAAAACTTTGATTTCGATTCATGAAACCAATATTATTTTCAAACTTGTGAGTACTCACCAACTATTTTCATAGTTGACGCTCGTTTTACATGCTTTTTCAGGAATCATCGAGTAAGTGGCACTTAGGGACACTTCACTTTTAGGAGCATTCGCATGTGTTGTATTTCTATTTTCATTGTAATTTCTTGTAAAAGTTGTTCAAACCCATTGTAAATTTGTAATGATTTTTAATACTATGGTTGGTGTTGTCTTTTAACTTTTGCTATGAAACCCTTTATACTGCCACGCCTCGTGTTTCCGCTTTAGCGGGGTGTGACATACGTGAAGTTGAATGTCTCACAAAACTTAGTATCAAATAGATTTACGTATGAAACATCCATTTGTTCTTGTATATGAAAGTATTTCATTGATATAGTCCTTATAGTATGTAAAATCTCATGAATATCTAGTAAACTATACCTATTATAGTTTTTCTAAAAGTATGTTTCGTTTGTATGGTAAACCCTAGTGTAGTGTCGACTTTGTATGTAAAGTATAACATTATTGAACATTTATACACAAAATATAAATAAAGTTTTTGATATTTATATAACAACAGGTTTCATTCCAAAAAGACAAAGTGTTATCATGATATGTTGTATGAGAATGTTTTCGTATGGTAGTTATAAATCACATATGATTGATTATAACAAAAAGTATAGCAAGAGATTGATGTTTTTCACACGAGGATAATCGTGTGTTTACTTGTATTTCCCCCCTTAAAAGTGTATAAAAGCATTTACAAAGCATTTGAAAACATAGTTATAGGGTTATGAACTCACTTGATAGAGTGAAGATGGTGAGATGAAACCGAACAGAACTTTGGCAAGATAGAGAGGATTTCTTGGGATATTCGGGAATCTCGGGAGCGTAAAACTTCCTTCGGGACTTGGGTATGAAAACCAGGGCTTCGGGACATTTCTTGCACGCAAAACGGAGTAAAAACACAAGAGAAGGAGAGAAAACGAGCAATTATGCCCGGAACCCTCGCATCCCTTTTATAGGGAGGCTGAACCGCCTTGCTACGCTGGGCGTACGAGGTTACGCGGGGCGTAGTGGATGTCATTGCTTACGTACTTCGGATGGGAGGGCTTCTGTCCGATGGGAGAGCCTGTTGGCCAATGGGACGAGGCTCCTATCCTCTGGTACGCGGGGAGTAATCCTTTACGCAGGGCGTAAATGGATTTTTCCAACTTCTGAATTGCATAACTTTTGCGTACGAGCTCTGTTTTTCGTGTTCTTTATATCCACGCGTAGGTGAGAATGTTCTCTACAACTTTCATTTAGACTCCATCAGCTGATTTTGATTTTATTTTAATTATATTATTTTTAACAGGCCGGGACACGAAAGGTCCGTTAAAAATCCGTAACTTCTTCATCCGATGTCTGTTTTCGACAGACTTTTTACCGTTGTACTACCATTGTTGAGGTCTTCGATTTTCATTTAGGTTTTCGGCTAGAAATCACTCGATCTCTATTTCGAGTTTTTAGCAGTCTACCGCTATACCAAAACTTCGAAAAATCATAACTTCCTCATACGAAGTCAAATTTGGGTGTTCTTTTTATGTATGTTCACGGTTTAATAATATCTTCGACTTTTATTTAGACACCTAAGGCTAATAAGTATTTTATTGAAATTTCTCGTTTTACGTTTAACCTTATTGATGGTTTTTGTTATGAATCTTAGGTTGGTCATAACTTCTTCGTTATAACTTGGTTTTCAGTGTTCTTTATATTTCTGAAACCCTTGACACGATATCTATCCTTTATGAAATCCAGTAGATGACTTTTGAACATTTTATTTTCGACAATAATTTCATTATATTAAAATGGTTTACAATTCTTGACTTTATAGGTCATTACATTGATCCGAAATATCGGGTTGTCACATCATCCCCCCGTTAGAGGGAATTTCGTCCAGAAATTAAATGTGAAGTAATTATTTGTGGATCGAGGAAAGAGATACGGGTATTTTTGTTTCATCTGATCTTCGTGTTCCCAAGTATATTCAGGTCACCACTTTGCATTCCAACGGACCTTCACAATGGGTATGCGACTTTGCTTTGTTCTTTTAATTTCCCTATCCAAGACCTCAATTGGTTCCTCTATAAAGAGGAGACTCTCGTTGATTTCAATTTCGTCTAGAGGGACGACGAGGGTCTCATCGGACAAACATTGCTTCAAGTTTAACAAGTGAAAGGTAGGATGTACGTTATTGAGTTCATGCGGTAGTCGAAGTTTGTATGCTACCGGACCGATCCTTGCAAGGATCTCGAATGGTCCGATATACCTTGGGTTTAGTTTCCCACATTTTCCGAAACGTTTTAACCCTTTCGAGGGCGAGACCTTTAATAGCACTTGGTCCCCGACCTAAAATTCCAAAGGATTCCGTCTTTTTTCCACATAACTCTTTTGTGTCACACCCCGAAACCGATGGCGGAAATGTTCCGGGGCGGAGGACGTCATGTAAAGTATCACAACCAATGTACATAGCAAGCATAGTAAACACAACCATTACATTACATAGGAATATTTACATTTGTTTGAAAGCAAAGTAATACATGTTTATATATACATCAGTATAACAAAAGTAAAGAAGAGACTTCTATACGCTCCATCTTCTCCAAAAGAAAGCAGGATACCTGTCTAACGTGAACCTGAGAATACAAGCAGTTTTAGAAATATCAGCATAAAGCTGGTGAGTTCATAAGTAGTTTGTTTATGGTAAAAGAATGTGTTTCCTTTGGTTTTATGAAAAGTTGTTTCCCAAGAAAATCCCATATTTTCTTATAAAAGAAGTTTGTCGATTTCCATAAGATAAGAAAAACCCTGGTTATCACCAGTAAGATAAGAAAAACCATAAGTTATGATCCCTGGATCACCCTCCAGTACCAAAGTAGGTAGTTTTATTACATAAAACTATAGGTTAAGATCCCTGGAATACCCTCTAGTGCGAAAGTAGGTAGTTTTATTACATAAATAAAACTATAGAAGAAAGAAAGAAAGAAATCCATGACCAAAGTTAGTTTGTTTAATACGTATTGTGAGTCGTATAACCATACTGATTTGACCCGTGACCTCCTTGACGTTCTTCAGGCGTCGATCGATTTCCAAAATTTGTCACCCCAGGCGTGCCCGCCTAACTTTAGCTAGCAGTTTAGGTGTGGGATTGTCAGTCCCGAATAGATCTATCCACAAATTTCACGCTCTCACTCCAGGAGACTCTGGTTATACTTCCAGAGAGGATTTACTAGTACCCCGAAGGGTATAACGAATACAAGTCTCACAAGATAGTATTAACTAATTTACGGGATAATTGGTCGTTATCAAGTTTCGAAACCGTTTGGAATAAAGTAGAGTATACATAATTAAATACAAGGTAATTAGTTAGCATGATACTCTAGATTAAACATGGATAAAACAAGTAATGAAGATCCCAAATAATTCCCATAATAATTTGAATGGTTTGATAAGTTCCCACGCTGTTTGAAAACCATGTAATTATATTCAGAAAACATCCCTTATGCTCTGCATATTACAAAAGGGATAAAGTATCTAAAAGTTTGTCAGAAAGTCGTATAATTACATCAGTTTTTAAGTTACGAAAACCTTTATAATTTGCTTGTATTCCCCCCTGAACACATGAAAAACTCGGAAAAAGTGTAGGGGTATGAACTCACCAGACGAGAATGTGTCGGGTAGGATGCTAAGTGTCAATTTAGGACTCGAACATACGCGAGGGTCCTATGTAACATGAAGTGATACATAATTGTATCTAATTAGACATTGAACCACTAATTAAGTAAGATAATACACTCCGATGCGCGAAAACACTTTATCTCAAGTGTTGGAAGTGATACGGGTTGCATCTAAGGAGTGTAGGGCCTTAATAAGGAGTTTACTCTTCAAGAGTAAACCCTTAGGGGAGATTACGGCCCAAAGACCATATACCCATGAGTTTACGGCCGTAAACTCATGGGTGGGGTGTTTTTGGGTGCTCAAAGGTCTTATATTGCACAAGGGAAGTAAGCTAGACTCAAATCTAGGGCATAGGAAGTGACTAGGGCTCCATATGGATCTTAGGGGGAGTTCACGGCTGTAAACATAGAGTTTATGGCCGTAAACTCATATTAGCCCCTTCATTTTATGCTTTGGTGGTTCTAGGTTAAGCATGCATGTTTCTAGTCCTTTATACAAGCCATGGAGGGAAGTTAGGGCACCATTTGACCTCCTTAAGGGAGTTTACGGCCAAGGGACCAATTCCTTGGGGGTTTACGGCCGTAATCTCTTTAAGTTCTTGGTTTCTTTGATGTTTAAGGTCCCTACTTCGATGGTGATTGATTCTATGCATTAATCCAAGTCATAGGAGGTGTTTAAGGGCAATTTAACACCTTAAAAAGGTTTTACGGTCTATGAAAAGGTGTTTACGGTCCATGAATGTTCATGGGCCATAAACTCATGTTTACTCCCCTTATGACATGTTTTTGGTGTTCTAAGCTCATTCAAGCAAGTCTCTAAGTCATGGCTAAGCACTAAAAAGGTTTTAGAGGGGTTTTGGGCTTCAAAAACCCACTTATGGGTGTTTACGGTTTTTGAGGGTGTTCCTCAACCGTAAACACATGATTTTAAGGGTTTTGGATGATTTAAACACGGATTTGCATGCATACCAAGCTAAACAACAAGCTAGGAAGGATTACTTACGATATTGGAGCTTGAATGGGGCGTTTTTCGATCAAAACTCGAGTTGTAGAGAGAGAGTAGAGAGAGAAAGCTATAAGGGTGGGCAAAAGGTTTCAAAAGATGACCACTCAACCCTTATATAGGGTTTGAGTTGGTGGCCAGATGGGGATCTACCCAATACCGACGTTAAACGGAGTTTATGGCCGTACCCGATTAAAAGGTCGTAACCCAACTTGGTCGTAACTAAAAATTTTCCAAATGAATTCGAGGGTGTTTCACGTGTTTTTATTTTGCTCCGACGCTTAAGAAATCAAAATAAAAGTCTTAATTGATTTTTCTAATTCAAAAGTTAACGGAAAATTTCAATAAAAATAAATTTCATTAACGGAAATAGGTTACAGCGACGGAATAAATTTCGGGTTGTGACATCATCCCCCCGTTAGAGGAAATTTTGTCCCGAAATTTAGAATGAAGATACAAATCATGGATTTGAAAAGAGATGCGGATATTTCTATTTCATCGAGTCTTCGCGCTCCCAAGTGAATTCGGGTCCCCGCTTGGCATTCCAGCGAACCTTCACTATCGAGATGCGGCTCTGTTTCGTACGTTTGATCTGTCGATCCAAGATTTCGATTGGTTCTTCCACAAAGTTCAGACTTTCGTTGATCTCGATCTCATCAAGAGGGATCACGAGGGTTTCATCAGATAGACACTTTTTAAGATTTGAGACGTGGAAGATAGGATGGATATTGCTAAGCTCTTGAGGTATTCGGAGTTTGTAGGCTACTGGACCGATCCTAGCGAGGATCTCAAAAGGTCCGATGTACCTTGGGTTCAGTTTCCCACGCTTTCCAAAGCGTATCATGCCTTTCCAGGGCGAGACCTTCAACAAGACACTATCTCCAACATGGAATTCCAAAGGTTTTCGTCGTTTATCGGCGTAGCTCTTTTGTCTGTCTCTAGAGGCTTTCATTCATTCTCGGATTTGGATGATCTTTTCGGTTGTTTCACGGATGATTTTAGGACTAGTGAGAGCACTGTCGGGGACTCGACCCTTGGCTAGCTGTGTGTCCCCTACCTCGGCCCAGCACAGAGGGGATCTTCACTTTTGACCGTAGAGGGCTTCGAACGGGGCAACCTTGATACTGGTGTGGTAACTGTTGTTATACAAGAACTCGATCAAGGGTAAATGAATGTCCCATGACTTTCCGAAATCGATGACACATGCTATCAACATGTCCTCCAAGGTCTGAATTGTTCTCTCACTCTGCCTATCTGTTAAAGGATGATAAGCCGTGCTCATGTCTAGCTTAGTTCCAAGAGCCTTCTATAGGGACTGCCAAGATCTTGAGGTAAACCTGCTATCTCGATCGGAGATAATGGACACAGGCACACTGTGCAGTCGGACTATCTCTTGAATGTAGATTCACGTGAGTCTTTCCATCTTGAATGTTTCTTTAATCGGAAGGAAGTGAGCGGATTTTGTCAATCAGTCGACAATTACCCAAATGGTATCGTACCCACTCGGAGATCTGGAACTTGGTGATGAAATCCATAGTAATCATCTCCCATTTCCACTTAGGTATCTCGGGTTGTTGGAGTAGACCCGAGGGTTTCTGATATTCGACCTTCACCTTGGCGCAAGTCAGACACTTGCCCATGAAGGTAGCGATTTCGGTCTTCATGTTTGGCCACCAGTATAGTTTCTTGAGATCTAGGTACATCTTATCCGAACCCGGGTGCACAGAGTATCTAGTCTTGTGAGCTTCGTTCATGACAACCTCCCTGAATCCTCCGAACTTTGGGGTCCAGATTCGATCCATGAAACAATAGACTTCGTCACCTCTGATCTCAAGATTCTTATCCATTCCCCTCAAAGCTTCGTTCACCACGTTCTCTGGTTTTAGGGCTTGTAACTGAGCTTCTCGAATTTACACGGATAAGTGGGAATGGATGGTCATTGTCAGTGTCTTCACCTTGCGACTTGAACTTTCCTTTCGGCTAAGAGCATCTGCCACCACATTTGCCTTGCCGGGATGGTAGCGAATTTCGCACTCATAGTCGCTGAGCAACTCTACCTATCGCCGTTGTCTCATGTTTAAGTCTTTCTGATCGAAGATGTGTTGCAGGCTTTTATGGTCAGTGAAGATCGTGCACTTGGTTCCGTAAAGGTAATGTCTCCAAATCTTCAATGCGAAGACCACTGCTCCTAACTCCAGGTCGTGAGTTGTATAGTTGACTTCATGTGCTTTTAGTTGTCTCGAGGCATAAGCGATAACTTTTCCTCTCTGCATAAGCACACAACCTAAGCCCTGATTGGACGCATCGCAGTAGACAACGAAGTCCTCCGTCCCTTCGGGTAGGGACAGGATAGGTGCGCTGCACAAGGCTCACTTCAACGTTTGGAATGCAATGTCTTGCTTTTCACTCCAACAAAAGGTTACACCTTTCTGTGTCAGAGTGGTTAGGGGTTTGGTGATTCTAGAAAAATTCTGAATGAATCTACAATAATAGCCAACAAGACCCAAGAATTGATGGATTTCTGTGGGTGTCTTCGGTGCTGACCAATTCTCTATCGCTTTGATTTTGGAAGGGTCCACGTGTATACCCTCCTCGCTTACCACGTGACCAAGGAAAGTTACCTTCCGAATCCAGAATTCGCACTTGGAGAATTTCGCGTACAGCTTTTCCGATCTAAGAGTTTCCAACACTAACCTCAAGTGTTGTTTGTGATCTCCTTCGCAAACGGAATAGACAAGTATGTCGTCGATGAATACGATAATGAACTTGTCCAGAAAGGGGCGACACACCTGGTTCATCAGATCCATGAACACTGCCGGTGCGTTGGTTAGACCGAAGGGCATCACTACGAACTCGTAATGACCATATCGAGTCTTGAATGTTGTCTTGGAAACATCACTCTCATGAACTCGAAGCTGATGGTACCCTGATCTAAGGTCTATTTTCGAGAAATAGCTGGCTCCCTGAAGTTGGTCGAAAAGGTCGTCTATTCGAGGAAGAGGATAACGGTTTTTGATGGTCAGCTTATTAATTCACGGTAGTCTATACACATCTGAAAGGATCCATCTTTCTTCTTTACAAACAACACTGGGGCTCCCCAGGGTGAGGAACTCGGTCTGATGAACCCTTTGTTGAGTAGTTCATTAAGCTGACTAGATAAGTCCTGCATTTCTGCTGGCGCTAAGCGATATGGAGACTTGGCTACGGGGGTAGCTCCGGGAATTAGGTTGATGCGGAACTCACCTTGGCGTTCAGGAGGAATTCCCGGGAGCTCTTCGGGAAAGACATCAGGAAAGTTGCAGACTTCGGGGATGCTCTCGAGGTCTTTAACTTCCTGTTCCTCATTTATTACATGAGCTAGGAATGTA
The DNA here is from genome assembly GCF_002870075.4 of Lactuca sativa. Taxonomy (NCBI): domain Eukaryota; kingdom Viridiplantae; phylum Streptophyta; class Magnoliopsida; order Asterales; family Asteraceae; genus Lactuca; species Lactuca sativa. The sequence goes on along the minus strand of NC_056625.2, from coordinate 253,723,778 downwards.
TGGCACTCCTTTTGCAGAAGTTTTTGGGCTTTGATGCATGAGATGATGCAAAGATTGGAACTAAGTTTATCGCCGTAGATCATGAGGGTCTGGCCAGAAGGAAGATTGAGACGGATAGCTTTTTCGTAACAAAGGATATCAGCATGATTGGGGCTCAACCAATCCATACCAATGATAACATCGAAGCTCTTTATGGAAACTGGCATAAGATGGATGGGAAAGGAATAATCGTTCAGGGTAAGGGTGCAGCCTATGAATATATCGTTAGCGTTCTCTTTCTCACCGTTAGACATCTCGACGGTAAACGTTTCGGTTAATGGTTGGGATTTATGTTTAATAAAACGCTTGAATTCATGACTAACAAAACTTCTTTCAGCACTAGAATCGAAAAGGATGCATGCATAGGAGTTGTCGAGAAGGAACGTACCCGTGACAACGGTGGGATCAGCGACTGCCTCTTCTTGCCCCATCGTTAGAATTCTCCCGGTGTTATTGGTTGTTGTTGCTTTGGGGCAATTTTGCTTGAAATGCCCGACTTCACCACAACTGTAGCAGGCCTGACCGACGCCTGCTCCAGAAGCTTGATTGGTTGGTTGGGCTGGTGTTCTGCAGTTTCGAGCAATGTGGCCCCTCTTGCCATAGTTGTTGCAGAGCTTTTCACGACATGACCCGGGAGTACGATGGTGGTAACTGCACTTGCTGCACCAAGGGAGGGTACCAATGTATCCACTGGTTGGAGCTTGAGCTGTAGGAGCTGTGACAGGAGTTGTAGCTGCGTGAACTGCCATAGTTTGTTGTTTCTTTGAGGATCCTTGCGAACCCTAACCCTTCCGTTTGTTCCAGAATTTCTTTTTATTTTCACCGCTCCCCTTAGTCGGTTCAGGAGTGATGGCCACTTCGTTGAGATCGTCTCCATGATCGATCAGAGTTTGCGCCAGGCATTTAGCACTGTCGAAGGTGTCTGGCTTCGTAGCCAAAACATTTCCCTTGGTTGGTTGGGTCAGCCCCCAGATAAATCTTTCAATCTTTTTGTTTTCCGGGGTAACCATTCCCGGACAAAGAAGCCTTAGGTCTTCAAATCTGGAGGTGTAAGCGGCGATATCAGAACCCTTCATCTTTAGATTCCAGAGTTCATGCTCTAGTTTTTGCATTTCGCCCCGTGGGCAGTACTCAGCAATCATTAATTCCTTCAGGATCTCCCAACCCATAGCATTTGCCACTGGTAGGGTTAGTTATTTGACCCGACCATTCCACCAGGTCAGTGCCCTGTTGGCGAAAGTGCAAGCGGCGAATTTTACCTTGTTGACTTCGGAACAGGAACAAATTTTGAAAATGGACTCAATTTTCTCAATCCATTGAGTCAGGGAAATAACACCTCCAGTGCCGTCGAAGGATGTGGGTTTTGCGTTCATGAAGTCCTTATAGGAACACTCCTTCTGGTGTCCCTGACCACCTTCCTAGTTTTGGGGTTGAGTACCACTTCCTGGCCCGCCAGAACCGTCGGGGTTCATCTGTGACATTGCAGCAGCCACAGCAGCAGTAACGACTACTTGGAACATGGCGGGATCAAATGGAGGAGGTGGTGGAGGAGGATTGTTGTTCTTCGAGTTGGGTCTTTTCTTTGGAGGCATCTTGATCTAAAATGATCAGGAAAGAGAGGATGGTAAGTCCTCTGGATAGAATCAAGAGATATGAAACAAGAGATATCTCATTATGGCAGTTAGAGTGTTCTACTAAGCGATATGACAGGAAAAGTTACTAAAACAAGTAAACTATCACTAAGGAAATAATGAGTAGCGACACTTGGAATGACTTTCTACAACGTATTCGGCTCTGACTAAAATACTCCTATAGTATTTTATGGTTTGTTGCGACGATGACTTGTTGTTTGGATATTTGGTAAGTTTTAGGCCTGCTGTACACCACAGTCACTCCCAAGCACATGTTGGTCGGGTCTCGAATGAATATAGTTGATCAGGCTATATTAACCCTAGACACGACTACATAATTGCCCAGGTTTAACCGCAGTGCTCAACACCCAATTACTTATGTTTTGTTCTACTCATGGTTACGGTTTCTGGCGTTTAGGTATTCTTGTATACTTTTGAAATACTTATATTTTATGGTCCATGAATGTTCATGGGCCGTAAACTCATGTTTACTCCCCTTATGACATGTTTTTGGTGTTCTAAGCTCATTCAAGCAAGTCTCTAAGTCATGGCTAAGCACTAAAAAGGTTTTGGAGGGGTTTTGGGTTTCAAAAACCCACTTATGGGTGTTTACGGTTTTTGAGGGTGTTCCTCAACCGTAAACACATGATTTTGAGGGTTTTGGACGATTTAAACACGGATTTGCATGCATACCAAGCTAAACAACAAGCTAGGAAGGGTTAGTTACGATTTTGGAGCTTGAATAGGGCGTTTTTCGATCAAAACTTGAGTTGTAGAGAGAGAGAGAGAGAGTAGAGAGACAAAGCTATGAGGATGGGCAAAAGGTATCAAAAGATGACCACTCAAGCCTTATATAGGGTTTGAGTTGGTGGCCAGGTGGGGATCTACCCTATACCGACGTTAAACGGAGTTTATGGCCGTACCCGATTAAAAGGTCGTAACTAAAAATTTTCCAAATGAATTCGAGGGTGTTTCACGTGTTTTTATTTCGCTCTGACGCTTAAGAAATCATAATAAAAGTCTTAATTGATTTTCCTAATTCAAAAGTTAACGGAAAATTTCAATAAAAATAAACTTCATTAACGGAAGTAGGTTACAACGACAAAATACCTTTCGGGTTGTCACATCTTGTCTGTCTCTTGAAGCCTTTAGTCGTTCCCGAATCTAAAACAATCTTCTCAGTTGTTTCTCTTATGATTTCCGGGCTGGTGAGAGTGTTGTCGGGTACTTGTCTCTTGGCTAGTTGTGTGTCACCCACTTCAGCCCAACACAGTGGGGATCTGCACTTGCGGCCATATAGGGCTTCAAATGGAGCAACTTTAATGTTGGAGTGATAGCTATTGTTGTATGAGAATTCGACTAGTGATAAATGGGTATCCCAGGCTTTACCAAAATCGATTACAGAAGCTCTTAGCATATCTTCCAAGGTCTGTATGGTCCTCTCACTTTGACCGTCGGTTTGTGGATGGTAAGCGGTGCTCATGTCTAGTCTTGTTCCAAGAGATTTTGTAGCGACTGCCAAAATCGCGAAGTGAACCTACTATCTCTGTCGGAGATGATGGATATCGGTACATCGTGCAGTCGTACAATCTCTCGGATGTATGTTCGAGCTAGCTTCTCCATCTTGTCGGTTTCCTTTATGGGTAGGAAGTGTGCGGATTTTTTTAATCTATCGACGATTAGCTAGATGGTGTCTAGTCCACATGCTGTCTTAGGTAATTTGGTTATGAAATCCATGGTTATGCGCTCCCACTTCCACTCGGGTATTTCGGTTTGTTGTAGTAATCCTGATGGCTTTTGGTACTCTACCTTGACTTTGGCGCAAGTTAGACACTTGCCCACATAGGTAGCGATCTCTGCTTTCATGTTCGGCCACCAATACAGTTTCTTGAGGTCCATATACATCTGGTCCGTACCTGGATGCACTGAGTATCGAGTTTTATGAGCTTCGTTCATGACAACGTCTTTGAATCCATCAAACTTCGGTGTCCAGATCCGATCCACGAAGTAACGAACTCCATCGCCCTTGACTTCAAGATTCTTATCCATTCCCCTTAAGGCTTCACCCGTCACATTCTCTGATTTCAAGGCTTCCATCCGAGCTTCCTTGATTTGTGTGGATAGGTGTGAATGGATCATCATGGTTAAGGATTTCACTCGGCGGCCCGAGTATTCCTTTCAACTAAGAGCATCAGCCACCACATTCGCTTTTCCTGGATGATAACGAATTTCACATTCGTAGTCATTCAACAGTTCGACCCATCGTCTTTGTCTCATGTTGAGTTCCTTTTGATTGAGGATGTGTTGAAGGCTCTTGTGATCGGTAAACATTGTGCATTTTGTGTTGTAGAGATAGTGTCTCCAAATCTTTAAGGCAAAAACGACTGCTTCCAGTTCGAGGTCGTGTGTAGTGTAGTTTACCTTGTGTGTTTTGAGTTGTCTCAAGGTGTAGGCGATGAACTTCCCTCGCTGCATCAGAACACATCCAAGACCTTGATTAGATGCATCACAGTAGGCCACGAAATCTTCTATTCCTTCTGGCAAGGACAATATAGGCGCGCTGCATAGTGCCTGCTTCAGTGTTTGGAATGCAGCGTCTTGCCTTTCTTCCCAATTGAAAATTACACCCTTTTGCGTCAAGGTGGTAAGTGGTTTAGCAATCTTCGAGAACTTTTGTATAAATCTTCAGTAATAGCCAGCAAGGCCCAAGAATTGTCGGATTTTCGTTGGGGTTCTTGGTGCTGACCAGTTCTCTATTACGTTGATTTTGGAAGGGTCCACGTGTATCCCGTCTTTGCTAACCACGTGACCTAGGAAATCTACTTTCCGAATCCAAAATTCGCACTTTGAGAATTTTGCGTATAGCTTCTCTTTTCTTAGAGTTTCCAAGATTCGTTGGAGGTGTTGACCATGTTCCTCTTTACTCTTTGAATAAATGAGTATATCGTCTATGAATACGATCACAAATTTGTCTAGGAATGAATGACACACTGGGTTCATTAATTCCATGAACACCGCGGGTGCATTTGTTAATCCAAAGGGCATCACTACAAACTCGTAGTAACCATAACGAGTTCGAAAGGCTGTTTTGGGAACATCTCCTTCCAAGACTCGTAGCTGATGATACCCGGATCTCAAATCGATGTTTGATAAATAACTTGCTCCTTGGAGTTGGTCGAACAAGTCGTCAATGTGTGGTAGGGGATATCGGTTCTTGATAGTGAGCTTGTTGAGTTCCCGATAATCGATACACATGCGGAAAGATCCATCCTCCTTCTTTACGAATAGGACTGGTGCTCCTCAAGGTGAGAAGCTCGATTTGATGAATCCTTTGTTGAGTAGTTCGTTTAATTGGTTGGAAAATTCTTGCATCTCAGCTGGCGCTAGACGATACGACGACTTAGCTACTGGGGTAGCTCCGGGAATTAAGTCGATTCTGAACTCGACTTGTCGTTCTGGTGGGACTCCTGGAAGATCTTCAGGGAAGACATCAGGAAAATCGTAGACCTCTGGAATGTCTTTGAGGTCTTTCTCTTCTTTTTCCTTATCTACTACGTGGGCTAAGAAGGCATCGTACTCCTTACATAGGTATTTTTGGGCTTTGACGCAAGAGATGATTTGTAAATTGGTACCGGGTTTGTCACCATAAATGACAAGAGTTTTGTGACAACCGGCAAACTTCTGGTCAAAGTCAAAGTCAAGTCAAGGTCAACGGACCATCTGGTCAACTCAACTAGTGCTTATATGTTAGGATATTCTTTATGTTTCCTAATGTTCAACTATAATTCCTAATGAAAAGTAATACTTGAAAGCCTCAAAAGTTCAATATTTAAAACCCTAATTTGATTTAGGGAAGTAACAACTCTTTAAAGCACTACTGAGTGCCCTTCGGGGGTGTATAACACTCAAAATAGAATGTATCTAAGTCTAAGGACCTTACACTACGAAGAAAAACACTAATAAAGGCTCTCGACAAAATCTCTCCAAGAAAATGAAGTCTTTTCCCAAATCTCTCCAAGAATATCAAATCTCTCCTAAATCTCTCCAAGAAAATGAAGTCTTTTCTCAAATATCTCCAAGAATATCAAATCTCTCCCAAATCTCTCCAAGAAAATGAAGTCTTTTTATAACACCCAAAGTTTTGAAAGCCAAGAAAGGAAAGAAAACCCTAAGTTTAGGGGTCGACTCGGCGAGTCCAAGGAGGGACTCGGCGAGTCCGAGCGGGATCCGAGTCGAGGAGTAAGTGACCGACTTGGCGAGTCGGCCAAGTGGACTCGGCGAGTCTAGTCTGTGCGTGGAAAACCCTAAATTCAGGACTTGGAGCCTATATAAACGTCTTAATCTTCTTCCTAGGGCTCCTTACTGCCTCTTAAGCCATGGATATCAAACCCTAGCCGCCATATCCTCTATTTGAACCATTTATTGCCTTCAAGAGTGCATTTAGCTTGGAGGAAGAAGAAGAATCTTAAGAGTGCAAGAAGGGGGCTGTAGATCCGGGATTGGGAAGACATTTATGAGATTTTGGAGGTATAAACTAGTTCCTGGATCCTTTTTGCATCTAGATTTATGTGTGGTTGTTGGGGCTCTTTAGCCATAATGATATTATGTTGAGTTAGGAGTCGGATCTGAAGTTGCTACTTCAGATCCAAGTGTGTTATGAGCTGGGGAAGCATAAAGTATCAGCCCTTGAGTCGATTTTGAAGCCCCTTGGCCTTAAACCCTAGTTTATGGTGCTTTTTGCCTAGATCTCCCTCTCTACACATAAAGTTTGCAACTTTACGTGGGGGATAGGCTTGGGAAGGGTTGATCTACAGTTTGGAGTCCATGCATGACTCGAAAGTCCTCTGCATGTATGTAGATCTGAATGGACTCGGCGAGTCCTTCGAGTGGACTCGGCGAGTAGCTTGAAGATGAGGAGGAACTCGACGAGTGGGATGAACAGCTCGTCGAGTCGGATGAAGATAGGCATGAACTCGGCGAGTTGGATGAACAACTCGGTGAGTTGGATGAAGATTGCCGTGTGCTCGGCGAGTCTGTTCTTAGACTCGGCGAGTCAGGTCGCGTAGTCCCCAAACCCTTCGAGTTAAGACTCGAGTCAGCGAGTCGAGCAAGGACTCAGTGAGTTGGTCAGGACAGGATTCGGGAATCTGTAGACTCGGTGAGTCAGGGGCTGACTCGGCGAGTCAAGTCGCGATTGGAAGGAATTTGAGCATAAGAACTCGCGAGTCAGTAAGTGGACTCGGCGAGTAGGGTTGACCTGGAAGGTTGACTTTGACCAGGACTTTGACTTTGACAAGAGTTGACTTAGTTGACCTTTGAAGGTCAGTTAGACTAAGTGTTATGTTGATATTGGTAGCTTAGGGAGATAGTGGAGCAGCAGTCCGGAGTCAGTGGTCAGGTAGCGGTCAAAGGAATTAGCAGCAGCAGTTCAGCAGTATCAGGTGAGTTTCCCTTTGGATGAATGGGTCTACGACCACAATGGCGGCCCATGTAGTTATGAGTAGAAGACCCAGGGGTTAGCCCTAGGCCCAGTATGCTAGTATGAAATTCGGGACGAGGTCCAATGATAGAGGGCGGGTGCCCAAGGAATGGTTTATGTGATAGTTTATACTTGTTGTCTGTGTGATACTTGTATGTGCCTGGTAGGGAGGTGAGTGTGGGCGAGGTCCCGTATCTCACCAATAGCAGAGTGTGGATGGTGTTCCACATCTCAGTAGCAGCAGAGCAGGGGCGAGGCCCAAGTCAGGAAAGGAGTGAGTGTAGGCTGGGCCCGTATCTCACAACCAGTAGGAGCATGGACGGGGTTCCATGACTCATCAGTAGCAGGTCAGGGGCGGGGCCCAGAGATAGGCGAGGCCTTAGGACAAGATCCGTTAGTATGTGTTTAGCTTACGTGAGATGTTTATGTGCTATTATATGTTAGTGGGCGAGGCCGTGTGATAGGCGAGGCCTACGTGAAACAGATCTGTATCCGAGTGGGGCTCGAAGCCAGACGGGGCCGTTGTAGCGGGCGAGGCCCGAGGTAGGGGGCGAGGCCCAGGATAGCGGGCGCAACCCAGTATGTGCAGTATGTGGTTATGCATGGTATGTGGTAGGGTGGGGAACTCACTAAGCTTCGTGCTTACGGTTTTCAGTTTTGGTTTCAGGTACTTCCGGTAGCGGATGATGGAGCTCGGGATGATCACCTGGCACACACCATAGCTTAGACAGCCTGGGAATGTTTACTCTGATAACGAATATGTATTTTGGAAACTAATACTTTGTTTATGTTTGAAAACGATGAATTTGCTTAACGTAATGTTTTATTAAATGAAATTTTTAGTCTTGAATTTTGGGACGTTACACTTTTCCCAAATCTCTCCAAGAATATCAAATTTCTCCCAAATCTCTCCAAGAATATGGAATCTCTCCCAAATCTTTCCCAGTATATGATATCTCTCCCAGTATGTGAAATCTCTCCCAAATCTCCCTAAATATCTTCCTTAGTCAAAAACAGCCCAAAACCGGAGGAGAGAACCCAAAAGGACCCTCTTGGTCCGGAACCCTCTTGGTCCAGACTCCTCTTGGTCCGGAACCCTCTTGGTCCTAAACCTCTCGTCCGGAACCCTCTTGGTCCGGAATCCTCTTAGGCCGGAACCCCTTCCTACTTCACATGCTTCTGATGAAATCCGGAATGCTTCTGTTTGCTTTGGAACCTCTGAACTAACTCCAGAAGAGAGAAGCTCCGGAAGCTTGAATGTAACGACCAAAATTTCAAAACAATTAAAACTTTTCAAAATCACCCATTTTAATAACGTTGTTACAAAAAGGTTTTGAATACATTATTTAACAGAGTATTTTCCCAGGTTCATATCATAAAACACCAACGCGAGGAACGGTACGATCACGCCTTTGCCTTGCCACAGACTCATGAGAACCTGAAAACATAAAACCACAATTGTAAGCCCGAAAGCTTAGTGAGATACCCCCAATATACCAACCACATATACGCCCTTCCAGGCCACGACCTTCTGGTCTAAAACATATCGCCTTCCGGCCCATAACGCAATGCCTTCCGGCCCATATCATATTGCCTTCCGGCCCATACATATTGCCTTCCGACCCATAACATATTGCCTTCCGGCCCACAGCATAAAAGCATACATATCATAACAGAACATAGACGACCCTGCATACCGGGTCACATCCTAGGTCTAGCAATCATACGCACAACACATAATCATATACCAGTTCACAGTCAGCAATCGATCAACAGACCACATAACATAGCATTACTCTATTCAAGATACCGGCCTAGCCGGTCACTAGCATAACATCACCCTACGAATCAGTCAACATACTAAAAGCACACATACGCCTTTCCAGGCCATGACCTTCCGGTCCACATAGCAATGCCTTCCGGCCCACAACATATAACTGACAACTACCCGGATTTCCATCCGATAAAAAGGTTGGCCTTGGTGCCATAAACCCTAGCGATATAGTGAAGATAACTCACCTCGAAACTGCCGACTGAACAGATAGCTCAAGCTGCTCCGATCACTGATACGATCTCTACCTCTGGACAGCCACCAATGCACTGAACTCAACAATAATCAACAATTACCAAAATACCCCTGGAACCACTAGTCAACCCTTGGTCAAAGACAAGGTCAAAGTCAACCCCTGACTGACCCTACTCGCCGAGTCAACCCGATGACTCGCCGAGTCCCCATACTCAGAACTTCACTAAATCCGCGATCTAACTCGCCGAGTCACCCCGAGACTCGCCGAGTTCAACAATTCTGAGTCCACTTGCCCTCAACTCACCGAGTCATCCCTTGACTCACCGATTCTCGACTCAACCAGAGAATATCGGGACTCTTCAACAAGACTCGCCGAGTCTAAGAATAGACTCGCCGAGTCTATGGCCATCTTCAACCTACTCGCCGAGTTGTTCATACAACTCGCCGAGTTCCAAGTCATCTTCATCCGACTCGCCGAGTTGTTCTTCCAACTCGTCGAGTCCCAGCTCATCTTCAAGCAACTCGTCGAGTTCACCCATGTGACTCACCGAGTACTACCGATCTGAATCCATACAGAAGCATCCCAGACCATGCAATTGATCCAAAACATAGATCCAACCTCCTACAACTCATCCATCACGTAAAGTGGCAGACTTTACGTGAATCCATAGAGATCTAGGCCATATTCACTCATAACTAGGGTTTGGGACTTGCAAGCTTCACTAAACATTCCAACACAGGGACTTTCATGCTCTCTGATTCTCCTCTACTCCAGATCTGAGGTAGCAACCTCAGATCTACCCTCTAGACTTCCAATTACATCCAAAGGCAAGATCCCACAAACCCCAAAATGAAGAAACAACATACAATCAGTGTGACATCCCCAATTTCACGGCCAGAAAAGACCGATTTGTTTATGCTTTGTTTTATAAATCAGAGTGATCGTTTAAAGAAAACGGTTTCGGAATTTGTTCCCAAAATAAAATATGATAACCATTTATCAAAACATTTCTCAAAGAGAATGTATTTCCATTAAATAATAAAACCTCGGGATGTCATGTTCCGATACAGACCAAAAGCATAAACAATATAAATAGACCTTACAATAGTTATTCAACTACTGATCTATAGCCCAAAACCTCTCGTCAAGTCCACCAACTTATACTCTCGTGTCATTACCTGTAATGCAAAGAAAACTGAGTGGGTCAGGCTTGGGAGCCTGGTGAGCATATAGGGTTTTCAACCCACCATAATATAATTATTATATTCAACCATCAAACAATCAACCCAATTACCCATCCCCATTATCTCGTTTAGTTCTTAGGATTTTACCCTAAAAATTCAACTACCCGCCATTCATCCATTCCTAGGATTGACCTAAGGAATTAGCACAAATCTATTGCTACATAAGGCCCATCTACCAACATCATCCTTTAAGCGCCTCTGCCATGATTCCGTCATACCCTATGAGGCGCGACTGCCGGGTTTATGACATTCTCTTTTAGGCGCATCTGCCGACATTATCTTATAAGCGCATCTGCCAAGATTACCCTATACGCGCATCTGCTATTATTATGACAATCTCTATTTGGCGTATCTGCCGACATTATCCTATAAGCGCATCTGCCAGGATTACGACATTCACTACTTGGTGCATCTACCGATATTATTCTCCAACACATCTGCTAGTTTTATGACATTCCTTAATTGGCGCGTCTACCAATATCATTCTTAATCATCTTTCATACCCCATCACTTTATCACATACCAACTATCTCATCTACCCATGTTCTACCCAACATATTTGTAGATATAGAATACACATACAGTTTATCTCATTTAAAAACTATATAAAACATTCATTCCATACTCATCTCAAATAAACAACAATATATAAACACATAGCACGTATTTTATACCAAATACTTCATATTTATGTGTTAGAAGAAAGTAACCATACACTCTCCCAAACATACACTTAATACATTCAAACAATACTTGTATTATACCCGTGTTTATGAAAGGGACTATACACCCACACATATAAACAACCTTATATTATACACGTAGCACGTATTTCATAGAAAATACTTAATAATTATGTGTTAGAAGAAAATAACTACACACTCACTTGATCAGAAGATGATCGGACAGCACTACGACTTGCAAAAGTAGTAATCCTCAGCAGATCTGGAAGATCTCTTCAAAAATCGAACTTCTCGCGGGCAGAGCTTCGGCTCGGGAACCGCACTTCTCGGGATCTTCGGGATCTCGGGACTCGCCTCGGGGCTCGAGTATGATACCGGGGCTTCGGGGTATTTCTGGAACGCAAATCGATGCAAAACAGGAGAGAGAAGAGAGGAAATTGGCATTTGGGTCGGCTGCCCTCGCATCCTATTTATAGGAGGCTGGAGCCTCGGAGTACGCGGGGCGTACGCCAGTATGCGGGGCGTACTGGTCCGAAAAATGTCACTGCATTCGTCATCCGAAGCCACTTGCTGCGAATGTCGACACTTCGGAGTACGCGGGGCGTACCTCGGATCAGACCGGTGACTCCTTCGGATAATGCTTCCGAATTAAAGATTAAAAATAAATATAAATTATTTAATAATCTTCGGAAATTCATATCTTCTTCATACGAACTCCGTTTTCGACGTTCTTTATATCCACGCGAAGGTGAGACTACGATCTACAACTTTCGTTTAGACTCCGTCGGCTAATTTTGACTTTTATTTTTATTATTTATTTTTAATAGGACGGGACAGAAACTTTCGTTAAAAATTCATAACTTCTTCGTTTGACGTCCGTTATCGCCTAACTTTTTATCGCTTCGATACCAACAATGAGATCTTCGATTCTCATTTAGATTGCTTCGGCTAAATACCGCTCTAACGTAAATTCACTTTTTACGTTGCATTGCGTCGTGCCGGTTCTGTCGCGAAACTTCGACGGGTCATAACTTCTTCGTTATAACTCGGATTTTGGCGTTCTTTATATGCACGGAAAACTTGTGACATATACTACAACTTGGTTAAGATTAATACTTCTAGATAATCTTCCATCAAAAAGTCATTTTTGACGCCTATCGTCTCTAAATTGACTAGCCCAGATCTACGGGCGTTACAATCAGACCAAGAACAAGATATTACCTCCAATGGACGCCCCCAACTGCAATGAAGTTGATTCCAAGCAAAGCCCCTTACCCCAAGCCTTCAATTCCCACAAAATTCCTTCAATGATTACTTCTCCAAGCTTCAATCCACTCAACAATGGAGCTCCTCTGCGATTTAGGGTTTCTAGAACTCAAGAGGGAAGTAAAGAGGCTGGGGAAGGAACATAATACTCCTTATATAGGGCTCAACCCCGAGAATTAGGGTTTTCTCCACCCAGCGCCTACTCGTCGAGTCCATCTCATCGACTCGCCGAGTCGGCTACTTAACACGCGGTCAAGCCGCGACTCTACTCGCCGAGTCCATCCATGGACTCGCCGAGTCACTCTTTCCCAATTAACACTTTTGGCCCTTCAACTCTACTCTCGCTATTTCGGGATGTTACAATTCTCCCCCACTTATATTAGGCTTCACCCTCGAAGCCTATAGCAGCTCAACTCCAAGGATACTCCCACAATGCTCCACCTGGCCTCAACCAGACCAGGTCCCACAAGGCATATCCAAACGAACTCGAATACACTTTCCTTCCCTCACGGTGTCCTGACCACCGTCTCAAAAAGGGCACCGGATTCACCCTCTAATATCTTCGCTTAACCCCTGAGGATTACCCATAATGCAACACTGCTCCAAATCACAACCATCACTCGACTCATAAAGGCTAGAAGACCATGAACCATCGGATCCCCGATCCGAATCCCACTCTACCCATTCCGTGACGACGGAAAAACTCATTCTCTATATCAGAGCAACTCTCACGAGTTCTCCTCTCGCAACCGACCACACAAGCTGAACCAGCTTTAACACCTTCAGGTTGGGAAACCTGATACACTGATACTATCCTCAAACATCTCCCAGGATGAACCACTAATATCCACCCCATACCCTGATCAGAATCATGCTGAGAATTCAAGATTCTCTCTCTCCCTGCATCCCTTCTGAGCCTCTTGGCTCTACACTTGCGGATATCCCTTCGCGACCTCAACAGACATCCCAAACCGGATGAGTTCCTACTTCACTGCCGCGAACACGATGCTCAAAACCATACTCGAAATACTCTAACCATAATTCTGCTCTGCAGCTTTCACTTTCGTGAACTTGCACTCCCCTTCGGAGTTACACACCTTTCCTTTTTCCTTTTCCAAGGAACTCACTTGGCCATGATGCCACCCCAACCTGTGCCACGGTGCTCGCCCCAAGCGACACCACCCTTTTTGCGTAACCGCTATTCACATACTCTGGCTCTCATTGCAGGGGCTCTCAAGCCCATGCACTCTCTCCACTCATCAAAATCACTACCTCAGCTAAACAAGATCACTAACCCGGGGCCAGACCTTCCAATGCAATCACACTTCAACATACACAATCCGCAATCTCAAACTGATCCAGCAATACCAACAGAGTCTCCAGCATGACTGGACCGACTCTCATAACACACACTAGCCACTCGAGGCTATATCTCTGTGGGTCCGTACACCCAAACTCTGCGAACCCTCAGGTTCTAACTCCGGGAACCTTCCGGTTCCAACTCTAGAAACATGCACAACATAAATCCCGTGGGATTAATGCAGTACAACCCATCACGTACATCAAGCATACAAGTACTCTGATCGCATAACCCCGGTTACCTACTCAAACTTGATCCCGGCCTGCTCCCAGACCTCCACAATCAAATGCCCTAGGTCTGTATCCCGCCCCGCACAAAGAGAACACTTACACACTGACTGCTTCCCACAAGCATAAGCAACCCTCAGCAAAACACATCTCCTCCCTGATCAATCCGCTCAAAAGAATCCGGTCTTTCAATTATCCACTCCACGACTGCAGATGCTACCCGACATTCCACCCAGTGCCGCATCTCCACTATCAACCCTCACGAATGATAACCAACGGAATTCCCAAACAATAACCCATAACCAAACCCAAAACCTGCAAAAGAATGAATACCGCATCGAAAACCGCACAAGGATACCAGCACCAAAACACCAAGCTATAACCATACCAAACCATCAGGGAACAACGAATGCCAAAGCGAAAACCTGAAACACCATTCCATAACCATGCCAAACCCGCGAAACAACGAATACCACATCGAAACCCATACAAAGATACCAGCACAACGATACCCACAATATTCGCAAGATAACAAGACATCAAGAAAATAACATACCCGCAGCTGCCTCCGGCACTGCTCCGACCTCCTCTGCCGCAAGCTGATAAGCACGACCCTGAGCCCTTGGGGCTCCATTCCCTCCTGACCTCTACCTAAAATCCTCAGAGTGGCCAATGCTGGAGCCTGCACCGGCCTTGCAGAAAACTGTGGACAGTTGACCCTCAAATGTCCAATCTGACGACAATGACAACAAATCCTCAAATCCCGCATCGACACTGACTGCCGACAATCCCGCGCATAGTACCCCTCCTTTCCGCATTTGCGGCATGCACCACCGGACCAGCAAACTCTAGCGTGACCCCTTCCACACTTCCCACAAGTGTGGCCGATCCGATCCCCCACTCTAACATCAACGGTCCTGGACCGTTTCGGCGCCGGCTGCGACTGCATCGGAGCCTGCCTCAACTCACGCGACTGCAACTCAACCTCTAACTCACGCCGCCTGGCGGCCTCCTGCAATTCTAAAAAGGTCTTGCACCTCTGCGCAGACACGGACTGTCTGATATTCCCCTTGAGCATACTCAGATATCGGGACATCTGAGCCTGCTCCGAAACGAACTCAGGACAAAACACCGCCCTCTCAGTGAACATCCTGGTGATCTCAGTCACCGACTCCGAATCCTGCTTCAGCTCAAGGAACTCCCGAGCCAATCTCTCCCTCTCATCCCGCGGAACATAGCGAGTGCTGAACATCTCTCTGAACTGATCCCATGAAACCGCAGCCCTCTACGCATCGGAAAATGATCCCGTGGTCAATTTCCACCAACCCTTCGCCCCGAGCCTCAACAGGTTCAGAGCACTCCTCACCCTCTGGTCAGCAGGGCATAAACGCGTGGAGAAACACCCTTCCACGTCTGATAACCATCTCATAGCAACAATCGGGTCCTGAACTCCATCGAATGTGGGAGGCTTCGTATAATAGAAATCCCGATACTGAAAACCCCGACTAACTCCTCCCCTTACAGCCGCTGCTACAGCCGCTGTAGCCGCCGCGGCAGCCGTCTCTGCGAGAGCCGCATATCGCTCATCAAAATACTCACTCATGGCGGTCTTGATCAACCCAAAAAATTCCGGCAACTCAGCCCGGAACAATGCAGCAACCTCATCACGCAGGATCTCGCGAATCCTCGCATCCAACTCGCTCGTGCCCGTCTGATCGATAACCTCAGACGACACTGATCCACCCGGAACTCGCTCTCCAGCTCCCGATCCTGATCCGGATCCACTATCATCATGCCTCGAAATCTCCATACCGAAGACACCATACCAATCTCAGACACTTCCCACAATCCTAGGATCCAACTCTCGCAACCCAACCCTAGAGATCATGGTTTCCCTGATACACGTATGGGTCCTGTGCTTTCAGTAGTACGGGCCCATACTACCTTCCACACCTACCCATATTTGTATGAAGTACTACCACAATACCCTAGAGAACATGCATAACAACTATCAACCCTCACCACTAGAGGAACACTGAGAATCTCCCATAAGGGACCCTAGGCTACAGGCATCACAAATCAGGCAACATTATCATGAATTCCTGAAGATCCCTAGCCTAGCTCTAGCATGCTGTTCTATCAAGCTCAATAAGACAAATATCATGTATGGTATCTTGGGGTTACTTACTGGCTCCGGCTGATCGTACCTCCGCGTCCTCTTTTTACTTAATTTGAAAACCATTTTAATTTCTCTTTTTAAAATCCTCCTCGATTTGAGACTGGAGTCACACGAATGTTCCCCCAATTCACTCAAACCAAGGCTCTGATACCAACTTGTAACGACCAAAATTTCAAAACAATTAAAACTTTTCAAAATCACCCATTTTAATAACGTTGTTACAAAAAGGTTTTGAATACATTATTTAACAGAGTATTTTCCCAGGTTCATATCATAAAACACCAACGCGAGGAACGGTACGATCACGCCTTTGCCTTGCCACAGACTCCTGAGAACCTGAAAACATAAAACCACAACTGTAAGCCCGAAAGCTTAGTGAGATACCCCCAATATACCAACCACATATACGCCCTTCCAGGCCACGACCTTCTGGTCTAAAACATATCGCCTTCCGGCCCATAACGCAATGCCTTCCGGCCCATATCATATTGCCTTCCGGCCCATACATATTGCCTTCCGGCCCATAACATATTGCCTTCCGGCCCACAGCATAAAAGCATACATATCATAACAGAACATAGACGACCCTACATACCGGGTCACACCCCAGGTCTAGCAATCATACGCACAACACATAATCATATAACAGTTCACAGTCAGCAATCGATCAACAGACCACATAACATAGCATTACTCTATTCAAGATACCGGCCTAGCCGGTCACTAGCATAACATCACCCTACCAATCAGTCAACATACTAAAAGCACACATACGCCTTTCCAGGCCATGACCTTCCGGTCCACATAGCAATGTCTTCCGGCCCACAACATATAACTGACAACTACCCGGATTTCCATCCGATAAAAAGGTTGGCCTTGGTGCCATAAACCCTAGCGATATAGTGAGGATAACTCACCTCGAAACTGCCGACTGAACAGATAGCTCAAGCTGCTCCGATCACTGATACGATCTCCACCTCTGGACAGCCACCAATGCACTGAACTCAACAATAATCAACAATTACCAAAATACCCCTGGAACCACTGGTGAACCCTTGGTCAAAGACAAGGTCAAAGTCAATCCCTGACTGGCCCTACTCGCTGAGTCAACCCGATGACTCGCCGAGTCCCCATACTCAGAACTTCACTAAATCCGCGATCTAACTCGCCGAGTCACCCCGAGACTCGCCGAGTTCAACAATTCTGAGTCCACTCGCCCTCAACTCACCGAGTCATCCCTTGACTCACCGATTCTCGACTCAACCAGAGAATATCGGGACTCTTCGACAAGACTCGCCGAGTCTAAGAACAGACTCGCCGAGTCTATGGCCATCTTCAACCTACTCGCCGAGTTGTTCATACAACTCGCCGAGTTCCAAGTCATCTTCATCCGACTCGCCGAGTTGTTCTTCCAACTCGTCGAGTCCCAGCTCATGTTCAAGCAACTCGTTGAGTTCACCCATGTGACTCGCCGAGTACCACCGATCTGAATCCATACAGAAGCATCCCAGACCATGCAATTGATCCAAAACATAGATCTAACCTCCTACAACTCATCCATCACGTAAAGTGGCAGACTTTACGTGAATCCATAGAGATCTAGGCCATATTCACTCATAACTAGGGTTTGGGACTTGCAAGCTTCACTAAACATTCCAACACAGGGACTTTCATGCTCTCTGATTCTCCTCTACTCCAGATCTGAGGTAGCAACCTCATATCTACCCTCTAGACTTCCAATTACATCCAAAGGCAAGATCCCACAAACCCCAAAATGAAGAAACAACATACAATCAGACCAAGAACGAGATATTTGTTGGATTAGTGTCTAAGTCCATAACTATTTTGGTATGTACTTGACCCGATGGTGCATGGTCCTTTTGGGTTGCCTTCACCAAAGCAACTTGATTGGAGAAATAAATAAAGAGAGAGAGGTTATTATGATTTATTAATATGTTATAAGAATAATATATTAAAGGAGAAATCATATATGTTTAATTAATATTGGTCAATAATTAATTAAGAATGAATTTTGTGATCAAGTGTAATTAATTAAACTAAAGGGCCTGAATTGTAATTATGTGATAGTTACAAAATAAGGTAAGGATTATCTTATAAATATGGTGGACGAATTTAAGGTTGGAAAGCCTTAGAATTCGAGTATGATAAGGATTCAAGGATTATCTTATTGGTTGCTTAATGGATAATCAGCTAGATAAGGATAATGACTGAAACCCTATCTCTACACCTATATAAACAACCCCAAGGTCATGAATTCGTGAATCCCTTCCCAAGAAGTCTTAGAAACGAATTCTTACCTCCCTCCTCTCTCTTTATACCTTCTCCACTTGCTTATGGTGTTTGTAAGCCATTAGAGGAGTGACACTTGTGACTCTCTGCTTTCCAAGGTCAATTCAAGGAGGAATTGGATTGTTATTGCTACATAACAATCAAGGTATGTTCTTAAACCTAATTACATGTGAGCTCTGATTTCCATATGCTAGAATTAGGATTCAAAGTCTTGGATTCAAAGTATGTACAATAGAGAAACCTAGATCCGAGCTTTAGGGTTTGTATGAGCACATATGATGTCTTATGACCAAAACCCATCAGTGGTATCAGAGCCAGGTTGGTTTCTATTGTATTGATGCTTGATGTAATTGAAAATCGTGTTTTGGCCTCACTGTTCGACCTGACTCGGCGAGTCACTCTTGGACTCGGCGAGTCAGCCCTACTCGGCGAGTTCCAGAGGGTGACTCGGCGAGTCGGTGCGTCAGACAGTGCTTATCTCAGGATTTCTTGCTGTTTTTGCATTGGGATTATTACCTTATCATGTTAGATTAATATTAATCCGATTATATGATATATTTGACTATATTTTTAATCTAATTGAAGATATTTATCAATTAATAAGATAATTGTTTCCTTATAAGATAATTGATTAATTATTTTAAGTAAATTGATAAATTATTTTGCAAGAAATCATCAAATATGGATAATTATGTGATTAAATGTTAATTTGAATTATTTGTTATTTGATCCTTGTTGTTGTGAAAAGTTTCATATTTGGCCCTTTAGGTTTTATAGTTTAAATTTGAACCCCAAAAGTTTTGTTGTTTTGAAATTTAAATAGTTGAAACCCTAATGTTTTGAAAAAGGTTTCAAAACTTGCCCTCAAGTTTTGGAATTTAAATTTTGATTAAATAGTTTAATTTTGATGCATATTTAAATTCTAAACCCTAATGTGTTGAAATGTTTCAAAACTTGCCCTCAAGTTTTGGAATTTAAAAGTTGATTAAAAGTTTAATTAGGAATGTTAAATTCTAAAACTAGTATAGTTTTGAAAAAGTTCAAATCACACCCTTATGGTTTATTAATTAATTAAGGTGTATAATTAATAGAGATTTAATAAATCCATAAAAGTTTAGGTTTACAATTTAATTGAATTAAAGGTATAATTGTTAAATTTAACCACATGGTATTTTAAAAGTGTTAAAATACACCCTATACTATATATAACATTAAAGGTCTAACATTATATATATGTATGAGTAAAAGTCAGTCTTACCGTTAGTAGGCCTCATTCACGAAGCTGGTCTATAAGGGGTGGTTAAGGAAATTGCCTATAAAATGACGATTGAATGGGTATCCACTCTTACCCACCGCACTCTTGACTAGTGGAGAGTCGTTAGCCGAACGGGTAGGATAGGACGAAACCTTCCATTATAAGTATAATGAATTATTAAAGTAACTAAATGTTTTCATATAATTCCCAATCTTAGTTACTTAGGCAAAAGTGAATTGATGCAATTCCATGAAATTACACTTTGTGCCCTTGCGAAGACGTTAGTGGAGCGTGTGTGGTTAACCGGCACACTAAATGGGTCTAAGCAAAGGTAGCAAAGGGTGACTCAATGTTTGTCATAGTTCGGTGGAGCGTGTGTGGTTTACCGGCACATCGAATAGGTGACTGTAACATGTGAGGGCACCATGTAAGTTTGCATGGTTATTCACACCCGCTTTGTGATCCTCGGCATCCCAGTCACAAACAAGAGGGGCATATCGAGATTTAAACATGCCATTGAAAGTTCAATGAATCTCAAAGGATCTAGGAGTTTTCATAGAGTTAAAACTTAAATTCTTTTTCGTTTTTTGTGGTGGAAATTAGTGAATCGTCATTCACTTACCTTCAAATATTATGCAATTAGGGTTACGACATCCCTCTCCCGAGTTGTAGAATATTGTGTTGGGTCCTAGCCTTAGTATCTCATTTGGGTGATTTACTAAGGACTCAATCTATCAACTAACTTGAATTCATTTTCTCCCGTATTGTAGATGTCAAAGTTCGACAACTATGGTTTTCCCAAATCCCGTGGAACAAGCTTTCCACATGAAGATGGTATTCCAGGATTCAATCGAGGAACAAGAAATCATGCTTCACTTCCTCCTCCTCCTCCTATTGTTCTCCCTAACCCACAAGTTCAAAGGCTTGAAAAGTTCAAGATCACTCAAGCCCTTTTGGCAAGTAAACATAAAGAAGGAAAGTCGGTGTGTGCACACGTCCTAGGGATGAAGTCACTCATTGATAGGTTAAGAATGTTGGGATCCGTTGTCTGTGAGGAAATGGCTGTTGATTGGGTTCTTCAGTCACTTCCTAACTCATATAGTGAGTTCGTAAGAGAGTACTATATGATGAACTACGACGTGACCCTTATAGATCTCACCTATATGCTTATTGCTGCTGAATCAGCAATGATTTGGCGCAATAGAAAAGCAAAGTTGATTGGTGAATCTGCCTTCGAGACTTTTATGGATATAGACAATGGCAACGAAAGACATGTTATGATCGAAATGTTTGATCACAAGAGAAAGACAATGTCTGAAGTAGTTCCATGTCATGTTCCAAAAGAGTCAATTTGCTTTTATTGCCAAGAGAAAGGGCATTGGAGATGAAGCTGTCCCATTTACCTAAGAGATCTAAGAGATGGGAGAGTCGAAACGTATGGCTCTAATTTAGGTAAAATCCATTGACTAACTCTTTTAAGCTTCATTCTAGATTCTGAATACATAATGTGATAAGATTACAATTGATGTTTTGTAGGATTGAAGAAAAGAAAGGAAGCTTAAGGGAAGAAGTGAGCAGAATCTAACCGTGAAGGAATGGATTTCGATCACGTTTCTCGAAGATTAGATTCTTGAGCTACTACTTGGAGTTAGAATTAGATTGCTAAGAAAGATGTATTAGCATAAGTTTTTCAATGAGTTGCATTGTAAGGACAAATTTTTCCGCAATAAAATAAATTTTGATTTTAAATTTTATTTATTTATCCTCACAATGGCGTGTATGAAAAATTGATGTTAAAATGTTTCTATTATTAGCAATAATAGATTTGGTTCTTATATTGTTATTTATGGAAAGTCAAGAATTTACCAAATAGGGAGAGTTTCTCATCGCCCAAGTTTCAATTGGACAGAAATTTGGAATCATGCAACTTGATTGCACGATGTATGAGAAATTTCATATTTGGAAATTTAGACTAATTCATTGACAAAGTGTCAAGTAAAGGACTTGGAGATCGAATACACAAAGTTGCGTGTTGATCAAGTTCACCATAAGAGTAACAAAGATATTCGTCATGATTTACTAAAGGTTTAGTAAATATGGTTATACTTACAAGATTAGGTGTAATTCTGAATTGATTAAAGGGTTTAGATCAATAGCAGAATGAATAAGAAGAATCAAGTAGGCAGAAAGATAAAAAATTTCTCCATTATAAGAAGAAGGGAGAGTAGCTTTTATGCTTTATGATAGGTCTTAATGATTAAGAACCATATCTCAATTGATCCTCTAAGTGAAGTCTTAGTACAATTGTATGGTTAAGAAGAGGTATCAAGGATTGAAGAAATGGTTAAATCAATAAGTCAATCATACTTCGTTCTAATAACAAGTCTTAAAGTCAAGATTGTGACATTGAGTGAAAAGTATTAAAAAGGTTTGTAACATTCATCAAATGTGGAAAGTTGTGATGTCTTGGATAAGACAAAGACCAACTAAGACCAATTTATGAAGTGTTTTGATAAAAACTACACTAACTCTTGAATATTTGTTTGTCAAGAAATGGTTTTTGACAAAAGAATCTTATATGTCAGGGAGTCAGTGGGAGTCTTAATGGTCTTGAAAGGTTTCAAGAACAAATCAAATAAACCTTATCGATCATCACTAGCACACGAGTTGAGGTCTACAACCTATCGTGTTGACATTATTTTGATTCTGTGCCAATCCAATCGAGTTAATTATGCATGTAAGTCCTATGAGTTCTCATTTGAATGCATAAAAGGCAAAGCACCTTAATCAATGAAAGGTACATTGATAGGAAAGGGTGAGCTGCTTAACTACTTGGAAGACATGGTGGGCAGCTGTGCTACCATAAAGGCAAGAAATCGAGATCAAGAAAGTTCGATCCATAAGAGTTTGAATTTGTTGTAAACTTTGGTTTTAACAAATTCACATGGATAGGAACACATACACCGCTCAAATCTAAGTGTCATAAGATTTCCTCCTTCATGAAAATGATTGTGAAGAAATGCTTTCACTAAGAGAGATTTTAAGAAGATAGTGATTGTAAAATTGCATTCTCAAATTCAATCATGGTTACGGCATCCCTTTCCATAATTTGAATTGTGAGGTTTGGCAATTAGTCTTAATTGTTTAGACACACATATGAACTATCGAAGGCAAAGGTGTATAAGTTCAAAAAGCCTTGATAAAAGATTATCAAAGCATTAAGTATTAGAAACATAAACTCAAGAAATTCAATAAGTATTGTTTTTCTGGAAGTTAAGATGTTTATGAATACATGTCGAAGCTAGTGGGAGCATAAGTGTTATGTTTTATAATAATCATCAAGATAGTGGGAGCATAAAAGTTATGATTGTATGATTATTAAGGAAAGTATTGCAAGGTTAGCAATATTAATTATAGAAAACAAGAGTCATACTTTGCAAAGTCGCAATAGTTGAAGAGTTGTTTTGCTATAATTAAGGGAGAGAATATTATGCTTCATTTCAAATCTAAAGGTTTAGGTTGAGAAATGTTAATAAAACTTAGTCAAAGGTACAAAGTGTGTTCTCAAAATTTCGATTATGATTACGGCATCCCTTTTCACAATTTGAATTTTGAGAACATAGCAAATAAAACATTATGCGTCGTGTCCCATACGCTTCGGGTATAGGATCGATTGCAAATGCTTAATGTTTGACCATTCTAAAATTTTCCAAATGTCGAGCGCATTTAGAGGGAAAAGGGACTAGAATTGGTTTTGACTAAAACAATTAAACAACTATCAAAGGACAATCCAAAGTTCGACGAGGATTGGTCGCTTGTGAGTTGTTGGAAGTATAGTATTGGAAAATATGGAAATGTTTCCATATTGGATGGACCGTATCGACATCATTACGAATAGATAAGATTATATTAAGAATGAGTTGTCATATGGAACATATGGAAGTGTGTCCATATTGGGAATTGAATATTGAGAAATCTATGACTAGATTAGAAACTTCTATGCAAAAGGATGTTCAAAGAATGTACTTTGAGTGAGAGACATCACGTCTATGGAATTGTCTTGTGACAATCTCCGACAGAGGACTTTGTAATATCATTAGCAATAGTCTTTGTGACTTTGATGCAGTGACATTACGAAAGGATAGTTGCATAAAATATTAGAATCTAGCATATTCTATAAGTAGCAAGAATTTGATATTCTTTAACTTATGGAAAAAGGATTTGGAGTTGAGAAATGAGAATGATTGGAAATGTGTTCAATATGATCTATTTCACAAAGTAAGAACCATAGGTAAACATTGTGTGCATGTTAGGAGCGTGGGACAAGTGTTGGAATTCAAGTAAGAAGTTGATTACCCGAAACGAAAAATAATGAGTAATCAATATGGTGATAAATAAAAGGCGTTTTATTTATACTCAAAGGTTTGAGGCCATATGGGATTAGTATTATTCTTGTGTTTCAACTTTGCATGTTTTGACTTCCAGAATAATTGAGTTTATTAAGAATAATCGAATTATTCGAATGGGCCACAGTCATTCATATGTTGGAAGTAGATATGAATGAAGACTGTCGTGAATTGGTGTGTGGATTGTCTAAAGAGCATTAGACATAAGCAAATGTTTGCTGCAACGTTCATGAGTGCTTATGAATGTGATTTGAGCATTGGATTAAACCCACGCTCACTTGGATCACTCCATGAAATTGTATCACGAGTGATTGGTGAGACGATAACATCCTATATTCTTGAAACCGAGATGTGTGAGTTGTATCTTGCAAATCGGTTGCACATTGATAATATGTAAACGCACCAGTAACTTGGTGTTATAAAACATATTGTTGTGTGTGATTCGGTGCGTGAGTACAAGCGAGCATTGTATCAAAGTTTATCCATTCCTTTTATTCAAAGTAGGATAAAAGCGATATCTTTGGGCCCCTCGATGGTTTAGTGATGACAAACGTAAATGCTCGGCCGGGCTAGGGCTAATTTGATTTGTTGAATTAGTCAGTCGTCATAAATCGGAAATCGAGATATAGTACAAAGAGAATGATTTAAAATCATATCTCATATGATATCTAGAATGGAGGAATATATGATCCCTTATCTAAGGACACGCGTATCTGATAGGATCAGAGTTGGTAGCGGCTTTGGAAAGCTACGATTGCAGATCAGGATCTGAAGTCATACGCAGAATAGTTATTAGACTTATCCAAGTGGGAGACTGCTGGATTAGTGTCTAAGTCCATAACTATTTTTGTATGTACTTGACCCGATGGTGCATGGTCCTTTTGGGTTGCCTTCACCAAAGCAACTTGATTGGAGAAATAAATAAAGAGAGAGAGGTTATTATGATTTATTAATATGTTATAAGAATAATATATTAAAGGAGAAATCATATTTGTTTAATTAATATTGGTCAATAATTAATTAAGAATTAATTTTATGATCAAGTGTAATTAATTAAACTAAAGGGGCTGAATTGTAATTATGTGATAGTTACAAAATAAGGTAAGGATTATCTTATAAATATGGTGGACGAATTTAAGGTTGGAAAGCCTTAGAATTCGAGTATGATAAGGATTCAAGGATTATCTTATTGGTTGCTTAATGGATAATCAACTAGATAAGGATAATGACTGAAACCCTATCTCTACACCTATATAAACAACCCCAAGGTCATGAATTCGTGAATCCCTTCCCAAGAAGTCTTAGAAACGAATTCTTACCTCCCTCCTCTCTCTTTATACCTTCTCCACTTGCTTATGGTGTTTGTAAATCATTAGAGGAGTGACACTTGTGACTCTCTGCTTTCCAAGGTCAATTCAAGGAGGAATTGGATTGTTATTGCTACATAACAATCAAGGTATGTTCTTAAACCTAATTACATGTGAGCTCTGATTTCCATATGCTAGAATTAGGATTCAAAGTCTTGGATTCAAAGTATGTACAATAGAGAAACCTAGATCCGAGCTTTAGGGTTTGTATGAGCACATAGGATGTCTTATGACCAAAACCCATCAATATTACCTCCAATGGACGCCCCCAACTGCAATGAAGTTGATTCCAAGCAAAGCCCCTCGCCCCAAGCCTTCAATTCCCACAAAATTCCTTCAATGATTACTTCTCCAAGCTTCAATCCACTCAACAATGGAGCTCCTCTGCGATTTAGGGTTTCTAGAACTCAAGAGGGAAGTAAAGAGGCTGGGGAAGGAACATAATGTTCCTTATATAGGGCTCAACCCCGAGAATTAGGGTTTTCTCCACCCAGCGCCTACTCGCCGAGTCCATCTCATCGACTCGCCGAGTCGGCTACTTAACACGCGGTCAAGCCGCGACTCTACTCGCCGAGTCCATCCATGGACTCGCCGAGTCACTCTTTCCCAATTAACACTTTTGGCCCTTCAACTCTACTCTCGCTATTTCGGGATGTTACATTGAAGTACCGAGCCCTCTCGCAATCCAGGAAGCATCCTACCCGGACAATC
This sequence comes from Lactuca sativa, assembly GCF_002870075.4. NCBI lineage: Eukaryota > Viridiplantae > Streptophyta > Magnoliopsida > Asterales > Asteraceae > Lactuca > Lactuca sativa. The sequence goes on along the minus strand of NC_056625.2, from coordinate 253,697,594 downwards.
TCGCACCTCTGGACTCATTGGCTTCGAAAGATCTCGCCCCACCCCGCCTCGTTTCGGAAACCCTAGGCCGGACCGGACTCCACCTTCTGGCTTCAGAACTCCGCCTGATGACTCCAGAAAGTACTGTTCACTTTGGAACTTGAGCAAGCGACTCCAGAATCTTCTCAAGCCTTTCGGACCCTCGCAAGAGCATCATCCAACTTCGGATTTTCATCATTTTCGGACTTTTTCGCTATTTTAAGGCATTTTGACGCCGGAAATCACACCAAACTCGTAATTTTCATGTCCTAAACCCCTGAGACTCTTATTTTATACCAAAAATAAATATTTTAAATATATTTATATAAAATAAAAACCCAAGATTTTAAGAGGATCCTAAGAAAATAAAGGGGTTTGACATTGTGATGTGATGCTCAAATCCTCTATTTTCCCATGCAAATCCCGGTTAAACACACATTACCCTCAGAAAATAAGCTCTACCCACCTGATTTCCAGGCAAATGTCAAGTCATTCCTTATCCTTCCCCTTCAGATATGTGAATCTCTTTTCCTCCCTCATCCCACTTCCCACTTTCTCATCAGTAAACTCCCAAGAATCCTCTCAAACTCCTTCAAGACTCAAGCTTCATTCCTTCAAGGAAAATTCCAGAATCTTTGGTAAATGTTCATCCTCATTGAATAGTGATTTTTGCTCACCATTCCTAAGATTTCACTATACTTACACCTAAATTTATTCTTAGAATTTTTCTGAAGTTCAAAGAGCACTTCCAAGTACTGGAACTTGGAAACTCCTTACACTTCTTCAAATCACCCAACAAGCCAAACCAATGTAAGCTTCATACCCCACCATTTCCTTAGTTTTAGTTGATTTTGGGGGAGAGTACAAGTAACCTCTTGTTCTAAATTCTTGAATGATTGCATGTGTACGTGTGTTTAATATGCGTGTTGAAATATTATCATTTTTATGTATAACTCTCTGTGAACGTGAAGTCTCACAGAACCCATGAAAATAAATAATATTTTAATCATTATATGAGTAATACAATTTACAAAAAGAGCCTCCCAAGTTTTTGGGGGTGTTTAACATGCATCCTTGTACCCATGCTCTTCATATTTAGAGATAAAAGTTGTTGAAATAGACCTTGAAAGGTTGACACTAAGTCTAGAACTTTGAAATTTGAACTTGGTGTTCTATAAATGACTTTTTGCAAACTGTTAAGGGGTTATTTATAAAAATTGGATATAAGTGATCTCACCTAGAATATATGCAAATAGAACCTTTACGACATGAAATTTTGTATGTCATAAAGCTACTGTCATAATTTCACAGAAGTCATAATTTTCACACAAATCATAACTTAACATTTTCCCGGTAAATGGGGTCTCACTCAGTAATATATAGAGAGAGGAGAGCCATTTTAGCCGACATTGCTAATATTGAATTGATTTGATAAATACTTAGAGCGGATCATTTTCAATAAACAAAACGAAACGGAATATCTAGTCAACAAGTACAACTAGTATTAATTATTTGGTAAATAATGAATTTCAACGCTTTGCGTAAAACTATAAGTATTCTAGTCAGAAGAAATATTCACAGCACATATATTATATACAATATTGTACACCTTAAGTCCTGTAAGAGTTATAACTAGAGTCTCCTAGAGGGAGAGCGGGAATTTGTGTATAGATCTATACGGGGTTGACACCCCGCACCTTCGATGTTCGCTACAGCTAGACCGGCCAGTCTAGGGTGACAAATGTCTTGAACAAAATCGACGCCTGAAGAACGTCATAACAGGCACTCTTTCATATTAGTATGGTTATAACGATTCACTAGAATATATCAAAAATGTTATTATGCAGATTTCATCTTCGGTTAAAAATCAACTATTCTGACTACCTCAATGAGACCTTTTCGCACCCGTGCTATGTTATTACCAAAATTACTATTTTAAACATCAGACAATACATGATTTTTTGGAGAAACGATTTGTACGATTTTGGAAAACAATAAATTAAGACACACATGCAACTATACTCGATTTGAAATAAGAATTACAACCATTTGATAAGAAAATATTGGATTTTCTGGATTTTATTACTATCATCAAAGTTTTTTTTTTACTCAAATGCTTATGAACTCACCAACATATTTTATGTTGATGCTTTTCAAATGACTTGTATTCTCAGGAAATCAATAAGCAGGTTATGGATTGCGGACTCAAACTTATTTTGCTGTATTTTGGGAAATTTGCTTACTAATGTTTCTTTTGTGTACACTTGAAAAACATAAACATGATGTAAAACAATTTAAGCTTTTCATATTTATGTATGTTGTTTGGATTTGCTATGTTTCAATTATATGCAATTGTTATGATACTACACAATGAAGTCACCCTCCTCCGGACGTTTCCGCCGTTCTGGTCTGGGGGTGTGACAAGTTTCGTCGTTTGGCAGATTTAGGCGAACGACTCTTTCATGACAGAGTATATCGGCATGGTGTAGGCTTAACCTATCCATACCGATAATGACATCAAAGCTCTTTATAGTTATCGGCATTAGATCGATTTGAAATGAATGTTCGTTTAGAGTTAGCGTGCAACCTATGTACATATCGTTTGTGCTTTCTGTTCTACCACTTTCCATTTCTACTGTAAATATCTTATTGAGTGATTGCGGATTCTGTTTTAGTATGTGTTTGAATTTATGACTCACGAAACTCCTCTCCGCACCACAATCAAAGAGTATGCATGCATAAGCGTTATTGAGGAGAAACGTACCCGTAACCACCGTGGGATCAACTATTGCTTTGTTCTACCCTATTGCCAACACTCTTCCTATGCCGCCAGCATTCCTTGCCTTAGGGCGGTCTCTCTTGTAGTGTCTAGCCTCCCCACATCCATAACACGCCTAACCCACACCGACTCCAGGGACTTGGGTGATTGGTCGTGCCGGTGCCTTACAGAAACGGGCAGTGTGCCCTTTCTTGTTGCAGTGCATCTCCCGACAATTTCTGTTGTGATGGAAATTGCATTTGCTACACTTCAGTAGGTTCCCAGCGTATTGCTTTGCTGGTGTAGAGGTAACAGGAGTAGTAGTGGGGGTAGAAGCGGCATGGACTACCACTATTTGTTGCTTCTTGGAAGGTTCCTGTGAAAAATGACTCTTCCTCTTGTTCCAAAACTTCTTCTTGTTGTTGTTGTTGGTACTGATGTTTTTGTTTTTGTTTACTATGGTTTTCTCCGGGACAGCAGTTGCGAAGCCTTGACAGATTCCATGGTCAATGAGGGCTTGTGCCAAATGTTTGGCGTTATCGAAAGTGACTGGTTTGGAAGCTAGTACACTTCCTCGAATCTAGTGTGATAGTCCCCAGATGTATCTTTCGATCTTCTTGCTCTCTAGAGCAACCATGCCTGGGCAAAGGATTGCCAAATCACTAAACCTATTGGTATAGGTTGTGATGTCCGAGCCTACCATAGTAAGGCCCCAAAGTTCCTACTCTAGCTATTGTACTTCGCCCCTTGGACAGTACTCTTGCATTAACATTTGCTTTAGATTCTCCCAGCCCATAGAATTTGCCACTACTAGAGTTAGTGACTTGACGTGGCCATTCCACCACGTCAAAGCTCCCTCGGAGAATGTACAAGCGGCAAATTTTACCTTGCTCACTTCCAGACATGCACAGATCTCGAAAACCCCTTTTGTTTTCTCTACCCATTGTGATAGAGCCATTATCCTTCCGGATCCGTTAAAAGTTATGGGCTTGCTATTGGTGAAGTCCTTGAAAGTGCAATCCCCTGAACGAACCTGGTGTTGGCCATTCGTAGAGCTATTTACTCCACCTCTGGACCCATTATTACTCATCTGTGCCATTGTTGCTGTCATTGCAGCTGTTACAACAGCTATCAAGGTGGCTTTATCCATTGATGGAGGTGGTGGTGGTGGAGGTGTTGCGTTGTTGACACGACATGTAGATCTACAGGGCAGCATCGTTCTGCTAGAGAAACAGAATGAAGAACATCAGTCTTTAATGATTGGAAGCTGTGTGTTAATAAATTTGCTATTTTTATCAATTTATGAATTTGACTGACCTACCCAAGGTTTAGAGCTTGACTCATAATAAAAGTTTGCATAGGGATAGGTAAACTTATGAATCTAAGTGGTATTCAAAGAATTAACACACAAAGGAATTTCTTCATGTATATTAAACATACGTTGAGTTACATTTGAAGTTAGGAAAATTTCGACCCTTCTAAGGGTCTTCGATATAGAAGTTAAAGAAAAGTAAGACTTTTAGCCGAGTTCCTATTCTATAACAAAATTTTGGGATTTGGGCAAGTTCTACTTGTGACGTAGGTTGCGCTTGGAGCTCGATTCTGTGTCTGATTACTTTGCTTCCATAAGGCGCCTATCGAAGGCGGCTTGCTGTTCCCTTATCTCAGAGAGGGCTGCAATCAGTTGTGCTTGGAATGTGTAGGCGCGGAGCTGGGCGTCATCCTGCAACCTATCCAGTCGACGGATGTCGGAAGTGTGAACTTGTACTTCCACTTTGACTTCACGAATCCGGTTTGCTTGGACCCCGGATTGATAGGACTAGTTGGCTAGTTTGCCTACCATGATTGGGAGTGCTCGGTCGACTGAACCTCCATCCCTGACGTCGTAGAAGTCCCGAAACATACCGTAGGGAGGACGTACTCCTTGCTGTTGGCTCCAATGGTGAAGGTGACTTCCCCAAATAGGAGTTGGTCCCTGAAAGTTCCTCCTAACTACGGAAGATTGGGCAACTGGTGGGTTGATTACTTCTGGTTCTGAGTCTGTCCCAGAGTCATCCCCTTCCTCCAACTCTATGGGTTCTTCGTCCTCTTCGGGGTCCTCCTCTACCCATCCTCCATTGCCCTGATTCGGGTAGTAGGGGTCCCCTGGTGGGTGGAATCCAGACATTGTGTCTGTGTGAGAATAGAGATATGAGAATTGTCTACAATTTAAAACATGTACATCTAAATATGTAAGTTAAACTATTGTATTTACCAAATACTCCGATAGTATTTAAGTTTGTATGTTTGATACTAGTGTTATTTTGGTAAGTTTTAATGTGTTGCTCACTACGACCATTCCCCGACATACATTAGTCCGAACTCTGATAAATATAGTTGATCAGGCTATATTCGTCCCAAATCTGATTACGTATTCCGAGGACTAGTCGTAGTGTCCAACTTGTCTAAATACTTCTTGTGTAGTTCTAACTATGAAATGACTCGTTGTATGCATGCAAGTGTGCTTTTACAACCCAAATAACTTAAGCTAAATGAAATGCGGTTTAGGTGTAAAAACGTTTTGTCAGAGAGTTTTAGTCCCTATGCATTTATAGTTTGTATAGCTTATGTGGTTCGATATACTTAGTTCACTATAAACAATGCTCTGATACCAATCTGTCACACCCCCAAACCAGAACGGCGGAATCGTTCGGGGGCGAATGACTTCATGTAGTATCGTAACAGTTGAATACATAGTAAAGAAAGTAAAACAACCATCATATATATAATTTAAAAGTTACATTTTTGAATGATACTTGTTCAAAACAAATTACAATATGATGACAAAATGAGTTTTAAACTAACGCCTTAGCGTCACTTCTCCAAAAGATGGGGTTTACCTGTATTACTGAATCCTTGAGAAATACAAGTAGTTTTGAAAGAGTGTCAACAATTAAGTTGGTGAGTTCATAAGCGTTTATGTATAAAATTTGTAAGCTTGGTATAAAATCACTGAGTTTATTTCTGAAAAATCCAATATTTTTCCATGAGTGTGTGGTGGTTTAAAAGTTCCAAAACTGTAATGCATTAGTAGTTTTTCATGTCTAGAATAACAGATTTAAGTATGTATAAAATCACTAAGACATTTGATAACCCCGTAAATCATCCTGTTTTTAATACTCCATGTGAGCTTTATTTCCATGCTATTGACCTAGACTGCCTGTAACAACGTTCTTCAGGCGTTGGAATGTTATGACGTTTGTCACCCCAGACCTGCCGGTCTAACTGTAGCTAACAGTTTAGGTGCGGGATTGTCAATCCCATATAGATCTATACACGAATATCACGCTCTCCCTACAAGAGATTATGGTATATAATACAGGACTTTAACTGCATACTTGAAAGTACGTGAAGTTGAATGTCTCACAAAACTTAGTATCAAATAGATTTACGTATGAAACATCCATTTGTTCTTGTATATGAATGTATTTCCTTGATATAGTACTTATAGTATGTAAAATCTCATGAATATCTAGTAAACTATACCTATTATAGTTTTTCTAAAAGTATGTTTCGTTTGTATGGTAAACCCTAGTGTAGTGTCGACTTTGTATGTAAAGTATAACATTATTGAACATTTATACACAAAATATAAATAAAGTGTTTGATATTTATATAACAACAGGTTTCATTCCAAAAAGACAAAGTGTTATCATGATATGTTGTATGAGAATGTTTTCGTATGGTAGTTATAAATCACATATGATTGATTATAACAAAAAGTATAGCAAGAGATTGATGTTTTTCACACGAGGATAATCGTGTGTTTACTTGTATTTCCCCCCTTAAAAGTGTATAAAATCATTTACAAAGCATTTGAAAACATAGTTATAGGGTTATGAACTCACTTGATAAAGTGAAGATGGTGAGATGAAACCGAACAGAACTTTGGCAAGATAGAGAGGATTTCTTGGGATATTCGGGAATCTCGGGAGCGTAAAACTTCCTTCGGGACTTGGGTATGAAAACTCCCTTTGCTAGTTGTGTGTCACCCACTTTAGCCCAGCACAGTGGGGATCTGCACTTGCGGCCATATAGGGCTTCAGATGGAGCAACTTTAATGCGGGAGTGATAGCTATTGTTGTATGAGAATTCAACTAGTGATAAATGTGTATCCCAGGCTTTACCAAAATCGATTACACAAGCTCTTAGCATATCTTCCAAGGTCTGTATGGTCCTCTCACTTTGACCGTCGGTTTGTGGATGGTAAGCGGTGCTCATGTCTAGTCTCGTTCCAAGAGATTTTTGTAGTGACTGCCAGAATCGCGAGGTGAACCTACTATCTCTGTCGGAGATGATGGATATCGGTACACCGTGCAGTCGTACAATCTCTCGGATATATGTTCGAGCTAGCTTATCCATCTTGTCGGTTTCCTTTATGGGTAGGAAGTGTGCGGATTTTGTTAATCTATCGACGATTAGCCAGATGGTGTCTAGTCCACCTGCTGTCTTAGGTAATTTGATTATAAAATCCATGGTTATGCGCTCCCACTTCCACTCGAGTATTTCGGGTTGTTGTAGTAATCCTGATGGCTTTTGATACTCTACCTTGACTTTGGCGCAAGTCAGACACTTGCCCACATAGGTAGTGATCTCTGCTTTCATGTTCGGCCACCAATACAGTTTCTTGAGGTCCAGATACATCTTGTCCGAACATGGATGCACTGAGTATCGAGTTTTATGAGCTTCGTTCATGACAACGTCTCTGAATCCACCAAACTTCGGTGTCCAGATCCGATCCACGAAGTAACGAACTCCATCGCCCTTGACTTCAAGATTCTTATCCATTCCTCTTAAGGCTTCACCCGTCACATTCTCTGATTTCAAGGCTTCCATATGAGCTTCCTTGACTTGCGTGGACAGGTGTGAATGGATCGTCATGGTTAAGGATTTCACTCGGCGGCCTGAGTATTCCTTTCGACTAAGAGCATCAGCCACCACATTCGCATTTCCTGGATGATAACGAATTTCACATTCGTAGTCATTCAACAGTTCGACCCATCGTATTTGTCTGATGTTGAGTTCCTTTTGATTGAGGATGTGTTGAAGGCTCTTGTGATCGGTAAACATTATGCATTTTGTGCCGTAGAGATAGTGTCTCCAAATCTTTAAGGCGAAAACGACTGGTCCCAGTTCGACGTCGTGTGTAGTGTAGTTGACCTCGTGCGTTTTGAGTTGTCTCGAGGTGTAGGCGATGACCTTCCCTCGCTGCATCAGAACAAATCCAATACCTTGATTAGATGCATCACAGTAGGCCACAAAGTCTTTTGTTCCCTCTGGCAAGGACAATATAGGCGCGCTGCATAGTGTCTGCCATTTTTGAGGTCTTTGATTCTCATTTAGGTTGTTTCGGCTAGAAATCGCTCGATCTCTATTTCGAGTTTTTAGTGGTCTACCGCTATACCGAAACTTTGAAAAATCATAACTTCCTCATACGAAGTCAGATTTGGGCGTTCTTTTTATGTATGTTCACGGTTTAGTAATATCTTCGACTTTTATTTAGATACCTAAGGCTAATATGTATTTTATTGAAATTTCTCGTTTTACATTTAACTTATTGATGGTTTTTGTTATGAATCTTAGGTTGGTCATAACTTCTTGGTTATAACTCGGTTTTCAGTGTTCTTTATATTTTCTGAAACCCTTGACACGATATCTATCCTTTATGAAATCCTGTAGATGACTTTTGAACATTTTATTTTCGACAATAATTTCATTATATTAAAATGGGTTAGAATTCTTGACTTTTTAGGTCATTACATTGATTCGAAATATCGGGTTGTCACAGCTTACAACCTAGATGTAAATCCACTAGTTGCCATGTATGGTTTTGTAAGATGGAATCTATCTCACTTTTGATGGCTTCTTTCCATTGTGGTCCTTCGGAAGAAGTAACTACCTCATGATAGGTTTTGGGTTCACTTTACACTACATAAGTGTAAAAGTTGGGACCAAACGAATTTTCAACTCTAGCCATTTAGTTCTAGGTTTTATTTCTTCTTCCTCGGTTTGAACTTGTTTATCCTCTTGAACAACTACCTTATCCGTAGAAGATTTGTTTTCACCCTCCTAGTTCAAACAAGGAAACACATTTCAAAGAATGATGCATTCCTTGATTCCATTATGATATGAATCATCCCAGTCAATGGTTAAAGGCTTACCATATGCGGGGGGAAAAGTTACAGGGGCTTGATTAGTGTTTTTCTAATACTTTAATATTTAATCATGTTAAGTTATCTATAGGATAATGTTTTTTATTTGAATTGATTTGGTTTCCTAGTTTTCGGCTAGGAGTGTTTAACTAGGAGGTTGTCGACCTCATTAGGGTTTATAACTTCTCCTGTTTAAGTATTTTCTGTTTTGTTGTCTTGGAGATTTCCCTGGGTCTTGAACTTCAGGTTAATTGGATTTATTGCAAGCATTACGTTAATTTTGGTTATATTTTGGAAGTTTTCATCAAACTGGTATCACAACAATATTCTTAGAGTACTGTTCACGCATATTGTTCATCGAGGGTATTGTACATGTCGTTTCTATTCACTAAGCATTGTTCATGTCATTTACGTTTCTGCACAATGCCAAAATTCGACACCCGATCTGAAGTCATTGCACGCAACATTAACAAAGATATGATGTTTGAAGAAATCCCTTCATGGGAACAAGTCGAGAAAATAGAGGTTGAGTTAGCCAAAATCGGGGCCAAATTTGAAAAGAGATAGGTTATGGTTTATCAGTGTCATGCAGAGGTCATGGACCTCCTGTTAAAGGTAACATCGCTGCTGACCCCTACCACACCCTCGTCCCTAATAATCCAGACGCAACCTGGAAATCAAATTACCTTGCCCGTTTCCATGATCTTGACTCTGACTAACCAACGACACCAAACTGGGGGATGCTCACAAACCCCAGTCATCTACACATTGGCACCCTTGATTAATTATTTTATGATTTATGATGAACAAGGATACCTGATACCTCCACATACTATGCGTTCAGAATCCAGATCGAGCACTAAATTTACGAGCATACACATGGGACAACTGGAGCTTTAAGGAGTTGGTGATTACCAAGAGAAACTACATGAGACCACCTAGTTTCATGTCTAATAAGGTCAAGGAGGGGGATGGGTTCCAAACATTGACTATTGATTGATATAGCTCAAAATTCCCCTGTTTGAAGGGGAAGACTGTTGGGTGCATTTCATGTACCCATTTTGTAGCTTTATTTCATAAAAGTACAATGCATATAGGCTTAAACTCATGCATTTTGCATGTTTGTCGGGATTTTTCATGTGGAAATTTCAGTCACATACTTTTGTGATATTTCAGGGACTTTTGGAGGTAGGATCTTGTTGGAGGAGGTAAATAAGAGTCGTGGACAAAATTTCGGGACTTGCGGAGCACCGAGGAGCAAGATATCAAAGAAATGAAGATTTTGGCTTTACAGAGATTTACATGGCCGTGTAAATGCAAGCCTTGCGTTTACACGGGCCGTGTAAACGTAGATTTCTGTGCAGTATATTTTTGCGTTTACGCGGGCCGTGTAAATGACTGTGTTAATTTACGTGGGCCGTGTAAACGTAAACGTGAGTTTTAAAGCAGTTTTTCGTCTTTCTTAAAGGGGGAAACGGTTCCAAAGCAAAGGGGGTCGACTTTTGGAGTAGAGAAGGTGATTTTTAGAGCTTTTGGAAGTAGATTAACACTTGGGAACATTTGATTTCATTTTGTAAGAACTTTAATTTCATTTTCTAGATTTGTGATCTTGTTCTAGTCATGAGTGGCTAGAACCCTAGATTCTCCAACTTTATGTCTTGACTTCTAGTTGTGATTTCAATCATATGACTTGATTTTTTCTTTTAATTTTCTATCTAGTGAATTTGATTTTGTTTCAATCAAATGTTTGATTCTAATTGTGATTCTTATTGGCCATTTGAATTAGGGTTAGATCATTCAAGTTATCTAATTGCAAAATCCATAATTGTTTTGTAAATTGGACTAGGTAACAAGCATTAAACTGATTTCTATTGAATGAATTTAGTGTAAATCTTATTCACACATTCTTATGCTCCCGAGCTTATGAGGAGTATTGAGTGTTGTTGGGAACATTCACATAAAGTTTAATGCAATCTTTCAACCTAATTCTAAGAGCTTGTTTAGATTAGATTGATGAGGTTAGGATTAATCAAAGAGCTTATTTTGGTTAATCAATGTGGTGAATGGGAGGTGCTAGATCTTGTTAGCATTTCCATGTACCAATTTAGATAGAATTGAACAAATATCATTTCATTGTAATGTCCCAAAAATATGAGCCAAAAATTTCATTTTTAAAACATAAGCTTTGCAAAACATTCGAAATAAAACATTCACGGATCATATCATTTCATAAAAGATGTTGCGTGTCTGGAAACCACTTTATAAAACATAATGCTGTCAGAGTACAAATCCCCAGGAAGATCTCATAGTGCGGAATAAAATGCGTGTGTGTGATGGGCCGCTACTGCGCCAGCTCCTTCCCCTTCGAAGAAGAGGTACCTGAAACCAAAACTAAAAACTGTAAGCACGAAGCTTAGTGAGTTCCCCCAACATACCACATACCATACAATCACATATCATACATACTGCCGGACAATTTTGGGGTGCCCGACCTACCCGGTACGGCCATTCTGGGGTGCCGACCTACCCGTGTCAAGCCGTTCTGGGGTGCCGACTACCCATGTCAAGCCATTCTGGGGTGCTGACTACCCATCGGTCCTGACAACCGATCCTCGGGGACTATTTCACCCCTTACTGCTACTATCACATATATCATAACACAACATATTATGAGACATATCTGGGGTGTCCGATCTACCCTTCGGTCCTAACGACCGAACTTGGGGACTAATCCCCTACTACTACCACTATCACATATAACATATCATGCCAGCATATAAACATATCTTCACATACTGTCAGACATATCTGGGGTGTCTGACCTACCCTTTGGTCCTAACAACCGAACTCTACCACTATCACATATAACATATCATGCCAGCATATAACATATCAGGTAGTAGCAAAACTAGATGATATCACAAAGACAATCATCTAACATACAACTCCTACTGGTGGGCCGGCATTGTGGCCGTAGACCCACCGCTACTGGAAGGTAACTCACCTCAAAGTAGTTGCTGATCTGTGTGGGAATTGACTGTCTTCTGCTGCTGCTGCCCCGGAAATCCTCCGGCTATAATTCCCACAAAACACTCAGTCAAATACTGTTAACTGACCTCAGAGTAAATGACCATTTACCCTTAACCAAACCAAGAGTCAAACTCAAAGTCAACTTCCAGTTGACCCGACTCGCCGAGTTGGCTTGCCAACTCGCCGAGTCCTTTTCCCTTTGTCTGACCCTAATCCCGTCTCTACTCGTCGAGTTAGGCATTGACTCGACGAGTTTTCCTTCTAAACCAAAGTCCTATAGTCCTTCATCCTACTCGCCAAGTTGTATAAACAACTCGTCGAGTTCATCTTCATCCGAAGAAGACTCTATGCTGAGACTCGCCGAGTTGTAAGAAAAACTCGCCGAGTTTGTTCTTGAGGCAAGAAGATTGCCTTGAACTCGCCGAGTCAGGGCGTTGACTCGCCGAGTTCCTTCATGAGTGAGTCTGGCTTCCGACCCACTGAGTCACACCCCATGACTCACTACCCCACCCAGCAAACACGAAAAAGGGGGAAAACTCGGGGACTCGCGACTTAACTCGCCGAGTCTGATGAACGACTCGCCGAGTCTGTCACATGCAAATACTATATACTCGATTTTGCTTGAATCCAGCTCATGCCATTCATAGATCTGGGTTTCTAGGGCCTAATTAACACATAAAGTTTCCAACTTTACGTGTAAATAAACACCAATGAAGGTTTTAGGGCTCAAAATGCACTAAAAGAGTAGATCTAGGGCTTTCATGCAATATGGCTCCATAAATGCAGTGGATCTGAGCTCCTGGAGCTCAATCATGTCTAGATCTAAGGGTTAATCAACTTATTACAAACCCTAATTCGTAATCAATCTTGGAAATGGCTCAAGAATGACTTTAATGGAGCTATAAGGGACTATAAGGATGGAAACAGATGGAAACTGAGTCATACCTCAAGGAAATCACTGAGATAACACCAAAATGCCTGACCTCCTTCTTCTCTTCTTGATCTACTCTTCTTTTCTCTCAAAAACTTCAAGGAACACACCAAAGCACTTCAATCTCACAAGGAATAAGGGTTTGGACGATGTTTGGAGCTCTGAGGGTGAAGGGGGCGAGGTTGGGGCGCATAAGGTTGGTTTAAATAGGGTGCAAACCCTTGAAATTTAGGGTTTCATCAGACATCGGGGACTCGCCGAGTCCAAAATGTGGACTCACCGAGTCGCCAACTTAAACGTGCTCCCAAACCCGCCTCTACTCGGCGAGTCGGGCCTACAGCTCGCCGAGTCCAAGGCCAAAAATGCAAAATAGATAGATAAATTTTACATACCAGGAACCAGGTGCTACATTCATCCTTGGAATCACATTGCTAATTTGTCTTGCATGGAGTTGGAGTCCTTACAAATCTTGAATCTACTTCATTAAATCAATCATTTACTTATTGCTTTATTCTATAGTTTAAATCATTGCTTATAAATTCCCCCTATTCTGTGACCATTTTTGTACCTTACGCAAAAAGGTATAAACAATTGTCTCGTGTCTCTGTGGATCGACCCTACTTACCTTGTACTACATTATTAGTGTATAGTAGTAGTGTTTAAGGAGTCATTTGTACCCTTTATTTGTTTGGTTTGACACGCCCTAACAAATTGGCGCCGTTGCCGGGGACACGGTGTTACTAATTGTTTATGTCAAGATTTTTGTGAGCAGGTACATCTGTATCAAAAAAAAAAAAAAACAAAAAGTGTGGCTCGGAAGTGAACACTCCTTTCATTAAAGACTAACTTTCTGAGCTAGCCCCGATAGTTATGATGATTGGAAATGACCAAAGTGTGCAACCTACACCTATTCCTTATGTTTTTGCACTCAAAATGGACACCATACCAACATATGTCCATATTTACTAGGGGAATGGGAAGAAGTGCAACAAATGGGAAGCCATTGGACAAACCAATGGAGTTATGGTCAACCTCAACATGATCAATGGTGGGAAAACAACCAAGCTTGGGGAAACAACCAATGCCAAACCCATACCAAGCTTGGGGAAATGACCAATACCAACCAACTCCACAGTTCCAGCAACAATATCTTCCACCTCCCCAACAAACTGAAACTTCAAGCATGTCCTTGGAAGAAATTGTCAAAAGCATTTTCCCTACTACCTAAATCTTCCAAGAAACAACCAAAGCTAGCCTCAAAAGCTTAGAGCAACAAATTGCACAACTTACTCAATCTGTGAGTATAGTGGAAGCTCAAGGCAAATTACCATTGCAAACTAAAGAGGACACAAGGCATATCGTTTCTACCGTTACCTTGAACGATAGGAAATTTTTTGATGATCCAAGATTGCAATTTGAAGACGAGGAAGAAGAGGAAAAAGTAGAAGTGGAGAAGGATGTCAAGGAATCTATAGAGGAGGTGTTGGAGGTTGAAAAAAGAGAGGTTGAGTCACCCATTACCAATGAGAAACTCCTTTCACTGGTAGACCAACCACAAGAGCCGGAAATGAAAAATCTGCCAAAACCTTCAAAGGACATATATCTTAAGAAGGAAGATACCCAACCGGTCACCAACCCGACTACCCTATCAAATAAGGAAGAGTTGATGACCTTACATGACAAGTACAAAAAAAGGGTCGGTTGGATGCTTATGGACATTAAGGGTCTAAGTCCAGTATGGTTCCCACGCAAAAAGAAAGTCAAGTATAAGATAAGTTTTCCATTGAAGGAAGTGGCGAGAAGGTTGATGTATTTGAGAGCCCCATATACTTAGATTGATGCATATTCAGAGGTCATGTCGAGCCAACGACTTTAAACAAGGGCGGCTAACCAGGAGGCAACCCGGGGGTATTTTTGTCCTTTCTTTAAAAAAAATTAGTCTTTGGTAAATTTCAATTTTTTTATGTCCCAAATGGTGTTAACTTATTTTTTATGCCTAGAAAATGAATCACCGGCTCCAAAAATACTTCACGGATAGCTTAGGTAGGACGAAGAGGAGGTTCACACCACAATTGCGAGGCTCCAAGAACGATTCGGTAAATTCTTTCCATATCTTTAATCGTTCATATTTTACTTAAAATTCAATGAGTGTGCATTTGTGACTGTTTTGGGCCCATTCCCAACCCAGCTACCATCCTCCACCATCCGACTCTTAACAGGCCGGCTATGCCTCTCTCCAAGCATCGAGGACGATGCTATATTTTAAGCTTGGGGTGGGGCATCCATCCATGCATAAATCCCATTGCATGTAGGTTACATGTAGTTTTGTACATATTGCATTATTTTTCTTTTTCATTTTTCTACATAGATTTTTTTTTCAAAAGCCAAAAATATTTTCTTTCTGTTTTTTATTATTCTTTGCATTTTGCATTGCATTCATTTGTTGAAAAAAAATGATCCAATCCCAAGCAATCGAATCTTTTCAAAACAGTTGAGCTGGTAAGTGAGTCATGTGCCTTGAGATTGGCTTGCTTTTTTATTGAAAAATCTAAAAGCAAGTTAACCGCACACGAACACACCTTCCGAAGCTACTCGTGCAAAACAGAAAGTGAGAAGATTGTCTACATTGGAGCATAACAGCAGGTATGAGTCAATTCTTTGGAACGTATGACTGGTCTTATGAGTAGTAAGTGCTCAATTGAACTTAAAATGCCAAATTCAAAAGTTCATAAAAAGAATGCAAAATCTCAATGTCCCGAGCCTTCCAACGCTCTTAAAAGTCCTTTCTACTCATTCCCTTTTATATACCCTGCTTGGGGACATAACTTTCAACTATACTTACGGGTCTTTTCATGTTAATCTTTAGTCCCCTGAAAAATATCTTAGAAGTCCTCACGGTAATAGACCGTGAGATGTCCCACCATAGAAAAAGTCAAGGACGAAAATATAAAGAAATTGGCCAAATTAATTAATTAATTAATAAGAGTGTTATGTGTTAACTTAGTTATTTGTATATGTGTTACTTAAAAAAAACTATTATTAAGTTAATCTATGAGCTTTGGGATTCGAACAAGTAAACTCTGAGGGGTGTTTTACACCTAATCGCCTAAAGCTAAATTGTTTGGGACTGATTGAGTTGAAAATTCGTTACAGGGGTTCCATAGAAAGTCATGAACTTAATAATAACAAATAAAGCTAATCTGTGGCCTTTGAGGTTCGGGCAAGTTAACCCGAGGGATCTTTTTAAATCTAACACACTAAGGTCATTTGATTTGGATGTGTTGGTTGAAAACCCGTTACACAGATTTCAAAGAAATCCATGAGCTTTATTTGTAGGAAAATGTAATTAGGAAGTTTGTACATATTTGTGTTTATAGTTAATTGTATAATATGTTTAGGAAAAATATTTGGCTGCCAAAAGATTCCCTTGGACTTCGATTTGAACTTATGACATTGGGACTGAATGTTAATTACTTTGACTGGAGTAAGTGGTTTGAAACTTGTAACCAATTTGGGTAAATATTAGGGAATTTTTAGAAAAGATTTTTCAGAAAAAGATTGTTGTTGACCAACAAATAGCTGGAATCGGTCATTGATGTATTTTGTGAAACAAAGATGATTGAGCATTTTTTGTCACATATAATTTCACGAGAGTAAGACCATAATTTGTTCCATGAATTGACTTGATGATATTAAGAGGGAACAAGTGTTGTGATCTTTGATTCTGTTGAGTTGCATTAGGGAGTGGCTAAAGTCTTATGTTTATTGTTATATAATATTTTGAGACTAAAACTAAGTTGACTCAAGGCACGAAAGCTACATTCTCAACTATGGTACAAAAGTAGGGTTAATTGGGTTGGATCTGTATTATGTTTGTTTTAATTTCTTGCATTAAGTTTCAAAAAAATTTGGTTTTGATTTTCTTTTCTTCTCCTTTATTTTGTTTTCTTCGATTTAAATTTTCTTATTCTTTCTTGAGGACAAGAAAGGTTTAAGTTTGGGGAGATTTGTTGGGTGCATTTCATGTACCCATTTTGTAGCTTTATTTCATAAAAGTACATTGCATATAGGCTTAAACTCATGCATATTGCATGTTTTTCGGGATTTTTAATGAGGCAATTTCATTCACATACTTCTGTGATATTTCAGGGACTTTTGGAGGTAGGATCTTGTCGGAGGAGGTAAATAAGAGTCGCGGAAAAAATTTCGGGACTTGCAGAGCACCGAGGAGCAAGATATCAAAGAAATGAAGATTTTGGGTTTATAGAGATTTACACGGCCGTGTAACTGCAAGCCTTGCGTTTACACGGGCCGTGTAAACGTAGATTTCTGTGCAGTATATTTTTGCGTTTACGCGGGCCGTGTAAATGACAGTGTTAATTTACGTGGGCCGTGTAAACGTAAACGTGAGTTTTAAAGCAGTTTTTCGTCTTTCTTAAAGGGGGGAACCGGTTCCAAAGCAAAGGGGGTCGACTTTTGGAGTAGAGAAGGTGATTTTCAGAGCTTTTGGAAGTAGATTAACACTTGGGAACATTTGATTTCATTTTGTAAGAACTTTAATTTCATTTTCTAGATTTGTGATCTTGTTCTAGTCATGAGTGGCTAGAACCCTAGATTCTCCAACTTTATGTCTTGACTTCTAGTTGTGATTTCAATCATATCACTTGATTTTTTCTTTCAATTTTCTATCTAGTGAATTTGATTTTGTTTCAATCAAATGTTTGATTCTAATTGTGATTCTTATTGGCCATTTGAATTAGGGTTAGACCATTCAAGTTATCTAATTTCAAAATCTGTAATTGTTTTGTAAATTGGACTAGGTAACAAGCATTAAACTGATTTCTATTGAATGAATTTAGTGTAAATCTTATTCACACATTCTTATGCTCCCGAGCTTATGAGGAGTATTAAGTGTTGTTGGGAACATTCACATAAAGTTTAATGCAATCTTTCAACCTAATTCTAAGAGATTGTTTAGATTAGATTGATAATGTTAGGATTAATCAAAGAGCTTATTTTGGTTAATCAATGTGGTGAATGGGAGGTGCTAGATCTTGTTAGCATTTCCATGTACCAATTTAGATAGAATTGAACAAATATCATTTCATTGTAATGTCCCAAAAATATGAGCCAAAAATTTCATTTTTAAAACATAAACTTTGCAAAACATTCAAGTCCAAGGCCAAAAATGCAAAATAGATAGATAAATTTTACGTACCAGGAACCAGGTGCTACATTCATCCTTGGAATCACATTGCTAATTTGTCTTGCATGGAGTTGGAGTCCTTACAAATCTTGAATCTACTTCATTAAATCAATCATTTACTTATTGCTTTATTCTATAGTTTAAATCATTGCTTATAAATTCCCCCCCATTCTGTGACCATTTTTGTACCTTACGCAAAAAGGTATAAACACTTGTCCCGT
The DNA here is from genome assembly GCF_002870075.4 of Lactuca sativa. Lineage (NCBI taxonomy): Eukaryota > Viridiplantae > Streptophyta > Magnoliopsida > Asterales > Asteraceae > Lactuca > Lactuca sativa. Next base: position 253,679,239 of record NC_056625.2, on the reverse strand, counting down.
GTCTCTGTGGATCGACCCTACTTACCTTGTACTACATTATTAGTGTATAGTAGTAGTGTTTAAGGAGTCATTTGTACCCTTTATTTTTTGGGTTCAACCCACGAGTACAATGAGGAAAACTCACCTGAACCACTGGACAAAAGCCCAACAGTTACCTCAGCATTAGAATAGTCACCCCAAGCTTTTTAAAACCAAACCGATGCCAACCCTTAGTCAAATGCTCAATTCTACCAAAGTTTGACCAAATGTCAAACTGGACAAACAGTCAAAGGTCAAAGCTAAGGTCAAAATTTCCAACTACAATCCTCCACGTCGTGGCCTTCCTTGGCCACGTTGTGGGTACAAAATGTCAAAATAGTCGCTGATTCCCTAATCGCCACACTGTGGTAGCCTAAGGCCACGTCGTGGGGACCGGTCAGAACAACTCAAACGAGCATAATCCATTTTCTTCTGATTTCAAGAGCCCCAAAGCTCAGATCTGATCCTATCCAAGGTCTTAATGGATAAAGTTTCTAACTTTATCCATTAGGAAGGTCCAAACCATCAAGCTTTAGAATTTAAGTCTCAGAGGGACCTAAAAATGCATCTTTCTTAACTTAATCCATTAAGTCCAAGTCTCCAACTTTCAAATCTGAATCGACAAGATGTTTTGATGGATATCATGCGACAATCTTTCAAAATCTAAACTTTAATACACCAAAATGGCCTAAAGGACCAAGATAACTTTCATGAAAAAAAGGGAATGCAAAATATCATAACTTTCATAATCCATGAAGTCCATGAAGCATTCCAAACTGATCAAAAGATGTTGAAGTCCACTTAAATTCAAGATCACCTATAAAATGGACCAAAAGTGCCAAAAACCCCAAATGACAAGATCTAAAGAACTAGATAGCACGATTGGAACTTATACTTACAATAGTCCAGAAATGTAGTGTCTTTGATGGATCTAAACTTAAAGCATCATCCCTTGCAACCAAAAGAGCCTTCTTGATATTTAAATTCATCAAAATATCATAAAAACACCTAAAAGTGGAGAGAGGAGAGAGGAGAAGCTCAAATCTTGAAGTTAAAGGCTAAGATTTCTCCCAAAGGGTTCTAAAGATGGCGGAGGCTGCTAAAATGCCCAAAAATGTGGAACCTTATGCTTAAATATATTGAAAACGCTAAAATCACGGGCTTGTGTCTGACAGATTGCCACGTCGTGGGCTCTGATCCCCACTCCATGGCGACAATTTTCTCCTAAACCCACCTCAACCTCAAACAATCATAACTTCCTCGTTTCAACTTTGTTTTCAGCGATCTTTATATCCACGAAAAGGTATTGACGAGCCCCACACTTCAATCTAGTTAATTTTGGCTTAAAACATGTCGAACAAAAAAACATAATCCATGAAGGAAGTCCGAAATATCACTTTTCCCACTTTACTCTTTGACTCCAAAACACAAACAAGGGCTTAGATCAAATAACCAATGTTATCAACATCTGGTAGGGTCTAAACCCTATTCCCTTGAAGCCCAAGGCCTTTACTTGATCCATTTATTGTCCATAATTGTGACAACCCGATATTTCAACTCTATGTAATGACCTAAAAAGTCAATTATTGTAACCACTTTTGTGATAATGAAATTAACTTCGAAAATAAAATGTCCAAAAATTTTCTATTTAATTACCTCCTATGACTGATGTCATTAAACCGTGATCGTACGTAAAAAGAACGCCCAAATCCGACTTCGTATATTGAAGTTATGATTTTTCCAAGTTCGGCTTAGCAGCAGACAGCTAAAAACTCGAATCGGAGATCGAGCGACTTTTGGCCGGAATGACCTAAACGAGAATCGAAGGTCTCGACAATGGTAATTCAACGGTAAAAAGTCTGGCAAAAACCGACGTCAGATGAAGAAGTTATGAATTTCTAAAGAAATTCCTTAATCACGGCCTTTTAAAAATAAATAATAAAAATAATTTCAAAATTTGCCGACGGAATCTAAACGAAAGTTGTAGAACGTAGTCTCACCTACGCGTGGATATAAAAATAATATGAGATTTTCCTGTATACAAAACAAACAACTAGTAGGAAAATAAGGGATTTTCTTGATTCAACTATCTACATTATTCAATACAAATATTCTCATGCATTTCATACTTTTATAAGAAAATAATGGATCTTCTTGGAAAACATACACTCAATTTGGAATGGCATACAATTTTTCTAAACCACTTATGAACTCACCAACTTAATTGTTGACACTTTCTCTTTGAAATAACTTGTATTCTCAGGGAACCGCTAAGCATGTTTGGAAATCAACTTTTAGGGATTAACGCGCTGGCGTTAATTACTTCTTTTGAAAGATGTTTATGTATTTATCTTTTGAACATGTAATGAATACAATTATGTAAACATTTTTAAAACCTTTATATATGTATGGTGGTGTGTACTTTCCTTTCTATGAACTGTTATGATACTGAATATGACGTCCTCCGCCCCCAAACGTTTCCGCCGTTCTGGTTTGGGGGTGTGACAAATTGGTATCAGAGCATCGTTTATAGTGAATTAAGTATATCAAAACCATTTTTGGTATACAACTATAAACTCAACTGGGCAAAAGACTCTAAGAAGAGTCATACTTTTGAAATTAAATTTATTTAGTTTTTGTAAAGTAAGCATGCACTCATTTCATACTAATAACAGTTTCATATCGGATCATTATAGAAGTATTATAAATAAGTTGTGCAGTTCAGGTACGCCTTTGGACATGTAATCGGAACTGGGAAGAATATAGCCTGATCAACTATATTTGTCCGAGAGCCGACTAACGTATGCCAAGGAGTGTCTACAGTGGAAAACAAATTTAAAACTTATCAAAAGCATATCGTTAAATAATACTAAGGGAGTATTTGAGTATCAACAACCATTAAACCTAAGGGTAAATTTCCTGTGCTCTAGCTTATAGTAAATTCTTAACCCTATTCTCGTACAGACTCAATGGCTGGATTCCATCACCCCAATGACCCCTACTACCCCAACCAAGGTAATGGAGGATGGATCGAAGAAGATCCCGAAGAAGACAAAGAACCTATAGAGTTGGATGAAGGAGATGACTCTGGTACAGATTCAGAGCCAGAGGTTATCAATCCACCGACCCCACAACCTCCCGGCTATGTGAGGAATTTCCAAGGACCCACTCCTGTATGGGGGAGTCACCTCCACCATTGGAGCCAACAATAAAACCTACGCCCTCCCTACGACATGTGCCGAGACTTCTACGATGTCCGCGGCGGAGGTTCAGCTGATCGGGCACTACCAGTAATGGTCGGCAAGCTAGCCAATCAGTCCTACCAATCCGGAATTCAAGCTAGCCAGATTCGGGATGTCAACGTAGAAGTGCAGGTTCACACTTCTGAGATCCGTAGGCTGGATAGAATTCAGGACAATGCCCAACTCCAAACCGAGGCATTCCAAGCACAAATGATTGCAGCCCTAGCCGAATTAAGGGAACAACAAGCCGCTTTTGATAAGCGTCTAATGGAATCGAAGCAATCGGATGCGGAGTCAAGCTCCAAGCACAACCTACGTGGCAAGTAGTGCTTGCCAAAATTTCGAATTTTGTTATAAATTAGGACTTCGGATAAGAGTATTATTTTCTTTAAACTTTTTGTAATCGGAAACCTTTAGAAAGGTCAAAAACTTTTGTCTAAACTCGAATGTAACACAACTATATGTTTAATATATATAGGACATATCTCTTTCGTATGTTAATTATGTACAGTTCATTCAATTCATAAGTATATCTATTCAAACTCCATTTGTAAATCAAGCTCAAGACCCTGTGTTGGTCAAACCAAATTCTTGAACTATTAAAGAAAGTTAATATCATTCAACTCTCAACCACCAAAACTTATAATCTCTCATTTTCTTTTGGCAGCGCGATGCCTCCTCATCCAAACCTAAGGCCCAGACCGGGCACAGCGCCACCACCACCTCCACCACCAACGTATGATCCGGCCATGGTCCAGGCTGCTATCCCAGCAGCAGTAACAGCAGCTCTCTCGTAAATAAACTCCAATGGAAATGGAGGTACAGGAAGCAACACGAATCATTCCAATCGTGGCACTGGTCATGGTCAAGTAAGAGAATGTACTTACAAGGAGTTCTCCAACTCAAAGCCAAAAACTTTTAATGGCATTGGGGGAGTCATTACACTAATGCAATGGTTCGAAAAGACCGAAACAGTCTTCGAGATCTGCTCATGCCAAGAAACAAGCAAGGTTAAGTTCGCTGCTTGCACCTTCATAGATCGAGCCCTCACGTGGTGGAAAAGCCATGTAAATTCTGTGACTCTCACTGTCGCCAATGCCATGAAGTGGGAGGATCTGAAGGTTCTACTACTGGAAGAATACTGCCCAAGGGGCGAAGTGTAAAAGCTTGAGCAAGAACTCTGGAATCTGAAGATGATTGGGACTGATCTAGTCGCCTACACAGCTAGGTTCAACGACCTCACTGCATTGTGCCCTACCATGGTCAACCCAGAATCAAAGAAAGTTGAAAGGTACATTTGGGGGTTGTCACCCCAGATTCAAGGGCATGTCCTAGCTTCCAACCCTATTACCTACAACAGCGCTAAACGCCTAGCTTAGCGACTCATCGACCACGGGGTAAAACAGAGTACCATTGCAGCTACCACCAATCCATCTAAGGAGGCACAGGGCCAGAGTAGGCCTTGGAACAAGAGAAGGGGACAAACCCTACAGGAGAACCCCAAGAAACAACAAGTAGTAGCGATCCATGCTATTACTGTACCTACCAACACTGCCCCCACAAGCTCATACAATGGGAAACTTCCGAAATGCAACCAATGCAACTTCCACCACCACGGTCTCTGCCGTGACCTCCAATGCACTAGGTGCAATAAGAATGGGCATACAGCACGCTACTGCAAAGAACCGACACAACAATCCGCCCTTGCTGCTAATACCGGAGTAAGTCGCGTCTGCTTTGAGTGCGGAGACACGGGGCACTACCACAGGGACTGCCCGAAGGCGAACAACAGGAATACCGGCGGAAGGGGCCGAGTATTCGCAATGGGACAAGATGAAGCCGTTGCGGACCCCACTGTTGTTACGGGTGTTGGGTCATGTTTTGTATTAAGTGTTGCGTCTATTGGGCTCGTTAGCTAGTCCGTTTTTGTATCTCCGGTATGGGTCTGTCCATCCGTGAGTATAGTAGGGTTTATTATAAATATAGGTGCTTGCATGCATCTTAGGTTAACGATAGTAACGATAGATCAGAGCATTATTCAAAAGTTTTAATTATCGTTCTTGTAACCCTAAGTCATCTACAGCGGAAGTTCTTAGTCGAGCTCTGCTGAGGATTGTTTGAATTAATCATTCGACACATTGTGATTCAATCTTGTCTTGTTTATTGTTTTATGTTCCTCGCACTACCTGTTACAAAGATCTAATCGATCTTCAAGTTTATTTATTAACTTATCAATTAGTATCAGAGCAGGAGACTGTGTAATTCATACACTTCTTTTCTGTGAAAAAGGTTGCGATTAGGGTTATTCCGCATTTACTGATATTTATTGAGGCGTCATCTCATAATTGACGTAACTCAACATTTATTTGTGTTGCCCTAATTTAATATATTACAAGTCTGATCTTTTAAACATGTTTTTCGATCAAGCATGGACGAGTCACAATCTAATCCCATTAACATCTCAAACAGCATTGGATCAATGACAAAGATTCCCATCCTTTACACCCAGGATTACGAAGTCTGGGCACATCACTTTGAAGATTATGTCATTGGATCTGAGGAAAATGGATATCTCATCTGGGAAGCAATCGTATCCGGACCATTCGCTCATTCAGCAACTTCAAGAATTATTAAAACTCAGAAGGAGTATAATGATCTTTTGAAAGATGTTAAAGATATTGCTCAAGATGAAAAAGATAAATTTCAGTGTAATATTAAAGCATTGAGACTAATCAGATTCGCTCTTCAATCTGACACTTTCAGGCTGGTGAGTTCATGCAGCACTGCCAAAGAAATATGGGATAGGCTGCGAGAGTTATATTCTACGGACGAAGATCTCGAGCATTCCATTCAAACCTTGCTTTTGTCCGAATTTGGTGAATTCAAGCAGAGTCCTGAAGAAACTGTAACTCAGACGTTCGATCGCTTCAATCATCTTCTTAGCAAGATGATTAAACATGATATTGAAAGGAAGTTGATTGAACAAAAGGTTACATTTTTAAACGGTCTCAGATCTGAGTGGAGAGCGGTTGTGTCCACTGTTAAAGCGCATGAGCAATTCAAATCTTACTCTTTGGCGAAACTGGTAGGGATTTTGAAATCCCAAGAAAAGATTGTGTTACAGGAGAAAAATGTGGTTTCAAGCTTGGGATCATTGGCCCTTCTGTCCAAAAGCAAAGTTGTGATGGAAGATGAAGACCTCAACCTAGAGGATTATGACCTTACCTCTGAAGACTATGCAATGATGGTCTCAAACCCAAAGAGGTTCATCAAGAAAAGGTTCCCTACAAATAAGAACCGAAATTGGCAGGGAAGTTACAGCTCTGAAAAAGTTAGGGAAGAACCGAAGGCAAAAGAACCAAAGAAGGAACCGAAAGCTGAAGGAGATTCGGGTGTGAGTTGCTATTATTGTGGAGGAAAGAACCACTATGCCAAAGATTGTGTTCTCAAGAAAATGGCAGAAAAGGATGAGGAGAAAGACGAAGAAACTGTGCTGTTGAAAAAGCTGGAAGAGATCAAAAGAAAGAAATCCACTGCTAACCCCTCTATGAATGCTTTAATTGTGTAGGGTTCGGTAGCGGATGATGAGTTCGGTGGCGTGGAGGTATGGTCAACCGATTCTGAGGACGATGAAGTCAGAAAGCCATCTCATGGAAAGGCCTATGTTGCAAAAGGTGAAGGGAGCGGTGGAAAGTGTTTAATGGTGTCAGACGTGTCTCAGATGAAGGGATACAACACAGATGGTGGGAATGAAGACACAAAGCGAGAGGACTTGTGCTTCACAACAAAACCTCTTAGCGTGCAGTTTAACGAGCTTGATGAATTAATCAAGAAGGTACAATCAGTTTTTGTTTCATTCAAAGTCCCACAAAGTTCATATGAAAAGGAATTAAAAAATGTTAATTCAAGAATCTCTCATCTAGACAGCAGTTTAACTCAAACACGGGTCACCAATTCTAACCTAACTGACCAAATAAGCAGGGTATCTTCAAAGAGTGAGGAACGAAGGATGTGGATCGAGCTAAAGGAGTCGGAGTTAATCAAATCCAAGGATGAAAACATTTATTTACAAAGAGACAATTTAAAACTTTTAAAACAGAGAAATGTCTTTTGTTTAATTGCTAAGCGTCTTTACACTAATATCACTCAACTTCATTTAAACTGTGAAATAGGGCAGAAAATTCATCGCATGATTTTGCCCTTCCTTGAGTTTAAGGAGGATGAAATTGACGCTGAAGCATATAACTGTGAAAGTGTTGTTTCGTCTGAGGATGTTAATCTGACATATATGTATGGTCTAGACAAAATCGAATCTTTCATAAAGTCCAAGGACCATAAAGACATGCTGAAAAATCTTTAGGATGAAAATGATAAACTAAAACTAAGAACCGAAATCATACAAAAGTTTGACTCTTTGAATGCCAACCTGAGCTCAGAAAATAAAATTGATGTTGAAAATGCATCTGAGCTCAATGAGGACGATGATATGAGTGAAATTTCTGTTGAAGACACAGTTGACTGTTCAGAGTTTGTCAAGAGCGAACCCAAAAACCACAAAAATCTTATTTCATAAAATTATGTGGAGTTTGCTCGTCTGTCCCAACAAAAGTCCCCAATCCTTGAAGAAAAGGCTGTTGTATACCAAAAGGTGAGAACAACTCCAAATCAGGTGTATAAAGTCACAGGCGTAACAGAACATCAGACAGCCGAACTCACATCTATTGTAAACGAAGATAATGCTGATGGCTGTGATGAGTTCTTCTGGTCTGCTCCTATCGACAATGCTGACGAAACAGTTGGTCTGTCAGAAAGGACTTCGTGGAAAACCAAAGGCAGGTATGTGTCAGAGCCTTTGAACAAGCCTGATAGCTTCGACGTGCCAAGTACTAATGGTACAAAAGATGTTCCTGAAGAAAAAGGGGTTTCTGCAAAAGAAGTCACTCCTTCAAACGACACACCATCAGTTCAAAGTGAATCAGCTGACAGAAAGGAAAAACAAAAAGCGAATATCCATCGTCAGCCAAAGCAGGTGAGAAATCAGAAACAGCAAAGGAATCAGAGATACAAGAAGAATCTCTTTGAAAGAAAATAGTTCTGGCAATCTCAAAATGCCCATTTCTCTTATTATGACAGAAATTTAAAGTCAGAGAATAACACTGTTAGGTCACAAGAAAGTCATAACAACCGAAGAGAGAGGTTCGGTTATGAAGGTCAAAACAACCGAAAGGATAAGTTCGGTTCTAAAAAATTTGACAACCGAAAGCAGAGGTTCGGTTCCAAGAGCAAAAGAGACCAAAGATCTAGGTTCGGCTCCACTAATGATCAAAAACAAAAGAGTCACTTAGAATCTCAAACCAAGAAATCATCTCAGTCTAACTTCTCTCGTTCTTCTTCTTCTTATTCTTCTAATTCCTCTCAACCTCTTTCTAAATTCAACTCTGTTCGCACTCAAAAACCTAAATCATCAACAGATGTGAAAGGAAAATCAAAGTTTTCATCAGTTGAAACAAATCAAAATAATCCTAGAGTCCAAATACCTAAACCAGAATCCAAACCAAAAGAAACAAATTACAATAAAATTAAGGTTTTCACCATTAAAAAGAAAGATGAAACAACGTTAATAAAAAGAACATATCTTGTTGACATCTCTCTAACTATTCCTGTTCCAGTGAACGGCTCACATGGACCCAAGAAACTTTGGGTTCCTAAATCTGCTTAATTTTTGCAGGTTATTAGTGACGAGCAGTTTGACGAAGAATGGTACATTGACAGTGGCTGCTCACGTCACATGACAGGAAGGAAGGAAGAACTGAGGGAGTTTAGGTCTCTTTCAAACGGTGGAAATGTTAAGTTCAGGAACAACTCCTTCGGCACCATAAAAGGCTATGGAATGATTACAAATGGTGATTTTACGATTAGGAAGGTTGCATACGTTGAAGGACTACAGCACAACCTCATCAGTGTATCTCAGCTTGTTGGAGGTACCGGTCTCAAGGTTTCATTCGATGATGAGGGTTCAGAAATAATTGAGAAGAAAACGAAAAGAGTCATTCTCAAATCGGAGCGCAAAGGCGAAATGTTTCCCCTGAACCTCAAACCCATCAAAGGGAATCCAACTATCTGCCTGTTATCCAAAGCACAATCTAACGAAAGTTGGTTGTGGCACCGAAGGTTCTCTCATCTCAACTTCAAGGATATCAACAAACTTGTCACAGGTGGTCATGTTCGAGGTCTTCCATTGCTCAAATTCGATTGAGAACATTTATGTGCTGCGTGTGAAATGGGGAAGCAGAGTCGTCAAAGTCACCCATCGATTGTAAACACTAAAGTTGTTGAACCATTAGAGTTAATTCACATTGACTTGTGTGGTCCATCATCTATCGAAAGCATCGGCGGTAGCAAGTATATTCTTGTCATCGTTGATGATTTCTTGCGTTTACATGGGTGTTCTTTCTGAAACACAAATCTGAAGCGACTCTCAAGCTGAAGACGTTTATCAAGCAGATTGAAGTACAGCTAAAGAAAGTCGTTCGCAACATCAGGAGCGATAATGGTCTAGAGTTCAAAAATAAAGAATTCGAAGAATTTTTAGCAGACAAAGGAACCATTCATAACTTCTCAGCTCCCTACACTCCTCAACAAAACGGGATTGTCGAAAGACGAAACCGATCTTTGTGTGAGGCAGCCCGAAGCATGCTAAGTTTTGCTTCTTTACCTTTATATTTTTGGGCTGATGCTATTGCTGCTGCTTGTTTTACGCAGAACAGGTCATATCTCAATAAGCGATTCACTCTCACTCCTTATGAGATCATCAACAACAAGAAGCCAAATGTCAAATTTTTCCATGTATTTGGCTTATGGTGCTTCATCTTTAATTCTAAAGAACATTGTAACAAGTTCGATGTCAAAGCCGATGAAGGGATATTTCTGGGCTATTCTCTCACTTCTAAAGCCTACAGGGTATTAAACAAGCGCTCGAGGAAAATAGAAGAAACCTATTATGTGACTTTTGATGACTACTATGTCAGAAAGCTTAATTCCAAAGAAGACACAGTTGGAGAAATTTTTTCTCACACAGGCCAAGTCACAGCCTCGATTGCAAACCTATTTGAGAAGTTCGTCGAGTTATTTGATGAACCAGAGAAGGCAACTCTCTCAGAAGCGAGTGCAGCAGACAACAAAGTAGATCATCTGAAGCAACTCATCGAAGATACTGCAAAAAGAATGAATGAAGGAGGATCAAGTTCTGACGACCCTCCACAGCACGATACTTCAGTTGAGGGGGAAGGCACATCTTCGTCATTACAGGGGAGCTCACATGTTGAGGGGGAGAAATATTCTCCAGCTGCTCCCGAAAGCTCATCTGCACCCGAAAGTCCAGTGGTACCCGAAAGCTCAACACCGCACGAAACTCCTATAGCTCCAGAAACTCAAGACACACCTGGAAGCTTATCCGTCGAGGGGGAGAATGCAGATATGTCTTACGACTATGATAGTCAATCTGAACTAGAAGAGATGGTAAACGCTGAATTGGATCCATCTTATGATCCAAATTACCCTCCTCTTGTCAAATGGACCAGAGATCATCCTGTTTCTCAGGTTGTCGGTAATGTCTCTGAAAAGGTTCTGACCCGATCACAACTTAAGGCAAAACAAACTTCCTTATTTTCAAAAGTAGAATTCTGTATGTTTAACTCCTTCGTCTCAAAAGTTGAACCAAAGACAGTTAACACTGCTCTTGATCACTCCGATTGGGTTCAAGCTATGCAAGACGAACTGAATGAATTCGAAAGGAATAAAGTTTGGCGTCTCATTCCAACTCCTCAAGATGCCTCAGTTGTTGGTCTCAAATGGGTCTTCAGAAATAAGATGGACAAGGAAGGCAACGTAATACGAAACAAAGCCCGTCTGGTAGTGAAAGGATACTGTCAGGAGGAAGGAATCGACTATGAAGAAACTTTCGCTCCTATTGCTAGGCTGGAATATGTTAGAATATTTCTTGCCTATGCTGCACACAAAAACTTTGAGGTCTACCAAATGGATGTCAAGTGCGCATTTCTAAATGGAGAAATTGAAGAAACCGTGTACGTGGAGCAACCTCCTGGATTTGTCAATGAAAAGTTCCCCAATCACTGTTATATTTTGGACAAAGCTGTATATGGACTGAAACAAGCTCCGATGGCCTGGTATGAAACGCTAACCAAGTTTTTAAAGATGTCCAAATTCAAACAAGGTTCGGTTGACCCAACCTTCTTTCGTAAGAAGGAAGGTAACCACCTTATGATTGTTCAAATTTATGTCGATGATATCATCTTTGGCTCAACGAATCCTAGCTTAACGGCTGAATTCAGAAAGCTGATGGAGACTAAATTTGAAATGAGCTCAATGGGTCCAATTAACTTTTTCCTTGGTTTAAATATTAGACAGGGACCCGAAGGCATCTTTATTAATCAGGAAGCTTACACGAAGACTCTCCTTGCAAAATTTGGCATGATGGGAGATTCACAGATTAAAGTTCCAATGGCGTTCGGCACCAAGCTTACTCCATTATTGGATAAGCCAGCAGTTGATATTACGCTATATCGCCAGATGATCGGTTCACTTATGTATCTTACTGCTAGCAGGCCTGACATCATGTTCTCTGTTTGTTACTGTGCTAGATTTCAGGCGAATCCACGTGAACCTCATATGCTTGCAGTAAAGAACATACTTCGTTATCTCAAGCGAACTACCTCTTTAGGCCTATGGTATCCATCCAACTCAGGCTTCTTCGTTCAAGCCTACTCAGATGCAGACCTTGGAGGTTGTGGACTAGACAGGAAAAGCACCACAAGAGGCTGCCAATTCCTAGACGGGAAGTTGGTTAGTCGGCAATCAAAGAAACAGACATGTGTATCTCTGTCTACCGCTGAAGCAGAATATATCGCAGCTGCCTCCTGTACCTCTCAAGTGATTTGGATCCAAAGTCAACTCCGGGATTATGGACTCAATATGAAAAAGATCCCACTATATTGCGACTCAGAAAATGCAATTAGGATCTGTCATAACCCAGTGCAACACTCGAAGACTAAGCACATAGCACTGAGGTATCACTTTATTAAAGATCACGTGGAAGATGGGAACGTCGAAATTCATTTTGTTTGAACCACTGATCAACTGGATGACATCTTCACCAAAGCTCTTCCTGAAGCATCGTTCAACAAAATTCTACAAGGGCTAGGTATGATGGAATCGGAGTCAGTACCAAACATTACCTCTCAAACTCAAAAGTGAGAAGCGAAATAGACCGAACGTTCGGGTTCGGGTCTTGTACTAATGTACCGAAATGAACCGAATGCTCGGGTTCGGTTGAATAATCTGCTTTTTGCTCATCAATCAAAGGTAGTTTTCTTGGTTATAGATCTTATGTAAAATTGCTCCAATTGCATTTATTTTATTATCAAAGTTATTTTTTTAAAACCTATTTTCTTTGACAACTGAAATATACCGAACGCTCGGGTTTGGTTCCAAAATTCTTCTTACCCGAAATAAACCGAACGCTCGGGTTCGGTTCCAAAGTTTTTTTTATAACCGAAATAAACCGAACGCTCGGGTTCGGTTCCAAATTTTTTTTCTTGTGTCTTATTTTTTTATTTTTTAATTTTTTTTATTTATTTCATGTTTTATTTAAAATTCCAAAAATATTTTTTATAAATTCAAAAACTCCAAAAATATTTTGTTCTTTATTTTCTTTTTGGCTTTAATTTTATGTGTGTGTTCGTTTATGGGGAAATTGTTAAATTAGCTAAGTGTCCCTAGAAGCATGCTGCTGTATGTGTCCAAAGCCTCACCTGATTCTGAATAATCAGCCTTACTGACTTGGTATAAACAAACCTTGTCTTCCCAATTAGGCTTCCTTATTTATTCTAATCATGAGCTACCTAACTCTCTTCTCACATGAGATAAGAGTTTTCTGCTTGGTCCTATTTTTTGCAGCAGAGGTACTTTGATTTCTTACACCATCTACATTTCATTTCTCCATTACACTTGTTTCACATACGTAACCCTTGAGACTCTCAGAAATTACCACTGAGGTTTATGGTTACACAATAACTGTGTTCGTGATCTTAGTTTCGTGCCACTACGAGCTATGTGAAACCCAAAATTCAATACCCAATACGAATTGACGGTGAACAATTAATTTGCTCTAGTTTTCACTAATGAATTGATGTACGTACCTCCTTGAAATCTCAAAATTTTCTTTTGTGTGATTCCTATGAAATTGTTAACACCCATAACATTTCTTCCCTTGGAATCCAGTTTTAAATTTTTGTTGAGATTTTTTTAATATTCCCAGCCAGTTTCAATTATTCCCAACCTACTTGTTCAACAGACTACACCGGTCTCACAAGTACTTTGTTCACTTTCTATCTTATATAAAGATTAGGAATGTTGAATCGAAGCGAAAGCCACCCTCATAAGCCTAATTAAAAGAAGCCTTTCAACACTTCTTAATAAGTGTTTGATCGTTATTCAACGGGAAACCACACAAACACTTTAAGGTCTCTCTTGAATTTGAAGGAAGAGATTCGTGCCCGGGATCATTTGTTTCGTGTCTTTATTGACATCACATTTTTCCCAAAAATTATTGCTTTCTTTCTTTTCTTTTACACCCTTAGCACGAAAATCTTTGTTTTTCCAAAATTCAAGTTCTATTAATTACAGATGTCGTTACAATTTAAAGGGATAAGATGAAGACATGCTGACTCAGGCGGGAGTCTAATCGATTTGATTTCAAACGGCGCAAAAGGGAACGCGTGCGAATTGGAACCGTCTCATCTCCAAATGGCGCAGAAGGGGCGCATGTGAATTTGAAACGGTTCATATCCAAACGGCGCTTGATGGGAGGCGTGTTCTTAGGGGTCTGACACTCTCTCTCATGCGTGATCATCGGCTACCCCAACTGTCACGCATCAGTCAACTACGGAAAACTCTTTGTTTTTCGATAGAAGATTTGGGAAGATCTTTCTCTCTCCTTACCCCACAGTATAAAAGGCAACATCCTCCACCGTTTACCTTTTTACTGCAATTAACATTCCCAGAGCGCAAGAAATCCCTAAACCTTAACTGTTCATCATCTTCTCCACTTTCTTCAAGCAATGGCAGATTCATCTTCTGTTCACGCAACATCCCACATACTGCCCATTCGCCCACAACAAAGCCTAATCATCGATTTATCCCCTCATGTTTACGACGCCTTTATGTTCCCCATTATCGAGTGTTTGAAGTATTCCCCGATTGCTCCTGCACTAACAAGATCTGAATCCATTCCGATGGAGTTCTTGTCGCAGATCTTTGCGACTGCTCACTACGACAAGGTCATTGACAGAATCTTCTTTGATATTTTTCAGCACAAGGCCTCAATTTCAAAGCAAAGATTTTGCTCGTTGTTAGGGTTTGAATCTGATTCCTCGAGGGTTAACCCTGAAATGATTCCAATGGGGCAATTGTTCAACATGTTTTATAACATGGGTTATACGGAGGTGCTTACTTCAGTCGCGAAGTTCAAAAAGTCGTGCCTACCGCCACAGTGGAATGGGATGTTCACTGTTCTATTCAAAGGGTTATCTGAAAGAAGCGTTGGATCTGATGGTGCCAGTCGGTTATTTTTGTCAATAATGTATGGTGTCTATAATGGCATCAACATGGATTATGGGTCTGTTCTGTGGCAACAACTCATCCAGAGTCTCTCCTTTACATCCAGGCATTCTGAAATTTCTTACGCTAGGTTCTGGACTTTGGTCACAAAATGGGTGATGGACAAGTACCACGTCCCCATTGTCGCTGGTGCTCTAATGTCTTCGATTGGTACATTCCATACCATGAAGATCATTGTCTCGGACGCTCCCAAGTTTCCATTCAACGGTTCAATTCCGGAAACTATGTATGGAGATGTTCCTGCTGATAGCCGGATTATCCAGACGTACAAAGGTTTCAAGCGTTCTAGTCCGAGGGATCTCACTCCGGAGATGTTGAAGTCTATTCATGACGCTGACAAGCCTGCTCCAAGAGGCAAGAAGGCTGATAAAGGGAAACATGTGGCGAAAGGGGCTAAAGGCCGTTCTCCAAAGAAGAGGAAACCAACCAAGGCTGCTCAGTCTCCGCAGCCAAAGCGCCGAAAAACTCAGCCCAAGCGAAAGCTGATCATCGCTTCCTCCTCAAGCGAGTCTGAGGGTGAGAGTTCGGATTCTGACGATTCTCCACGAGGCAACACTCCACCCAGATCTCCTACCCCAGAGGTTCATGTCTCTACTTCTCCCATTAATTCTCCACCTAGAACCATTCCTATTTCTATTCCCCCCATAACTTCCACTACTTCAATACCACCCACTTCAATCCAAATACCAACACCAATATTCACCGAAGCAACCACAACATCCACTGCAGATGTTAGAGCCAACGTATCTGATACGGGGGTTCATACTGAGGCACCCAAAACCACCCCAGGACCAGAAACCACAACAGCATCCGAACCTACACCTATCCCCGAAACAACCCAACCTGAACCTACCCATACTTCAGCTCCACCAGCTTCACCACCACCACCTTCTCTTGGTCATATTTCAGAGGGTGAAGAACCATTCCTTGGCGGGGGGAAATATGACGTTTGACTCGGTCTACTATAGTCCGTTTCAAATACAGAGTGATGACGATGACGATGCT
This sequence comes from Lactuca sativa, assembly GCF_002870075.4. NCBI lineage: Eukaryota > Viridiplantae > Streptophyta > Magnoliopsida > Asterales > Asteraceae > Lactuca > Lactuca sativa. The sequence continues at coordinate 253,663,277 of NC_056625.2, read as the reverse complement.
CCCGTTACAAAACGACATCTCAAGGAGCTCCATGACAAAGTTGATTTGCTCATCGCCTCCTCTTCCACTTCTCAGTCATCCCTTTCTGAAGATGCAGTTCAGAAGATTGTTGACGCTTTCTCTAAGGCTCAGCAAGATTCCATTGCTTCTGCAACCTCCGCCATCGACGCCTCAACAAAAGCCTGTCAGGCTGCGACCGAAAAAGTCGATAAACTATTTTCTGATGCCTCTGTCCTGTTAAAGTCTTTACAGGAGAGTGCAAATGCTACAAAGACTACGTTGGAACCAAGTGTTCAACAGTTGACAACGTCTGTCTCAACTGAGTTGAAGTCCTTCGCTTCATTTTGTCAAACGCTTTCCGACGACAACTCAGCCTTTCGCACAACCATAGATGAGCGTCTCTCGAAGCTCCAAGAAGATTTGGTTGCTGAGAACTCTCTTATGGATGTTCTTGCCAAGAAGACCACTGCTCTGAAGGTCAAGAGTGTTCAAATCTCCCATTCTCAACAGGAGATTGACTCTCTTCAGTCCGAAAGGGAGGTGATAAAGACGTGTGTTTCGGATGTCCACTCAGCCATCTCAAACATTCTCGAAGCACATGATCCTATCCTCAACTATTCTGTGAGGCATACCCTTGCAGAGAAGCTCGCTCCCGCCCTTTCCCTGTTAAGTAAAATCGAAGGGCTACTTGATTTCGTGTCCATTCCGAAACAAGGGGGAGAGAAGGAGTCTGTATCCCAACCACCTCATTCCTTAAAGGAAATCCAACCACCTCATTCCTCAAAGGCAACTCACACTACCGAACCTCCTCCAGTAGGCCAAGCCTCCGGTTCGGGTGTGAAAGACAAAGGCAAAAATATTGCTGAGGAAGAAGAGGAAGAAGACAAAGAAACAATTGTCGACTTGTTGAAGCGTAGAAGTCGACGCAATGAGGCTGATGTCAGTGCTCGTGTGGCAAAAGAGGCTGAAGAAGCTGAACGAAAATAGAAGGAAGCCCACGAGCTTCTTGAGAGTAGGAAAACTCTTTTTCCTGCTTGGACTCTCGAGAGGATGATAAAAGAAGTCATCGACACACCGAGTATCTTGTGGCTGGAACCTGTAATCTCCTTTGATTGTTCCAATACTGTCGACTCTCAGTTTGACATGCCACTGACCCGAAAGGCGTTCATCTTTCATGCCTTCTCCAACATTGCAGAGTTCCCTCATCCTCATCCACAGTTTGATCGGGACTTAATCGATTTCTATCTGAAGACTGCTCAACCTCAGTATCAGACTTGGAGCGCTCAGAAGATTATCAACGTTCGGGTCTTGAAGCCGTACAGTGAAGGAAACTTCATTAACATTCGGTTCAAGGTACTTCGGGGATCTGCCAAAACCGAACATGCCATTTCCCTTGCAGATCTTCCAAACCTCAATCCCCATGATTGGATTATCGTGCACAACATCCTTCTCACCAACGAAGCTGAATATGGTCCAATCATCGACCATCTCAAGAGGATGCTGGTGTGCTACATCATGGAAGTTGCGTTGATGGATCAGGAGATAGCAAGCGTATTTAAGAAGAAACCAAAAATATCTCCTGTTGGCTCGGCCAGTGATCTGAACCAAATGCAGATGGGTAGAATTGACTCAAGAAGGAATTCAGTCATGTTCACCAGAAATGAAGGACATAAATGTCTTTTTGCCTTGGCTGACAAACATCTGTACACTACTGCCTGCTTAGAGCATGTTTTGGGGATCATCCACAGATGCAAGCAAAACTCAGTGGATGATGTCAAGTACTTCGATGACATGATACAATGGTACATTCGGTTCAGACAGACTATTCTTGCTCTTATCACACGTTTGTTTGATACTGTAAAGAAGACACCCGCTGCTGGCCCAAGCAAGAAGAAGAAGTAGTCTCGCTCCAATTTGACGCAAAGGGGGAGATTGTTGGGTCATGTTTTGTATTAAGTGTTGCGTCTATTGGGCTCGTTAGCTAGTCCGTTTTTGTATCTCCGGTATAGGCCTGTCCATCCGTGAGTATAGTAGGGTTTATTATAAATATAGGTGCTTGCATGCATCTTAGGTTAACGATAGTAACGATAGATCAGAGCATTATTCAGAAGTTTTAATAATCGTTCTTGTAACCCTAAGTCCTCTACAACGGAAGTTCTTAGTCGAGCTCTGCTGAGGAATGTTTGAATTAATCATTCGACACATTGTGATTCAATCTTGTCTTGTTTATTGTTTTATGTTCCTCGCACTACCTGTTACAAAGATCTAATCGATCCTCAAGTTTATTTATTAACTTATCAACGGGTACGTTTCTTCTCGATAACTCGTATGTGTGCATTTTGTTTGATAGTGGAGCGGAGAGAAGTTTTGTGAGTCACGATTTTAAAGGCCTGCTAAAGCCATTACCACAATCATTAAGTGAACCGTTTATAGTAGAAATGGCCAACGGTAAAACCGAAGGCACTAAGAAGATATACTTAAACTGTACCCTAACTCTAAACGATAATCCCTTTCCAATCAACCTCATGCCAGTCTCGATTAAGAGTTTCGATGTCATCATTGGCATGGATTGGCTGAGTTCTCATCATGCTGACATTTTATGTTACGATAAGGCCGTTCGCCTTAATCTGCCAACCGGCGAAACTTTCATTGTCTTGGGCGACAAACCTAGTACCACTCTTCGTATCATCTCAAACATCCAAGCTCAGAAGTGCCTACGCAAGGAGTATCACGCGATTTTGGCACATGTCGTGGATGTGAAACGCGAAGTCCAAGACGTCAAGAATGTGTCTGACGTATGCGATTTTCCCGACGTTTTTCCCGAGGACCTTCCAGGAATACCACCCGCGAGACAAGTCGAGTTCAGAATCGATTTGGTTCCTGGAGCTACCCCAGTAGCCAAAGCGCCCTATTGGTTAGCCCCGGCGGAGATGCAAGAGCTATCCAGCCAACTGAATGAGCTACTCGGAAAAGGATTCATCAGGCCGAGCTTCTCGCCTTGGGGAGCACCCGTATTATTCGTGAAAAAGAAGGATGGATCATTCCGGATGTGCATCGACTACCGAGGACTCAACAAACTTACCATCAAGAACCGTTATCCCTTACCCCGAATTGACGACTTATTCGACCAACTCCAAGGAGCCAACTACTTCTCCAAGATCGATCTGAGATCAGGATATCACCAGTTGCGAGTCCTGGAGAGTGATGTTCCCAAGACGGCCTTCCGAACGAGATACAGACATTACGAGTTCGTAGTGATGCCGTTCGGACTAACCAATGCCCCGGCCGTAATCATGGACCTAATGAATCGGGTATGTCGTCCATTCTTGGATAAATTTGTGATAGTATTCATAGACGACATACTCATTTATTCAAAGAATAAAGAAGAGCATAGTCAACATCTGAGAAAAGTCTTAGAGACGTTACGAACTGAGAGACTCTATGCAAAGTTCTCGAAATGCGAGTTTTGGATTGGAAGGGTGGACTTCCTCGGTCACATGGTCAGCAAGGAAGGAATCCACGTGGACCCATAAAAAATCAAGGCTATCAAAAATCGGTCTGCACCAACTACACCAATAGAGATCCGCCAATTCCTAGGTCTTGCTGGTTATTATCGAAGGTTCATTCAGAACTTCTCCAGCATCGCAAAGCCTCTTACCGTCTTAACTCAAAAAGGGGTGACCTACAACTGGGGAGAAAAACAAGATGCTGCATTTCAAACTCTGAAACATTCCCTTTGTAGTGCGCCCATTCTTTCTCTTCCAGAGGGGACCGCAGATTTTGTGGTGTATTGCGATGCTTCGAAGCAAGGTCTGGGCTGTGTACTAATGCAGAGAGGAAAGGTTATTGCATATGCCTCGCGACAACTGAAAACGCATGAAGTCAACTACACCACTCATGACCTAGAACTTGGAGCGGTGGTCATCGCTCTAAAAATCTGGAGGCACTACCTATACGGGACCAAGTGCACCATCTTTACAGACCACAAGAGCCTTCAACACATCTTCTACCAGAAGGAGTTAAACATGAGACAGCGACGTTGGGTTGAATTTCTCAACGACTACGAATGTGAGATTCGCTATCATCCCGGAAAGGCAAACGCGTGGCTGATGCCCTTAGTCGTAAGGAGTACTCTGGTAGAAGAGTGAAGTCATTAACCATGTCGATCCATTCGCTCCTGTCAGCACAAGTCAAGGAGGCTTAAATAGAGGCCTTGAAACCCGAAAACGTGACAGGTGAGACCCTTAGGGGGATGGACAAGAACCTAGAAATCAAGAGTGACAGAGTACGCTACCTCATGAACCGAATCTGGACACCCAAGTTTGGTGGGTTCAGAGAGGTAGTTATGAGCGAAGCACACAAGACTCCATACTCCATGCACCCAGGGTCAGATAAGATGTATCTAGATCTCAAGCAACTCTACTGGTGGCCAAACATGAAAGCAGATATATCTACATATGTGAGCAAGTGTTTGACTTGCGCCAAGATAAAAATAGAACACCAAAAACCCTCAGGTCTACTCCATCAACCTGAAATACCTGAGTGGAAATGGGAACAGATTTCCATGGAATTCATAACGAAACTGCCCAAAACTCAGGGTGGCCAAGATATTATTTGGGTGATCGTCGACAGACTAACCAAGTCCGCTCATTTCTTACCGATCAAGGAAACTGATAAGATGGAAAAACTATCGAGAACCTACATCCGGGAGATCGTACAAATTCATGGAGTGCCGATGTCTATCATCTCAGATAGAGACAGCAGATTCACTTCCAGATTCTGGCAATCATTGCAAAAATCCATGGGAACAAGGTTGGATATGAGTACAGCATACCACCCACAAACTGATGGACAGAGTGAGAGAACGATCCAAACCTTGGAAGACATGTTGCGAGCATGTGTAATCGACTTTGGTAAAGTGTGGGATGTTCACTTACCTTTAGTCGAGTTCTCTTATAACAATAGTTATCATACTAGTATCAAGACTGCTCCATATGAAGCCCTTTACGGCCGTAAGTGCAGGTCACCTCTGTGCTGGACGGAAGTAGGCGACACGCGGTTGACAAAAGTTCTAGTCCCTGATAGCACCCTCACTGGTCCGGAGATCATCAGAGAAACGACTGAAAAGATCGTTCAAATACGAGAACGACTGAAATCCTCAAGGGATAGGCAAAAGAGTTATGCCGACAAAAGACGAAGACCCTTGGAATTTCAGATTGGAGACCGTGTACTGCTAAAGGTCTCACCCTGGAAGGGCATGATACGCTTTGGAAAGCGTGGGAAACTAAATCCTCGGTACATTGGACCCTTCGAAATCATTTCAAGAATTGGTCCAGTGGCTTACAAACTCCAACTTCCAATCGAGCTTAACAAAGTACATCCAGTATTCCACGTATCAAACCTGAAAAAGTGTTTGTCCGATGAAAACACTAGTAATTCCACTCGATGAAATCGAACTTAACGAAAATCTAAACTTTGTGGAAGAACCCGTCGAAATCATGGATAGGGAAATTAGACGAACTAAGCAGAGTCGAATACCAATAGTAAAGGTTCGCTGGAACGCTAAGCGAGGACCTGAATCCACATGGGAACGAGAAGATCAGATGCAACAAAAGTATCCGCATCTTTTCCTCAGCCCCTAAAACTTTTCTTTTGTATTTAATTTCGGGACGAAATTCCCTCTAACGGGGGGATGATGTGACAACCCGATATTTCAACTCTATGTAATGACCTAAAAAGTCAATTATTGTAACCACTTTTGTGATAATGAAATTAACTTCGAAAATAAAATGTCCAAAAAGTTTCTATTTAATTACCTCCTATGACTGATGTCATTAAACCGTGATCGTACGTAAAAAGAACGCCCAAATCCGACTTCGTATATTGAAGTTATGATTTTTCCAAGTTCGGCTTAGCAGCAGACAGCTAAAAACTCGAATCGGAGATCGAGCGACTTTTGGCCGGAATGACCTAAACGAGAATCGAAGGTCTCGACAATGATAATTCAGCGGTAAAAAGTCTGGCAAAAACCGACGTCAGATTAAGAAGTTATGAATTTCTAAAGAAATTCCTTAATCACGGCCTTTTAAAAATAAATAATAAAAATAATTTCAAAATTTACCGACGGAATCTAAACGAAAGTTGTAGAACGTAGTCTCACCTACGCGTGAATATAAAGACCATCGAAAACGGAATTCGTATGAAGAAGATATGAATTTTAGAAGTTTATGAATTAAATTAAGTATAAATTTAATTATAAACTCTTGGTAATATCCGAAGAGGAGTCAGCAGATAGGGTCCAAGTACGCCCTGCGTACCCTCGTACGCTCCGCATACTCAAAGCCAAGGCCTCGGATCGTCCACATCCCGGTCTATGCGAAACTAGCCTTGTCCCATCCGAAGTCCGAGGCAGTCGAGGACTCGGTCATGCATGACGTACGCGTACGCCCCGCGTACTGAGGCGGTTCCCAGCCCCTATAAAAGGGATGCGAGGGTTCCGAAGAAAGGGCTCCATTTCTCTTATTCCTTTTACATTCTTGCCTCGTTTTCCGTGCCCGTGTCATTTTGCTCAAGTCCCGAAGATCGCTTGTACTCCCGAGATTCCCGAGAATCCCGAGAAAACCCATTTTCCCGAGACGAAATTTTGTCCGGTTACCATCTCGCTTTCTTCAAACCTTCAGGTGAGTTCATACCCCTACAACCACACTTTAAATGCTTTATAAATGCTTTTTAAACACTTTTAAGGGGGGAAATACAAGTAAACACACGACTAAAATCGTGTGAAACATCGATCTTTTGCTATACTTTTCATATTGTTGTTTTAACTACCTTATGAAGTCATTATCATGCAAAACACCTCACAACACAGCTTTACCCTCTTGGGATACAATATGTTTTATAAATAGAAATAATGTTTTATTTATACGTTTACCTACAAATACATCATATCAAGGGTAACATTCTTTACTAAATCATTTTATGCATTCAAAGAACTTATGATTTATGCTTTGTAAAAAATTGTGAAAAAGGATAATCTTTGCATACAAAACTATTACTTTAATACAGACTTAGTTGAGAATCCATGAGACATGTACATCTTCAAATATTGCCTTTTGCTAGAAGGTATCGCTACAAGTCCTGTCTATAACCAGAGTCTCCCGTTCGGAGAACGTGTCAAATGTGTATAGATCTATACATGAAGTTATGATCCCGCGCCCTGACTGTTAGCTACAGTCCGTCCTTTGGGGTGACAGTTTGTCATAACGCTACGACGCCTGAAGAACGTCGCTACAGGCATATTATGTTTAGTATGGTTATAAAACTCACCGGATATACAATTATTATAGTACTTCTGATTGATGAATGAGTAGCTATTAAAACTATTCTTCATCTAACAAACTGAAATCTTCTAATAAGTTTTATTATATAAATCTATGCTTCAACCTTCTAAAGCATGTCATTTGCTTTCAGTTTTTAGTCTGGGACATTAGGCTAACTATTACTTTAGGAAAATATGGGATTTTCCTGTATACAAAACAAACAACTAGTAGGAAAATAAGGGATTTTCTTGATTCAACTATCTACATTATTCAGTACAAATATTCTCATGCATTTCATACTTTTATAAAAAAATAAGGGATCTTCTTGGAAAACATACACTTAATTTGGAATGGCATACAATTTTTCTAAACCACTTATGAACTCACCAACTTAATTTTTGACACTTTCTCTTTGAAATAACTAGTATTCTCAGGGAACCGCTAAGCAGGTTTGGAAATCAACTTTTGGGGATTAACGCGCTGGTGTTAATTACTTCTTTTGAATGATGTTTATGTATTTATCTTTTGAACATGTAATGAATACAATTATGTAAACATTTTTAAAACCTTTATATATGTATGGTGGTGTGTACTTTCCTTTCTATGAACTGTTATGATACTGAATATGACGTCCTCCACCCCCGAACGTTTCCGTCGTTCTGGTTTGGGGGTGTGACAATAATCCCGATAATAGACTGATTTAGACACGTAATCATGGATTGCTATGTGTAATGATTTTGATATAATTCCAAGTTTGGCTACGGTTGTAAACAAGCTTTGATAACCTGTTTCGCTAGACACCCGATTCAAACAAGCTCTTTAATCAATCTGTGAACTTATCTAACTAAAACACACTACTAGAAAACAGCCCATTAATGACACGCAAACAATGACACTCGCTGATAGAGGATGCGCATTTGTGCGTGCCACAAAAAATAATGTCAATTTTGCAAAATTTGAAGTATAGAAGACACGCATTTGTGCGTGCCCTAAAGTTAGTGTTAGAAAAGAAAAAAAAAGGAAATGCGGAGGGCACCTTTCATAAAATGCGCGTCGTCTAAATGTGTGGCTTTATAACATTTTAATGAAACGCGTGTTTTTAAGGCGGGATTTCACCCGCCTAATGAATCCCAAAAATTAAAATCCCCTCCTCTTCCAATCAGCAAGAAAAAGCCCTAGGCCTTCGTCTTCATAGCAGCATCGCACCACCACCCAACCTACGATCTCGCACCGCCAAGTGTCTCCGACCGTCTTCTCCAACCATTCTTTCCTGTCACACTACACCGATAACAAAACCCCCATCACTATTTTAAACCACCCGTGATATGCATCCTCACCCTCTCCTCTAGATCTTCATTCTCTATAAAAACCCTTCTACCATTGATGATCTAATTACACTCCCAAAAATTACAGAATGAAATCCCAAAAGAATTATAAAAAATCCCGCTACTAAGAAAAACCCCAAACAACCGGTAGTATTTTCCCTAAAATTCATGGACTATCTCATGCGATTTTAGCTATTTTCGTTTCCCCCTATTTTTTTGGCATCGATCACTTCTTAGGCGGTCTTTATATAAAGAATCCTAAAACATAAAATAGAGGCAAGGGAAACAACGAGACGGGGTGTTCATGAAGGGCAATCTCATTTTTTCTTGAATCTGTTATTATGTGCGGTGGATGTTACGGCGATGAAACTCCTGTGGGTTAGATCGACACCCTTGATTTGTCCGGTTGTACCGGATGAGTAAAGTATCCCTGCCGTATCGGCCTATTGTACATCTTCGCTTGAAGATATCCCATCTCTACTACAAGATACAAACATTGACATAAGTTCATCGGAAATCAGGTCGTTGGTGATGGTCTATCGGTGAATATCACCAGAATGTCAAGAATCAACTCTATAATATCATGTCCCAGATGAAGGTAAAAACACAAACCCCTCTTTTTCTATCTTTTTCTTTCTTTTCAAATTGATGTTTCCTCTGTTTTTTCCTAAAATTTACAACAATTTCGATGTATGTAGTTGCTGGTGTTAAATGAATGCGAGGAGTTTAGACTAAACTGGATTCGTATTTGAATAGAACTAGGATCAAACGAGACAAATCTTGATTCAAAACCCTTTACTCCCTAAAGCTCTCTTTCAGGTCTTGTTCTCATCTAATATCTAGGGCTTACTTTTACTTATAATTTTTGTGTTTTTGTTCTTATGATTTAGACCCATTCCTGGTTTCTAATTCTCCTTCAACAAATCAACGTTTAGGGTTCCATGTAATTCCTAATGTTTGTCTCTCTTCTTTCTTTATACCTTCAGGCACAAATAATGCTAGGAATCAAGTAAAATATCATATGCTAGAGCTTCCAAGATCCTCAAGAACGACTTGAAGTTTCATCATATGCTAGAGCATCCAAGATCCTCAAGAACGAACCTGATGTAACAAAATTCAATTTTCATGTTGCTGGAATTGATGTAATATTGAATCTTGAAATAAAGATCAAAAAGTTTACTCATTTTCATGTTTAAAATTAATTCTTTTTGCAAATTTAGCCACAGGAGTACATGGAGGTTGCAAAGAGATCTTTGGTGTTCATAAAGGAAAATCTTTACGACCCCCAATCTAGAAGGTTGCAACACAGTTTCAGGAAAGGACCTTCAGAAGCTCCAGGAATCTTGGATGATTATGCATCTTGATTTCAGGGTTGTTAGATGTGTATAAGTATGGTCGTGAGATTTCATGGTTATCCTGGGCAATTGAACTTCAAGAAACACAAGTATTCCATCTCGCGAACTCTGTTATTATATATTTCTATTTCGTGAACCAAATTTTAACTTCTTTTCTTTATTTGGTTTATAGGATGAGGTGTTCCCTGACAAAACTAAAGGTGGTTATTTTAACACCACAGGAGAAGATGAGAATGATACTCTGCTGCTCAACTCAACCTATCTATCAACTTGTGCAATATATTTGGGTAATATTAGAGTACCTTTGACTCCTTCCTCCCTCTTTTACTTTGTTTTCTTGTTTTAAATGTATAAACTAAACTGTTTTAGAAAGAAAAAGAACACATTTGCATTTAAGTAGAGCACTTAAAGGTTTGGTTTAAACAAGTAAAAACTAAGGGTAAATGCCACCCTTGGGTTCTCTGGTATGAATTCTGACCAATTATCACTAGAACAAGCATGTGGTGACTATTAATTTCATATGTGAATATTAATTTCATATTTCCATTGCATGATTGTATCTAATTAACAATTTTAATTGTGTGCTAGTTAATACTGCAATCTTCTTGTGTGGTATACATCTTGATTCTCATTACTTATGTGCCATTATATCCACCCTTGTTATCCTTCTAACAGTTTAGCTGAGAAACCTCAGTTACTCTCCTATATTTCAGGTTCTAATTTCTATATCCTTCAGTAATTTTCCTTTTTTACCCCTGATTGAGATAAAGGGACTAATTCCAGAGGTTTTTTTGAGCAGCTTTTGGAGTTGTAACATTGGCAACTGTGATTCTATTTTGGTGTTCTTCAGACTACTTGTAGCTTTAACAGTTCCATATTTTGGTAACGGACTATTTTTTATTAAAACTAAATTACATTTTTCGTCCTTAATTAAAGGTGTTTCTTTTTTTATGCAATTTTGTCTCTTACTTGAGGTTTCTTGTAACATTTTCGGTCCCTGTACCAAGTAAATGACTACTTTTGGTCCCAAAATTTTAGTCATTTTATTTGGAACATAAACTAAAAACCTTAAAATAAGGACCGAAAATACAGAAGAAAACATGTTGGGACTAGAATTGAAAAAACTCAGCTATACACAAGAACCAAAATGTAATTTATATACTTTTTTTTATACAAACAACACTTAATATTAATTGTTAATTGGTAATCTTGAACTGATTTACAGGAGTTGTAATGGCCTTGACCGGATTTGTACTCATGATGCTTGTAGTAAGTTTCACATTTTTATTCTTCATTTTATGAATAGTTTCACATTTACGGGCCGGCCTCACCTGCTATAATTCCTCCAAAGGCCGGGTTCGGTTACCAGCATCAGCTTGTTTATAAAGGTGCTTATTTATTTATGCCTAAAAGGTTATATCTAAAAGGTTATATCATGTGATTATTTATGAGTTTTTAAAATATGAGGTTACAACATAAATGAACAGAGGATAATGAATTTATTAACATAGGAAGGAATGTGAATTTAATATCTAGATCAATATTCTCTTTCTGGAAAGCTGATTTAAGTTTCATAAGCCCATCACAGTTTATTTCTTCCACATAATGAAAATGAGGAACACTAGCAGCTGTAGTCATTGACCTAACCATTGCACGCTGATAAGCCTTAACAACAAAGAACTTGACAACTTTAATAACATGTTTATTTCAATCAAATTCATGAAATTGTTTATTTTTTATATAATAATAATAATAATAATACCTTTGAGAGAATATCTTATCATGATAAAGTGATTCAACCATCTCTTGAAGTTGTTCTTCAGGTCCAGACATGGGTTCGATAGAAGTAGGATTAAAAGCAAGTTTGTCATCAATAATTCCTTTTTCTACATCATATTTTAGAACATCTTCTTTCAATATTCTTCCATGTTTACCACTTCCAGTGACATCAGCTAAATCAATACCATGTTGCTTTGCAAGACTTCTAACAGCAGGGGTGGATAAATTGTCATTTGCATGACTCTTTCTGAGCTCTAGCTGGTGTTCATCAGACTTTGGTCCATCAGAAACTACTGATGCATCAGAATCATTAAATGGAACAGCAGAATCATCAACTACCAACTGTAATAGAGTTTCTCCAACCTGAAATCAAAGTCAAATCAAAATTACTTTACCATATATATGGAAATTGTTAACACTACTACTGGTGTTTTACCTTTATAATGTCACCAGGAGCATGCAGAATCTTGGACAAACCATTTGAGGAGTTCACATTCTACAATACCTTCACCAGTTTGTGCTAAAGGTACATCTATAATGCCACCAGCGTGTTGACTATACTCTGCATTACTTGAAAAGTAGTGCCCCTTAACATTGTACAGTTTGTTCAACTAGATAATTAATACAACCAAATCATTACCTTTTATGATCATTGTATGAAGTTTTATCAAGATTCATATGAAACACCACTAATTTAATGGAATGCACCCTTGTTCACATAGAAACATGTAAAAGTTACTTAAAATTACAACTGTTGTCTTAGTTTCTGATGGATGACTTAATTTGACTTAGTGTAATATACATGGAGATTTGTCAAAGACTTAATTTGAAATTGTTGGGTCACAGATTGGTGAAGTCTTTTTAATTTGACCGGAAACCCGGAACCCCGAGGTATGTTTATTCAGCTACTCATCAAAATGGTTCATGTACACCACATGATGATATATTATCAATAAATCAAGATAATAATAATAATAATAATAATAATATGAAAACTTCAGTTACTCCATTAGGCAACGTTTCATCACCTTCACCTATGATGGATTTATTAGACATATTTGGTCCTACCCCTCCGCCACCTAGTATGTTTATTTATTTATTATTTTATAATAAATTTTGGTAAAAAAAGTTATTTTTTAAAAATTTTCAGTTGCATTTGGAACCTGCTTGCAGTAACTCTCTTCCTGCAAATGGTAACAGCTCAATAACACAAAAATTACGAGTTACCAACACTCAACATGGCAAGGTAACTATAAATAAATCATCATGGAATGAAATGTTTGTGTGTTTTTTTTTAAATATCGTTTACATAATGAATGTTGATTGTTATGGACGAAAGCAATCATTATGTGCATACGAATAAGTTACAAGTTGAACAACAAAGACATGTTGGAAGAAAGACATCCCTCATGAGATATGATAACATTTTTCTCTCTCTTCTATCACGATCTCTTTGTGTTTATATTTGGGACAATGTTATTAAATATTATTTGTATCTTTGTATGCCCTTGTTCTTAGGTCCAAATCATGGATATTTGAATTTTTTGATTTTGGAGGTGAAATATGGTGCTAATAAAGGTAAGACAAGGGCAACAAATTATTCCATTAATGACATTAATCACTTGCATTTGTGATTGTATTCATTACATATGGATTCAATACTTCGCTAAGTTGACCTAGTATTTTATTCTTCTAGGTTCACTCAATCAGTTTTTTTTTGTTGTAAATTGTAAATTGTAATTCAGGCTATTCTTGGTCCATGTGCATCACTTGAGAAGGTTCATACAGTATTTTAAAGAATGTTGACTCTTTGTTAACTGATTGTTTTTTTTTGTGCAGAAAGGTGCTTTATGTTCTGATACTAACATTGGTCAAGGGGATACTACTACATGGAAGGTGCTTCAATACACACATGCTTAAAACAATGTACACAAATTAATTAAGGAAATAGCAATGTAGTACTAGGTTATATAGTTAGGGAAAATCTCTTAATAATAATGTACAAATATTTGTCTACTATTTGAATGATTATTTGTATGACAATAAATTTTATGCAATGGATTGTATTTTTTGTATATGGTATTTTATTTTCTGTTATGAGACATTAAATGCAAATTTAATTTGAAAATTAGTAAATCTATAAATAATACTTTTTTTAACATTTAAAAGTATGATACGCAAAAATGTGTGTCATCTTCATTTATGACATGACCTTCCTTGACAGGGGCTTCCTTGATACACATTGCGTGTCATAAACACGCGCGTCGTAAGGTTACGACACGCAAATGCGTGTCGTCTTCCTTTATGACAGGGCCTTCCTTGATACGCATTGAGTGTCATAACCGCGCGTCATAAATGTGCGTCGTCTATAGACGACGCGCAAAAGCGCGTCGTCTCTCTTTATGACAGGGCCTTCCTTGACGTGCATTTGCGCGTCGTCTGAGCGTTTTACGACGCGCAATGAGCGTCGTAAAAGGCTGTTTTTCTAGTAGTGACGAATGCTTCTGTAACGTCCAAAAAATAAGACTATACAAATTTTTATTTTTAGATTAATAAAACCACAAACCATATCATTTTCATAAAACCCAAGTTATCAAAATGTATTGATACATTATCAATATAAGAGTAACTCACAAAATGCGGAATTGAGTGGTGTGTACCCTGCAATCATCCCGAGCTCTTACCTTTGAAACCAGAAGTACCTGAAACATAAACTGAAAATCGTAAGCATGAAGCTTAGTGAGTTACCCGAAATACCACATACCATACATATCATACATATAACAGACCCTGCACACTAAGTATAACAGGCCGCGCCCAAACTCATATAACGGCCCCCATCCACTAAATATAACAGACCCCGTGCACTGAGTATAATGGGCCCCGCCCAAACTCATATAGCGGGCTCCGTCCACTAAATATAACAGGCCCCGCCCACTGAGTATAACAGGCCCCGCCCAAACTCATATAACAGGCCCTGCTCACTAAACTTATAAACATATAATCATATAAACATACAAGTACATACGCATGCAAGAGTCACACAAGCATCTAGCACCCTACATAACAAACCATAGGCCAACATTGGTGCCTTCGACCTGCTAAACACAATGAGGAAACTCACCTCCATCTCATGATAACCAAATAACTGCTCGAACCACTGAACCAGATACCATCACGCCAACTAACAAAAGAAATACAATCTTAATCAATAATTAACCCGATAACCCAAAATCTGAGGCCCACTCCATGAACCAATTACCTAAAGGGTAAAGACCATTTTACCTTTTTCTTACTTTTTCCATAACCAACGCCCAACCCAAAATGCATAAAAAGCCTAAAACCTAAAATGACAATCCAAAGCCCAAATCAAAAGCAACAAAAGCCCATTATGGCCCAATAACCCAATTAGGCCCCCAACCATCAAGGACCTACTTCCAAGAAAACCATAAGTCTATCCATGGCCCAAAGTTAGAAGCCGAATGGCCCAACAATGCCCAAACCTTAAAAGCCCAAAATGACCAGTTGGGGAGTACGTCCCACGTACCAGAATGGTACCCTTGAAACACAACGTACAAGTTCCTGATGCACAAATACAACATTTTGCTGAGCGTACACTTGTGTATGCCCAACATACTCTTCGATCCACTATTTCACTCCAATAAGCCCTTAATCGGTTAAGACAAAGTGCCAAACTCTCAGATCTGATTCTATAAGACTACTTATCATGTAAAGTTAGCAACTTTACGTGCTTGCATGGCAAAAAGGGACTCGAAAGCTCAATAAGGACTTAACAAATGTCTTAATGCTTGCATGGACCAAAATACAACATAAAGCTTGCATTTTTATGAACTTTCGGACAGAATGGAGCTAAGATCTAGCACCCATTGCTTATGGAGTAGATCAAAAACCCATCTTGATCACAAAAGACTCCAAAAGGCACAAAAAACTCCATAAAGTAGATCCAACATATAAGATCATCAAGATAGGGACTTTATACCTCTAAAATGTGGATCAAGAGGCAACAACCCTAGATCCAAAAGCTTCAAGCCATCCCACACTTCTCCAAGAAGTTCATTCTTCTTCTTTGACCACCAAAAAGCATGAAATGCCACCAAAAGCTCAAAAACCACTCAAATGGAGGCTAGGGTTTCGATTCTAGGGTTTAGGGGGATGGAGTTTAAAGATGTTAGGGTTAGGTGATGAGGTAAGGAGCTTAAAATGGGTCCACGACCCTAAAATAGGGTTTGGGTCTGACTAGAGTACGCCTAACGTACTTCTGGTACGCCCAACGTATTCCGAAGAACACCCATGATGCATCTGCTTAGTACGTCCAACATACACAAATGTACACTGTAACACCGTAAAAATTAAAACAATTTTTCGCATTTTAAAACACATTTTTACAAACTCATTCATTCATAAAATGTCATAGTATCATGTCTTTGTTTCACAAAATATCTCCCAAGATCAAAATACATAAAATCCCATGTGTGTGTACGAATCAAGTCGGCGCCTTCCCGTGATCATCACTGGTACCTGAAACACATAACACGTAACACTGTAAGCATAAGCTTAGTGAGTTTTCCCAAAATACCACTCTAACACATAATAGCCACTCGAGGCTGTAACTCTGTCGACCTTCTGGTCAATGTGTCTCAGTGGGGCCCTCCAGCCCCAACTCTCTGTGGGCCCTCTGGCCCTAACTCTAGGGACCCGAAAGTCCCAACTCTGTAACTCTGAATCATGCGTATCACATATCACAATAAATCACAACACATAAATAACATGCAAATACACTGGCATATAACTCTATAGTACTCTGTCTCATAACTCTGTTACCACACTAGGTAAAGTATAGTGAGAAGACTCACCTCGGGTATCTCGGTAAATCTCTGACTCGGTAACGCTGGCCTAGCCTCCGCCTAATCATATGAAATAAATACTCTATTTAATATAACTCTCAAAGGCTAGACTATGTCCTCTTATGACACTCTCAGAAGGGTAAAAGACCAGTTTACCCCTCTCATAACTCAAAAGGCCCCACAATAGACCATACCCTAAAAGTCAACCAAAAGTCAACCAAAAGTCAACCTTCCGGGTTATGCTGCGCGTACCAGATGTGTACGCTGAGCGTACCCGGCTGCATCTCAGAATTGGGGAACGCCACCCAGTACGCGGCGCGTATTGGGATTATGCACGGCGTACTCCCCAGCTTCATCCCCTTAGCTCTTGAGGCCTTAAACAGTTAAGACCCATGTCCAAATTCTAGATCTGACCACATCTAAGCCCCTAAATCCATAAAGTTGATGACTTTAAGCCTTTGCATGGTTGAACAAGCCACCAACTCCCATAATGTTCCATCCCTCAACTCTAGAAGGCTTATTACACAAGCATGACCTCAAACTAACCTCCAATATGGAAACTTTATGGTTCTAAATCATTAATACCACTGAAAAGGGACAGATCTCGGACCATGGAGCACTTTACACTCATAAAGTCTCCACCTTTGGGGGTTTTTTTTAGCCCTAGAAATGGCACATGCAACAACAACCAAAAGAAGAGGAAAGTTTTGAACTTTATACCTCCAAGTGTAGCCCTTTTCTTTGTAGATCTCAGATCCAAAATGGCACCTCAAGCTTTAGCTTCCAAGAGCTCCTTTTCTTCTCCTTCACTAAGTCACCAAAGCACAATTAGCTCCAACAACACTCTCACACACTAAGGACGATGGGAGGCTCTCTCTTAGGGTTTCACTCACTGATATGGAGGCTGAGAAATGAGCCTTAGCACCCTTTAAATAGTGCACAAGATGGATTAGGGTTTTTGCACCTGGGCCGGGTACGCCCCGCGTAACTCTGGGTACGCCCCGCGTACCTTGGCGACTCCGCGTCCAAATTAAGCGCATGAGTACGCGCAGCGTACCCCTCTGGTACGCCCAGCGTACTCAATTGCTATATTCCCTCCACTCAAGGACTAATCATGACCAATCGACAAAGAATAAGGGTGAAAGAAATGCACCTGAATCTCGGGGTGTTACATACACCCCCGTAATAGTCTTAGCACTAGTACACCCCCTGCGTACACTTGTGTACGCCCCGCCTACTTGGTTTCACCCTAAAACCACCAAAACTTACGAAGACCATAACTTCTTAGTTCTAAGACCGTTTCCGACGATCCTTATATCCACGCAAAGGTAACAAGAAGCTCTACACTTCTATCAAATCATACATGCCTTAAAACCTCTCAAACAAAAATCCAAATTCCATAAAAGCCCGAACTGACACTTTACCAAAATACCCCTTGGCTCCAAAACACAAACCGAACTTCCCAGATCATCCAAATTACCTTACCCACGCTCAAATGGATCTAAATCTCTTTTCCTTAAAGGCCCTAAGCCTGATGATACTCGGTCATCGGGTCATCACCCCGCATTAGGAAACAATTCGGAATTGGCCGTTACAGCTTCAATTA
The DNA here is from genome assembly GCF_002870075.4 of Lactuca sativa. NCBI lineage: Eukaryota > Viridiplantae > Streptophyta > Magnoliopsida > Asterales > Asteraceae > Lactuca > Lactuca sativa. The sequence goes on along the minus strand of NC_056625.2, from coordinate 253,645,028 downwards.
GAACTAACCCACTACCAAATTATCATATGAACAATTTGTAAATAGTTGAGAACCGCATTAAAGCACAAGTGAAATACCAAACACAATAACCCTCATGTAAGTTCAAAGAATTCACATTGTACCAACATGATTTCATAATACACGACTCACTTTTGTGAAGGAATTACGTATATTATTTGCCACTAAGACCAATCGAAGAAACAATGTCGGATCTAATTAATTGATTAGCAATTTGTTATTAAAATCCTAATTGGGTTGCTCAAGCCCAACTAAAATTGTAATAACAAAATTAATGAAATCATAAATCATATGGATAGAACTATATTAATATAAATAGCAATCTCACACAGCGATGTAAAACAAAATTAAATGATTAAACCAATTCAAACATTAATCTTGGTGGTTTAGCCGTTGCTAAACCCCATAAACGACAATTTAACGAACAAACAAAAATAAAAAAATAAACTTACAAACAAAAATATAACTGTTTCGATGCTAAGAATTTTCAAGTCGTTCGTTCCCTATTGCAACTCGTGCGTGAAGATGATTCCCCAAATGTGTGTGCGCCTTCTCACTCATTCCCCTATAAACAAAAATAGCCTCCTTTTTATTTTCTCGAGTGTCACGTAACTTGTTCCTTTTTATTTACTTGACTTGAGTGTCACGTAACTTGCTTCTTTCTTTACGGGCTTATTATAATTTCATTTAAATCAGATTTTGGGCTGCTGCTAAAAATTTCACAATGGGCTCATTTAAAAGTTAAAAATTGGGCTGCCAAAAATAGATTCGGTGCAGAATACGTGGTTGCTATACACGAGGCTCAAAGGTATATCAAACGATGTCAAAATCCGATCTCCGCCATTCAGATTAAAGATCCACGATATACCGGTAAAATTTCAGCTCGATTGGACCAAATTTACCCCTCGATACAATCACTTTACGAAGACCATGTATTGCTGCCAAATTTTCAAAAAATCTTTAATTCGCTTCGTTTTATTGGTTTATCATGGATGTTGCTACGAGACTTCAAATGTGATTGCAAGACCTTCCATATGACTCATATCCGTGCTCAAAGATGTCATTACCTGCTTATATAAACCTGCATAAATTAAGCTCAAATAGGTAAAATTGTCCAAAACCAACAATGTAATGAAATATATAAAATGCAAGATCAATATACACAAATATCGTGGAAATGATTAAGAAAGTATGCTAAAATGATGCATAAAAATCAATCTAACAATACTCTTCCCCAAAATCTCACAAAACTTCGCAAAAGAGAGCAAATGTATGTTTTTATAAAAAAAAAGTATCTTATGCTTATGACTTGCCATTTTCCACTAGCAATATTATCACCACAAAAGAAATTGGAAAAACATACATATCTCCTTCCTACGATAATCCATCAAACTTCCCTCTGAGACTAAGAAGTTTGGTCCTCCTTAGATTATCAAACAAATAAACAAATGACAAAATCAAGATAAATTAAAACTGAGAATGTTATGATTTACGTTATATTTGACAAACTAGCTGAAAAATCAGATTTTGTTTGATAAGTTAATTATTATTTGATAAAGTAATAACGTTTTTTAAAACTATCTAATAAGCTATATGACATTTATAGAATGACATAAAAAACATTTAGATATATGATTAAAAACCGGTTTCCTTACATTATCAAACAAACAAATAAACGACAAAATCAAGACCAATTAAAACAAAAAATGTTATGATTTATGACAAACTAGCTGAAAAGTTTTGATAAATAAATTATTATTTGATAAAGCAATATGATTTTTTAAAACTATCTAATAAGCTATATGACAATTATAAAATGATATAAAAATGACAATTATAAAATGATATAAAAAAACATTTAGATATACGAATTAAAAACAAGCTAACATCAAATTTGGTTAACACTCCTTTTCAAATATCTATACAACATCAATTTATATATTTTATTTAATCAAAACCGATCATGAATGTTATCTTAAACGATTGGTTTTGATGTAATAAGATATTGGTTTTGATTTGATAAAATGTATAAATCGGTGTTTTATTGATACCTTTCAACTTTTTGATAATTTATTCCCAAATTAATTGTATAGCTCTCTTTGCAAAGTTTTTCAATAAATTCATGTTTTTATAAATTTGTAAAAGTGAATATGTAAAAATTAAAGTTTTTACAACTTTACATGCATGACAAATGAATGTATACATATAAACTAATTTGTAAAAATGAAAAATCTTAAAATTTTTATAAAATACAAATATGTAAGAGAACACTAAAAAAAGTTGTAAAAACACTTGTAAAGACGTAAAATTTTATAAAAGTTAATAGTTGTAAAAACTCAGTATTTATAAAACAAGTAAACAAAAAGTAGAAAAAAATAGAAAAATGTTTGAGCATATGGCGCTATATTTGGAAAAACATATGAAAAAAATTCAGAGTTTATCAATAAGTTACCTCAAATAGTTTTTTGAAAAAACTAACTTATAAATCACTTTAAAAACCATTGCATTATCTTAAAAAATATTCTACCTTATATACATCATTACAACCTAAGTCGTAAGGTTGTAGATAAATATGATAATACGCAAAATTAACTTATTGTATTTCTATAACTTAAAGAGGTAAATATATGTAGATTACATGCACTATAAGAAATTTCTTTCTTAAAATTCGTATTTTGAAAATTATTTTTTCATATTCATGCTATAATATTTTTATAAAATTGTATTAATGTTCTATGTGATTTTCAAAAAATTGCATTTTAAAGACGGACTTTGTATTTCTTTACTTATTAATAATTTATTTAAATTTAAATTTACAAGGCTCACCATATCCAACCCAACCCCTGCCCTTCTTTTCTTTCTTCAATTTTCCTTCATCACTACTGCACGTTCACTACGATCATGTTTATAACTTATACAAAAGGAAGTATGTTTGCTTTGTTCATATCTGTTTTATTTAACCATTCAAAAAAATTGGTTGCAAACATTAGTGTTTTGTATTATAATCATTTGCAATCAAAGGTTCTCATCTAATACAAAGGTTCTCATCTAATAGTGATGAAACCTCATCCATCTTTCCGTTTAATGATCCCTTAGTAAAGATATTGAAACTAATGATATTTAATTAGTAAAGATATTGAAACTAATGATATTAATTCAAATAATTTTCTCAATGAGATCCACATATGAAAGAATTCATTAACCTTACTAGCACGACAATACTTATTGAGCCAAAAGTTAAGAGAGTATGTAACCTTATAAAACCACAAAATTGAACCATATGAAACTGCAAAAAACAAATCAATGATAAAAGTGTAGATGAGGTGAAGAGTGGCGAGTCTAGAACGTAAATCACATTGTTCAATATATATATATATATATATATATATATATATATATATATATATATATATATATATATATATATATATATATATATATGATGAGGTTCAATATAGAATCATAATTAACCAAGGAACCAATCGTAAGCGTTGAAAATCATAACGATCAACGGTTAAGGAAATAGATATACATTTTTACATTGGACGCACACATACCGGATTATATCAAAAAACTCACCCTTTACAAAAAAACCCACCATTTTTTTCGTTTAAATTTTTTTTAGGCCATGTTTTTTATCGAAAAAAAAAACCGAATATACCAGTGTTCACGATTTTTCGTCCTCTTTCCATAGAGATCTATGATGATATATAAAAAACAAATTTTTTTTTCGAAAAAAACCTACTTCATTTTCTTTGTTGAAAAAAGTTAAGATCTATTTTTTTTATAGAAAAAAATTAATAAATATATCAAAATTCATATTTTTTGTAATTTTTAAGCATATATTCATATTCATGTTTAAAAAAAGATATTTCAGTTCAGATTCACATTGTGAACCTATTCAGATTCACATTGTGAACCTCCTCAGATTCACAGTGTGCATAATAATAAGTCAGATTTACAATGTGAATCTGAATTGATCGGGGTTCTTTTTCACATTGTGAATGTTAAAATTTAAAATATTTACAGTTTAGATTCACAGTGTGATTCTACACTGATCGAGGTTTTTTTTTGAACCTTGTAAGATTCACAGTGTGCATAATAGTAATTCAGATTCACAATGTGAATCTAAACTGTTTGAGATTTTTCATATTGTGAATGTTAAAAATTGAAATATTTACAGTTTAGATTCATAGTGTGAATCTACACTGTTCGAGATTTTTTTTTAATCTGTGTTGATGTTTATTAATAGAGTACAAAAAATTATTATTTTTGGTATAATTTTTTTTTTGATAAAAATAAACATAAATATTGAAAAACTAAGAAAATTAAGTGGGTTTATTTCGAAAAAAAGTTCGTTTTTTATATATCATCATGGATCTCTATGGAAAGAGGACTAAAAATCGTGAACAACGATATATTCATTTTTTTTCAATAAAAAACTTGGCCGCAAAAAAATTTTAAATGAAAAAAGAAAGTGTTTTGCTATAATCCGGTACATGTGCGTCCATTATAAAAGTTTACAACCGCTCCTTTTGCCGTTGATCGCTTAAATTCTGACGCTTTGGATTGATTCATTGGTTCCTTGATTAATAATGGTTCTCTATTGAACTTTTTCATATATATATATATATATATATATATATATATATATATATATATATATATATATATATATATATATATTGTAACACCGTTAAATTTCAGACATTTTTTCATATAATTTTAATAAAACATTTGATTTCCAAATCATCCTAAAATCATATATCCAATATTTTCACAAAAAATAAAACACAGTACAAAATTCATATCCCAAGATCTCAAAAAGAAACATGTCATCTGCAAGTGTGTACTGATCATGCCGGCACCTTCCTGCGATCATCATTGGTACCTGAAACACATAACACACAAACGGTAAGCATAAATGTTTAGTGAGTTCCCCAAAATACCACATACAACACATACGCATTTCCAGGCCATAACTCCATAGGATCTTCCGACCCAAGTGTCTCAGGGGATTTCCATCTCATAACTCTGTTGACCTTCCGGCCCATACTCTATTGACCTTCTGGTCCATATCATCATACTCATATCATAACATATCACATATATAACATGCATCACATAAACATCAAGCATATAAGACCTTTCGGTCACCTAGCTACCCCATCGGGTATGGCATAGTGAGAAGACTCACCTCGGATGTCTCGGTAATATCTCGCTCGCGTAACACTGATCTAGCCTCTGCCTAAACACATAAACAATCATCCCAATTAATAAAG